>NC_092082.1:55245477-56445477 GCF_043229965.1 Drosophila suzukii
CTGTCTGTCTGTCTGTCCGTCTGTCCGTCTGTCCGTCTGTCTGTCTGTCTGTCTGTCTGTCTGTCTGTCTGTCTGTCTGTCTGTCTGTCTGTCTGTCTGTCTGTCTGTCTGTCTGTCTGTCTGTCTGTCTGTCTGTCTGTCTGTCTGTCTGTCTGTCTGTCTGTCTGTCTGTCTGTCTGTCTGTCTGTCTGTCTGTCTGTCTGTCTGTCTGTCTGTCTGTCTGTCTGTCTGTCTGTCTGTCTGTCTGTCTGTCTGTCTGTCTGTCTGTCTGTCTGTCTGTCTGTCTGTCTGTCTGTCTGTCTGTCTGTCTGTCTGTCTGTCTGTCTGTCTGTCTGTCTGTCTGTCTGTCTGTCTGTCTGTCTGTCTGTCTGTCTGTCTGTCTGTCTGTCTGTCTGTCTGTCTGTCTGTCTGTCTGTCTGTCTGTCTGTCTGTCTGTCTGTCTGTCTGTCTGTCTGTCTGTCTGTCTGTCTGTCTGTCTGTCTGTCTGTCTGTCTGTCTGTCTGTCTGTCTGTCTGTCTGTCTGTCTGTCTGTCTGTCTGTCTGTCTGTCTGTCTGTCTGTCTGTCTGTCTGTCTGTCTGTCTGTCTGTCTGTCTGTCTGTCTGTCTGTCTGTCTGTCTGTCTGTCTGTCTGTCTGTCTGTCTGTCTGTCTGTCTGTCTGTCTGTCTGTCTGTCTGTCTGTCTGTCTGTCTGTCTGTCTGTCTGTCTGTCTGTCTGTCTGTCTGTCTGTCTGTCTGTCTGTCTGTCTGTCTGTCTGTCTGTCTGTCTGTCTGTCTGTCTGTCTGTCTGTCTGTCTGTCTGTCTGTCTGTCTGTCTGTCTGTCTGTCTGTCTGTCTGTCTGTCTGTCTGTCTGTCTGTCTGTCTGTCTGTCTGTCTGTCTGTCTGTCTGTCTGTCTGTCTGTCTGTCTGTCTGTCTGTCTGTCTGTCTGTCTGTCTGTCTGTCTGTCTGTCTGTCTGTCTGTCTGTCTGTCTGTCTGTCTGTCTGTCTGTCTGTCTGTCTGTCTGTCTGTCTGTCTGTCTGTCTGTCTGTCTGTCTGTCTGTCTGTCTGTCTGTCTGTCTGTCTGTCTGTCTGTCTGTCTGTCTGTCTGTCTGTCTGTCTGTCTGTCTGTCTGTCTGTCTGTCTGTCTGTCTGTCTGTCTGTCTGTCTGTCTGTCTGTCTGTCTGTCTGTCTGTCTGTCTGTCTGTCTGTCTGTCTGTCTGTCTGTCTGTCTGTCTGTCTGTCTGTCTGTCTGTCTGTCTGTCTGTCTGTCTGTCTGTCTGTCTGTCTGTCTGTCTGTCTGTCTGTCTGTCTGTCTGTCTGTCTGTCTGTCTGTCTGTCTGTCTGTCTGTCTGTCTGTCTGTCTGTCTGTCTGTCTGTCTGTCTGTCTGTCTGTCTGTCTGTCTGTCTGTCTGTCTGTCTGTCTGTCTGTCTGTCTGTCTGTCTGTCTGTCTGTCTGTCTGTCTGTCTGTCTGTCTGTCTGTCTGTCTGTCTGTCTGTCTGTCTGTCTGTCTGTCTGTCTGTCTGTCTGTCTGTCTGTCTGTCTGTCTGTCTGTCTGTCTGTCTGTCTGTCTGTCTGTCTGTCTGTCTGTCTGTCTGTCTGTCTGTCTGTCTGTCTGTCTGTCTGTCTGTCTGTCTGTCTGTCTGTCTGTCTGTCTGTCTGTCTGTCTGTCTGTCTGTCTGTCTGTCTGTCTGTCTGTCTGTCTGTCTGTCTGTCTGTCTGTCTGTCTGTCTGTCTGTCTGTCTGTCTGTCTGTCTGTCTGTCTGTCTTCTGTCTGTCTGTCTGTCTGTCTGTCTGTCTGTCTGTCTGTCTGTCTGTCTGTCTGTCTGTCTGTCTGTCTGTCTGTCTGTCTGTCTGTCTGTCTGTCTGTCTGTCTGTCTGTCTGTCTGTCTGTCTGTCTGTCTGTCTGTCTGTCTGTCTGTCTGTCTGTCTGTCTGTCTGTCTGTCTGTCTGTCTGTCTGTCTGTCTGTCTGTCTGTCTGTCTGTCTGTCTGTCTGTCTGTCTGTCTGTCTGTCTGTCTGTCTGTCTGTCTGTCTGTCTGTCTGTCTGTCTGTCTGTCTGTCTGTCTGTCTGTCTGTCTGTCTGTCTGTCTGTCTGTCTGTCTGTCTGTCTGTCTGTCTGTCTGTCTGTCTGTCTGTCTGTCTGTCTGTCTGTCTGTCTGTCTGTCTGTCTGTCTGTCTGTCTGTCTGTCTGTCTGTCTGTCTGTCTGTCTGTCTGTCTGTCTGTCTGTCTGTCTGTCTGTCTGTCTGTCTGTCTGTCTGTCTGTCTGTCTGTCTGTCTGTCTGTCTGTCTGTCTGTCTGTCTGTCTGTCTGTCTGTCTGTCTGTCTGTCTGTCTATCTGTCTGTCTGTCTGTCTGTCTGTCTGTCTAACTGTCTGTCTATCTGTCTGTCTGTCTGTCTGTCTGTCTGTCTGTCTGTCTGTCTAACTGTCTGTCTGTCTGTCTGTCTGTCTGTCTGTCTGTCTGTCTGTCTGTCTGTCTGTCTGTCTGTCTGTCTGTCTGTCTGTCTGTCTGTCTGTCTGTCTGTCTGTCTGTCTGTCTGTCTGTCTGTCTGTCTGTCTGTCTGTCTGTCTGTCTGTCTGTCTGTCTGTCTGTCTGTCTGTCTGTCTGTCTGTCTGTCTGTCTGTCTGTCGTCTGTCTGTCTGTCTGTCTGTCTGTCTGTCTGTCTGTCTGTCTGTCTGTCTGTCTGTCTGTCTGTCTGTCTGTCTGTCTGTCTGTCTGTCTGTCTGTCTGTCTGTCTGTCTGTCTGTCTGTCTGTCTGTCTGTCTGTCTGTCTGTCTGTCTGTCTGTCTGTCTGTCTGTCTGTCTGTCTGTCTGTCTGTCTGTCTGTCTGTCTGTCTGTCTGTCTGTCTGTCTGTCTGTCTGTCTGTCTGTCTGTCTGTCTGTCTGTCTGTCTGTCTGTCTGTCTGTCTGTCTGTCTGTCTGTCTGTCTGTCTGTCTGTCTGTCTGTCTGTCTGTCTGTCTGTCTGTCTGTCTGTCTGTCTGTCTGTCTGTCTGTCTGTCTGTCTGTCTGTCTGTCTGTCTGTCTGTCTGTCTGTCTGTCTGTCTGTCTGTCTGTCTGTCTGTCTGTCTGTCTGTCTGTCTGTCTGTCTGTCTGTCTGTCTGTCTGTCTGTCTGTCTGTCTGTCTGTCTGTCTGTCTGTCTGTCTGTCTGTCTGTCTGTCTGTCTGTCCTGTCTGTCTGTCTGTCTGTCTGTCTGTCTGTCTGTCTGTCTGTCTGTCTGTCTGTCTGTCTGTCTGTCTGTCTGTCTGTCTGTCTGTCTGTCTGTCTGTCTGTCTGTCTGTCTGTCTGTCTGTCTGTCTGTCTGTCTGTCTGTCTGTCTGTCTGTCTGTCTGTCTGTCTGTCTGTCTGTCTGTCTGTCTGTCTGTCTGTCTGTCTGTCTGTCTGTCTGTCTGTCTGTCTGTCTGTCTGTCTGTCTGTCTGTCTGTCTGTCTGTCTGTCTGTCTGTCTGTCTGTCTGTCTGTCTGTCTGTCTGTCTGTCTGTCTGTCTGTCTGTCTGTCTGTCTGTCTGTCTGTCTGTCTGTCTGTCTGTCTGTCTGTCTGTCTGTCTGTCTGTCTGTCTGTCTGTCTGTCTGTCTGTCTGTCTGTCTGTCTGTCTGTCTGTCTGTCTGTCTGTCTGTCTGTCTGTCTGTCTGTCTGTCTGTCTGTCTGTCTGTCTGTCTGTCTGTCTGTCTGTCTGTCTGTCTGTCTGTCTGTCTGTCTGTCTGTCTGTCTGTCTGTCTGTCTGTCTGTCTGTCTGTCTGTCTGTCTGTCTGTCTGTCTGTCTGTCTGTCTGTCTGTCTGTCTGTCTGTCTGTCTGTCTGTCTGTCTGTCTGTCTGTCTGTCTGTCTGTCTGTCTGTCTGTCTGTCTGTCTGTCTGTCTGTCTGTCTGTCTGTCTGTCTGTCTGTCTGTCTGTCTGTCTGTCTGTCTGTCTGTCTGTCTGTCTGTCTGTCTGTCTGTCTGTCTGTCTGTCTGTCTGTCTGTCTGTCTGTCTGTCTGTCTGTCTGTCTGTCTGTCTGTCTGTCTGTCTGTCTGTCTGTCTGTCTGTCTGTCTGTCTGTCTGTCTGTCTGTCTGTCTGTCTGTCTGTCTGTCTGTCTGTCTGTCTGTCTGTCTGTCTGTCTGTCTGTCTGTCTGTCTGTCTGTCTGTCTGTCTGTCTGTCTGTCTGTCTGTCTGTCTGTCTGTCTGTCTGTCTGTCTGTCTGTCTGTCTGTCTGTCTGTCTGTCTGTCTGTCTGTCTGTCTGTCTGTCTGTCTGTCTGTCTGTCTGTCTGTCTGTCTGTCTGTCTGTCTGTCTGTCTGTCTGTCTGTCTGTCTGTCTGTCTGTCTGTCTGTCTGTCTGTCTGTCTGTCTGTCTGTCTGTCTGTCTGTCTGTCTGTCTGTCTGTCTGTCTGTCTGTCTGTCTGTCTGTCTGTCTGTCTGTCTGTCTGTCTGTCTGTCTGTCTGTCTGTCTGTCTGTCTGTCTGTCTGTCTGTCTGTCTGTCTGTCTGTCTGTCTGTCTGTCTGTCTGTCTGTCTGTCTGTCTGTCTGTCTGTCTGTCTGTCTGTCTGTCTGTCTGTCTGTCTGTCTGTCTGTCTGTCTGTCTGTCTGTCTGTCTGTCTGTCTGTCTGTCTGTCTGTCTGTCTGTCTGTCTGTCTGTCTGTCTGTCTGTCTGTCTGTCTGTCTGTCCTGTCTGTCTGTCTGTCTGTCTGTCTGTCTGTCTGTCTGTCTGTCTGTCTGTCTGTCTGTCTGTCTGTCTGTCTGTCTGTCTGTCTGTCTGTCTGTCTGTCTGTCTGTCTGTCTGTCTGTCTGTCTGTCTGTCTGTCTGTCTGTCTGTCTGTCTGTCTGTCTGTCTGTCTGTCTGTCTGTCTGTCTGTCTGTCTGTCTGTCTGTCTGTCTGTCTGTCTGTCTGTCTGTCTGTCTGTCTGTCTGTCTGTCTGTCTGTCTGTCTGTCTGTCTGTCTGTCTGTCTGTCTGTCTGTCTGTCTGTCTGTCTGTCTGTCTGTCTGTCTGTCTGTCTGTCTGTCTGTCTGTCTGTCTGTCTGTCTGTCTGTCTGTCTGTCTGTCTGTCTGTCTGTCTGTCTGTCTGTCTGTCTGTCTGTCTGTCTGTCTGTCTGTCTGTCTGTCTGTCTGTCTGTCTGTCTGTCTGTCTGTCTGTCTGTCTGTCTGTCTGTCTGTCTGTCTGTCTGTCTGTCTGTCTGTCTGTCTGTCTGTCTGTCTGTCTGTCTGTCTGTCTGTCTGTCTGTCTGTCTGTCTGTCTGTCTGTCTGTCTGTCTGTCTGTCTGTCTGTCTGTCTGTCTGTCTGTCTGTCTGTCTGTCTGTCTGTCTGTCTGTCTGTCTGTCTGTCTGTCTGTCTGTCTGTCTGTCTGTCTGTCTGTCTGTCTGTCTGTCTGTCTGTCTGTCTGTCTGTCTGTCTGTCTGTCTGTCTGTCTGTCTGTCTGTCTGTCTGTCTGTCTGTCTGTCTGTCTGTCTGTCTGTCTGTCTGTCTGTCTGTCTGTCTGTCTGTCTGTCTGTCTGTCTGTCTGTCTGTCTGTCTGTCTGTCTGTCTGTCTGTCTGTCTGTCTGTCTGTCTGTCTGTCTGTCTGTCTGTCTGTCTGTCTGTCTGTCTGTCTGTCTGTCTGTCTGTCTGTCTGTCTGTCTGTCTGTCTGTCTGTCTGTCTGTCTGTCTGTCTGTCTGTCTGTCTGTCTGTCTGTCTGTCTGTCTGTCTGTCTGTCTGTCTGTCTGTCTGTCTGTCTGTCTGTCTGTCTGTCTGTCTGTCTGTCTGTCTGTCTGTCTGTCTGTCTGTCTGTCTGTCTGTCTGTCTGTCTGTCTGTCTGTCTGTCTGTCTGTCTGTCTGTCTGTCTGTCTGTCTGTCTGTCTGTCTGTCTGTCTGTCTGTCTGTCTGTCTGTCTGTCTGTCTGTCTGTCTGTCTGTCTGTCTGTCTGTCTGTCTGTCTGTCTGTCTGTCTGTCTGTCTGTCTGTCTGTCTGTCTGTCTGTCTGTCTGTCTGTCTGTCTGTCTGTCTGTCTGTCTGTCTGTCTGTCTGTCTGTCTGTCTGTCTGTCTGTCTGTCTGTCTGTCTGTCTGTCTGTCTGTCTGTCTGTCTGTCTGTCTGTCTGTCTGTCTGTCTGTCTGTCTGTCTGTCTGTCTGTCTGTCTGTCTGTCTGTCTGTCTGTCTGTCTGTCTGTCTGTCTGTCTGTCTGTCTGTCTGTCTGTCTGTCTGTCTGTCTGTCTGTCTGTCTGTCTGTCTGTCTGTCTGTCTGTCTGTCTGTCTGTCTGTCTGTCTGTCTGTCTGTCTGTCTGTCTGTCTGTCTGTCTGTCTGTCTGTCTGTCTGTCTGTCTGTCTGTCTGTCTGTCTGTCTGTCTGTCTGTCTGTCTGTCTGTCTGTCTGTCTGTCTGTCTGTCTGTCTGTCTGTCTGTCTGTCTGTCTGTCTGTCTGTCTGTCTGTCTGTCTGTCTGTCTGTCTGTCTGTCTGTCTGTCTGTCTGTCTGTCTGTCTGTCTGTCTGTCTGTCTGTCTGTCTGTCTGTCTGTCTGTCTGTCTGTCTGTCTGTCTGTCTGTCTGTCTGTCTGTCTGTCTGTCTGTCTGTCTGTCTGTCTGTCTGTCTGTCTGTCTGTCTGTCTGTCTGTCTGTCTGTCTGTCTGTCTGTCTGTCTGTCTGTCTGTCTGTCTGTCTGTCTGTCTGTCTGTCTGTCTGTCTGTCTGTCTGTCTGTCTGTCTGTCTGTCTGTCTGTCTGTCTGTCTGTCTGTCTGTCTGTCTGTCTGTCTGTCTGTCTGTCTGTCTGTCTGTCTGTCTGTCTGTCTGTCTGTCTGTCTGTCTGTCTGTCTGTCTGTCTGTCTGTCTGTCTGTCTGTCTGTCTGTCTGTCTGTCTGTCTGTCTGTCTGTCTGTCTGTCTGTCTGTCTGTCTGTCTGTCTGTCTGTCTGTCTGTCTGTCTGTCTGTCTGTCTGTCTGTCTGTCTGTCTGTCTGTCTGTCTGTCTGTCTGTCTGTCTGTCTGTCTGTCTGTCTGTCTGTCTGTCTGTCTGTCTGTCTGTCTGTCTGTCTGTCTGTCTGTCTGTCTGTCTGTCTGTCTGTCTGTCTGTCTGTCTGTCTGTCTGTCTGTCTGTCTGTCTGTCTGTCTGTCTGTCTGTCTGTCTGTCTGTCTGTCTGTCTGTCTGTCTGTCTGTCTGTCTGTCTGTCTGTCTGTCTGTCTGTCTGTCTGTCTGTCTGTCTGTCTGTCTGTCTGTCTGTCTGTCTGTCTGTCTGTCTGTCTGTCTGTCTGTCTGTCTGTCTGTCTGTCTGTCTGTCTGTCTGTCTGTCTGTCTGTCTGTCTGTCTGTCTGTCTGTCTGTCTGTCTGTCTGTCTGTCTGTCTGTCTGTCTGTCTGTCTGTCTGTCTGTCTGTCTGTCTGTCTGTCTGTCTGTCTGTCTGTCTGTCTGTCTGTCTGTCTGTCTGTCTGTCTGTCTGTCTGTCTGTCTGTCTGTCTGTCTGTCTGTCTGTCTGTCTGTCTGTCTGTCTGTCTGTCTGTCTGTCTGTCTGTCTGTCTGTCTGTCTGTCTGTCTGTCTGTCTGTCTGTCTGTCTGTCTGTCTGTCTGTCTGTCTGTCTGTCTGTCTGTCTGTCTGTCTGTCTGTCTGTCTGTCTGTCTGTCTGTCTGTCTGTCTGTCTGTCTGTCTGTCTGTCTGTCTGTCTGTCTGTCTGTCTGTCTGTCTGTCTGTCTGTCTGTCTGTCTGTCTGTCTGTCTGTCTGTCTGTCTGTCTGTCTGTCTGTCTGTCTGTCTGTCTGTCTGTCTGTCTGTCTGTCTGTCTGTCTGTCTGTCTGTCTGTCTGTCTGTCTGTCTGTCTGTCTGTCTGTCTGTCTGTCTGTCTGTCTGTCTGTCTGTCTGTCTGTCTGTCTGTCTGTCTGTCTGTCTGTCTGTCTGTCTGTCTGTCTGTCTGTCTGTCTGTCTGTCTGTCTGTCTGTCTGTCTGTCTGTCTGTCTGTCTGTCTGTCTGTCTGTCTGTCTGTCTGTCTGTCTGTCTGTCTGTCTGTCTGTCTGTCTGTCTGTCTGTCTGTCTGTCTGTCTGTCTGTCTGTCTGTCTGTCTGTCTGTCTGTCTGTCTGTCTGTCTGTCTGTCTGTCTGTCTGTCTGTCTGTCTGTCTGTCTGTCTGTCTGTCTGTCTGTCTGTCTGTCTGTCTGTCTGTCTGTCTGTCTGTCTGTCTGTCTGTCTGTCTGTCTGTCTGTCTGTCTGTCTGTCTGTCTGTCTGTCTGTCTGTCTGTCTGTCTGTCTGTCTGTCTGTCTGTCTGTCTGTCTGTCTGTCTGTCTGTCTGTCTGTCTGTCTGTCTGTCTGTCTGTCTGTCTGTCTGTCTGTCTGTCTGTCTGTCTGTCTGTCTGTCTGTCTGTCTGTCTGTCTGTCTGTCTGTCTGTCTGTCTGTCTGTCTGTCTGTCTGTCTGTCTGTCTGTCTGTCTGTCTGTCTGTCTGTCTGTCTGTCTGTCTGTCTGTCTGTCTGTCTGTCTGTCTGTCTGTCTGTCTGTCTGTCTGTCTGTCTGTCTGTCTGTCTGTCTGTCTGTCTGTCTGTCTGTCTGTCTGTCTGTCTGTCTGTCTGTCTGTCTGTCTGTCTGTCTGTCTGTCTGTCTGTCTGTCTGTCTGTCTGTCTGTCTGTCTGTCTGTCTGTCTGTCTGTCTGTCTGTCTGTCTGTCTGTCTGTCTGTCTGTCTGTCTGTCTGTCTGTCTGTCTGTCTGTCTGTCTGTCTGTCTGTCTGTCTGTCTGTCTGTCTGTCTGTCTGTCTGTCTGTCTGTCTGTCTGTCTGTCTGTCTGTCTGTCTGTCTGTCTGTCTGTCTGTCTGTCTGTCTGTCTGTCTGTCTGTCTGTCTGTCTGTCTGTCTGTCTGTCTGTCTGTCTGTCTGTCTGTCTGTCTGTCTGTCTGTCTGTCTGTCTGTCTGTCTGTCTGTCTGTCTGTCTGTCTGTCTGTCTGTCTGTCTGTCTGTCTGTCTGTCTGTCTGTCTGTCTGTCTGTCTGTCTGTCTGTCTGTCTGTCTGTCTGTCTGTCTGTCTGTCTGTCTGTCTGTCTGTCTGTCTGTCTGTCTGTCTGTCTGTCTGTCTGTCTGTCTGTCTGTCTGTCTGTCTGTCTGTCTGTCTGTCTGTCTGTCTGTCTGTCTGTCTGTCTGTCTGTCTGTCTGTCTGTCTGTCTGTCTGTCTGTCTGTCTGTCTGTCTGTCTGTCTGTCTGTCTGTCTGTCTGTCTGTCTGTCTGTCTGTCTGTCTGTCTGTCTGTCTGTCTGTCTGTCTGTCTGTCTGTCTGTCTGTCTGTCTGTCTGTCTGTCTGTCTGTCTGTCTGTCTGTCTGTCTGTCTGTCTGTCTGTCTGTCTGTCTGTCTGTCTGTCTGTCTGTCTGTCTGTCTGTCTGTCTGTCTGTCTGTCTGTCTGTCTGTCTGTCTGTCTGTCTGTCTGTCTGTCTGTCTGTCTGTCTGTCTGTCTGTCTGTCTGTCTGTCTGTCTGTCTGTCTGTCTGTCTGTCTGTCTGTCTGTCTGTCTGTCTGTCTGTCTGTCTGTCTGTCTGTCTGTCTGTCTGTCTGTCTGTCTGTCTGTCTGTCTGTCTGTCTGTCTGTCTGTCTGTCTGTCTGTCTGTCTGTCTGTCTGTCTGTCTGTCTGTCTGTCTGTCTGTCTGTCTGTCTGTCTGTCTGTCTGTCTGTCTGTCTGTCTGTCTGTCTGTCTGTCTGTCTGTCTGTCTGTCTGTCTGTCTGTCTGTCTGTCTGTCTGTCTGTCTGTCTGTCTGTCTGTCTGTCTGTCTGTCTGTCTGTCTGTCTGTCTGTCTGTCTGTCTGTCTGTCTGTCTGTCTGTCTGTCTGTCTGTCTGTCTGTCTGTCTGTCTGTCTGTCTGTCTGTCTGTCTGTCTGTCTGTCTGTCTGTCTGTCTGTCTGTCTGTCTGTCTGTCTGTCTGTCTGTCTGTCTGTCTGTCTGTCTGTCTGTCTGTCTGTCTGTCTGTCTGTCTGTCTGTCTGTCTGTCTGTCTGTCTGTCTGTCTGTCTGTCTGTCTGTCTGTCTGTCTGTCTGTCTGTCTGTCTGTCTGTCTGTCTGTCTGTCTGTCTGTCTGTCTGTCTGTCTGTCTGTCTGTCTGTCTGTCTGTCTGTCTGTCTGTCTGTCTGTCTGTCTGTCTGTCTGTCTGTCTGTCTGTCTGTCTGTCTGTCTGTCTGTCTGTCTGTCTGTCTGTCTGTCTGTCTGTCTGTCTGTCTGTCTGTCTGTCTGTCTGTCTGTCTGTCTGTCTGTCTGTCTGTCTGTCTGTCTGTCTGTCTGTCTGTCTGTCTGTCTGTCTGTCTGTCTGTCTGTCTGTCTGTCTGTCTGTCTGTCTGTCTGTCTGTCTGTCTGTCTGTCTGTCTGTCTGTCTGTCTGTCTGTCTGTCTGTCTGTCTGTCTGTCTGTCTGTCTGTCTGTCTGTCTGTCTGTCTGTCTGTCTGTCTGTCTGTCTGTCTGTCTGTCTGTCTGTCTGTCTGTCTGTCTGTCTGTCTGTCTGTCTGTCTGTCTGTCTGTCTGTCTGTCTGTCTGTCTGTCTGTCTGTCTGTCTGTCTGTCTGTCTGTCTGTCTGTCTGTCTGTCTGTCTGTCTGTCTGTCTGTCTGTCTGTCTGTCTGTCTGTCTGTCTGTCTGTCTGTCTGTCTGTCTGTCTGTCTGTCTGTCTGTCTGTCTGTCTGTCTGTCTGTCTGTCTGTCTGTCTGTCTGTCTGTCTGTCTGTCTGTCTGTCTGTCTGTCTGTCTGTCTGTCTGTCTGTCTGTCTGTCTGTCTGTCTGTCTGTCTGTCTGTCTGTCTGTCTGTCTGTCTGTCTGTCTGTCTGTCTGTCTGTCTGTCTGTCTGTCTGTCTGTCTGTCTGTCTGTCTGTCTGTCTGTCTGTCTGTCTGTCTGTCTGTCTGTCTGTCTGTCTGTCTGTCTGTCTGTCTGTCTGTCTGTCTGTCTGTCTGTCTGTCTGTCTGTCTGTCTGTCTGTCTGTCTGTCTGTCTGTCTGTCTGTCTGTCTGTCTGTCTGTCTGTCTGTCTGTCTGTCTGTCTGTCTGTCTGTCTGTCTGTCTGTCTGTCTGTCTGTCTGTCTGTCTGTCTGTCTGTCTGTCTGTCTGTCTGTCTGTCTGTCTGTCTGTCTGTCTGTCTGTCTGTCTGTCTGTCTGTCTGTCTGTCTGTCTGTCTGTCTGTCTGTCTGTCTGTCTGTCTGTCTGTCTGTCTGTCTGTCTGTCTGTCTGTCTGTCTGTCTGTCTGTCTGTCTGTCTGTCTGTCTGTCTGTCTGTCTGTCTGTCTGTCTGTCTGTCTGTCTGTCTGTCTGTCTGTCTGTCTGTCTGTCTGTCTGTCTGTCTGTCTGTCTGTCTGTCTGTCTGTCTGTCTGTCTGTCTGTCTGTCTGTCTGTCTGTCTGTCTGTCTGTCTGTCTGTCTGTCTGTCTGTCTGTCTGTCTGTCTGTCTGTCTGTCTGTCTGTCTGTCTGTCTGTCTGTCTGTCTGTCTGTCTGTCTGTCTGTCTGTCTGTCTGTCTGTCTGTCTGTCTGTCTGTCTGTCTGTCTGTCTGTCTGTCTGTCTGTCTGTCTGTCTGTCTGTCTGTCTGTCTGTCTGTCTGTCTGTCTGTCTGTCTGTCTGTCTGTCTGTCTGTCTGTCTGTCTGTCTGTCTGTCTGTCTGTCTGTCTGTCTGTCTGTCTGTCTGTCTGTCTGTCTGTCTGTCTGTCTGTCTGTCTGTCTGTCTGTCTGTCTGTCTGTCTGTCTGTCTGTCTGTCTGTCTGTCTGTCTGTCTGTCTGTCTGTCTGTCTGTCTGTCTGTCTGTCTGTCTGTCTGTCTGTCTGTCTGTCTGTCTGTCTGTCTGTCTGTCTGTCTGTCTGTCTGTCTGTCTGTCTGTCTGTCTGTCTGTCTGTCTGTCTGTCTGTCTGTCTGTCTGTCTGTCTGTCTGTCTGTCTGTCTGTCTGTCTGTCTGTCTGTCTGTCTGTCTGTCTGTCTGTCTGTCTGTCTGTCTGTCTGTCTGTCTGTCTGTCTGTCTGTCTGTCTGTCTGTCTGTCTGTCTGTCTGTCTGTCTGTCTGTCTGTCTGTCTGTCTGTCTGTCTGTCTGTCTGTCTGTCTGTCTGTCTGTCTGTCTGTCTGTCTGTCTGTCTGTCTGTCTGTCTGTCTGTCTGTCTGTCTGTCTGTCTGTCTGTCTGTCTGTCTGTCTGTCTGTCTGTCTGTCTGTCTGTCTGTCTGTCTGTCTGTCTGTCTGTCTGTCTGTCTGTCTGTCTGTCTGTCTGTCTGTCTGTCTGTCTGTCTGTCTGTCTGTCTGTCTGTCTGTCTGTCTGTCTGTCTGTCTGTCTGTCTGTCTGTCTGTCTGTCTGTCTGTCTGTCTGTCTGTCTGTCTGTCTGTCTGTCTGTCTGTCTGTCTGTCTGTCTGTCTGTCTGTCTGTCTGTCTGTCTGTCTGTCTGTCTGTCTGTCTGTCTGTCTGTCTGTCTGTCTGTCTGTCTGTCTGTCTGTCTGTCTGTCTGTCTGTCTGTCTGTCTGTCTGTCTGTCTGTCTGTCTGTCTGTCTGTCTGTCTGTCTGTCTGTCTGTCTGTCTGTCTGTCTGTCTGTCTGTCTGTCTGTCTGTCTGTCTGTCTGTCTGTCTGTCTGTCTGTCTGTCTGTCTGTCTGTCTGTCTGTCTGTCTGTCTGTCTGTCTGTCTGTCTGTCTGTCTGTCTGTCTGTCTGTCTGTCTGTCTGTCTGTCTGTCTGTCTGTCTGTCTGTCTGTCTGTCTGTCTGTCTGTCTGTCTGTCTGTCTGTCTGTCTGTCTGTCTGTCTGTCTGTCTGTCTGTCTGTCTGTCTGTCTGTCTGTCTGTCTGTCTGTCTGTCTGTCTGTCTGTCTGTCTGTCTGTCTGTCTGTCTGTCTGTCTGTCTGTCTGTCTGTCTGTCTGTCTGTCTGTCTGTCTGTCTGTCTGTCTGTCTGTCTGTCTGTCTGTCTGTCTGTCTGTCTGTCTGTCTGTCTGTCTGTCTGTCTGTCTGTCTGTCTGTCTGTCTGTCTGTCTGTCTGTCTGTCTGTCTGTCTGTCTGTCTGTCTGTCTGTCTGTCTGTCTGTCTGTCTGTCTGTCTGTCTGTCTGTCTGTCTGTCTGTCTGTCTGTCTGTCTGTCTGTCTGTCTGTCTGTCTGTCTGTCTGTCTGTCTGTCTGTCTGTCTGTCTGTCTGTCTGTCTGTCTGTCTGTCTGTCTGTCTGTCTGTCTGTCTGTCTGTCTGTCTGTCTGTCTGTCTGTCTGTCTGTCTGTCTGTCTGTCTGTCTGTCTGTCTGTCTGTCTGTCTGTCTGTCTGTCTGTCTGTCTGTCTGTCTGTCTGTCTGTCTGTCTGTCTGTCTGTCTGTCTGTCTGTCTGTCTGTCTGTCTGTCTGTCTGTCTGTCTGTCTGTCTGTCTGTCTGTCTGTCTGTCTGTCTGTCTGTCTGTCTGTCTGTCTGTCTGTCTGTCTGTCTGTCTGTCTGTCTGTCTGTCTGTCTGTCTGTCTGTCTGTCTGTCTGTCTGTCTGTCTGTCTGTCTGTCTGTCTGTCTGTCTGTCTGTCTGTCTGTCTGTCTGTCTGTCTGTCTGTCTGTCTGTCTGTCTGTCTGTCTGTCTGTCTGTCTGTCTGTCTGTCTGTCTGTCTGTCTGTCTGTCTGTCTGTCTGTCTGTCTGTCTGTCTGTCTGTCTGTCTGTCTGTCTGTCTGTCTGTCTGTCTGTCTGTCTGTCTGTCTGTCTGTCTGTCTGTCTGTCTGTCTGTCTGTCTGTCTGTCTGTCTGTCTGTCTGTCTGTCTGTCTGTCTGTCTGTCTGTCTGTCTGTCTGTCTGTCTGTCTGTCTGTCTGTCTGTCTGTCTGTCTGTCTGTCTGTCTGTCTGTCTGTCTGTCTGTCTGTCTGTCTGTCTGTCTGTCTGTCTGTCTGTCTGTCTGTCTGTCTGTCTGTCTGTCTGTCTGTCTGTCTGTCTGTCTGTCTGTCTGTCTGTCTGTCTGTCTGTCTGTCTGTCTGTCTGTCTGTCTGTCTGTCTGTCTGTCTGTCTGTCTGTCTGTCTGTCTGTCTGTCTGTCTGTCTGTCTGTCTGTCTGTCTGTCTGTCTGTCTGTCTGTCTGTCTGTCTGTCTGTCTGTCTGTCTGTCTGTCTGTCTGTCTGTCTGTCTGTCTGTCTGTCTGTCTGTCTGTCTGTCTGTCTGTCTGTCTGTCTGTCTGTCTGTCTGTCTGTCTGTCTGTCTGTCTGTCTGTCTGTCTGTCTGTCTGTCTGTCTGTCTGTCTGTCTGTCTGTCTGTCTGTCTGTCTGTCTGTCTGTCTGTCTGTCTGTCTGTCTGTCTGTCTGTCTGTCTGTCTGTCTGTCTGTCTGTCTGTCTGTCTGTCTGTCTGTCTGTCTGTCTGTCTGTCTGTCTGTCTGTCTGTCTGTCTGTCTGTCTGTCTGTCTGTCTGTCTGTCTGTCTGTCTGTCTGTCTGTCTGTCTGTCTGTCTGTCTGTCTGTCTGTCTGTCTGTCTGTCTGTCTGTCTGTCTGTCTGTCTGTCTGTCTGTCTGTCTGTCTGTCTGTCTGTCTGTCTGTCTGTCTGTCTGTCTGTCTGTCTGTCTGTCTGTCTGTCTGTCTGTCTGTCTGTCTGTCTGTCTGTCTGTCTGTCTGTCTGTCTGTCTGTCTGTCTGTCTGTCTGTCTGTCTGTCTGTCTGTCTGTCTGTCTGTCTGTCTGTCTGTCTGTCTGTCTGTCTGTCTGTCTGTCTGTCTGTCTGTCTGTCTGTCTGTCTGTCTGTCTGTCTGTCTGTCTGTCTGTCTGTCTGTCTGTCTGTCTGTCTGTCTGTCTGTCTGTCTGTCTGTCTGTCTGTCTGTCTGTCTGTCTGTCTGTCTGTCTGTCTGTCTGTCTGTCTGTCTGTCTGTCTGTCTGTCTGTCTGTCTGTCTGTCTGTCTGTCTGTCTGTCTGTCTGTCTGTCTGTCTGTCTGTCTGTCTGTCTGTCTGTCTGTCTGTCTGTCTGTCTGTCTGTCTGTCTGTCTGTCTGTCTGTCTGTCTGTCTGTCTGTCTGTCTGTCTGTCTGTCTGTCTGTCTGTCTGTCTGTCTGTCTGTCTGTCTGTCTGTCTGTCTGTCTGTCTGTCTGTCTGTCTGTCTGTCTGTCTGTCTGTCTGTCTGTCTGTCTGTCTGTCTGTCTGTCTGTCTGTCTGTCTGTCTGTCTGTCTGTCTGTCTGTCTGTCTGTCTGTCTGTCTGTCTGTCTGTCTGTCTGTCTGTCTGTCTGTCTGTCTGTCTGTCTGTCTGTCTGTCTGTCTGTCTGTCTGTCTGTCTGTCTGTCTGTCTGTCTGTCTGTCTGTCTGTCTGTCTGTCTGTCTGTCTGTCTGTCTGTCTGTCTGTCTGTCTGTCTGTCTGTCTGTCTGTCTGTCTGTCTGTCTGTCTGTCTGTCTGTCTGTCTGTCTGTCTGTCTGTCTGTCTGTCTGTCTGTCTGTCTGTCTGTCTGTCTGTCTGTCTGTCTGTCTGTCTGTCTGTCTGTCTGTCTGTCTGTCTGTCTGTCTGTCTGTCTGTCTGTCTGTCTGTCTGTCTGTCTGTCTGTCTGTCTGTCTGTCTGTCTGTCTGTCTGTCTGTCTGTCTGTCTGTCTGTCTGTCTGTCTGTCTGTCTGTCTGTCTGTCTGTCTGTCTGTCTGTCTGTCTGTCTGTCTGTCTGTCTGTCTGTCTGTCTGTCTGTCTGTCTGTCTGTCTGTCTGTCTTTCTCGAGATTGAAAAATGTCTGATACGGAAAACTCGGTTCGGGCTCAAAATGAATACACAAGTGACGTCGACTACTACCGAGTCAAAGCCCAATCTATTTTGCGGCAAATGAGCTCGATGAAATGTTATTTGAACGCTGATGCGATTAATCAGTTTGACGAAGCTGATTTGCTGGCGCGAATGGAATGGGTCAATTCCTTAAACCGGGCATTTGATTCTGCGCAGACATCGTTGGAAAGACTGGATTTTGCAGAGATCTCGAGCAACCATAGGATTGAATTTGCCGAGGCTTTCATGGAAGTGAAGGCCAAACTAAGCCGAGGCTTGGCTGCTCATTGCAAGTCACAATTGCCGGCTTCAACCGCTGCAAATTCAACATCTATTGACATCACTAATAATGCGGATCTTTCTTTTCGATCTAGGAAGCCTCGGTTGCCAAATTTGGAAATTGCTCGTATTCATGGATCCTACTCTGAGTGGCCGGATTTTCTTGTGACTTTCACTACCGTCATCGGAAATGATGATGAGCCTTAGCTGAAAAATTACAATATTTGCGTTCGAGTTTGGGCGGCGTGGCTCTGGAAACCATACGCTCGCTTGAACCCTCGAATGCTAATTATAAAAAGGCTATGAATTTGCTAGTTAATCGATTTGATAATAAAGTTTTACACTTTCAGGCACACGTTCAGGCAATATTCGGTTTAAAGGGTGTCGAGAAGGGATCTTCGAAGGGTCTTCGGGAGCTGAGTTTTTGCATGAATTCGCATCTGCGAGCAATTCGAACCCTGGCCTATACGCAACAGATTTTGGATGGACTTTTAATTCACATCGTCACTCGCAAACTGGATCAGAGGACGCGGGAAAAATGGGAAGAGGAGTTGTCAATCACTGAGCTGTCTACCTGGGATGGTATGGAGTCGTTTTTGGAAAAGAGGTGCAGGATGATGGAAAACTTGGATCAAGCCTTCGTAACTCAAACACCAGGCCAGCAGGTGGGAAAAAATTTGGACAAATATAACCAAAACGCACTTATTGCTTCTACTACTAACTCAAATCATTTGATATGTTTATTTTGCGATGCACGGGGTCATTATTTGCCAAAGTGTTCTCGATTTTTAGATTTGAGTCCGAATCTTCGATATAGGGAAGCAAAGAAGTCGCACCTTTGCCTCAACTGTTTGCGCAAGGGGCATAGTTTGCAGCAATGCAAGTCGACTCACTGCAAATATTGTCGCATGAAGCACCATTCATTATTACACATGAACCATGACAAATCCGCAACATCCACCTCATTTTCATCTCCTTCATGCGATCCATCCTCGAGCTCTCAGCCATTACTATCTACTTCATCAGCATTAGTATCATGTTCGCATACATCATCGCATCTTGATCATCATTTACTAAGCCCTCCACCCAAAACCTTAAATATTTTGCCGATCGACTACGTGTTGCTTCCAACTGCTATTATCTACGTTAGAAATAGAATTGGAGCATTTATGCCTTGCCGAGCCATTTTAGATTAGGCCTCCCAGCTAAACTTCATAACCTCTCGCTTAGCTAGCCAACTAAACTTGAATCACAGAAGATCGCAAACGTCGATTTCTGGGATAGGGGATTCTTCCATGATCTCTGATAAGACTGTCGATATTCTTGTGCAATCACGGGGTGCAAGCTATCGTGCGGCATTCACAGCGGTTGTGACTCACAGTATAACTGATTATCAACCCCATTTCAATATAAATGCAACATCGTGGAGGATACCGCAAAACATTTCACTCGCTGACCCTAATTTCAATCAATCACAACGAATTGACCTTTTACTCGGCGCTGGGTTGTTTTTCGAAATAATTGTTATGGGACAAATTCATTGGGATAGGGCTTTGCCAACTCTTCAGAACACCAAGCTTGGTTGGATAGTCTCTGGAGGGTTATCATCGAACATGCCAACTCATAAATCGGTTTTACAAGCCAGCATCAAGGACCCAGCTGATCATTCCGATGACACACTTTCCGCCATTGTAAAGCGATTTTGGGAAATTGAGGTCTTCACTTCGTCTAAGCCATCTTTATTGCCGGAAGACTTGCTATGTGAGCAACTTTTTACTGGAAATTGCATTCGACTTGGAAACGGCCAATACTCTGTTCGTCTCTTGACCACTTCCGGATTCGAATCTTTAGGTGATTCTTATTGCTTGGCTCGTCGTCGTTTCAAGAGTTTGGAAGCTAAATTAGATAGAAACCCAGCCGTGAAGGCTCAGTATTCAGCATTTTTGAGGGAGTATATCGATCTAGGTCACATGTCTCTTGTAACTAAGGAACCGCCAGAAACACAATTCTTTTTGCCCCACCATTGCGTACATAAGCAGGAGATGGATCTGCTAAATCAACTTCTGGTAGCTCTCTGAACGACTTACTTCTGGCAGGACCAACAATTCAACAAAAAATCTTCAATATACTGCTTCGCTTTCGATTTTTTAAAGTTGCCCTTTGTGGAGATATCTGCAAGATGTACCGTTGCGTGCGTGTCTCGTACCCGGATGATTTCTTGCAGTGCATCGTCTGGAGAGAGAGCTCCAGGGAAGAGTTGAGTGTTTTTAAATTAAACACGGTGACTAATGGAACCAAGCCAGCTGCCTTCTTGGCTATAAGGGCCATGCATCAACTCTCTTACGATGAGGAGGAATCATTTCCTATTGGAGCAAAAATTGTTCGTAGAGATTTCTTTGTGGATGATTTAATATCTGGTGGGGACTCAGTTGAGGAGGTGAGAGAAATTCGTCGTCAGGTGAAGGTACTACTGTCGCGAGACCACTTATCAATTCGCAAATGGTGTTCGAATGAGTCAGCAGCCCTTGAAGGAGAGTCTGAATGCGACAAGGAGCAGTTAATCCAATTTCACGATGGATCGGATGTCGCCAAGGCATTGGGACTAGTCTGGGATCCATCTTCTGATCAACTCCTATTTCATTTTTCTCAACTGCCAACCAATCAACGACCCACTAAGCGGGTTGCATTGTCGACGATTGCCAAATTCTATGATCCACTCGGTTTAATAACTCCTATTATCACAAAATCGAAGATTTTTCTGCAATCTCTATGGAGTGCGAACGTGGATTGGAATGACGCACTGCCAGAGCCCATTCTATCGTCATGGGGGAAGTTGACCTCACAGTTATCGGTCGTACAGAACATAAAATTTCCACGATTCGTACTGCAACCAAGGGCTTCCGTTGAGTTGCATGGATTCTGCGATGCTAGCATGTCAGCTTATGGAGCGTGTCTATACTTGTGATCGGAGACCAATGGAAAATCGAAAGTCCATCTGCTCTGTGCCAAGTCAAGGGTAGCTCCATTGAAGGCCGTAACAATTCCAAGATTAGAACTTTCCGCAGCGCTTTTATTGGCTGAGCTAATAGTAAACGCCAAGGAAGCCATAGATCTCGATTGCACCTTTCATTGCTGGTCGGACTCGTCCATTGTCTTGGCGTGGATTCGGCAACCTCCGAGGGAGTTTAACGTTTTCGTATCAAACAGAATCGCGAAAATTCAGGAGATGACGAAAGACATGTCTTGGCATCACGTTCCTACAAACTTGAACCCGGCAGACGTCGTGTCGCGAGGATGTACGCCAAGAGAATTGTTGGAACATTCCCTTTGGGCTAACGGGCCTCCATTCCTTCTGCAAAGCTCGTCAAATTGGCCGTCCCTGCTAGACTCAGTAGTTTGCATAGACAGTTTATCAAACTGCAAATTCCTCAACTCTTTCGTTAAGTTGCAGCGCGTGTTTGCATACATTTATCGATTCATTTCAAATTGCAGAGCCAAATCTGCGCCATTAAAAGGTCGACTTTCGGTGGAGGAGATCAACTCTGGAACTGTACTTCTTCTGAGGAGCATCCAACAGGTTAACTTGGCGAGGGAGTATGGATCTCTTAGTCAGGGCAAGCCGTTTCCACAGAAAAGCAAGCTGGTTTCGCTTGGGCCTATACTCGGCTCCGATGGGTTACTTGGCGTGGGTGTAAGGCTTCAGAACGCAAACTTGGACTACGATACGAGGCATCCGATACTGTTGCCCAAGGATCATCCAGTCACCAAGGCGATCATCGTTTATTATCATGAGAAATATTTGCATGGAGGATCGCAGGCGCTGCTTGCCGCATTACGGCAAAGGTACTGGCCGATTGGAGGCCGCAAGTTCGTCGCCAGCGTTATCAACAAATTCGTCCGATGTTTCTGAATGAAGCCTGTTACTTGAAAGCACGTCATGGGTAGCCTTCCAGCAAATAGAGTGCAGCCTAATCCAACTTTTCATACCACAGGAGTGGACTATTGTGTGCCATTCTATCATAAGGCAGAGGCCAGAAACAAGGCACCCCACAAGTGCTATATCGCCGTCTGTCTGTTTTTCCACGAAGGCTGCTCATTTGGAAGTGGTCCAGGATCTCACGACGGATTCTTTCATCGCAGCGCTGAGGAGATTCATCAGCCTTAGAGGCAGTCCGCGTACCATTTGGAGCGACAATGCTACAAACTTTGTCGGTGCAAAGAGAGAGCTTGCCGAACTGAAAAAAATTCTCTTTGAGCGAGCAGCACACAGCATCGATATCTTCCGTCTGTTTAGCTGATGGGATCGATTGGAAGTTCATCCCTCCGCGTGCCCCGCACTTCGGTGGTTTATGGGAGGCCGCTGTGAAGTCAGCTAAATTTCACTTCTACAGAGTCGTCGGTGCATCCATCTTAGCCATCGATGAATTAAGAACTCTTGCATATGAGATTTCTGCCATCCTTAACTCCCGTCCACTCTGTCCAATTTCAGAAAATGCTGAAAGCCTTGAGGTGCTAACACCGGCGCATTTCCTGAAGGGTTCCAGCTACACTAAGTTTCCTGAGCCTGGCATTACTCATCTCCGCGAAGACCGCCTCAGCAGATGGCAGCGGGTTACCCAGATGCAGCAACATTTCTGGAAAAGGTGGAGCAGCGATAATTTGTCCCTACTTCAAGAGAGGAGCAAGTGGCGCGTCGAAACGTCTAACATAAAGGTTGGACGCATAGTTTTGCTTAAGGAGGACAACGTTCCACCCTTAAGATGGCAACTTGGATGCATCCAGGAAGTCATACCCGGCGGGGACGGAGTCATCAGAGTAGCTATGGTCCGCACAGCTACGGGTCTGATCAAGAGAGCCGTCGCCAAGCTAGCCGTTCTGCCCATCGATTCCGAGATAGTTGGAACCTTACCTCTTCCAACGGGGGGAGTATGTTCGGAGCAGATCGCCAGCGCCTAGTCATGCGCGCATAGGTGTACGACGGCACCTGCAGCGCTCTCTGCTTATCTTTCGCCTTCTTTCTTATACCACTAAAGCTGTAAGCCTTTGTAAGCCTGCATATGTCTATATGAAGATCTTGGAGTCAAGCTTTTTTCACATTCGCAGTCCGTCTGCCGCTCCGAATAAACGCTATACATTTTAATATAACCTATTCGTGCGATATTAATTATAAATATAAGGGTGGCATATTTGTTGTCTTCCCCACAAACAATAATGTTAACTATCTGTTTAGCAGTTGTTCAGTATTTATTTAGTAGTTGCTTATTAGATGGTCACTATCTGTTTATCTTAGCTTTTTACTAGCTGTTTACTAGTTGTTATTAGCTGGTCTCCAGCTGTTAATAACTGTTATGACCTGTTATAGTCCTTATTTAAGAATGATCAACAACTCTTGTTCCCCAGACGTTTTTCGAGGTGAAGTAAAAACTTCGACTGTGAATTTCAACGCGTGCGAGTCCACTTTTTATACTATACAGAGTTTACACATACATGTACCCATACAATGATATTCAGCCCCAAAATGTATGTGTCAAAGTTTTGAACTCTATCGTTTTGTATTCCATACCCCAAGTATTTTACAACTTCTCTAGGTGGCTGTAGATTTCTAAAGCTTTCTAAACAATGTTTATTATTTTCATTTTTATTATAGGCAACCCAATGTGTACCACTTGATTGTGAATTATCTAGGTTTACTATACCACACTGCCGACTTCTGGTGCTTCTGAGGGTAAATCTCTCATAAATACCCCTCAAAAATAAGGGATATATTTCTTAGCAAAATGTATAACGTCAATTTATGTCAATTTAGTTTTTTCGCTTCTTCATTCCTTTCCATAGGGTTTGAGATATAATCCTTCTCCTACAGCAACACTATCAACTTTCCTGTTGTGACGTTTTTGCTCCTCCATGTCTTCTTAAGCCATTCTCGCAGTATTATTTGATTTTGCAATTCCTGCATTACCACTTTCTAAACTACCAAGAGCGCTGAGGTCTGTCAAGATCGGCACGATTGGTAAAAAACGTCAAGTTCTTGGTACATTAATTACACGAGGTATTTTTCTTAGAACCCATTAATAGATGAATTGATTTACGTGCAACTTAAATTGCACACATAATGTTTAATGTTTTTTGTTTTTTTAATGTTTAGGTAGCAACATTAATAACAGTCGAAAGGTTTGTGTTCTTCATTTTATTCTTCGTTACCCTTTTCATCCCTTTCTTTTCTGTTCTATTCAATCCAATTAATAACCTTATCTTTTCTCTTTTCTTGGCTTTCATTAAAATTGTAACAAAGTATGCTGCTGCTTTTTCACCGAGACTGCTATTTAGTGCCTTGACACGCGACCACGCTTTGTCAATCAATATGGAGTCTGCCCAATATCGTGCTGGGCTGTTCCTTGATCACCTCGATTCAATCGTTTCTGTTACTTTGTACCCGTCCACAAAAATTATATCCCGGAATATACGCCTTCAGTGGTAATGTATTGATTAGCTTATCGATAAGAGCACCACCGTGTTAACAACTAAACATACAACTAAAGCGATTATAAAATCGTTTCCCCATTTTATTAGTGTTTAATCATCAAAGATTTCTCATTGAATGAAGTACATTAGACCAAAAGATGTGTTTAATAAGCCAAGAAAAAAAATTGTAGTTTGAAAAATTATTGATGAAAACGAGAAAAATCTACCGCCACGACATCGAGCTCTCTTACCGAACAATATAAGGGCTCTAATTGTTGACCCTTCGAATTTTGATATAACTAATATTGTGTTGTGTTGTAGATTGTGAAAAACAAGATAACAGAAGATCTTATTTTTGTATGTGTCTACATAAAAATATCGGCTCTATTTAAGTCAAACTTATATTCATATACCGAAGAGTTTGATTCGTGACAGTGCCAACTTTAGTATAATATTTAAACAAGATGATTTAAATATGCGGCATATATATCGAACAATATAAGGGCTCTAATTGTTGACCCTTCGAATTTTGATATAACTAATATTGTGTTGTGTTGTAGCTTGTGAAAAACAAGATAACATAAGATCTTATTTTTGTATGTGTCTACATAAAAATATCGGCTCTATTTAAGTCAAACTTATATTCATATACCGAAGAGTTTGATTCGTGACAGTGCCAACTTTAGTATAATATTTAAACAAGATGATTTAAATATGCGGCATATATATCGGGACCTGAATACAATATGAAACATTTGTGAAAATTTGTCAAATATTTTGGGAGGATAAGCAGGGATTCTTATTAATAAGCAAGGATATTGAAATAAATAAAGAAGGGTACAAGGAAGGATTTGATCAATTTATTATAATTCCTATAAATTCCTACTGGATCATACGAGTTGAATGATGTCACCGATTTCATTTAGAATAAACTAAGAGACTATAACCTTGAAAAAAGAATCTATTTATTTATTTTTGAATTTTTTCTAACTTTTTCAACTTTGCCTAGTATTGTTTCCAAACTTAAGAATGGAACTCAATGCCTTACATAAGAAAGTTAAAGGGCATTATATTAACTGTAAAATGAGTCTTTAATGACCGAATTCGGTTTATCAAAACTCGAGTTAGAAAATAAAAATTACGACAACGTTATCTACACTTTAAAAAAAATTGGTACCATACAAAAAATGCAAAGTGCCCTTTTCTTAATCAGGGAGATGTTCCTTACCGGAAAACCAAGGTTGCCTTCCTGGCGTATTTGTCGATTTTTTTTTGTAAGCTGGTGTAAGAAAAGATCGGTTGGACAACTGCTTGGCTTCCATCAAAAAGTACTACAACCACATCCTACAAAAATCTATCGATTGGATCAGACTGTGAACATATTAAAAATTAATACAATTCGTTTGAAATGTAATATAAGCAGCGGTTCAAATGTAGTGAAAATGACCTTGACACCACATAACCTAATGTGGTTACCAATCAACTGTGACTAAGCGAGCACACTATCTATTCGCGTAATTGATCAAAACAGTGATTTGGTGAATAAACGTGGTGAAATGTTTTAATTCGCATGCACATTCGGATGATAGAATAATTATTTATGGTAAAAGACCTAGCTTAAGTCCTCAGCCAAGCACTAATAATTGTAAAGCTATGGTAAGAGGAACAACAGTAAAGAAAAGCTCATTTACTTTGAAAAAATGACTATTTTTAGAGACGGAACGATTGAAGCTTTGAGAATAATATAAAAGGTCGAAACAAAAACAATAAACGAAATGTTCGAGAAAACATTTACTCAGATGGCAGTATTTCCTACTTATTCATCGTTTAATCAAACGTTTAAACCAAACAATGAAAAATCGAATTACTATCCAAAAACAAAACTTGTACGTGCTTCCTCACGAAAGTTTCCTTAATTTTCACGGAATTATTAGAAAAGATTCTCCGAATGGACCTCCAACTAATAATGCTACCACTTTTTTTTTAATACTTGTATGGCAAATAAATGGATGTGAGATTGATAGAACACGGTGACTACCACCCAAAAAAATTTTATATCTCTGGATAATCTTCAAGGTCAAAATTTATTAAATTCTGAATTGAGCAGCGAAGACGAAACTTCTACGGCACACCACTTTAACTTTTTTGTAGCATTAAAAGATATGCTGGGACTTGCTGAGGATTATAAAAAAGTTTTGTTAAACTGTATACATTGAACTAGTGTTGATGCTAAATAAGAATCTTGGAAATGTGTTTGAACAAAACAGAAATGATCAAACCTTTAAACTGAATACGACGAATTCCCCCTGTAACTCCCAGAGATTTTGCAAAAATTAAGATGTACGATATTATTAAAAGTGGTGTAAGCCTACCAACCGCATTCAGGAGTTGTAATTCATATCTTAACCCCAAATTGGGGTATGGCTGCCAACACAGCTTGAATGTGAAATCGTCGGCTAATCGCTAAAAACTACGATTCGCAATAATTGGATTTAAACTAAATTAACAATTTATCACAAACAATTTATCAAGCTTGAAAGTTTAGTTAAATTCTTAATTTCTGAATGTCGGTTTTAGTAAGAATCAGTATGCTCACATATATGAGATGTATACAAGGTTACAATCTTGTTACTATAATCGTGAATCACAGCCGTTTTTGACTCCAAATGAATTTAAATTGAAGGCCCCGATTGTTGTGGTACATCCTTCATATCAAAATGAATCAGTAAAAACTGGTCCTATTGATGTGGGAATTTCAATAGAACTGAGGACATTAAGTCATGAAAATGCCCAAGCTTATTGTGTCCTTATACTTCATCGTTTAGTTGAAAACAACCCATTAATCGGACTAGTACAATGAGTTGTTTAACATTAGGAAAATGTTGATAGATACTAAATTGATTGATGTTTAAGGTTTCTTTGATAATACTAATATTTTTATTCTCAAGGGAATTGGAATTATACTTGAAAAAGATCTAAACTTGAATAATAGTTTTTTAATAGAACCACCTTATGATTTTACTTTGCTAATTACAACAGATCGAAAGCCTGCAATTTGGTTAATCAATAAACATCATACAATTGTTCGGAATGATGGAGAAAACAGTTTTCTACAAGCTCGAAAGTATCCAAACAGATTATTGGTAAAGTTGATTTCTACTTACGTTTTTTGGGAGTCGTCCGCTCATGAATATCGAGGAAATGGGTTGTCCGTCATTAAACAGGCTTAAGTGAAACCGGTTTCCATATTGTGAAACACATCCGAAGGGTGGGGATTGTGCTCCAAACAATGAAAACAATATTCTGTCATGTTTTAAATGTAGCTCCTAAACAAGAAATTTCATGAGGAAATTGACCGAGGTATTGAAGAATTTAAAGGGCAGATAATTGGTCAGCACTTTCAATGCCTTCTAAACACAAAAACTGTGTTCATGAATCGAGGTGGATACGATCTTAAAACTTCGAATTATGGTGAACACCTAACATTTTGTAATGGTGAATTGACATCGGAAAACATGTTCGCAGTACCAAAATAATTGAATGAATATATTAGGTTAGGTTAGGTTTTGTTAGACCGGCTGCCGGACTATGGTCCGACACACTTAGACCTCTATGGGTCTGTGTAAAGCTGATCAGCATGTCTTTTTGAGATTAATCTCCGATATGTCGGTAAGACCGTCGATGAAAAGACTTCTTAAGGATTTCAGTCGGAGTCTGCATGGGGCTTGGCAGAATCAGCGTAGGTGTTCTACCGTTTCCTCTTCTTCCTTATCACTTTCTGCAGAGGCTGTGGGGCTTTTAGCCTGCCGGCATGTGTGCCAAGAAGCCAGTGTCTGGTGAGAAATACGACACTGTGGTGCGTTTTGCCAACGGGTGTTGGCTAGTTTGTTAAAGTAGTTCTTTATATTAAGCTTGCAAGTTGCCATGGGCATACCGACATTCTCCTTTCCTGGGAGGAGAGGCTTGATGGTGCCCTGCATGGCTAACTCGACCGCTATGCAGTTGCCTACGATATCCCTGTGACCCGGAACCCATATTAGACTGATAGTAAACTGATTAGCCATCTCGTGGAGAGATCTGCGACAGTCTGCTATAGTGCGGGAGTTGGTGTTTGTCTAGTAGATCGATTTAATAGGCACTTTGCTGTCACTATATATAATTAGGTCGATTTATTAGGCACTTTGCTGTCATTATATATAATAAGGTGTCCTCTTTGGAGGCTTAAGGTCCCTAAACAGGTTAGTGCTGCATTTATAGCGTGGACCTCCGCCTGGAAGACGCTACAGTGGTCCGGGAGCTTGAATGACTTGACCTAATATCTATTGTTTGGAGTATACACCTCCGTCAACTTGTCCTCCTTATTTAAAGCCATCTGTATAGAAGCAGATTGCGTCCGTCGTGCCCGGTCGGCCCTGCTCCCATTCCTCTCTATCTGGAATCAGGGCCTCAAGAGGTGTGTGACTATATTCAATGGATTTGCATAGATCCGTTATTTTTATTATTATTTTTTTTATTTGCTGGAGACTTTTAGCATGACCATTAAATTGGGCTTTGCACTGCTCTGTGTCCCTTAGTCGAATAGCTGGCGATTTGGCCCTTTCCATGCCTGCTAAGTCCAGGCTAGGGACGCATTCAACGCTTCATTCGGGGTGGTTCGAAGGGCTACACTAATACACAAAGCCGCCATTCGCTGTACTTTGTTAAGAGGAGTCAGTATGCATTGTTTGTGCAAAGCGGTCCACCACAGACTATTCTCGCTAAAAGAGAGATTACAATTGTTTAAAATGGGTGGGTTAAGTTTTGGAGTTTTGTACCTATTTGTAAATAGAACAAGCTCTGTTTTCCAGGGATTTACCCCGAGTCCGTTCGCTATCGTCCATTCCGATAGTATTTTAAGTTTAGCGGTCATAAGATCGCAAAGTGTTTGTGGATATATTCCATTAAAGATGATGGCGACGTCGTCTGCATATGCCACAGCCTTACAACCTCCTCCTTCCAGAATATGCAGTAGTTTATGCACTGCGATATTCCACAGGAGGGGTGATAGTACACCTCCTTGCGTTGTGCCTCTGCTCACTAGTCTAGTCTGGGTTGAGGTCCCTAGTGTGGCTGTGACCATTCTGCCTATTAGCAATTTATGGATTAGCCTCACCATTGGCGGCTCAACCCATAGTTCTGTGAGAGATTCTGATATAGCAGTGGGGAGCACGTTATTGAAGGCTCCCTATATATCCAGGAAGGCGATCAGTGTGTATTCCTTGATGCTGAGTGATTTCTCGATGCTGCTTACCACCATGTGTAGCGCCGATTCGGTTGACTTACCTTTGGTGTAAGCGTGCTGTGCTTCTGATATTTGTGTCGGGTCTACGGTGGCCTTTATGTGTAGGCTTATCATTCTTTCAAAGCTCTTAAGCAGGAATGATGTTAGGCTTATTGGCCTTAAATCTTTTGCTGTGGTGTGAGTGGCCTTCCCTGCCTTAGGAATGAAAACCACCTTTGTTTCTTGCAACGCTGTTGGTAGTTCTCCTACCGCCAGGATGGATTGGATTTTTTTCAACCAGTTTATGGCTATTTGTCCTACTTGTTGGATGTGAGCCGGTGTTATCCCGTCCGGTCCCGGCGATTTGTATGGTTTGAAACTATGAATGGACAATTTCATGTTGCGGTCTGATAGGAATGGATCTAATTCGATTCCCTCTCCTGCTCCTCTTTCAGGAGGATGACCTGCTTCTTGGCTCCCCGGGAAGTGAGCGTCTTGGAGCAGGTCCAAGGACTCTTTACTGGAGTCTGACCATGATCCATTTGCTTTTTAAAGACAGCCCAAAGGAGGGGCTGTCTTAGAGAGTATTTTCCTGAGCCTTGAGGCATCAGTTGTTTTTTTATGTCAGAGGTCTGCCATGTCGTTCGTTTTGCTCTTCTAATGGCCTTTTTGTAGGAGGCTAGTTCATACTTGTAGTTCAGCCAGTTAGTGTCCTTATTTCCCGCCTTTGCTCTGTTAAACAGGCATCTGCAGTTGGTTCTGAGGATTTATAGTTGTTGGGTCCACCAGGGTGGTTTTTTCCTTCCCCTTGGTTTCCCTGTGGGGCATGCCACTCTTAGGGCAGTGTTGTATGCCTCTGTGAATTACTGTTCTGTCCAGCTCCTGTGGGTTTGTGATGCTTTCTGGCGGTTCCATGGGGAGGATATTCGTCAGAACTTCTTTGAACCTGTGCAAGTCGGCTCGTCTGGGGTTAGCGAAGATGACCGGCATCTATGGTCCGAAAAGGAGTGCTCGTCAGAGACCACCCAGTTTTTGACTGCGCCTACGAGTGAGTCTGATACCAAAGTTAGATCTATGATCGTTTGGCAAGCTTTAGTTATGAACGAAGGGACATTGCCCCTATTGCATAAGAATAGGTTCGAATTTAGAATAAAATCAAAAAGAGAGTCACCTCTGTTGTTGTTGTTTGGGCAACCCCACTGGGTGTGATGAGCGTTGGCGTCACAGCCCATTACCAAACCTTTCCTGAGCTTTTCGCATTCCTCTGCCAGTCCTCTGACCAGCGCATCTGGGGGGTTTTCCATTTCAAAGGCCAAGTAGGCCGATAGGACCTTTCGGTGTTGTCTCCGTTGCTGTAATTGCGAAGCAGAAATATACTAAGATGCCTTTTGGCTTATATGCAGGTTCGAGTTGTACCTTCTTTGGGGTCAAGCATAAGCTTGTATTCCTTTGTTCCCAGTCCAGCAACCTTGCCCCCTACTACCCAAGGTTCCTGTACAAGGACTAGGTCGGCTAGCAGAAGTGCAGCAGACGCTGCTTTACTGTTGTGAATGTTTATTTGTAGAAGTTTTAGTGACCTCTGTGTCGCTGAGGTCCACGTCCTTAATAGCCGGCCCGAGCGCTCGCATCTCTCTGCTTAGCGACGAATTAGTAGAACAGCCGTCCTCCGGTCCACCAGGTGCCTCCAATTCTTCAGCAAGCACCTGCTCGGCTGGGCTGCCGGCAAAGCTGCTAGCGGCGTTGGAGTCGCTCTTATACACCTTGATGTGGATCGCACTAGACCCGAAGTTCAGCACTCCTCGAGCAGTCTCGATCGGAGCAACTGATTCCTTGTTTAGGACCAACACCGCCTGGTTGACATCCCCTTCATGCTCCTCCACCTTGACGACTTTCCAGTCCTTCGTGGGGAGGTGCGGGATGCATTCTTGCAACATGAAGCGGATGTCCTCCGGCGCCTTGATCGCTGCTGGAAGCCAAATCCTGCCTCGGGGCCTACTGGGGACATCACACCAGTCTAGTGCGAAAATGTACTCCCCTTCGTATACCTCACCGAGCTTGCTCGTCGCCTGTTTGTACAGGTCGGCCGACCGCTGACTGTCGCAGGCCACCACCTTGACGCCGCCCTAGTACCAGACCGCGTCCATGCAGCAGGGCGAGGTGCCTGGCTTCTCTCGTAGCATGCGCAGGCAAATGAGGGAAAGGTGGGACTCCACTGCCTTCCACTTGTTCCTGGGTATCCTGCCCTCCGGATTGCCCTTGTCAATGAGGCCGAGTCGGTCCTTCGTGATT
The DNA here is from genome assembly GCF_043229965.1 of Drosophila suzukii. Lineage (NCBI taxonomy): Eukaryota > Metazoa > Arthropoda > Insecta > Diptera > Drosophilidae > Drosophila > Drosophila suzukii. The sequence goes on from NC_092082.1 coordinate 55,275,299, forward strand.
TCGGAGGACGAGACCGATGGCTGGATCTTAGATCTCTTCGCCGATGGTCCGGGTAGTTCGAGGGATCGCTGCCCTTTCGCCTGAACCCGCTCTTGAGTGGGCTTGTCCTGCCCGTAGTTAGGAAGCACCTTCCTTGCCCACTATACCTCTTTTAGCCATTCAGGCGAAGGTGTGGCATCGTTGCTCCTAGTATGAGAGCCCAGAGTCTGGGCGGCAGTCCGCCTTTCTGCGTAAGTATATTGGTTTGCTCCAGCGGGTGGCCCGAGCGCCTTGGCAGTGCCTACTGCCGCTGCTTTAGGCGCAGATGCGCCCGTGGCGGAGGCATTCGCGGCTGGCTTTCTGCCACCGTGCCGGTGCGGATGGTGGAACCAGTGTTCAGCTTATCCGTGGGTTTTTTGAGAGTTCCCGTCTCTGAGTTTTGTTTTTTTTGTTATATTTGTTGATTCCATAATTGGTCCCACGAGTTGCGGAGAAGGGGAAAAGTCCGCCCGGGCAGAGATCTGCGATGCCCGGGTAAGGCGATAGTTGAAACAGGGGATCGCCATGTCCCTGAGCACTCCGTTTGAGACTGGGCTAGTTTTTGATCCGGGCCCCCAGCCAGGCTGACTTTTGCCACGGTCCGTGTTACACCGTTGTTCAGCCCGGAGTGAGATGTTGTTTGGGAGGGGAGATGGGTAGGTGTTGTTTTCGGAGTGGGTTTGTGTAAAGTAACTATTTAGATGCGGCTGAACAATTCGCATCGTCGCTATTGCTTCGTTGCAGTATACCTGGCTGTCCGGGACTGTTTGTTTACTGGGGTTTCCGTCCACGATTCTGTGTTTGACTTCTTCCACTATCTTATTTACAGTTGGCCTCGGGATAGGTCGTCCGCTATCTGCGACCCTCTCGGATGCCTCAGCTAGGCGACTTTGGAACCATCTCAAAAGTTCCTCAGCCGAGAATAAATATATTATACTACAAAATAAATTGTTGACTTTTTATTTTGAGTTAAAATTACTAGTACGTAGAATGGAAAACATTTGCCTGACTGAGACATTTCGGCAATTTGCGAGTTTTTGCGCGTCGTTGGCGTGAGGTCCTTGATCTAATCAATGATCGTGCGCCTTCAGGATTGTGTACGTATCCCTTTTCTTGCGGTCAGGTAATGGACAGGTACTCATGGTCGGGTAGCACTTATGACATATTTATGACCCATTTGTGGAGAGGAGAGAATGTTAGACAACTTACCAGTTAAACGTTCTATGGCCGAAACAAAAATGTATGTTTAAAAATATTCCACATCTATGAATCATTTACTAGTAAGATTTATTTTATTGGGGTTCTTTTCATTTATTAATTAATCTTACCATCACAGGGCACATCTTTCCCCAAAATGATCGAAGATTATCCTCTAAGAAAAAAATCTTTAAATGTTTTTTAACGCGAAAATACGCTTTCTGCGATGAAATCGCGAATGTTAATATTGATAGGTCAATAAATTAATATAAAACTTAACACCTAAAACTAAAAGTAATCTAACATCGAATATAAGAAGTCTAAACGACGTTCGCACACAACGTCAACGTAAGCAAGACGAAAGACGGCTCTCAGTACAAAGCAACCGAAAATAATGCAAGCTCTGATCAAGAGCGGTCAATTACCCCCAACTTGACCGAACTCTTAAACGTAGCGAGCGAGAAAGCGCGTTTTTGCTCCAATTCAGGTATGCAATGACCTACGCCTATCAGCAGTAACTAGCACAGCAGTTCCTTTAACAACGTCAACTGTAACAACAACAGCAACCGCAGTCGTATCGACTGCGTGTTTAACGACATCTTCAGTAACCTTGTCAACAAAAGCTAGCAGCGCAAATATTAATACGTCTGCCGCTGCGCTGCCCGAAAAACAGAACAGAAACAATGAATATGTTAAGTCGGCTGTGCAGATTGGTATGGGTCGCTACATCCAAATCAAAAGGAAGCTGAGCCCCCTAAGTTCTCAACCCAAAATAACCCGTGGTAATGCTAGCCAAGTTGCAATAGATGTATACAAACCGATTTAATATCTTGTCAGATGCCTCTGACGTTCAGGAGGCCGAATTTATTGAAGTCGAGAAAAGGAAGCCAAAGCCTCCGCCTATTATATTCGAGAAAAAAGTTCCAATGTTCTTGTCAACAAAATCATCGAGCTTATTGGAAAGGATTACTTCCACATAATACCCCTTGTTAAAAGCAACATTCAAAAAACAAAAGTTCAAATGAAGTCTGAAGATAATTACAGAGTATTATCGAAATATCTTACCGAGAATAAAAAACCTTTTACACGTATCAGCTAAAAAGCAGTAAGGGCCTGCAAGTCGTACTTAAGGACATAGAGTAAGACGTAACGTCTGCAGAGATAACAAAGGCGCTGAAAGAGAAGGGACTTATCGCTAAGACAGTTTTCAATATCCTCAACTGAGATAAAAAGCAGCAGCCAATCTTTGAGGTAGAGCTCGCACCAGAAAATGAGTCCCTAAAGAAATACGATTAAACCCTTTATACGATCTTCAGTTCCTGTTGCACCACAGAATTGCAGTTGGGGAACCGCACAATGTGCATGTACAATGTGCGAACTGCCAAGAATATGGCCATACAAGGTCATATTGTAAGCTGCGCCCGGTGTGTGTAGTTTGTGGAGAGCTTCATGACTCCGCACACTGCCCAGCGAGCAAAGATGACTGCAGCTCGAAAAAGTGCGGCAGCTGGGGTGGCAATCACACTGCTAACTACAGAGGTTACCCAGTTTATAAGAAGCTGAAAAGTCGCATCCATCAGAGAGGAACTACAGCCCACACCCAAAATAAACAGTTGAGAGCTTCCCGATCAAACCCTGAAGTGTACTTCTCGACTGCAACCAGATCCTTTCTAGGATCTTTGACAAAAATGTGACATTCGCAAGCGCTCTAAAATCAGATCTGCCTACCCCTGTCTCAAAATGTTCATCTCTGCAATCAGCATATCAAGAAACGAAAACGGCTCAGCAGCATCAATCGCCGGAGCAGCCAAAAATCAACTTTGAAGCTATAACATGCCTCCTGCAACAAAGCCTTAAGGAGGTTATGTTAAGCTTGAGTTTGCTCAATTCCTACTCGACAATCACATCGACTCCTTTCAGAAACAAACCTTACAAGCATAACATCTATAAATATACAACTAAATACTGCAACCAACTTAATTGCCCCCTCGCTTCACTATAGCCGGAGTTTAGTTTATGCAGTTTTTCAACTCACAAGGAGACTACTTCATAGCAGCAGGAGCTACAATGCCAGACACACACACTGGGGATCTCGACTCGTTACTCCAAAAGGAAAGCAACTCTATAATGCAATTATAAAAGCCAAAAACAAGCTCGACTATGTTTCTTCTGGCAGGCAGATTCAAAGAAACTACCCGACTTAATAGACTTTTGCGATTACCAAAAACATTTCTTAAAATCTGGTAAGCGCCTAATGCCTTTCTGATCTTTCATCTTATCACTCGCCTGTCCTGTTTATTCTACGTCGACATTCAGTAACTTTGGAACAATCGTTAAAATTGACTTCACAGAAAGCCAATTTGGTTAAGTACAGGAAATATATTAGCTCACACATTGCGCTAAGTCCTTGGCTCAACGATGAATCCAACGTAGACACCTTAATACACTGGAGTCTGTACTCGTCTCTGCAGCTCGAGTTTCAACACCTCAATCTTCAAATACACATTGCAACCATTGCTCGTCCTCGAAAAAAGACGCTTACGTCGAGATTGTCAATTCCACAGATCGCCATCTGCTAGGCAAAGCTTTAGACATGCCTCACGTCAACTCACTAAAGCTTTACAGTAAGAAGAAACATATGTTAGTACAAAACACTCACTATGGAGAGCTCACCCAACTCTAAGCTCACCGAAAGAAACTGTATTGAAATCCCACAGGCGGCTGGACGCGCAACGGTGCAGACAGAGCCAGCACGTTTGCTAACCTTCTTAAAAACGTCTTCCAACCAAATCCTGCCACTAGCGCGTTTACTTTGCCGACTTTACCATATGAGCCTTAGCTTCAACATGAGCCAATTGAGTTTCGACCAAACGAAATCGTTAACATCATCACAAATCAGCTGAATCCGAAAAAATCTCCGGGCTGCGAACTTATAACCCCCAAAATGATCACTGAGCTCCCATATTGCGCCATTTGCACTATCGCCCAGCTTTTCAATGACATTGCAAAACTTGGCCACATTCCAGTGAGATGGAAAAGGTCAATTATAATAATGATAGCAAAGCCACTATCCCCACGTCGTATAGACCTATAAGCCTACTTTCATGCTCATATAAATTATTTGCGAAATGCGTATTGACTCGGATAAGAATCCAGGAAGGAATCATTTTGGGTTTCGTGAAATGCACGGAACAATTGGGCTGGTCAACCGGATAACATCAGAAATTCGGAACGCGTTCGAAAAACGAGAGTACTGTACTGCCATATTCATAGATGTATCTCAAGCATTTGACAGAGTTTGGCTAGAAGGTCTAATGTACAAGATCAAGAGAATGCTCCCCTACAGCACCCACGTGCTTTTAGAGTCTTACCTCTACGACAGAAAATTTTGTTGTGCGGTGCACCACTGCTATATTTCATCATTGGAGCTGGAGTTCCTCTCGACAAGCACACGACTAACAACATCTACGTTTGCTGATGATACAGCTATTCCTAGCCGCTCAAAATTGGCGAATTAAAGTGAGCGAACAAAAATGCAAGCACGTTACGTTCGCCCTAAACAGGCAAAGCTGCCCGCCGCTTGCGTTAAACAACACTCTACTCCCGCAAGCAAACGAAGTAACGTTTCTAGGAGTACAACCCGGCAGAAGACTCACATGCTAAAGCTAAAAGCCAGCAGCCTTCATTGGCTTATCAGACCTCGGTCTCCATTTAGCCTTGAATATAAAGTCCTATCTATCTTTGCTATCTTTGCACCCTAGCCACCTGGCGAGAGGTCTAACAAGGTTGAGAAACCAATCACGTCTCCGTCGAAATGACTTACCCACCCAGCGTCCTTCAAGTCGACGCGCAACCAGAATGCAGTCTTAGTATACTGTTTGTTAAATTTTAATGTTATTACTAGTAAACTCCGTAACTCGTGGGACCAAATTATGGAGCATATGAAGAAAACAGAAAACACAACAAAAAACACAGAGACGGGTACTCTTAAAAAACCCATGGATAAGATGAACACTGGTTCCACCTTCCATACCAGCACGGTCCAGAAAGGGCCGCATCCCAAACTGGGGATGATAGGTGGCAGAAAGCCAGCCGCAAACGCCTCCGCCACGTAGGCACTGCCAAGACGCTCGGGCCACCTGCTGGTGCTAAATACACATACGCAGAAAGGCGGACTGCCGCCCAGACTCTGCGCTCACACATTAGAAGCACCGTTGCCACACGTTCGCCTGAATGGCTAAAGAAGGTACAGTGGGCAAGGAAGGTGCTTCCAAAATACGGGCAGGAAAAGCCCACTCAAGAAGGCACTCAGGCGAAAAGGCAGCGATCCCTGGAACTACCCAGGCCATCGGCGAAGAGATCTAAGATCCAGCCATCGGTCTCTTTCGCCGAAATCATGAAGAACCGTGTACTAGTCGGCCTGATTGACAAGGGAAATCCGGAGGGCATGATCCCCAGAAACAAGTGGAAGGCAGTGGTGTCCCACCTTTCCCTCATTTGCCTGCGCATGGTACGAGAGAAGCCAGGCACCTCGCCCTGCTGCATGGACGCGGGCTGGTACCAGGGCAGCGTCAAGGTGGTGGCCTGCGACAGGCAGCGGTCGGCTGACATGTATAAACAGGCGACGAGCAAGCTCGGCGAGGTATACGAAGGGGCGAACATCGTTGCGCTTGACTGGTGCGAAGTCGCCTGTAGACCCCGAGCCAGGATCTGGCTTTCAGCAGCGATCAAGGCGCCGGAGGACATCCTCTTCATGTTGCCAGAATGCAACCCGCACCTCCCCACGAAGGACTGGAAAGTCGTCAAGCTGGAGGAGCATGAAGGGGATGTCAACCAGGCGGTTTTGGTTTTGAACAAGGAGTCAGTTGCTCCGATCGAGACTACTCGAGGAGTGCTGAACTTCGGGTTCAGTGCGATACACATTAAGGTGTATAAGGGCAACTCCAACGCCGCTAGCAGCTCTGCCGGCAACCCAGCCGAGCAGGTGCTTGCTGAGGAGTTGGAGGCACCTGGTGGGCCGGAGGACGGCTACTCTACCGATTCGTCGCTAAGCAAAGAGATGCGAGCGCTCGGACCGGCAATCGAGGACGTAGAACTCAACGACACAGAGGAGGCCGACGTCACTGTGGTAGAGGTTGAAGCTGTAGATGTCACTAAGACTTCTACAAATAAACCTTCACCACAGTAAAGCAGCGTCTGCTGCACTTCTGTTTCGCCTGACCGAAGGCGGAGCCGACCTAGTCCTCGTACAGGAACCTTGGGTAGTAGGAGGCAAGGTTGCTGGACTAGGTACAAAGGAATACAAGCTTATGCTTGACCCCAAAGAAGGTCAAATTCGAACCTGCATATTAGCCAAAAGGCATCTTAGTATATTTCTACTTCGCAATTACAGCAACGGAGACAACACCGCAGTAAGCCTGGAGCTGCAAAGTGGCTCTATAAGGGTTCTATCGGCCTACTTGGCCTTTGGGAAGGAAAACCCCCCAGATGCGCTGGTCAGAGGACTGGCAGAGGATGCGAAAAGCTCAAGATCGGATTGGTAATAGGATGTGACGCCAACGCCCATCACACCCAGTGGGGTTGCCTAAACAACAACGACTGAGGTGAGTCTCTTTTTGATTTTATTCTAAATTCGAACCTATTCTTATGCAATAGGGGCAATGTCCCTACTTTCATAACTAAAGCTTGGCAAACGATCATAGATCTAACTTTGGTATCAGATTCACTCGTAGGCGCAGTCAAAAACTGGGCAGTCTCTGACGAGCACTCCTTTTCGGACCATAGATTCATAGAAACTGTATTGTCCCTTGATTTGCCCTTGCCGGTCAGCTTCGCTAACCCCAGACGAGCCGACTTGCACAGGTTCAAAGAAGTTCTGACAAATATCCTCCCCATGGAACCGTCGGAAAGCATCACAAACCCACAGGAGCTGGACGAAACAGTATACAAATTCACAGAGGCATGCAACTCTGCCTTTAAAGTGGCATGCCCCACAGGGAAACCAAGGGGAAGGAAAAAACCCCCCTGGTGGACCCAACAACTATCAATCCTCAGAACCAACTGCAGATGCCTGTTTAACAGAGCAATGGCGGGAAATGAGGACACTAACTGGCTGAACTACAAGTATGAACTAGCCTCCTACAAAAAGGCCATTAGAAGAGCAAAACGAACGACATGGCAGACCACTGACATAAAAAAACAACAAATGCCGCAAGGCTCAGGAAAATACTCTCTAAGACAGCCGCGCCTTTGGGCTATCTTCAAAAAGCAAACGGATCATGGTCAGTTCGGCTAAAGAGCTAGTGGGATGGCTCTGAGGGCGCCGAGCTGAAGGCTACCGAACGGGTCGCAGGTTGCGGATAGCGAGCGCCCTGGTTCTCCAGGGTAGCTACGAATAAGCGTGGAAGGTGGACACGGCCCGGTTACCACCAAGCCCCCAACACGAAGCGCAAATAAGTAGCCCCGGACAGTCAGCGGGTATCTGCGCCGTAGCAGTACCGACGTCGCGCTTGTGCTGCCGCCTCCGACAAATAGCTCACACACACCCCTACCCACACGCTCTGTACCTACCTCTTCCCTACCCACACAACTCATCTCACCCCGGGCTGGACTAAGGTGTCACTCGTACCGTGCCGAGAGTCAATCTGGCTGGGAGCCCGAGTCATCAAATAACTCAGTCTCAAACGGTGAGCTCAGGCAAGTGGCGACCGCCTGTTCTAATTCAGCCTTACCCGGGTACGGCGGATCTCTGCCCGGGTGGACCTGTCCTTTCTCCGCAGCTCGTGGGAATTAACATGGAGAACTTAACAAAAATAAAACTAAAAGACTGCACAAGACAAGAGCCCGACACTCTTATAAAGTCGGAAGTCGTAACCAACGACGAAAGAAAGAGCAAAATCACGGCTCGGACTACCCCAGTCCACGTGACGTCCACCCCTGCCAAGGCCAGCGAACAACGCAGCCGGCTAAGCCCAACTCGCCATAGCGACAAGCCCAAGCCTCCCACCAGCGTAGGCGTGGCTAACCAGCCACTCCAACCTGAGGGTAGCGCTAAGGCCGGTCTCGTGGTGAGTACCAGGGCAAAGGAGTTTAAGAGGGTACCACCTAACCAGGCAGGACCTCTTGAAAGAAGGAAGGCTTCTAGGATCCTCAAACGGCTGGCCACCAATCTGATACGGGAGGATCAGACATCGAAATCCAAGAGGACATAGCCTGGGCAAAGGCAATTATCCCAGACTTCGACATCGCTATGACCACCAGCCACAGCAACAAGCGAGAGAGGTCGATGGAGTCAGCTCAACCAGCGAGCAAGAAGGCTAAGGTAACCAGCCGCGGCACATGGTCGAGATCCTTTGCGGAAGTGGTAAAGGATCGGAAGATCATTGGTGTCATCGACCAGAGCGTTGAAGGCGGTAGGATCCCACGAAACCAATGGGGTCTGGTTAGACGGGCCCTTGCATCAGTGGCCTTGAAAGTGCTGGACGAAAACCCAGGCCCGCCACCCGATTGCACAGATGCAGGGTGGTACCAGGGCAATGTAAAGTTGATCGCCTGCGAAGACGAGAGATCGGCAGCACTCTACAAGGCTGCAATTACCAAAGTCGGCGAGGTCTACCCCGGGGCCAAGCTGGCAGTTTTTGAGGCTGCAGACATCCCGTCTCGACCGAGAACGAGGGTGTGGCTGCCGTCGGAACCATCGGAACCAGAGGCTATACTCAGCCTACTGACCAGGTTCAACCCAAAACTTCCAACAGACGGTTGGAAGGTGGTCAAGGTGGAGAAAACCGAGCGAGTCACCATGAGCGTGGTTATCCTCCTGAACCAGGCCTGCTTGGAACCCCTCGCAGTCCAACAACACAGAGTGAACTACGGGTTGGATAAGGTGCAGCTACGCATATATGACACCGATAAGTTGGCGGCAGACAACCTGGCTGCCTGCGCGTCGTACGAGCGACGACGAACCAGATCACGAAGAGGCCACCCTCACCGGCTACGTGTCAACCGACTCGGAGCTGACGGAGAGCCTGAAGCAGCTGTGCACCCAGGACACAACCCGACCAGGGCGCTCTGTTCTCCAGGACATAGCGGAGGAAGCGGAGGGTACCCAGCCCGAACCCAGTCCCAACGATGGTGCAGTTTCTGCAAATTAATCTGCACCACAGCAAGGCAGCATCCGCTGCCCTCCTCACCCGCCTGGCAACAGGCAACATAGACGTAGTCCTCATTCAAGAGCCATGGATTGTTGGTAACAACATCTGTGGCTTATCAACCCCCCTATACAAGCTTTTTTACACCAAGGACAAGGGTAAAACCAGAACCTGCATTCTTACAAAGTCACACTTTAACACATTTCTTATTCCACAGTTTAGCGAAGGCGACCTTACCACGGTCAGACTGGAGCTAAACGAACACACCCATCACACCATAGCATCATTCTATCTGGCTCACGACTACGAAGGGCCACTACCAAACACCACTACACAAGAACTCATACGCACTCACTCATCTAAGGAACTCATCCTGGGTGGGGACGCTTACTCACACCACACATAATGGGGAAGTACAAACACCAACGACAGGGGTGAGTTACTCTACGACTATCTCCTTCAATCAAATCTATTCATCTGCAACAAAGGTAATGACCCAACTTTCATCACTAGAAATAGGAGGGAAGTACTAGACATTACTCTAATATCTGATCCCTTACTTAACCAGCTAGACGCGTGGAAGGTGGGGATCGAACACTCATTCTCGGACCACCGATACATAGAATTTACAATAAGTCTAGAACATCCTCCCGCCGAGAACATAACTAATCTAAGATTAAACAACTGGGGATACTATAAAAATCTCCTCAACAGGAACCTACCCTCTCCTCCGACACACATACGCAACCGTCAAGAATTAGATAGCCTAGATAACACTTTTACTGATATCTGCGGTGAGGCCTTAAAAAGGGCTTGCCCAAGTAGAACAGTCAAAACAAAGCACAAACCCCCATGGTGGAACCCAACCCTAGCGAACCTTAAAAGAAAGTGTAGAACTTACTTCAATAAAGCTAAATACAACAATAGCGAATCCTCCTGGAATTTATATCATACAAAACTAAGCCTATACAAAAAGGAAATTAGAATATCAAAACGAAGAGCCTGGGCTAACTTCTGCAGTAGTATAGAATCTACTGCGGAGGCATCCAGACTCAGAAAAATTCTAGCTAAAGCTCCAGCGACCATTGGCTATCTTAAAACCAATGCTGACAGCTGGACGGAAAACAGTCAGGAAACCCTTGAACTACTGTTAGACACCCACTTCCCTAAGAACACCCATGTAATGGAGGACCTCCACATAGAGGAGAATTTAGACGACCAGAGTATTGACAACATTTCAAACCCTGGCCGCATTCAGTGGGCTGTCAACTCTTTCAAGCCCTTCAAATCACCTGGCCCAGATGGGTTCTTCCCGGCCCAGTTACAACGGACACTAGATATGTCCCTTCCCTGGCTGACAGCCATCTTCCACGGCTGCCTTGCTCTAAACCATATTCCAACAAGGGCGCTGGACGTTAAGGTAATTTTTATACCGAAAGCCGGCAAGCCCTCCCACACTCGGACTTCCGCCCGATCAGTCTCTCTTCCTTCTTTTTGAAGACCCTGGAAAGGCTAATTGACACCCATATCAGACTAACCATCGACCATAGCCTACTCTCTGACGCACAGCATGCGTACCGTAAGGGTAGATCAACCGATACCGCCCTCCACTCTCTAGTGTACAGTATAGAACGAGGCTTCCACAATAAGGAATACTCTCTTGCAGCGTTTCTAGACATAGAAGGCGCCTTCAACAACGTCACCCCAACGGCGATCACTGGTGCTCTGACTGAACTGGGCATTGAGCGGCCCATAGTGGGACTCATACACACCATGCTAACCAGCAGGGTAGTGCACTCCACTATGGGACCGGCCCACTCGACCAGGAACGTCAGTAGAGGAACCCCACAAGGGGGCGTACTCTCACCTCTTCTATGGGTTTTAGTGGTCAACAAACTGCTTTCACTCCTAGAAGAGGCGGGCACTAAAGTGGTAGCCTACGCGGATGACGTGGTTATCCTACTGCAGGGTAAATTCCCGCAAACCCTTTGCAATCTAATGGAGACAGCCCTATCCACCCTCTCCCGGTGGACAGCTGGCTGTGGACTGGGAGTTAACCCGGAAAAAACCGAACTAGTTCTCTTTACAAGGAAGTACAAGGTACCAATTCTAGTTCCCCCAAAACTACACCAAACGCGCCTAACCTTTAGCAACCAAGCAAAGTACCTAGGTGTCATTCTTGACAAAAAGCTTCTCTGGACTGATAACATCCTAGATCGCACACGCAAAGCGGCCATAGCCCTCTTCGCTTGTAAAAAAGCCATAAGGAGGAAGTGGGGTTTCTCCCCCATGATAGTTCACTGGCTATATACTGCAATAGTCAGGCCCATTCTACTCTACGGAAACATCGTTTGGTGGCCTTCTCTAGATAAAAACTGTAACCTCCGGATCCTTCACAAGATCCAAAGAAGCGCAGAGCTCTGCATCAGTGGGGCGCTGCGCACTACCGCCACTGAGGCACTAAATACAATTCTCGATCTCCAACCCCTGGACCTACTTGCCAAAAGCTGGGCATCAGCCACAGCGCTGAGGCTCCGTGAAGCAGCGGCATGGACAACAGGCTCCACGGGTCACTCCAATATCCTATCAAAGCATTCTCCCCTACCACGTTATACAGACTACGTCCCACCCATAGTCGACTTCGAAAGAAGATACAAAATTTATATACCCACCCGTTCAGACTGGGACAACCTCCCACATCAATTCGTAAACGCCGTCAACATATACACTGACGGCTCCAAGCTTAACTCCCAAACAGGTGGGGGAGTCTTTTCCCCCGAACTAGACTTAAAAGTCTCTTTCCGCCTACCAGACCACTGTAGTGTTTTCCAAGCGGAAGTGATTGCAATTTAGGAAGCCACTACCCACCTGAACACGTCTGTACATCAAGACATAGATATCTTCATCTTCTCGGATAGTCAAGCTGCCCTCAGGGCCCTCGACTCCTACACAACGAGCTCAAAAACAATCTCTGAATGCCGCAAATCTCTTAACGAGATGGCCAGTCATCTGAGTATCAACCTCATCTGGGTGCCTGGACACCGCAACATTGAGGGCAACTGCATAGCAGACGAGCTAGCAAGACAGGGGACAACCGCCGATATCCTTCGCGATAAGGACACGGTAGGGATGCCCATGGCTACCTGCAAGCTCCATCTCAGGCAGAGACTGTATACTCTTTCCAACAACCGTTGGAACTCAATCTCAACATGCCACAATTCTAGACTCACATGGCCAAACTACAACACGAAAAGAACAAAAACTCTCCTACAATGTAGCAGGGAGAACATCTCCACTCTCCTAAATGCCCTCACGGGCCACTGTCTTATAGGGACTCATGCGATAAGGCTGGGTCTAAGTAACCACGACTTCTGCCGCAGCTGCAAACAGATATACGAAGAGGAGAGCATCGAACACCTCCTATGCTTCTGCCCAGCGCATAACCTAAAGCGCTTTCAAACCCTAGGTAGCTACACACTTCCGAACCTTGCGACCATTCAGGACGTAAGCATTCAAAAACTAGTATGTTTCTTGAGAAAAACAGAATACGAAAGCAGATAACCCATGAGCTAGGGAAACGGATCTTTTCAGAGATCATGTGGTATCACAAGTGGCCCATTGTGGCCTAAGTGAGGGGACTAAAATTTAGTCTCCAAAAATTGTCTACAAAAATTTTAATACAGATTAACGAATCAGCTGTACAAGCTTTTAACGAACTAAAACACAATCTTATAACACAGGTTGAATTGGTTCAGCCATTGGTGTTTTCTCACCAATTTTCTGATCGTTCCTATGGCAGCTATATGATATAGTCGTCCGATTATGATAAAATTAAATTCGAAATTCAGAACTAATTAAAAAATTTTATTTTCAAGCGTAGGAGGTTATATGTTAAAAAACACGGAAGCTATAATTTGTTTCATATTATTTTCCAACCAATTTTTCGATCGCTCCTATTGCAGCTAAATTATGTAGTCGTCCGATTTTGATCAAATTTAATTCAAAATTCAAAACTAATTAAAAAATGATATTTCCAAGCTAAGGAGATTATATGTTAAAAAACACCAACGATATAATTTTCTTAAATTTTTTTCCCGATTATTCCTATGGGAGCTATAAGATATAGTTGTCCGATCCGTCTGGTTCCGACTTATATACTACCTGCAAAAGATATAAGACTTTTGGGAAAGCTTCAGCCCGATTGACAGACGGACATGGCTAGATCGACTCGTCTAGTCATGCTGATCAAGAATATATATACTTTATGGGGTCGGAAACGTCTCCTTCACTGCGTTGCAAACTTCTGACTGAAATCAATATACCCTCTGCAAGGGTATAAAAACGGAACAACTATATGCCACAAATAAATAAGAATTGTTACCCATAGTATGGGCTTTAAAAAATCTCCGAAATTATTGACATGGAGCAATTGGCATTTCGGATAAAAATCCAAATGTAGAAATAAAAACATGGTATTCTTTCATTGAAAGATTTACCCGAAAAGTAATATACAAACCCGGAACAACAAATGTTGTAGCCGATGCATTATCGCGAATACAAAAAAATAATATTACAAACAGCGATATAGACATTCTGCTGAAAGTTGTTTTAAAAATGTAAGAAATGAGACCCGTAAACCGTTTAGTCAATTTTAACAACAATTGTTATTAACAACGGTGAGATATACAATACATGAGTCACTAGAAATTTTTGACAAGACAGGAAATATGAAACAATTGAGAACTTAGTATCCATATTAAGAGAGTATCTTCCACCTAACATAACGGTTGGAGTTCATTGTAGTTTAGAAGATTTATATCGTATCTAATTATCTTTAAAAAATAGTTTTACAAACAAATTTTTTTTTTCGCGAATATTTTAACAAGATGTAGAAAACGCCGAAGATAGAGCTATAATAATAGAGGATACACATAATCAACCTCATAGGAGACTAGACGAAAATTATAAACAAATCAGTAGATTATTTTATTGGCCCAAAACTAAAAGAATACATAAAAAAAATTTTAAATTTGCAATTAGAACTAATATAACAGACACCCCATAAAAATTCCAGTTGGAGAAGCCTCAATACCAACTAAAAAACGAGAAAAGTTACACATTGACGTATACCATGCGCAAAGTTTAACTTCTATGACTTGTATTGACGCGTACTCTAAATTTCTAGTAGTGAAGGAAATTCAAAATAAATTAAATATCGAAAATAATGTAATAGAACTACTTCAAAAATTTTCCCAAGCCAAAGTACTAAAGACAGAAAATGATCGAGCTTTACATCGGACCAATTTAAATCTTTTCCTCAAAGGTTCGGGTTAACTTTCTACTAAGCAGATCCCGTACCTCAAGACCCAGTACTTCAAACGGACAGGTTGAAAGGGCACATTTGACACTAACAGAATTAGCACGCTGCATAAAAGAAGAATTCAATCTAACCGATTATTCTGAAATTGTAATTAGAGCAGCTCGGGAATATAATCATTCTACAACAAACCAGAAACCTTTTGAACTTCTAAATAATAAAATCGAACACGAAATAATTCTTCGAGTATTGAAAAAACTCCAGATAATACGCTAGAAACACATAGTGAAAATAGAAAAGAAAAACCATATCATGTAGGACAAGTTGTTTATGAAAAGAAATATGAAGAAAGAAGTAAACTTAAACCAAGGTATAAAAAGGAAATGATTAAGGAGGTTATGCCTTATAAAATAATAATGAACAGTAGAAACAGAATCATACACAGAGATAATATTAAGAGTTATTAAATTATTTTTTTTTAGCTTACAGAAAATGCATTCCTTAAAACCTATTTTGACAATCACATTATTGGCCAGATCAAATATAATTGCTAGCTCGAACTATGCATTTATTCCACATAACTAATTTATGTTTTTAAGAAGAAATAATAAATATAGAATCATAGAAAGGGATTCAAATAAAATAATAATAATCAAATAATAATAATTGAAAAGTAATTAATTGAAAATAATAATAATTCCCTTTGGTCGGGACTTAAGTAATCCACTTCTGCCACCCGCAGGTCATACTGCAACTCGTAATCTTCGGCTGGACGAGAATCCTCTGCGGTTCTCGCCGTTTTTTCGTTTGTCGAACCGTTTCAGCCTTACTGTCCTTTTAATCTTCAAGAATGGTCACCTGGTGCATGATCCTGTTGTTTTCGGCTGCATAATTTGTTTAGGCGATCTTGTCGTCCTTTGACGGGTTCACTCGGCCGTAGTCGGGGGTCTTCCGCCGAAGGACCTTATGTTACCGGCACCAAATTCTCGTAGACTCGGTAGACCTCTTCCTCTATGCTATATCCGGCCTGTTGCATTTTTGTTCTCAACTCCACTAAGAAACTTTTGAAAGTTTCATCTACGCCTTGGACTTGGGCCCTAATCTCTCTGGGCGGAATATGTTCTCGGCGGAACATGGCCAAAGAAGCGGTCTGTAAACGACTCGTGCGGAACCAACGTGCTGCCCGACCTTCCAAAATCTCGGAGATGGCACGAGGAATTTCTTCGCGGTCGACTCCGTAGTCGTAGTCCGTAGTTCCATTTCTGCATTCGTTCGGGTAAAACGCAAGAAAGCCAGCTTAGCGGCAGTTAATTCGATCATGGTATTCACCCCAAATCCGAACTTGGTAGCTGCAGCAGTTTCTGTTGACACCGGGGTAAGTGATCCAACTGCGAATATGGATACAGCTGACTCCGGTAGAGTCACTGTTTCTGGAAGTCTGGTGGTAAAACAATCTTCAGTGCTGGCTAC
This sequence comes from Drosophila suzukii, assembly GCF_043229965.1. Classification (NCBI taxonomy): domain Eukaryota; kingdom Metazoa; phylum Arthropoda; class Insecta; order Diptera; family Drosophilidae; genus Drosophila; species Drosophila suzukii. Next base: position 55,291,448 of record NC_092082.1, read on the forward strand.
GGTGCCGACCGTACTTATAGGTACAAAAGGTACCGTTTCTGGCTCTCAGGTAAGTGAGGTTCAATCTGCTGCTGAGGGACGTAAGAAACTCTCAGTTGTTCCACAGAGGAATCAGTTATTTGTTTCTAGATTCACCCCAGATACCACATCTGAGGGTGTTTTGGAATTTATTCGTGAAAAATTCCCATCCGTTAATATTTCAGTTGAACAATTTCGATTTTCATACGCTCGTAGTATATCGTCTTTTAAAATATTTGCTCCGCCTGATGTGTTTAAGGTACTACTTTCTGAAAGCTTTTGGCTGAATGATGATTTGGTAATAAAAGAATTTAAATAAACCGATAACATTTAACAGACTTACCACAGCGCCAAAAAACTAAAAAGTTTATTTATAGCTTATCAAAATATTAGGGGGCAAAATATGAAACTACCCAAGCTTTATGCTAACTCCTCTGCATTTACTGCAGTTATTTTGGCTTTTACGGAAACTTGGCTGAAGCCAGAGATATCTGACTCTAAAGTTCTGTCAAACAAATTTAATGCCTATAGGACCGATCGCTCCTCACGTAGGGCAGGCGGTGTGCTGATTGCCGTTACCACTAGCCTAACATCTGAGAGAAATTGAATTTCTTAGTGTGAAAGTTTCCTTTCAATCCCTATCTATTTTTGTTACATGCTCCTATATGCCACCTGGCTCTGATTTAAAAATTTATGAGCACCATCTGTCTGCGATTAAATCTGTTCTATCCCTTCTTTCTAACAGAGACCTTTAGATTGTTTTGGGTGACTAATCTTCCTGATATTTCTTGATCTCCTCCTACTGACTCACTTGTCGCTATACCCTTATTCGTCCATGATTTTGTATGTGGTCTTTTAGAATTATCTTTACAGCGAGTAAGCTTTATACGGAATTCATTAAATAGACAATTAGATCTTGTGTTTGTTTCAGACCCGTCTGAAGTCACGGTATCTAGAATTGACGCTCTTGGTGTACCTGAATACCGATACCATCCAACAATAGAATTGACAATCTGCCTCCCATGCGTTGATACCCTCTCTCCTTTAGTTTCTCCAACTAAAATGAGATGTTATCGAAAATGTGACTATAATAAACTTTACGATATGATTTCTCAATATAATTGGACAGACTTGTACAATTTTTGGATATTGAAAGTGCTAATGAGCTTTTCTATTTGGTATTAAGTACTTTTTTTAATGAATGCGTTCCTGATAGGCTTCCTTCAAAGTTAAATAGGCCTCCTTGGTTCACCAATGCGCTTCAAAGACTTAAAATCCTGAAAACAAACACTTATAAAAAGTATAAAAAATCAGGTAAGCCATCTGATTTTTCGAAATATGTGGCGGCTTGATCGGATTTTAATGCTCTCAATAGTCATTGCTATTCTATGTATTTATAACTTTGTTAGTGCCAAGCGTAAGTCGTCGGCATGGCCTTCATCGGTACGATTTATCTCAATGGATTCATAGACGGATTCTGAAATTGCTGATTTATTTGTCGAGTTTTTCCAAACTACGTATAGATCGGCTGCTCGGTCAAATCCTTACTACCCTAATCCCTTAAATAGGGCAAATTGTATTGTTAACGCTGTAATTACGAAAAGTTCTCTCTTGAGAGACTTAGAAACAACAACGCCAACTTATTCTCCCGGTCCAGATGGAATCCCCGGGTGTGTGCTTAAGTTTTGTGCGTCAACCCTATCTAAACTGATTCTTAAACTTTTCAATTTGTCTATTTCATCATCAGTTTTTCCTACTATCTGGAAGGACTCTTTTAACATTCCACTTTCCAACCTTCTTGAATTGTCATCTATTGTAATAAATGGATTTAAGAAAAAAATGCAGACTGACGTTATATGTACAGAATTTAGTAAGGCCTTTGACTCTGTCAACCACTCTCTTCTCTTATTTAAATTAAATCAGCTTGGGTTTCCTTGTAATCTAATTACTAGGATTTCAACTTATTTGAATGGTTACTCAAAAAGTTATAATCAAGAATTCTGCGTCAAAATTGATCTACGTGACATCTGGAGTGCCTCAGGGTAGTCATTTGGGCCCTTTGCTGTTTACTTTGTTTATTAACGATCTTCCCTCTATCATAGCACATTCTCGTGTAATAATGTATGCTGATAATGTTAAGCTTTGTTTATCATATAATGATATAGTGTCGGGTTTCAACTTACAGTCAGATATTCATTGTTTTCATGGATGGTGTGAGTACAACCTTTTAAATTTGAACTGCATTAAATGCAACGCTATGACTTTTTATAGGGGTAATCCTACTTTTGTTAGTTACTCTCTTCAAAATACGCCACTCGACCGTATATATTCAGTTAATAATTTAGGTGTTCTTCTGGACCCAAAACTTAAATTTGACTGCCACATAATGTTCATTGCAACAAAGCTATGAGTGTTCTTGGGTTTATATAGCGTTGGTCAGAAGAATTTGATGACCCTTATACAACCAAATTATTATTTACCTCCCTTGTCCGTCCTATTTTGGAATATTGTTCTTCGGTTTGGAGTCCGCAATATCAAGTGCATATTGACCGTATGGAGTCGGTACAAAAAGAATTTCGTCTTGTTGCCCTTCGTAGTTTAAACTGGGATCAAAACGTAAGGCTACCTTCTTATCAGAGTAGATTACTTTTGCTTAATTTACCTACACTTGTAAATCGTAGAACAATGCTTAGTACTATTTTTATGCAAAATCTTATAAGAGGTGATATTGATTCTGTAGAACTTGTAAATCGCCTAACTTTCAATGTTCCTGTTAGACTAGCACGAAATTATTATCCCCTAAATTTGCCACGATGTACATAAAATTTTTGTCTGCACGAGAACGCGAAAGGGTTCTATGTAATAATTTTAAAAACCTTTATAATTTAATTTGCACTTCAACCTCTATCCCGGTATTAAAAACTAATTTTTAACTCATTTGCTTCATTCTTAGTTGCTTCTTTTAATTTCATTTGTGTCCCGTCTCTATTTTGTTTTTTGTATCTTCCTCGCGAACTCGCATTTTTTGCCGAAAATTATAAAAGGGCCCCGCACGTAGCAAGCGCGTGCTTGGTGTCGTTGGGCCACTTGTTTGTACTGCTCGTACTGCATCAACGTCCATCATATTGATAAATGCCGGGGAGTGGTTACCGGAACCTTCAGTCCTGGAGGGTCAATTGTGCCATTGACCTCCAATGGTGGAACCAAGGTATCTTGCTGCAGAAGGGAGCTGCCCTGGAGTTTTAGAATAGGGATGGTATCCACACACTCTACACTATTTGTCAGGGTAGTCTTTACCAGTGTATCCTACCTCCAGATGGAAAATTGCACGGGCTGGACCTTCGGGCGAGGCCGCAGCCGGCTCTCTCGTAGTCCAGAGGAGTTAAATGAGTGGAATGTCGAGTATTCGACTCGTCCGCGGGTCACAAATTCCACGGGCTTTACCTTGGGGCGAGGCCGCAGCCGAACTTCTTGTGGGCTAATAAAGTTTACGGTTTTTCACGTGTTGTCCCGCTTGAAATTCCTCACCTCGTTCAAAGGCCCGGAGCAAAGAGAGCGAGCTCTATTGTTGTGTGGCTGCGTTACATTTTTTCGTTTTCCTACTTTTTGGGATTTTCAGTATTTTTGATTGTCCAGTATTTTATGCGTCTATGCTTAATATCGGTGGCCGCCTGCCACCTCTTTCTAACTGCGGAGTCACCATCCCGGGCGGGCGGTTCGGAACTCAACTTATTCGAATTCTTCTCAAACTCAAAATGTAACTTTAATAATTGACTCCTAGTCACTTTTCTCTTAAAAAAATATAATCAAAGTACAAAGATATAAACTAAATATAAACTTAAATTGCTTGTCTCCTAATCTAAGGAGAATGTGGCGTCCCAGTCTTCAGATTGGGTCGTCACACCCCCCCTTTCCTGCCGGGGGCTGATAAAAATCTGCACGTTGTTCGGTACCGTGATGACGTAGCGAGTAGATCCGTTGACGGCAAAACAAACGCGGCGTCCTCGTCCGAATCAATCCTCTAGCTTCTCAGCGATCTGTTGGATAACCGTAGTGAGTAGTGCTCGAAGGTCGCCCTTATGGTCAAAGACCATATTTACCCGTTCGGTCAGGGGTTGATCCAGAGCTGCGCAGACTGGGGATTGGCACGGCACGGTAGGTTCTGCCACCACTTGCCGCCGCGATTCCGATCGGGCCGCCGGAACAATTTCCTCGCCCTTGTTAGACACTGTCGAGCGTCTGGTGTCGACCTTGGTCGTCGTGCTCGTCGTCGACGTCCTGAAAAGCAAGCGATAGAAAAGCGGGCGGTCTTCCGTTTCATCTTCGCTATCGGTGACCATCTCATAATCCTCTATATGTACCCCTCCGCAGTGACGCTTAGGGTCCGGTAGTATCAACTCGTCGGGTATGTGAATCAGCGGAGTCTGGGTACCCCGTGTCGAGATTTCCTCTGGACGACGTTTGGCGATTGCCACTGGAGACGTCTGGATCGCTCGGGTGGACGTTCCTTTTGGAGAGGGCTGCGTGATCGGGGACGCCCGGGCGTTCTGGAGAGATGTCGATCGTGAATCGGGTGTCGTTCGAGAATCCGTCCTTCTCGCAAACACGCCGTCCAACTTGGCGCGTAATTCCTGAGCTTTCAAGCCGGATTCATCAGCTTCCATGCTGTACGCGACGCCGCCTTCCAAAGTCGATGCGCACCAAGGAAACGTGACGACCTGATCTTCGACCGCGCGATAATACTGATGGTCGAAGAAAAAGATAGGGCCTCGCCTGGTGGAGTAATAGGGCTCCCCAGAACGACGACCTCCTGAATCTGAATAGTCGTACGGTACCTCGTTATCGATCGCCGTATCCGTGTCGTCCTCAATGTGGTATGCGGGCTGAGGAGGTGATGTCGGCCGGAAAGACCGCCGTGACTCGCCGGGTCTGGGGCGCACTCGCTCGGAATCCTGCAAAGCGGGATGGACGGGGCTCTTTGGATCCTTGGTCATCGGAGATGTCAGTGGTGTTTCCCGAGTTGTACGCGTGTCGTGCTTCAGCACTTCTGTGCTCTTCCTCTGATCTGTGACCATCATCTTCGCCACTAGATTCGGAGTCGGTACGTAGCCCTTACCATTTTAACTCTCTTCCCATCGGTGCAGTGGAACCCTAAAGTTCTTAACTATTACATAGTGTGTGTAGCCAGCTTGGCGGCAAATCTTTCAACTGCCTTCGAGAGAGGGTGTTGCCGTAGCCAGAACTGGTCTCTAGTTTTCGGCCTCCACTCTCGTCGTCGTAGATTGTAGTGTCTAGCTTGCTCCTTTGAGGCTCGTTGCTGGTTAGACCGAAAAATTTCAAAGATTTCATTTAACTGACGGTATTCTTAGTTTCGACGGCCGATCCGGGCGTAACCTCATCGTAGTAGTAGTCGGGACTCTCTTCCTTGGGTCAGGAAAATAGGGCTGTATCCTGTAGAGTCCGATACACTGAAGTTGATGGCATGCACTATTTCTGGCAACCACTGATCCCAGGAACATTGATCACCTTCCGAGAGGTGGGCTATCATTGCTTCACGGTGCGATTTGTCCTTTCGGTAGGGTTTTCTTGTGGGAAATACGAAACCGTATACATGATTTCAACATTAAGTGCGGCGAAGAATTCGCTCAGAGCTCGGCTAGTGAATTGGGTACCGTTATCACATACGAACTTTCGAGGAATTCCGACCCGAAATAACACGCGTTCTCGATAGGCCTTTTGGAGTTGCGCAGAGGTAACTTTCCGTAGCGGTATTATCTCAACCCACTTAGAAAAAGTATCATGGAAAACGAGGAGCATGGTATTTCCTTGCTTTTACCGTGGTAAAGGGCCCACAAAGTCCGCGCACAATATATCAAATGGCTTCGTGACATTCTTGGAGAACCCGAATCCTATTTGGACTTGGAACACTGAGCTTACAGAGGAAGCAATCCTTGTCGTCAACTCTCTTTCCCAAATTACGGTAAAGCTGCCCATTCCCCATGGTATAATCACTTCTCGGGGTAGTCGCATATTTTGTTATCCATACTCTGAGTCCACTTTCATGTGTTCTCGACTTCGGTCATTTGTTGCAGAACTTCACACGGCTGCCGTGATAAGGCATCGGACACTTCGTTTAACTTTCCTCGGCGGAAGAGTACAACTGAAATTGTTGTAACTCCAAAGCCCATCGCGCTATCCGACCTGACGGACTTTTGATCGAATTCAACCATTTAAGCGCTACATGGTCGGTGATTACTTCGAACCGATAACCCTCCAAATAACATCGCATTTTCCGAACATCCCATATAGTGGCCAGACATTCCTTCTCAGTCGTTGTGTAATTAACCTCGCTGGCAGTAAGTCGAGGACTGGCGTAAGCAATGACTTTATCTTGACCGTCGATGTCTTTTGAAAGGACCACACCCAAGCCAACACCTCTAGCGTTTGTAGCACAAACTTCTTGTCGAATTCGGGGCAGCCCAACACTGGAACAGTGGAGGTAAACGGGTCCATATCCGGTCGGATTACACACACATTGTCACACCGGCTGAGTGAAGTCCGAAAGGCATCACCTTTCATTGAAACAATACCCTACCTGACACGGTGAAGCCCATCGGTATTTGCCAATAACCATATTTAAAATCCAGCGTGCTTGTCGTAATCTTTCCAAGATATGGTTGATTCCTGCGACGGGGTATGCGTCAGGCACTGACTGAGCGTTCAATTGTCGATAATCACTCGCCATTCGCCCGTCTTCTTTTTGATCAAATCCTTGGGAGCACTGTGTGGACTTCGTGACGGTTCGATGGCGTCTTCCCGAAGTCGTTCGTCCACTTGCGTATCGCTCACATGCTGCATTGCAGGGTTCTTAAGATAGTACTTTTGCTTTAACGGCTTATCATAGCGCATGATTTTTCGGTGTTCCGCTACATGTGACACCCCTCAAAGTTCGTCAAAGAGGGCTTACTCACGTGCTATGAGTTACCTTTGGTCGGGACTTAAGTAATCCTCTTCCGCCACCCGCTTGTCATACTGCAACTCGTAATCTTCGGCTGGTCGAAAATCCTTTGGGGTCCTCCCCGTTTCCTCGCCTGTCAACCCGTTTCCAGCCTCACTGTCGACCTTTTAATCTCCAACAATGGTCACCTGGTGCATGACCCTGTTGCTGATAGGGTTTTCGTCTGCGTTATTTGTTGCGGCAATCTTGTAATCGTTTGACGCTGTCGTTTGCTAACGTCATGAAGTCATGTCGCCGTATATACAATCGATATTCCGGCGGCATATTCTCGTAGACTGGGTAGACCTCTTCCTCTATGCTATATCTGGCCTGTTCATTTTCGTTCTCAACTCCACTAACTTTTGAGAGTTTAATCTACGCCTTGGCCCTGATCTCTCTGGGCAGAAAGAAATTTCATAATTCTCGGCGGAGCATTGCCAAAGAAGCGGACTGTAAACGACTCTTTGGAACGAACGTGCTGCCCGACCTTCCAAAATCTCGGAGATGGTACGAGGAACTTCTTCGCGGTCGACTCCGTAAGTCGCTATCGTCTCGGAGACACCGTTAAAGCGCAACTTCCATTTCTGCATTCTATCGGGTAATAAATGCCGGGGAGTGGTTACCGGAACCTTCAGTCCCGGAGGGTCAATAGTGCCATTGATCTCCAAAGATGGGACCAAGTTATCTTGTGGCATGCCGGGATGGGATCCTTGCTGCGTAACAAGACACCCAGATGACGATGCGTCGGCCATCGTTTGGGTATACAATTGGCTAGCTAAGGAAGCTTCGAGCCCCTGTATTACGCCCTTGCCTTGTCGGTTGAGGCTTGGGGCCCGAGAACCATACTCTGTAAGAAACGCCTTCTGTGTTACCTCCAGACGGAAAATTGCACGGGCTGGACCTTAGGGCGAGGCCGCAGCCTCTCTTAGTTTTGAAGTTATTGGTCTGAAACCGGAACCAGCCGGATCGGACAACCATATCCTTTAGCTCCCAGAGAAATATTCGCAACAAAAATTTTTTTTAATTATACCTTTGGTATAACATTTGGACATAACATTTTTAATTTGTTCTGAATTTCAAATATAATTTTATCAAAATCGAACGATTATATCATATAGCTGCCATTGGAACGATCGCAAAATTGGTGGAAAAGTAATATGAAACAAATTATAGCATCGGTGTTTTTTGACATATTATCTTATACTATTGGGAATGTAATTGTTTGTATTTTTAAGAATTTCGAATTAAGTTTAATAATTATAACTGCAAGGGTAGACAAACTTCGACTGTCCGAAGTTAACTTTCTTTCTTGTTCTTACTGAGGTTAAGAACCAAGTCAGGATCAAACGAGTGTCGTTTATTCATTATTTGCCAGAGTCAGATCCCGACTACTGATAAAAGTTCCCTCTTGAAAGGGGGGAAGGACAAGATAAAAATAATTAAAACCGAGAAAATTAATTTTTTTTTTTATTACTTGTATAATTTATTCACTGAGGGTTTTCCTAGTTTACATTTTTATATCAATTTGTTCCTCTGGTTCACTGCACCGTCTCTATAGTTATTCCACCACCAACCTTTTCCACGTGTTGCCTCGCTTGAAGTTCCTCGTGTTTACCCTCGCGCGGGACCACCTCGTTCGAAAGACCGGAGCAAAGAGAGCGAGCTCGATCGTTATGTTGCTGCGTTACATTTTTCCCTTTTCATACTTTTTGGGATTTTCAGTATGTTTGATTATCTAGTATTTTATGTGTCTATGCTATATATCGGTTGCCTTCTGCCACCTGCTTTTAACTGCGGAGTCACCATCCCGGGCGGGCGGTTCGGAACTCAACTTAATCGAAGAACTTCAGATTGTGTCGTCACATTAATAAATAACTTAAAAACGAAGCAACATTTAAAAGTTTTGATTTTAGAATTAAGTATATAAAATTTAAAGGAAGTAAATTTAAAAAAAATAGGCGTGGTCCCGCCTTTTTTTTTTTTTTTTTTTAATTTTTTTATTGTCAATTAAAAAAAAATTTTTTTTTTTTGAATTTTTTTTTTTAAAAGACCAATCTGATTTAAAAAAAAAATTTTGGCGTTTTTTTGTTCCCATTTTTTTAGTGAAATTGTAATTTTTTGTATTGTTATCACTATAATTCTTAACAAAAATACTAAAATCCTATATATCAACGTAAAGTAAGTGAAATGATGTTGAAAAAAAATTTTAAAATAATCGTTATTTAATATGAAATATAGCTGCACACTGTTTTTCTTAAGATAACATCGAAACTGGCATTCACCAGACAAAAATGAGAGAAATATAGTATATTAGGTAGAGGTCTTTAAAGCTAAATTTTAGTGAAAGTGCGCAAAAGTGCACTTTTATACTAACCGAGCTCAATGAGAATTAAATACTCTACAAGATAAAAAAGGCTTCAGAGGAGAAAACAGCTGGAATCACTTTGTAGCTCTATTTAAAAATACAAACTAACTTAAAGATTTTGTTTTTTTGAGGTTAGAACTAGAACACGAATATACGAGCACCACAATCAATAAACACCATATTAAGGTCACAAACACAAGTTCAAGTCCCTCTGATTGGATGGTTTTTCAAATATCTCAGAGCTATGTTTAGTCTTACACTTTTTGACAATTTAAACTATTGAGAATAATAGGCGCTTTACCAGCGCTGCCACCTCGTTAATATAAAAACAGGCTTTAACAGCTGATAACTTAACAGTGGTGCGTACTGTTAAACTTTTCTGTTAGTAATATTAGATATTGATGTTATCGTGATGCATTCTGATAAACAAAACGTATTTTCAACGACTTTTAAAACATGGGTTTTGGCCAAAAAAAGTGGTCAAATTCCCCATAGTGCATCGTAGGGATGTCGCCCATTCTAGGGCCTCCTGCAGCGAGTGTTGGTGATACTGATCCTTCCGGGAAGAGTCCGTCCCTTGCATGTCACACAAAACTTGGTCAAAGACCATATTTACCCGTTCGGTCAGGGGTTGATCCAGAGCTGCGCAGACTGGGGATTGGCACGGCACGGTAGGTTCTGCCACCACTTGCCGCCGCGATTCCGATCGGGCCACCGGAACAATGTCTCGCCCTTGTTAGACACTGTCGAGCGTCTGGTGTGTCCTGGAAAACAAGCGACAGAAAAGCGGACGGTCTTCCATTTCGTCTTCGCTATGGGTGGACATCTCATAATCCTCTATATGTAGTCCCGGTAGGACCAACTCGTCGGGTATATGAATCGGCGGAGTCTGGGTACCCCGTGTGGAGATTTCCTCTGTCCTCAATTCTATTGAAATTCTCACATCAATTGGTCCTGTTTTCGTTTTGATATGAAAGATCAACCACGATAATAGGGGCCTTCAATTTAAATTCATTTGGAGTCAAAATCGGATGTGATTTACGAGTATAGTAATTAAATTAAAGACTTGTATAAGATTCATATAGGTGATCATACTGGGTCTTATTCAAGTTATCATATGGGTATGACTCAGAATTTAAGTGAAGTGTGATAAATTCTCCATTTAGTGTTAATCCAATTATTGAGAATCGTGGTTTTTCACGGTTAGCCCTACCTTATATTGGGGTTAACATATGAATTCCAACTACGAAAAGCCATGGGTAGGTTATACCACTATTAATAATATCGAACATCTTAATTTGTGCAAATTTACATGCGGAATTTTTCAGGATATATTCGTCATTTCCAGTTTAAAAGAATGGTCAGTTATATTTTGTTCAATCGTATCTTTAAGATTACCACTTAGCATCAACACTACTTCATGTATACCACTATTAATAATATCGAACATCTTAATTTGTGCAAATTCACATGCGGAATTTTTCAGGATATATTCGTCATTTCCAGTTTAAAAGAATGGTCAGTTATATTTTGTTCAATCGTATCTTTAAGATTCCCACTTAGCATCAACACTACTTCATGTTTACAAATAAACAAAACGTTTTTTATAATCCTCAGAAACTCCCATCAAATGTTTTAATTGAAAAGTTAAAGTGGTGACCCGTAGAAATTTCATTCCCCGTGCTCCATACAGAATTTAAAAGATTTTGACTTTGAAGATTATCCAGAGATATAAATCTTTTTTTAGACTGGTAGTCATACCGATAAATCGTGTTCTATCAATCTCACATCCATTTACTTTCGCACATTCGGTGAATCTTTTCTATAGTTCCTTGATAATGTAGGTAACTTTTGCGAGGTAGCGCCTACAAGTCTTGATTTTGGAAAGTAATTCAAATTTCGTTTGGCCTAAATGTTCGATTATACGATGAAAGAAATTCTCTTTATTCGAAATGCTCTCATCTGAGTCTAAATCAGAATATTTTCTCGAACATTTTGGATTTCGTTCATTGTTTGCCTTTCCATATTTTTAAATTATACTGGAAGCTTTAATCCTAACGACTTTAAAAATAGTTTATTTTTCAAAGCAAGTGAGCTTCTTTTTATTGTTGATCCTCTTTGTACAGCTTTACAATTAGTAATGATTGGCTGGGGACTTAAGATAGGTCTTTTATTATAAATAATCATTCTCTTAACCGAATATGCATGCAAATCGAAACGTTTTCACCACGTCAATTCACCAAATCACCGTTTTGATCAACAATGCGTATAAATAGTGCGCTTATTTCGTCACAGTTGATTGGTAAACAATTTAGGTTATGTGGTCATTTTATACCCAGGCAGAACATTAATGCCAAACCTGTGTAACGTGTGATTTGGTGTATTGTCTACATATGAACCGCAGATTATATGGAAAGTATTCCAAACGAACTGTATTAATTTATAACATATTCACAGTCTGATCTGATCGATAGGTTTTTGTAGGATTTGGCTGTTGTACTTTCGGAATCCAAATGGTTGCCCAACCGATCTTTCCTTGTTAGAGTAAACTGGCTCTCGCATGGTAGTTATTACTTCAAGTGTATTATGGTTACTTTGAATTTTTAATGTATTTTCAAGGTTATAGTAAATGAGATCGGTGATATCATTCAAGTCTTATGACCCAGTAAGAATTGTAATAACATTGTCACCGATGTGAAAGAGGTTATTTTTTTCATCAATATTTGGAATCGAATTATACATATTAAAATCGACAAGAGCGCACAAAATTTTATGGAGCGATGGAGAAAACAGTTTTCCACAAACTCGAAAGTATCTAAGGACAATTACAAGCGGAAAACAAATTAAATTTTTTTGGGAGTCGTCAGCTCATTAATATCGCGGATATCGGCTGTCCGTCATAAAATAGGTTTAAAGGAAACCTGTTTTCCTATTGTGAAACACGCCTTAAGGGCGGGGTTTGTGCTCTTAACAATGCATACATTATTTTGACATTTTTTAAAAGTAGCTCCAAAACAATAAAATAATTTTTACACATCATTTTAAAGTTGAAAAAAGAAAATTGTAAATGTCAAAAATCAGCAAAGTCAAAGAGTCACTTAGGCCTCTGACTAGAAGTAAAGTTATCAAAAAGGCTACCAGTTTTCCAACGATAGTGGAACAATTAAATTTTGAGCTCTCAACTTCTAGAGCAGTACAGAACAGGGAAGTTAATACAATGACGCACCAAGAAAATTTAGGAATGCAACAGGCAACGTTTGAGATGTTAGGCACGGTAAAAATTTCCGATTTGATCCGGTCGATTCACGTTTATATGGGGGAAAAAGAAAGGTTAAACGAGTTTATGTTAAACGCAGAAGAGATCCTTTTAATGATTAGAGGAATGGACCCACCAATGGGACTGATGATCCTTAGGCAAATAAGGAATAAAATCCAAGGAAAGGCCGATGATATTTTGGTAAAATCAAATTGTGGATTAAATTGGGATGAAATTAAAAGAAAAAAGAATTTGATAGCCCATTTCGCAGATAAGAGGTCAGAACCGGATTTACTGAGGGAATTGAATCAGTTGGAAAATAAAAGATTAACAGTAGAATTATTTTACTCGGAGGTATCTGATGTGCATAAGGCATTGTGTAATGTTGTAGACAGGACAGATACAAACCCCATCGCAATTCAGACAAAGAAGAAATTATATGAGGAAACGTGTCTGGAGGCGTTTGTAACAGGTCTGTTACGTACGCCCTCCACATAGAAAGATTCACATGGAGAAACAACGACGAATCTTTAGCCAAGGGGAGGGGTGCAGGTGACTAACCAGACTCATACTGGTAAGGGCAGAAGAAAACGCAATTCGGCAATTCTCGGGTGTCGCGTGACCAGAACAACGGCCACTATCGACCTATTGGTAACCATACTCCGGTAGCTGGCAAAGGGCAACAGCCGGCCGTTGACTACCAACATAGCAGATATCAAGAAACAGTAATTCTAGGTGGGAACACCTAGTTTATCCGATCCGTACCCGCAGCCAAGTAAAAGCTCTAGTCTGGTATAAAAGACCTTAGACAAATAGAGAAAGGGAGAGAATCCATTTGGGTGTCTTGCTGACGGAAGCCGGCAGCTTCGAGGGAAGGCGACTTTCCCTGGGGCAGTCGTCCATGGAGTCTTCTGCCACCAGGACCAGCCACCAGGACCAGCCACCATATCCAACAATCCTTGAGGAGAACACAATTGCAGCTCGAAATAATCTTGTGTCGAACCAGCGCCGCTATTGCCATCAAAGAACGTGGAGAAGATCAACAATAAGGACGACATCCGACATACTGCGATGTTTGTGGACGCAGTATCCGTGATCTCCATGCTCCTGAAATTTGTTCAGCTGTAGGAACCATCCGTTCAGAGCGTAGCGACCAATAGCATACGTCGGAGAAAGTAGTGATGCAATATAAATGTGTTAATCGAGCCAACCAAAGCTAAAGTGAACTCATGCATAACCACGGACCAATATCCTCAAATAATACAATTGGATAACAAGTGAAAATCAAGCATTCAAACATGTATTGAAATATATTTAAACCAACCGAATCAATAGACAAAGTGCGAATCATGATAAACAATTAGAGAGGACGAATCTCTCCACCAGCCGTTGAAGAAGTCGCATGCCTCTAGCATAATATATATATATTTTGTGTTTAAGTGAATTGATATACTTAAGAACAGCCATATTTTGGTGCACGTATATTTATATATATATATCCAACATAATATTTTCCCAAAGCCCAGGATCCGGAGCGTCGAGATCTCATCGCCCAGGATTTAAAGAGGGGGTAAGTTTGTCGGGACACGGTTCCTTTCTTATAAACATACATATATAAATATTCGTGCAGTATCCTACAGTTTTATAGACTACTATAAACTTTTGCAGCGGCGAGTATCAGCCTTGTAGTTATTTGATAATTGCAAGAGCCCTCTGAGCGACGTTTGTAGTCGTGAATAGTCAGTATTTTTCTGATGTGTGCACCTTCATAGGTGATAAATTCGATACTCTCCGCTAAAACAATAATTGTCAATTAGTTTGATTCCTATATGAAGTAGCCAATATTATGTTATTCAACACCGGCGCACGCCGACCTAAATATTATTTAATAAATTTATAACGTGAAAAAGAATTCAAAACCATGGTGTGCTAGAACTCTAACAAAGGGGGTGTGCTGACGCGAGGAGTGAAGTAGGTCAAGAACAATGACATAACTTTCGACGGACAACCTTGACAATAGGGGATCGTATTGCGCGGCCCGCGACGATCCATTGGCACACGAATGTGTGAAGGGGAGGGAATATGGCCAAAACACAGCCCGATCGTAATGCGATCAAGCGACAGCTAAGCTTGTTGGGCAGTGTGGACTGATGACTGACGAACTTGATGACTATTATTATTTTTCCAGGCACTTTTAATATTTATTCTCGTTATGTTGGAGAGGAGAGAGGCTTACCAAGATCCCACGACCCAAATACGACGTAGCTTATGCCGGCAAATGGTGCCTGAACATCGGACGCCTCTCCCTCGGCCCAAGTCCTTGTCAGGACTCGGGCACTAATATGCCCACGTAACAGAATTGGCGCCCAACGATAGGACATTTCATATTCCTTAAGGAATTTTACCAGGGTCCACAATCTCGATGCCTGCGGTATCGGAGTGGATGTACCTAGGGATGGCAAAGCTTTCATCTTTGTTTGCCATGAGTAACTTGACTGTTTTATAGAGCAGGGAGCTTAAATAATTTGAAATATGCGCATACTTATTTTATCTTTAAATTAGTAACTTTAAAGTCCCCAACTTCTGTGACTGTCCGTGTTGAGAGGCCGCTCAATTAGAACTTTGTCGCAGAATAGAGGCCTGACTTTGAAATGATTTGTAACCTTAGAAATTCCCTGTTTTGTTCATGGACAAATTTACCAGAATTTCCTTAAAACAATAACTATGAGTTATCCTTTTTATAATACTATACCTACAACTAAGTGTCGACGACTACTTGTTAAAATTAACGTAAATACAGTTTAAAGGTGCTTTCTGGCCGACGCCACACGACGTACTACGCATTTGCCCGGTCGTTTGAATTGGTTCGAGTCCAGAAAGAGCAGGAGCGCAAGCATTACGGTAACGCATTTAGCAGTTGCGGTGCGGGTCTACTGTTCGTTTGTCGATCCAGGACAGAATGGGGGTGGGGGAACTGACAGGAAACGCAAAGCCGACGCCCTACAACGTACTAGGCATTGGTCCGGTCGTTTGCTTGGTTCGAGTCTTTGCTGTTTCCCTTGACATATTTGGGTGGTGGACGATTTTTAGTTTCTCTGGCCGACGCCCCACAACGTATTAGGCTAGTTGGTCAGGTCGTTTGCTTGGTTCGAGTCCAGAGAAATAGGAGACGGTTGTGGAGCCCGAGAATGATCGGTCAAACAACTTGTTTTCCGACGACTGGCGGGAGGGGGTTTTTGGACAGATTCCTTATCTAGACACAGCCATTCCGTTTGGAACATTTGGGATGTCTAGAAAAAGGGAAAGTAAGGGCATGATAGCTTAGCGGAACCGCGTTGTGTAGAAGCGGCTAACACCCCTAGTTAGGGAATTTATTTGTTTTTGTTTGGGGGCTTAAATATCGGACGGTTCTTGACCGAAGAGAAACTTGAGAAGCAGAGGGAAGCACCCCCAGTTGATAAACATTCTTATTGTCGACTTATTCAGCGTTTACGTCGCTGACCGGGTATTTTGAAAAGAATCACGTAAAGCTTGTATACCAATCATATAAATGAAGGGGGCCAAGAAGAAGGTCTTATTTCAACCCAGCACCGGAAGAGTGACCCGGGCAACAACGCGCCGTGAAAACCACCAACCCCGCAGTGCAAGCGCGCCAAGGCTAGGAGATTCACCTGAAAGAGAGCCGTGGGAGCGCGCGCAGAATCAGCCAGGACAGGTAGATACCCTGTCCGAAGAAAACAATTTAGACCAATACACTGAAATGGAAGGAGCCGCCGGAGGGGAGAATCTACCCCTAGGACCACCGAAAGGAAGATCAAGTATGCTTCCCCAATTTCAGAGGCACGAGGAGGACAACTTAGAGGCTGCCGAGCGACGTGAACAAAGATTGATGGAGCTCTTGAGGCAAAGCAATGAAATGCAGCGTGGAATGAGTGCCCAGATAGAAGCGCTGAAAGCCCAGATAACAGAAATGCAGTCTCCGACAGACAGGAGACCCGAACAGAAGGGACTGCCTTCGCCGCCCCGTACTGTCCCGAATCCAACGGACAGTTTTTTGAGATACCAAGAGACCCCGCCTCTGGAACCGGTAACACAGGACATGCTCAATAGCCAGATGCACCGGCTAAGAACACCCAGGCGGATGGACACCCCATCACACCGGCAGTTCAGAACAAACGAGAGGGAGTCGAGTCACCAACTGCATCCAGAGATCGATCGGAACTCATCATTCCAAGGACCGCGACCAAAAGATGTCAGATTGGACAGATGGAACCTAAAGTTCGATGGAAGCGGACGCGGCATGACAGTTGAGAGTTTCCTATTCCGCGTGGACCGACTACAAGAATTGTATGACCTCAGCCGTCAACAAGTCTTTCGTGAATTCCATCTTCTGCTGGCAGGTGCAGCCACGAAATGGTATTGGCAGCTAATGGAGGACAAGGCAGGAGACTACAATTTTGACTACTATTCGTTGACACAGGAGATGGAACGAGCGTTTTCCACTACCGGAAGTGACCTTATGAAAGTCAAGGAACTAATGGAACGCAAGCAAGGACAGCACGAAACCTTCAGCGATTATGTCTCCGATATGCACAACTTGCATTTCAAACTAAAGCATAAAATCGATGAAGATGAATTTGTTGAGCTTTTGAAAGACAACATGAACTCCCGGATGGGCGGCTTGTTGCTAACATCGCCATTAACTTCGTTAGCGGAGTTCAAAAAGGAGGGTCTCCGTGTGGATCGCTGGTTAAAAAATACTGCGAAAAACATGCCCAGCACTACAAAGCTTTTCTAGTAGTAAAAAAGTTCTTACACCTTATAAACATAAAAATCAAACCATTTCTAATAAATATGCTTTAATCGATCGTCAGTTGGATCAAAAGAGGAAACATTAAAACACAGATTCCATGCACCAAGTTTAAGAAAGATAATAATGTACAGAATAACCTTTAACATAAAGCAACAGCAGTGAAGATATCAGCCCGGACAGCTCAGCCGATAAAACATGAGACTCTTGATCACAGGAGTGGGTCGAAGCCACACGTGAATGGGCGCCTAAAAAGGAGAAGAAACACGGAACAGACAACGATGGTCGTACGCAGATTCCTTTTGCGAAGTCATTCCATGCGGTCCGCATCGATCACTTCGAGCCTGTTACGTACGCCCTCCACATAGAAAGATTCACATAGAGAAACAACGACGAATCTTTAGCCAAGGGGAGGGGTGCAGGTGACTAACCAGACTCATACTGGTAAAGGCAGAAGAAAACGCAATTCGGCAATTCTCGGGTGTCGCGTGACCAGAACAACGGCCACTATCGACCTATTGGTAACCATACTCCGGTAGCTGGCAAAGGGCAACAGCCGGCCGTTGACTACCAACATAGCAGATATCAAGAAACAGTAATTCTAGGTGGGAACACCTAGTTTATCCGATCCGTACCCGCAGCCAAGTAAAAGCTCTAGTCTGGTATAAAAGACCTTAGACAAATAGAGAAAGGGAGAGAATCCATTTGGGTGTCTTGCTGACGGAAGCCGGCAGCTTCGAGGGAAGGCGACTTTCCCTGGGGCAGTCGTCCATGGAGTCTTCTGCCACCAGGACCAGCCACCAGGACCAGCCACCATATCCAACAATCCTTGAGGAGAACACAATTGCAGCTCGAAATAATCTTGTGTCGAACCAGCGCCGCTATTGCCATCAAAGAACGTGGAGAAGATCAACAATAAGGACGACATCCGACATACTGCGATGTTTGTGGACGCAGTATCCGTGATCTCCATGCTCCTGAAATTTGTTCAGCTGTAGGAACCATCCGTTCAGAGCGTAGCGACCAATAGCATACGTCGGAGAAAGTAGTGATGCAATATAAATGTGTTAATCGAGCCAACCAAAGCTAAAGTGAACTCATGCATAACCACGGACCAATATCCTCAAATAATACAATTGGATAACAAGTGAAAATCAAGCATTCAAACATGTATTGAAATATATTTAAACCAACCGAATCAATAGACAAAGTGCGAATCATGATAAACAATTAGAGAGGACGAATCTCTCCACCAGCCGTTGAAGAAGTCGCATGCCTCTAGCATAATATATATATATTTTGTGTTTAAGTGAATTGATATACTTAAGAACAGCCATATTTTGGTGCACGTATATTTATATATATATATCCAACATAATATTTTCCCAAAGCCCAGGATCCGGAGCGTCGAGATCTCATCGCCCAGGATTTAAAGAGGGGGTAAGTTTGTCGGGACACGGTTCCTTTCTTATAAACATACATATATAAATATTCGTGCAGTATCCTACAGTTTTATAGACTACTATAAACTTTTGCAGCGGCGAGTATCAGCCTTGTAGTTATTTGATAATTGCAAGAGCCCTCTGAGCGACGTTTGTAGTCGTGAATAGTCAGTATTTTTCTGATGTGTGCACCTTCATAGGTGATAAATTCGATACTCTCCGCTAAAACAATAATTGTCAATTAGTTTGATTCCTATATGAAGTAGCCAATATTATGTTATTCAACACCGGCGCACGCCGACCTAAATATTATTTAATAAATTTATAACGTGAAAAAGAATTCAAAACCATGGTGTGCTAGAACTCTAACAAAGGGGGTGTGCTGACGCGAGGAGTGAAGTAGGTCAAGAACAATGACATAACTTTCGACGGACAACCTTGACAATAGGGGATCGTATTGCGCGGCCCGCGACGATCCATTGGCACACGAATGTGTGAAGGGGAGGGAATATGGCCAAAACACAGCCCGATCGTAATGCGATCAAGCGACAGCTAAGCTTGTTGGGCAGTGTGGACTGATGACTGACGAACTTGATGACTATTATTATTTTTCCAGGCACTTTTAATATTTATTCTCGTTATGTTGGAGAGGAGAGAGGCTTACCAAGATCCCACGACCCAAATACGACGTAGCTTATGCCGGCAAATGGTGCCTGAACATCGGACGCCTCTCCCTCGGCCCAAGTCCTTGTCAGGACTCGGGCACTAATATGCCCACGTAACAGGTCTAAAAGGCAATTTAGGTAGTGCTGTCAGGGGAAGAGTTCCAAAGACGCTCTTGGAAGCATACGAGATAGCGATTAAAGAGAGAGGCATTTTAACCGGTCTAAGGAGGTACCCAGGAACAATAATTGCAATACTTCAGGGGGATTTAACAGGCAGAACTTTGGTTATAATAGAAACAGAGGGTATAATAAAAACTTTACCAGAGATAATGGAGAATAGAGGCAACAAGGAGGAAATAATAGGAACCTCAGGTGGAATAGGGAAGAAAACAGGAGTAGAGGATACGACGATCAGTCGACCTCTAATTCTTCAGGTTATAATAAAAAGGCAATTATGCCAAAACAAGAGGTTGCAGAATATTCATCAACTGGGCCTAGAAGTGCCAAACGATGGCAGTCAGGACAATTAAATACAGTAGAAAGAGAAGAGAAGCACCAGTTGAATAACATTGGGATGTCGCCCATTCTAGGGCCTCCTGCAGCGAGTGTTGGTGTGACTGATCCTTCCGGGAAGAGTCCGTCCCTTGCATGTCACACAAAACTTGGTCAAAGACCATATTTACCCGTTCGGTCAGGGGTTGATCCAGAGCTGCGCAGACTGGGGATTGGCACGGCACGGTAGGTTCTGCCACCACTTGCCGCCGCGATTCCGATCGGGCCGCCGGAACAATGTCCTCGCCCTTGTTAGACACTGTCGAGCGTCTGGTGTGTCCTGGAAAACCAGCGACAGAAAAGCGGACGGTCTTCCGTTTCGTCTTCGCTATCGGTGGACATCTCATAATCCTCTATATGCACCCCTCCGAAGTGACGCTTAGGGCCCGGTAGGACCAACTCGTCGGGTATATGAATCGGCGGAGTCTGGGTACCCCGTGTGGAGATTTCCTCTGGACGACGTTTGGGCTCTTAGTCTAAGGAGAATGTGGCGTCCCACTCTTTAGATTGGGTCGTCACAATTATTATCAAAGAAACCTTAAACATCAATCAAAACAGTATGTTTCAACATTTTCCAAATGTTTAACAACTGGTTGTACTGGTACGATTAATGGGTTATTTTCAACTAAAGGTATGAGGAGACAATAAGCTTGGGTATTTTCATGACTTGGTGTCCTCAATTCTATTGAAATTCTCACATCAATAGGTCCTGTTTTCGTTTTGATATGAAAGATCAACCACGATTATAGGGGCCTTCAATTTAAATTCATTTGGAGTCAAAATCGGATGTGATTTACGAGTATAGTAATTAAATTAAAGAGTTGTATAAGATTCATATAGGTGATCATACTGGCTCTTATTCAAGTTATCATATGGGTATGACTCAGAATTTAAGTGAAGTGTGATAAATTCTCCATTTAGTGTTAATCCAATTCTTGAGAATCGTGGTTTTTCACGGTTAGCCCTAACCTTATATTGGGGTTAACATATGAATTCCAACTACGAAAAGCCATGGGTAGGTTAGACCACTATTAAAAATATCGAACATCTTAATTTGTGCAATTCACATGGGGAATTTTTCAGGATATATTCGTCATTTCCAGTTTAAAAGAATGGTCAGTTATATTTTGTTCAATCGTATCTTTAAGATTCCCACTTAGCATCAACACTACTTCATGTTTACAAATAAACAAAACGTTTTTTATAATCCTCAGAAACTCCCAGCAAATGTTTTAATAAAAAAGTTAAAGTGGTGACCCGTAGAAATTTAATTTCCCGTGCTCCATACAGAATTTAATAGATTTTGACTTTGAAGATTATCCAGAGATATAAATCTTTTTTTAGACTGGTAGTCATACCGATAAATAGTGTTCTATCAATCTCACATCCATTTACTTTCGCACATTCGGTGAATCTTTTCTATAGTTTCTTGAAAATGTAGGTAACTTTCGCGAGGTAGCGCGTACAAGTCTTGATTTTGGAAAGTAATTCAAATTTCGTTTGGCCTAAATGTTCGATTATACGATGAAAGAAATTCTCTTTATTCGAAATGCTCTCATCTGAGTCTTACTCAGAATATTTTCTCGAAAATTTTGGATTTCGTTCATTGTTTGCCTTTCCATATTTTTAAATTATACTCGAAGCTTTAATCCTAACGACTTTAAAAAAAATGTATTTTTCAAAGCAAGTGAGCTTCTTTTTATTGTTGATCCTCTTTGTACAGCTTAACAATTAGTAATGATTGGCTGGGGACTTAAGATAGGTCTTTTATTATAAATAATCATTCTATTAACCGAATATGCATGCAAATCGAAACGTTTTCACCACGTCAATTCACCAAATCACCGTTTTGATCAACAATGCGTATAGATAGTGCGCTTATTTCGTCACAGTTGATTGGTAGGTTATGTGGTCATTTTATACCCAGGCAGAACATTAATGCCAAACCTGTGTAACGTGTGATTTGGTGTATTGTCTACATATGAACCGCAGATTATATTACTTTTCAAACGAACTGTATTAATTTATAACATATTCACAGTCTGATCTGATCGATAGGTTTTTGTAGGATTTGGCTGTTGTACTTTTGGAATCCAAATGGTTGCCCAACCGATCTTTCCTTGTTAGCGTAAACTGACTCTCGCATGGTAGTGTATTCCAGTGTATTATGGTTACTTTGAATTTTTAATGTATTTTCAAGGTTATAGTAAATGAGATCGGTGATATCATTCAATTCTTATGACCCAGTAAGAATTGTAATAACATTGTCACCGATGTGAAAGAGGTTATTTTTTTCATCAATATTTGGAATCGAATTATACATATTAAAATCGACAAGAGCGCACAAAATTTTATGGAGCGATGGAGAAAACAGTTTTCCACAAACTCGAAAGTATCTAAGGACAATTACAAGCGGAAAACAAATTAAATTTTTTTGGGAGTCGTCAGCACATTAATATCGCGGATATCGGCTGTCCGTCATAAAACAGGTTTAAAGGAAACCTGTTTTCCTATTGTGAAACACGCCTTAAGGGCGGGGTTTGTGCTCTTAACAATGCATACATTATTTTGACATTTTTTAAAAGTATTTCCAAAACAATAAAATAATTTTTACACATCATTTTAAAGTTGAAAAAAGAAAATTGTTAATGTCAAAAATCAGCAAGGTCAAAGAGTCACTTAGGCCTCTGACTAGAAGTAAAGTTATCAAAAAGGCTACCAGTTTTCCAACGATAGTGGAACAATTACATTTTGAGCTCTCAGCTTCTAGAGCAGTACAGAACAGGGAAGTTAATACAATGACGCACCAAGAAAATTTAGGAATGCAACAGGCAACGTTTGAGATGTTAGGCACGGTAAAAATTTCCGATGTGATCCGGTCGATGCACGTTTATATGGGGGAAAAAGAAACGTTAAACGAGTTTATGTTAAACGCAGAAGAGATCCTTTTAATGATTAGAGGAATGGACCCACCAATGGGACTGATGATCCTTAGGCAAATAAGGAATAAAATCCAAGGAAAGGCCGATGATATTTTGGTAAAATCAAATTGTGGATTAAATTGGGATGAAATTAAAAGAATTTTGATAGCCCATTTCGCAGATAAGAGGTCAGAACCGGATTTACTGAGGGAATTGAATCAGTTGGAAAATAAAAGATTAACAGTAGAATTATTTTACTCGGAGGTATGTGATGTGCATAAGGCATTGTGTAATGTTATAGACAGGACAGATACAAACCCCATCGCAATTCAGACAAAGAAGAAATTATATGAGGAAACGTGTCTGGAGGCGTTTGTAACAGGTCTAAAAGGCAATTTAGGTAGTGCTGTCAGGGGAAGAGTTCCAAAGACGCTCTTGGAAGCATACGAGATAGCGATTAAAGAGAGAGGCATTTTAACCGGTCTAAGGAGGTACCCAGGAACAATAATTGCAATACTTCAGGGGGATTTAACAGGCAGAACTTTGGTTATAATAGAAACAGAGGGTATAATAAAAACTTTACCAGAGATAATGGAGAATAGAGGCAACAAGGAGGAAATAATAGGAACCTCAGGTGGAATAGGGAAGAAAACAGGAGTAGAGGATACGACGATCAGTCGACCTCTAATTCTTCAGGTTATAATAAAAAGGCAATTATGCCAAAACAAGAGGTTGCAGAATATTCATCAACTGGGCCTAGAAGTGCCAAACGATGGCAGTCAGGACAATTAAATACAGTAGAAAGAGAAGAGAAGCACCAGTTGAATAACATTGGGATGTCGCCCATTCTAGGGCCTCCTGCAGCGAGTGTTGGTGTGACTGATCCTTCCGGGAAGAGTCCGTCCCTTGCATGTCACACAAAACTTGGTCAAAGACCATATTTACCCGTTCGGTCAGGGGTTGATCCAGAGCTGCGCAGACTGGGGATTGGCACGGCAAGGTAGGTTCTGCCACCACTTGCCGCCGCGATTCCGATCGGGCCGCCGGAACAATGTCCTCGCCCTTGTTAGACACTGTCGAGCGTCTGGTGTGTCCTGGAAAACCAGCGACAGAAAAGCGGACGGTCTTCCGTTTCGTCTTCGCTATCGGTGGACATCTCATAATCCTCTATATGCACCCCTCCGAAGTGACGCTTAGGGCCCGGTAGGACCAACTCGTCGGGTATATGAATCGGCGGAGTCTGGGTACCCCGTGTGGAGATTTCCTCTGGACGACGTTTGGGCTCTTAGTCTAAGGAGAATGTGGCGTCCCACTCTTTAGATTGGGTCGTCACAATTATTATCAAAGAAACCTTAAACATCAATCAAAACAGTATGTTTCAACATTTTCCAAATGTTTAACAACTGGTTGTACTGGTACGATTAATGGGTTATTTTCAACTAAAGGTATGAGGAGACAATAAGCTTGGGTATTTTCATGACTTGGTGTCCTCAATTCTATTGAAATTCTCACATCAATAGGTCCTGTTTTCGTTTTGATATGAAAGATCAACCACGATTATAGGGGCCTTCAATTTAAATTCATTTGGAGTCAAAATCGGATGTGATTTACGAGTATAGTAATTAAATTAAAGAGTTGTATAAGATTCATATAGGTGATCATACTGGCTCTTATTCAAGTTATCATATGGGTATGACTCAGAATTTAAGTGAAGTGTGATAAATTCTCCATTTAGTGTTAATCCAATTCTTGAGAATCGTGGTTTTTCACGGTTAGCCCTAACCTTATATTGGGGTTAACATATGAATTCCAACTACGAAAAGCCATGGGTAGGTTAGACCACTATTAATAATATCGAACATCTTAATTTGTGCAATTCACATGGGGAATTTTTCAGGATATATTCGTCATTTCCAGTTTAAAAGAATGGTCAGTTATATTTTGTTCAATCGTATCTTTAAGATTCCCACTTAGCATCAACACTACTTCATGTATACCACTATTAATAATATCGAACATCTTAATTTGTGCAAATTCAAATTTCGTTTTGATATGAAAGATCAACCACGATTATAGGGGCCTTCAATTTAAATTCATTTGGAGTCAAAATCGGATGTGATTTACGAGTATAGTAATTAAATTAAAGTCTTGTGTAAGATTCATATAGGTGATCATACTGGGTCTTATTCAAGTTATCATATGGGTATGTCTCAGAATTTAAGTGAAGTGTGATAAATTCTCCATTTAGTGTTAATCCAATGGGTAGGTTATACCACTATTAATAATATCGAACATCTTAATTTGTGCAAATTCACATGGGGAATTTTTCAGGATATATTCGTCATTTCCAGTTTAAAAGAATGGTCAGTTATATTTTATTCAATCGTATCTTTAAGATTCCCACTTAGCATCAACACAACTTCATGTTTACAAATAAACAAAACGTTTTTTATAATCCTCAAATGTTTTAATTGAAAAGTTAAAGTTGTGACCCGTAGAAATTTAATTTCCCGTGCTCCATACAGAATTTAATAGATTTTGACTTTGAAGATTATCCAGAGATATAAATCTTTTTTTAGACTGGTAGTCATACCGATAAATCGTGATCTGTCAATCTCACATCCATTTACTTTCGCACATTCGGTGAATCTTTTCTATAGTTCCTTGAAAATTTAGGTAACTTTCGCGAGGTAGCGCGTACAAGTTTTGATTTTGGAAAGTAATTCAAATTTCGTTTGGCCTAAATGTTCGATTATACGATGAAAGAAATTCTCTTTATTCGAAATGCTCTCATCTGAGTCTTACTCAGAATATTTTCTCGAACATTTTGGATTTCGTTCATTGTTTGCCTTTCCATATTTTTAAATTATACTCGAAGCTTTAATCCTAACGACTTTAAAAATAGTTTATTTTTCAAAGCAAGTGAGCTTCTTTTTATTGTTGATCCTCTTTGTACAGCTTTACAATTAGTAATGATTGGCTGGGGACTTAAGATAGGTCTTTTATAATAAATAATCATTCTATTAACCGAATATGCATGCAAATCGAAACGTTTTCACCACGTCAATTCACCAAATCACCGTTTTGATCAACTATGCGTATAGATAGTGCGCTTATTTCGTCACAGTTGATTGGTAAACAATTTAGGTTATGTGGTCATTTTATACCCAGGCAGAACATTAATGCCAAACCTGTGTAACGTGTGATTTGGTGTATTGTCTACATATGAACCGCAGATTATATTACTTTTCAAACGAACTGTATTAATTTATAACATATTCACAGTCTGATCTGATCGATAAGTTTTTGTAGGACTTGGCTGTTGTACTTTGGAATCCAAATGGTTGCCCAACCGTACTTTCCTTGTATAAACTTATCGGTTTTTATTTAAAAATTTTAAATTTGGTTGCGCTTTTTGTTCTTCTCGATCGGCGTCGCTTATTAGTAGTGTGCCCGTTCATTATTATTTACAATATCTCTTAAAACTATATCGATTAATACTAGATTGCACTAAATATACTAAATAACAATATGCACTGGAATTACACAGCTTACATTCGGCCAATCCTGACTCTAGATCGACCTCGATCTTTACATATTTACTAACTACATAGTCAACTATAAGAATTAACGGTTTTCGTACACGTTTGCACCCAAGGTTTAAGTTTGACGACTTCAAGAATGCCCTTGTAAGGAAGTTGGGTGAACTGGCACTCTTCTATGTCGGTGACTTCATATCTATCATTCGGGAATACCCGGTTGATTTTATAAGGACCACGATATTTCGGAGAGAATTTCTTACAAGATCCTGGAGTAACATCAACATTTCGGATAGCTACAAAATCGTTAACCTTATAACGGGCGGGTGCCTTATATTTCAAAGCATATCGAAACTCATTTTGCTCTTGTGACCGTTTAATATTATCACTAGCTTTTATCCTTTCGGAGGTAACATCACGCGGGTTAGAAAGGCTAAAGTTCTCCTCTAGATACTCGGATAATTCGTCTACAATAGGTCCCCGTTGGTTGCTACCAAAAAGCAAAATACTAGGAGTCTTTCCGGTACTCTTCTGAACGGAATTATTGATTGCAAATTCAACTCGGTTGATCAACTTGTACCAATCGGATTGATTCAACGGTTCGGATAATTTACCTAACATCGGGGTTAACACTCGGTTTATGCGTTCCACCTGACCATTCGCCTGGGGGGCAGCGGTAGCAACTTTAATGTGCTCTATATTTCGCTCACTTAGGAAACTAGAAAACTTAAATGATGTAAAACAAGTACCACGATCCGAAATAATTCGTCGTGGTCGGCTATAATACTCAAAATATTTCAAAAGACTGGAATTAACTTCTTTGGTACTGGTAGAATTAACCGGGTACAATTTCACTAAGTTGGTAAAAGCATCGATAGCAACTAACAGGTGTTTTCTTTTCGAATTGATGCATGGCAACGGACCCAAATGATCAATGTGAACGGTGTCAAACGGAATTGGGGCTTTCGGAATGCTATGAAGGGTACGGTCATGGACACTTTTAGGTACTGAATGCAGGATACACGGCAAACAATTGCGGATAAAGGATTCAACTTTGCTTCTCAACAACGGAAACCAATACTTATCTTTCAGGTCATCAACACACTTATCAACACCAAGATGACCCAACTTTTCATGACATAATCTGATCAACTGTTCTTGTATTTGAGTTGGAGCATACCAACATAACCTACCGGCATCATTCTTTCTATAAATTATTCCATCAATAAGTTCAAAACAACCAACGGCTTCTCTTTCTAATTTATCACGGAGTTTGACAATTTCCGGATCCCTAATCTTCTCGGTCTGTAAGAGTAAATCTATATCCCCAGGGGTAGCTCCAACTACATTTACTACGGTATCCATATTTACATCGCACGGAAGGGACGGTTTATACGCTTCAAACAGATGTACGGAACTTTCGGGAATAGCTATCGCGAGACGACCAACGAGATCTAACTGGTTTACGGAGTCACACAGACCTAACGGCTTTTCATTATCGTACGGGCTCAAGGATCTAACGGTCTTACGCGGATATACCGGATTCATACGGCTAACGGATTCACACGGATCTATCGGATTCATATGGCTAACGGATTCACACGGATCTATCGGATTCATACGGCTAACGGATTCACACGGATCTATCGGACTCAAAGGATCATACGGGTATATCGGTTCTAAAACACTATCATGATGGGATTTCGGCTTAATCGGAAGCACACACGGATCGCAAATATTATCTATCACGGTATCTAACAATTCGGTTTGTCGACTCAAGGCATCAACGTGCGTCATACTGAACCGGGTCTTTGTACAATAGAGTAGTTATAATTTTCCAATTCTAAGGACCATCGTGCAATACGGGGATTTATGGATTTCTTACTTAACGTCTGAACAAGGGAATTACAATCGGTAACGATCGGAACGGCTTGTGTTCTAAATACACATGGTAACGACGGAGAGAATATATTATCGCAAGGGTCTCAAGCTCAAAACTATGATAACGAGATTCGGCGGCAGTCGCTTTACGGGAATAGAAAAAGACCGGATGTAACTTGCCATCATCTTGGCGCTGCATCAGCACAGCTCCAAGCCCGTGGGAGCTCGCATCGGTATGCAGTTCGGTTTCGCTATGAGGGTTAAATAAGGAAAGAACGGGCGGACTTGACAATGCTTTCTTTAAGCTAGTAAAAGCTTCCATTTCCAGTTTTCCCATCGGGAACGGACTTCCATTTTTAAGCAGATCAGACAACGGTTTAGCAATACGTGAAAATGACGGAACAAACTTAGGGAAGTATAAGAATAAGCCTAAACAAGAATGAAGGGACTTACAATTCAGAGGTTCAGGGTATTCACGAATGGCCTTTAGGTGTGTCTCGTTTGGAAGAATACCATTCGTACAGACATTGTATCCTAAATAATCAATGCGGTTCTTTAGGAACACACTTTTCTTGTAATTAATTTCAAGACGGTTTTCATTAAGACGGTCTAGTAATTTGGAAAGTAAAACAAGATGTTCTTCTACCGTACAAGTCGCCAGGATGATGTCATCCATATAAACATAAACCTACGTAACATTTCATAGAGTACGTTGGAAATAAATCGTTGAAAAACGGCAGGGCCATTTTTTAGGCCTAAAGGCATACGCAAGTATTCATAGTGTCCGTCAGGTGTTATAAATGCGGTGTATTTCACGGACTCGGGGTCCATACCGATTTGGTGGAATCCACTCTTTAAATCTACAACTGAAAAAGCCTTTTTACTTTCGAGATATTCTAAGCAATCTTCGATCAATGGGGACGGAAAGTTATCTCTAATTGTTAATTTATTTAACGCTCGGTAATCGATGCACATGCGGATTTCTCCATTCTTTTTCTTGACAAGGACTATGGGAGATGCATAAGGGGACTGACTAGTTCTAATAATATTACTAGCTAACAACTCGGCAACTGTTTTATTAACAACGTCTCTCTCTAAGTATGATAATCTTCTCGGTGCACTATGAAACGGTGTAGAATCAGTTAATCGTATGCTCATTAAACATTTAGGCGACCCGTACGCGATAGTTATATTATCCGAGTAATGCTTTATGATACTACTACATTTCTCAGCTGAAGAAACACCAAAATCGCAGCCTATATCTACGTTATCAAGGTCAATAGACATAGCTCCACAAATGCTTTTCATATCAGAAAGCCAATCCGCAAGAGAATCATCAGGAACCAAGGGTGCATTCGGGTTTACAGAATCAATACTTAGTTTAAAGGATTGCGTTTTATCTAAAATTAATCTATTATTTATATCGCTTAGCAAGGATGCACAGAATGATTCATTAACGAAAGCAATACGATTATTTATTGAAATTCAATTTGATTCATATCTTTCATGATTTCTTTTCACAAAAAGTTTAATAATGAGTAATTTAAGGGCGTCTCTGCCAAGGAGAAGCGCTGTAGGTAAGATGAGATCGGGAATAACGTATAATTCTAAATCGTGATACTTTTTCTCGAACAAAATTGAACAGGGTACTTTTCCGTACGTGGGTATTGATGTGCCACCAATTCCGCGAAAGGGACTTTTCTTTAGCTGATGATCTTCATTTAAATATGGATAGTATGACTTTCCCAAAAAGCTTATTGGGCTTCCGGTATCTAACAAAGCGAAAACATCTTTAATATCGGTGCATCCTGCTAAACTACTTAATCTTAAACTTACTAACTGAATAAACGGCTTTTCATCCATGGTTTCTTCAGCTTCTGGCAAGGTAAAGCCCACGGTGCGCTTGGGACACTGACGGTGCATATGGCCCACTTCGAAACAGATGAAGCATCCGTTGTCCGGTCTTTTCGGCTTCTTGCAATCTTTGGCGGTGTGCCCCATTTGTCGGCAGTTGTAGCATGTAGTGTCTTTCGGAATTACGGCTCCTGGGCGAGGGATCATGGTGACGGCTTTACGATTGGACTCCAGACGTACAGACTGGAATCGCATTAACTTTTGACGTAGCTCATCCAAAGTGATACAATAGTAGAGTGGAGCAGCGCGTCCACTGTGGTCCTCTAGTCCATCGACGATGTACTTCACGACGTCTACTTCATCAAAGTTGCCTTGCTGGGCGATATTGCGCATTGTGATGAAATACTGCATCAAGGTCTAGGACTTCCCAATTGTGCGTTTTTGCAGTTGTTTCGCAATTTCCTGGTTTGACATTCTGTTTCCAAAAACTTGGGTGAGCGTGGCGCTCATTTCTGGCCAGGAAGACACCTTTTCGTACAGCATGTATTGCCTAGCTGATCCTCGGAGAAGACGGGTGCCAATAGATAGGCATTGTGTAACGCTTAGTTTATGAACCTCAGCAGCTTTTTCCAATTCACGGATTCAAACCTGGACCGACAGGTTGTCGTCTCCTGAAAACTCCGGGATCATGGCCTCCACATCCTTCAGATCGACTTGATATATGGAAGCATTCGGTGTAGTCATGCCTTTCAATTCGGCGACTATCAATTTGAGTTCGGCTTGCTTCTTTCTAGCGGTGTACAGTTCCATCATCTGATTGATTTCCGACGTTTCGCGAGCCATTGAGCGAATGTTCTGCTCAATCGGTTCTTGCCTCGACATGTTCATAACGGTTTGCTGCGAACTTCCAGAAGGTTCCAATAACGGCGCCACAGCGTCGGCCATTTGCAATTTCTCACGTTCTTCGATCAGCGTTAGCATGCGGTTTGCAAGCTTCGGTGTGCTCGGGGAATCCTGCTCCTCATCTTGATCCTGGATCTCTGTGTCCTCGGCGTCCTCGATGTTAGCCTCCAGATTCCTTGCACGGTTTAACGCAGCACGGAGTTGGTAAATTGTTGCATCAGCCTCGAACATGATGCCCTTCTCGGAAAGGAGCTCCAGCAGCTCGTCTTTGGACATCTTAACAACCTCACTGTATGATAACATTGCGCAACATTTGGGCAAACCCCACACCTGATTTATAAACTTATCGGCTTTTATTTAAAAATTTTGAATTTGGTTGCGCTTTTTGTCCTTCTTGATCGGCGTCGCTTATTAGTAGTGTGCCCGTTCATTATTATTTACAATATCTCTTAAAACTAAATCGATTAATACTAGATTGAACTAAATATACTAAATAACATTATGCACTGGAATTACACAGCTTACACTTGTTAGAGTAAACTGACTCTCGCATGGTAGTTATTACTTCAAATGTATTATGGTTACTTTGAATTTTTAATGCATTTTCAAGGTTATAGTAAATGAGATCGGTGATATCATTCAATTCTTATGACCCAGTAAGAATTGTAATAACATTGTCACCGATGTGAAAGAGGTTATTTTTTTCATCAATATTTGGAATCAAATTATACATATTAAAATCGATAAGAGCGCACAAAATTTTATGGAGCGATGGAGAAAACAGTTTTCCACAAACTCGAAAGTATCTAAGGACAATTACAAGCGGAAAACAAGAGTTAGTAGGCAAGTTTTGTCTGGTCTACATGGATGATATAATTGCGTATTCCCCGTCATTGCAAAGTCACATGCAAGACTTGAGGACAGTTTTTATAAGGAAAGTGGAGCAAATTTTTTAACTTCAAACAGATAAATCAGAATTTTTAAAGAAGGAAAAAGAGTATTTAGGGCATGTAGTGACACAAGAAGGAGTCAGACCAATCCCAAAAGAAGATTGAGGCCATAAAGCTTTTTCCTTTGCCCAAAACACCAAAGGAAATAAAATCGTTTCTTGGACTCATTGGACTCATAACAAAACCATTAACTAAGAGACTGAAACGGAAACATCAAATAATCATAGATGAAGAGTATACAAAAACCTTTGAATATTGCAAGACGTTGTTATGCAATGATCCATTGTTGAGATATCCAGATTTTACAAAGCCCTTTATTTTAACCACAGATGCTAGCAATTCCGCTATTGGTGCGGTGTTATCACAATGAACAATGGGAAGTGATCGCCAAAATCGCATTTGCGAGCAAAACGTTAAATGAGGCTGAAGTCAATTATTCCACAGTAGAGAAGGAAATGTTTGCCATAGTTTGGGGTATAAAACACTTCAGACCATACTTGTTCGGTCACAAATTTACAATAGTCACAGATCACCGCCCACTAACTTGACTTATGGGACTTAAAGAACCCAATTCCAAGTTGGTGAGGTGGAAGCTGCAACTATTGGAATATGACTACGAGGTGACCTACAAAAAGGGGTCACAAAACGTCGTGGCAGACGCCTTGAGCAGAATTGAACTACAAGTTCACAACAGTGAACTGGAGTCAACTCAGGCCAACTCGGGCCAGACAAGTGAACTGGAATTAAGTAGCAGGAAAGCCACTGAGTGACTTTAATATTCAGTTAATATTTGAGGTTTGGCTGACACCAGGCAGAACAGTGGTGACACCTTTTAGGAACAAAATAAGAAGGACAATAACATAAAAGGAGTTCACAAAAGAAGAAATTGCTAAAGTTCTTAAGGAAGTGCTTTAACCGTACAGGATGTGTGCGATATACACGTCAGATGAAGTCTTTAAGAAGGTAGAAGAAGCGTTTCAGAGTTATTTTAGCAAGAGCAAACTATATAAAGCAGTACGATGTCTTAACTTCATGCGGAAAATAACAGATATTAGTGAACAAAGGGAAGAAATATAAAGGTATCATACCTCAGGTAATCATAGGGGAATAGATGAAACGTTTTGGAAAATGAGACGTGACATTTATTTTCCATTTATGAAAAACCGAGTAACACAGGTCATTAATGCGTGTGAGACTTGCCAGACATTGAAATATGATCGGCAACCACAAAAGGTGGTATTTCAAAATACGGAAACTCCGTGCAAGCCACTTGACATCGTTCACACGGATTTATAATCAACAAAAACTACCTTATAACAATAATAGACAAGTTTTCAAGGTTTGCTGTGGGGTACACCATACCAGCAAGAGATAGTTTAAATATTTGTTTGTGCCTAACCGAAATAGACACTTCCGGGTCACACCGCGTGACAAGGGGGTAATGAGCACTTGTCGCTGGCACGGGGACGCTTTGCTGGCAGGACGATCACGTCGCAACAATGGTAACGATGTGGTTACTGCGATGCCGGACCACAGGCGATGCTGAACTGCGCTGAAGGTAAGCTAACGTGGTTAGCTGCTAGTGGAGATAGTGTAGTACGAGCCCTATTCCCAGAGGTAGGAAGGAGAGCCGCGGAGTTATGAGATGCGTTGATAACTGTTTTATTCTTCATTTGGAACATGTTTATATACTACTTGGAACACGGAAGTTTAGTGTTATGGTTAGTGAAGGGAGCTATATTGTAAAGTAGGCCAGGGAATTATGATTATGGTAGCAGTTTGCGTAGTTGGCTGACACTGCAAAATGTGCTGACTGCATTGGCGGGTCAGTGTGCCGTTGAGTCGGTGAGACGGTGAGTTAGTGAGACATATAATAAGCTGATCAGCAATTCTCATATGCAGTGGGTGCTACTGAGCGCCTGGTATTGTTCCCAACTTGGCTACTGCTTGATTTGTTGGGTGTGATCATGTTGAGCACCTTTGGCTACGAACATTCTCCCCCCCCCCCCCCATTGAGGGGTACCCTCAATTAAGTCGTGATGTCGGTCAGCCCTTGGCCGAATTGTATAGGAAACATCTAACAAATTATTGACCGAGAAGGATCCTTCCTTCAACTGCGGCGGTTCATGTTTGTGATTCAGGTCACTCATACCTTCTTGATGCTGCTTAACACTCCCCGTTGCGATAAAATTGACATTACCGTGGGGACTGAAATTGTGCCCTCGTAGAACTTGATTATTTGGGGCGTCTGTGGTATGTGGACTTTTTGCAACAACAGTTAGGTATTTCTTGGTTAAATAAATGTTGAACAAAAGTCCGGCTTCTTATTGGTTTTAAGTTGATGGGAAGTCGGTTTTGTATCATTTGGTTTTTCTTTTGTAGTATAAAGTTCAGTTTGCTGCAATGAACTATTATGAATATATGTTGATCCTCGATCGGGCGAGTCAGTGTCGCTGGTTCTTGATTGGCTACATATATCTTGAGGTTCCCTTATTTTATGATCCATCAATGCTACGTTCGTTAAATGAATCCTTTCTTCATCGAGCGAAATCCCATTCTGCCGTTTGCTATCTTCTGTACCAAAATGATTATCATTCATTGGATTTTTATCTTTCGTTGGCTCATAATCAGCATTCGGTCCTGCGAGATCATCTCTGTCTTCTACCAGAATAGGGTTGATTTCCGTATCAGATGAGGTTTCTTTATTGAGATAACCTGTGATTACATAACCAAGCCTTGTGCCTTGTGCCAAATGTTTATAAGGTCCTAGTTCAAGAAGTTCACAGGTTATTACACGAGAATACACCTCAGCCAAAAGTCAGGATCTGCTAACGGCAGTCCCCCGGGAATATTAAGATCGGTATCAATCGGTACTGACGGTTGGTCTGTGGGAATAATAAATACCTCTATTAGTCTTTCAAACCCTGATGTAACTGATGAGAGCTTTAGTGTTGATCTAATTGCTGTTGATATTTTTCCTCCGATTCCAGATATTTCAATCGGTGAAATTTCCTTAAGAGATAGCAGATCTGCCATTCTCCTTGAGATAAGATTCACCTGTGATCCACCATCTATTACAGCGCGACATGTTTGTAATTGACCGTTTGGCCCTTGTAATGAGACCTTGGCGGTCGCGAGCAAAGTATATCCTTCTACGTCGTCGTAGCCTGCAATGGTTACTGCGCCGGCCACTGGATTGCTAGTCGGTCCTTGGTGTAACAGTGAATGATGCCGTTGCTGGCATACTCGACAAGTGGTCGGTGATCCACAGTTTTCAACCTTATGAGCTGTAGACAAACGATTTGTGCATACTCCATTTGCTGGACACGGCTACATGCTCTAAGATTATGTTGTCCTAGGTGACAAATATTACAGCTCTCTTCGTTGTGAACTGACTGATGGCAGAGTGTTGCTGTAGGTTAAGCGCTTATCGTCTCCAGCATGCAAGCGCGCCGCGCAACAAACGTCAGTACACTCCTTCACGTTGGAATTTCCGTTTGTGCATCCGCTATCTTTTCCAGAGCAGCTAGCGACTGCAGGTCTAGTTTTCTTCCGATAAGAAAACACAGTATTGGATCCCAGGACTTTGTGCTGATATCGAGTTTTTTAAGAGTACTCATTGAGTTTTTTATAGTGTCATCTAAGGCACTTAGTTTGCGCGAGGCGCCGCCTATGGGCTTATGGTTAATAATTTTTGCAATGGCGGCGAATACTAGTATTTTTCCGTTCTGGTACCTGGCCTTTAAACGCAACCAGGTGTCGTCATAGCCACCCTGTGAGAAGGCTGTGTCTGTCAAGACGTTTCTCGCTTCACCACGAAGCGAACTCTGTAGAATATGTAGTTTTTGACTGGCCGAATATGGTTTATTATGTACCAATTCCACAAAGAGATCATGGAACCGTGGCCAGTCTAGATACTCGCCGTTGAACTCCGGAATGCTAATTGGCGGAAGTGCCAAGTTTAGGCTCATTGGCGAGTCGTTTTCTCGAAGCAGGTTCATTTCGTATTCCTCGTATAATGTGTGGAATTGAGCTAGCTCTGCTTCTGCCAGGGCTGCGGCCCCAGGTGTGCTCTTCAATTCGTCGTGGCTTGCCTCAGCAACGCCCAATGGAGATCCAGGTGCCTTTTTTGGGCTGGGGTGACGGTTGGGGCGTTCGAGGCTAATGTTAATGATGACTCCAATTCGTTGCATTTTCTCTGCAACTGTCGGATCACCGTGTCAATTGCGGAATCTTCTTTGACTTGATCTCTTGTTGTGATCTTGATGTTGGCCGAAGTTCGTCTCGGTGCCTTCGGAAGCCGGCTTCCAGTCGGCATGTTGTCCAGAAAAATATTCTGATATTTTTCGACCAGCTCCTTAAGTGCTACTACTCGTGAAGAGTACTCACTTTCAGTGGGTTGTGCCGCTTGCTGGACTTCTTCATCTAGGTCGCAAAACTGCTACCAGAGATCGTTTAACTGATTTAGCTTGCCGGAATATTAGCCGTCTCGGTGGCGTCGGTCGGCAGAATCCTTGCCATTATTCTCAATGAGCTGTTGGATTTTCCCTTGCAGCTCGTGTTGGTTGTCTAGTAATCGATAGTGTGTGACTCGATTCTTGTGTGACTTGTTTCCTCTATGAATGAAGTAGACATATTGTGTGTCTTGGAAACAAAGAATCCTGTGAAGCTGGATTAAGCTGAGTATCCTGTGAAGCTGGATGAAGCAGAGTATCCTGTGAAGCTGGATGAAGCTGACGTTCCTGTGACGCTGGAAGAAGAAGCGTATCCTGTGAAGCTGAATGAAGCTGAAGTTCCTGTGACGCTGGAAGAAGAAGCGTATCCTGTGAAGCTGGAATAAGCTGAAGTTCCTGTGACGCTGGAAGAAGAAGCGTATCCTGTGAAGCTGGATTAAGTTGACGATCCTGTGACGCTGGAAGAAGAAGCGTATCCTGTGAAGCTGAATGAAGCTGAAGTTCCTGTGACGCTGGAAGAAGAAGCGTATCCTGTGAAGCTGGATTAAGCTGAAGTTCCTGTGACGCTGGAAGAAGAAGCGTATCCTGTGAAGCTGGATTAAGCTGAAGTTCCTTGGACGCTGGAAGAAGAAGCGTATCCTGTGAAGCTGGATTAAGCTGAGTTCCTGTGACGCTGGAAGAAGAAGCGTATTTTGTGAAGCTGGATTAAGCTGAAGTTCCTTTGACGCTGGAAGAAGAAGCGAATACTGTGAAGCTGGATTAAGCTGAAGTTCCTGTGACGCTGGAAGAAGAAGCGTATCCTGTAAAGCTGGATAAAGCTGTGAGTCCTTTAGTGGGAAAAGGGTTGCTTGAGTGTGATCCTTTGTTGTTAAAGGATCACGTCGGGGTCACCAATGTTTGTGCCTAACCGAAAAAGACACTTCCGGGTCACACCGCGGGACAAGGGGGTAATGAGCACTTGTCGCTGGCACGGGGACGCTTTGCTGGCAGGACGATCGCGTCGCAACAATGGTAACGATGTGGTTACTGCGATGCCGGACCACAGGCGATGCTGAACTGCGCTGAGGGTGAGCCAACGTGGTTAGCTGTTAGTAGAGATAGTGTAGTACGAGCCCTTTTCCCAGATGTAGGAAGTAGAACCGCGGAGTTATGAGATGCGTTGATAACTGTTTTATTCTTCATTTGGAACATGTTTATATACTACTTGGAACACGGAAGTTTAGTGTAATGATTAGTGAAGTGAGCTATATTCTAAAGTAGGTCAGGGATCTATTATTATGGTAGCAGTTTGCGTAGTTGGCTGACACTGCAAAATGTGCTGACTGCATTGGCGGGTCAGTGTGCCGTTGAGTCGGTGAGACGGTGAGTTAGTGAGACATATAATAAGCTGATCAGCAATTCTCATATGCAGTGGGTGCTACTGAGCGCCTGGTACCCAACTTGGCTACTGCTGAATTTGTTGGGTGTGGTCATGTTGAGCACCTTTGGGTACGAACAATGTTGTTAAATCAATAAAGAAGTTCATAAGTCAGTACGGTGTCCATATGTGACCAAGGCGCAGAGTATGCCTCGGCATTATTTAGGGTTTTCTGTAGGCAATACGGAATTGAATTGCATGTGACGTCGTTTCAACAATCGTCCAGCATTTCACCGGTTGAAAGGCTTCATTCAACGCTGACAGAAATTTATAGAATAATTATGAATACAAGGAAGGCCTTAAAACTAGAAAATGAGCATGAGGAAGATATAAATTTGTTTATAAAAAACTATAGAAATAACGTGTTTAAGGAATGCTCAAAATTGGTTCAAACTAACAAGTATATGAACTAATAAATATACAGGCCCAAATAAATGAAACAGACATAATATCTAGGGTAAGAGCTCCAATGTTTGAGCCAACTGTCTATCAATTATATCATGTTATACCAATTCCAATTAATGGGACACATTTATTAGTAATACGAAATTATGTAGCAATTAATAAGTATAAAATAACCTTCTTTAACAACCAATGTTCAAAAGTTCATGAAATTTTTTTTTTTTTAGCGAAGAGTTGGGTGTTGATATAAAGGGAAAGGAGTGTTTGAGGAAGATTTTAATGAACAAACCACCAATATGCGATTCAGTAAATCTAGAGGGGAGAGAAATGGTTTTGGCACCTGAGGATGGACACATATTCATTTTCAATGCCTTGGACTTACCTGTAAACAACACGTGTGGAGAAGATATGACAGTATCGGGGGCGATAGCAATCAAATGTGCAAACTGTTCGATCGAAATAAATGGCATAAAGTATGATGGCCAAGTTATGGAACATAAAGAGGACCATATAGTACTTACCACTACAATAAGTAAGTAGATACTTATAAATAACACCAAACTGGAATTAAACCTAGAAGTTTTACATCTCGAAGATATGAGAAACCTCAAAAAAGTAGTGTACATAGGAAAAGTACAGGAATTACATTTTTCCGTAATATACGGTATGTTGGTGCTTCTAACGATAACGGTACTGGCAATATGGAGAATTAGAAAAACAAAAACAATCTTCACCCCCAATGCTTTTCTGCACAATGTCGCTCTGGATATACCACAGATGTGGCCATCGCTCCATTCTCGGGAGGGAGGAGTTACCATACCGGTACCATCAACTACGCCACCGCCTAAGCCTCCCCGTGCTACCCTTTTTCAATTGGACAGTGACCGGCAGCTAGCCGTTCGTTGTCCCACATAGGATCGACATAAGAAATGCAACATCAGCATAAGGCAGGATGTTGCTAGCCGACAACCACTCAGCAGAGCTCTTGAAAATACTTTGTTAGCATTTACACACCCACACATACATAATTGTAAACACATAAAATTCTTTGGCGGAGGTTTGGCTTGAATCTCAAGCCACAATAAAGGTTATTCCATTTGGAACAACCGAGCAGAAGACATCAAGTGTTTATTTAAAATCTTATCACCATCAGGAGCAGTAATTATAAGTTACTATAACTCGTGCGCCTTCAGGCTTGTGCATGTGTCCCTGTTTATGAACGCATTACAGCCGATATTTATTTTTGAAGCTCATTCTATCTTATTGGAAAGCCTCAACATCGTATGGTAAGAATTCGAGTCCATCAGCGACCAAATGATCCTTTTTGACGAAGAGGAAGGGTACGTCTTCTATCGATCCATTGACAAAGAAAGGTACGAGGGCAAGTACTTGCAAGCGAGCACATTATTTCGCAACCTCATACGCACCTGTGAAGAATCTCAGGAGAATGAAAGAAAAGGCAACAACTTCAGACAACCTGGCAACCCTGATGAGGCCGCACCATTGGCATCAGGAGTGGGAAACGAAAACCTAGTTCGTTTTCTGGAACAACAGCAGCAGCTCAACGAGCGTTTGGCTGAGCAATAAGCAACGCTTTTAAGGGCAAACTCCGCAGCAAATGTAATGCATAATAAACTGCCAAAAATCCGCATCGAGCTATTCACTGGCGACTACAAGGAGTGGCCAGCCTTTAAAAACATCAGCGAGAGTATGATCCATAGCAAGAAGCATTTGACAGCAACACAAAAGTTGCACTACTTGAAAACTTACATCACTGGAGAAGCAGCTGACTTGATTCGACATATGCCAATAACGGATGCAGCTTACGAGGCTGCTTGGACTTGTTTAATTGATCGGTACAATAGACCACGTCACATTGTTAACACTCTGCTGGAGACATTTGTTAACTTACCTTCGACCGCCAGTGCAGCCCACAACATGGCAAAGTAAAGAGATCGTCACACGCTTTAGTATCGATGGAAGCAAACACTTGTGTGAAGTGTAACTCCAAGGAGCACAAGATCTACGCCTGCTCAAAGTTTGGTGAATTGTCAATCGAGCAGAGACCCACATTTGTAAAGGCAGAATCACTGTGTTTTCACTGCCTTTAGCCTGGGCATGTGTCGCGAAAGTGTGATTCAAAATTCACATGCAAGTTTTGCAACAATCGTCACCATTCTCTGCTACATGCAGATATTCTTGGTTCGCAAGCCTCTGTCACTTCGACACACTCACGAGCTGATGAAAGGCACATCCCAAGTGCTCCCGAAGATGCTACGGTCACCATCAGCCTTATCGCAGGGGCACAAGTGCCTCCCACAGATGAATCTTTGTGCAACGTATCAACAACCGCAACACAGCCACAAGGGCTACGAAAAAGTGCATTGCCAACAGCTCTAGTATTCGTTAGAAACTCAACAGGATCGCACACTACCTGCCGGGTGCTTTTGGACAGTGGTTCGGAACTGTCGTACATCTCCGAGCGGTGCGTACAGGCACTCGGACTGGCACGCTCACCGTCACGTATTTTGGTGACCGGAATCCCGTCAATCAAGGCTGAGACAGCTAGAGGCTGCAGCACACTGGACTTGCAGTCAAAGAGCTCTGATCACACAATGAAGGTACGTGCCCACGTACTCAGCAAAATTACCTCCACGTTGGCAAGACACGATATCGCCGCCTCAGCACTCAAGGCATTCGGTGGCTTTGAGCTTGCGGATTCTGACTATCAGTCGTTGGCGCCAGTTGATATACTCCTAGGCAGCGACTACGTTTGGACCGTATTCACCGGTCAAAAGATGTTCGACAACCAGGGCAACATCATCGCCATTTCGGCCATATTTGGATAGGTCATAACATCTATCGTTACTACCGGATGTTCATTTACAACAACAATGCACACGGCTATTGACATTGACGCATCGCTACGGCGCTTTTGG
The DNA here is from genome assembly GCF_043229965.1 of Drosophila suzukii. Classification (NCBI taxonomy): domain Eukaryota; kingdom Metazoa; phylum Arthropoda; class Insecta; order Diptera; family Drosophilidae; genus Drosophila; species Drosophila suzukii. The sequence goes on from NC_092082.1 coordinate 55,332,813, forward strand.
GAGCTGGAGGATGTCAACCAGGAATTCCATGGGAGCGCTAGCAAGATTCAAGGGTGTAGAGCGCCGTCTAAAGAAAGACCCCAATCTGAATTCACAGTACGTGCAATTTATGCGAGATTATCTTCAGTTGGGCCACATGCGAGAACTGTCGCCAGAAGACATTGACAAAGGGCCAAGCTTACTTGCCACATCATCCTGTAATTACCCAAAAATTACGGGTTGTATTTGACGGCTCATTCAAGGACACGAATGGACGGACCTTAAACGAAGCTCTGCACATTGGACCCAGCATTCTACGAAACCTTTTCTCGATTTGTATGCGTATCAGAATGTACAAGTTCGTCTTCTCAGCAGATATTGTCAAAATGTACCGACAAACCTGAGTGGCTGCCAACCATTGTGGCTATCAGCGAATTGTTTGGAGAGAAGATGAAACGACTCCTATTAAACACTATGAACTGTCCACGGTAACATACGGCACTTCCTGCGCACCATTTTTGGCAGTGAGGGTCATGGGTTTTCAGATGCCTCCATCAAGGCATATTCCGCAGTCATCTATAGCAGAGTGGTGCGAGCAGGCGGCACCGTATCTGTTTCACTCATAGCAGGAAAAACAAGAGTTGCTCCGCTGAAGCAGCAGTCTCTACCGCGCCTTGAGCTGTGTGGTGCTTTGCTACTGAGTCGACTGTTCTTATCAGTCAAGGCTGCGCTACAACACAAGGACATTGAAGTACATGCATGGTGTGACTCAACCATAGTCTTGGCTTGGCTTTCACATCCACCATCTAAGCTTAAAAGTGGACTACGCCACACGAGGAATGCTTGCTTCAGACCTTCTCCATTTCGACTTATGGTGGATGGGACCTTCAAGGCTGCAAGATCCAGAAAGTTGAGCTGTAAAAGGTTATATTCTTCCCTTTCAGAAAACCATGGAAAAGAACACAGGAAAGCTGCTCATTGTCACCAATCGAAGCTTTGACTCAACCCGTCTCGTCCTGGACAAAGCTGGTACGCGTTGTAGCTTACGCCTTCATCCAAAAGAAAAAGGCCATTAAATCTGCAATGCTGGCAAACGGAAAGATGCGCACCTTTGAGGAGGTTAAAGCTGCTCGCATTTTTTGCCTGCAAGAGGCTCAGAAATGTTTCATGGGGGACCGCAAGCTACTGACGGAAAACAAACCACTTCACAGCCGCTCCCAGTTGGTGAAGCTCTCGCCCATTATCTGCAAGGATGGCCTTCTTCGAGTTGGTGGATGACTGGACAACTCACAATTACCAACTGATGTGAAGCACCCTATACTGCTTCCAAAGTCGAACCGCATCACAAGAATGATTTTGGAACACGAGCATACGACAAATCTTCATCCAGGAGATTCTGAACTTTTTCTAATTGTTCGTCAATAATACTGGATCTTTGGTGCGCGCAACCTGATAAGAAATCTGGTTCACAACTGCATCAAATGTTTTCGCCAACGTATAACAAAAGCTTTACCCTTCCAGCACTCAGGCTGACTATGCTGCTCCATTTAAACTAAAGGAAAGGAGAGGGCGCAATCCCCGAAAATCTAAGGGCTAAATATGCCTCTTTGTTTGCCTTGTAACATCAGCCATACATTTGGAACTGGCCACCGATCTTAGTACAGACACATCCTGGCATGTCTTCGGCGTTTCATGTCCCTTCGAGGAAAATGCTCACAGATCTTCAGCGACAACGGGACGAATTTTGTTGGTGCCAAAAAAGCATTAGATGAGATGCAAATATTTTTATCTTCGCAGGAGCATCAACGCAATCTAACACAATAGCTGGCTAATGATGGAATCAAATGGAGTTTTATACCTCCCCATTCGCCACATTGGGGAGGGAAGTGGGAGTCATCAGTACGTTCCGTTAAATTGCATCTGCATCGAGTTGTGGGAAAAACGGTTCTAGCCTTTGAACAAATGCAAACTCTGATCGCTCAGATCAGTGCAGTGGTAAACTCGCGACCGTTATGCTACACACCTGACCTTACCTACTTGTCTCCGGCGCACTTCTTAATTGGACGCCCATTCACAACTGTTCCAGAGTGAGATCTGACTCATTTGCCGATCAATCGTCTGGACTATTGGCAGCACTTGCAATCGATGTATCAAGAGTTTTGGAAACGCTGGCATCAAGAGTATTTGACATCCCTACAGCAACGTCAAAAGTGGAGCAACAAGGAACGCAACATCGCATTAGATAATATAGTCCTCGTCAAGGACTCAAATCTTCCTCCAGCAGCTTGGTTACTAACCCGTGTAGTGGAAACTCATCCTGGACCAGATTGACTTGTACGTGCTGTAAAACTTAAGACGTCTACTGGAGAGATGATCTTGCCCATCACCAAGTAAGCTGTACTGCCTAATTCTTAATCACTGTTTTAGGGCGGCCCAGGATGTTGATGAACGCATTACAGCCGTTATTAAATTTTGAATCTTATTCTATCTTTGGTATATGAAATACTAACTTTGCCCTTTTTAATATATTTTTGTGCTGCGTCACACTTTAGAGATTTTTTAGGACTTAGCGTTAAGACTACAACAGAAAGCATCGGACACACAAAAAATGTGACAAATTTAATAATTGAAATACAGTCCACTCAAATCGGGAAATAAAACGTTTTTATTCTAAACCAGTCCCTTTTATTGCGGTCAGGAAATGGACAGGTGCGCATTTTCGGGTAGCTCTTGCTTGAATCCCTTTTATAACAGGTTTATGACCCATTTGTGGAAAGGAGAGAATTTTAGACAATTTACCAGTTAAACGTTCTGGAGCGGAAACAAAAATGAAAATATTCCACATCTGAGAATCGGTAACTTGTGAGATTTATTTTATTGGGGTTTTTTTTGATTTCTTAATTAGTTTTACAATCATAGGAAACATTATTTCCCAACATGATCGGACATGTTCCTCTAAGATAACCATCTTGAGTACGTGATCAAACCTTTCCCCAACATGATCGGATATGTTCCTCTAAGATAACATCCATTGGATACTATGGTTGTGCGATCTTTCTCACGTGCGCCTTTTTCACCTGACTATTAATTGCACATAATGAGGGGAAGGATACATGATCAATATTGTCACATGGGGATGTGAGGGCGATGGGGACAATCTCCTCTGATACTTTCGAGTTTGCGGAAAAATGTTTTCTCCATTATTCAAGAAAATGTTGTTCGAGATTTTGTATACAGCAAAGTAAAATAATGTGGTGTTTCTATGAAAAAACTACTATTCAGGTTTGGATCTTTTTCGAATACAATTCCAATTCCTTTAGAATAAAATAATTATTATTATCAAATAAACCTTGAACATTAATCGAAACAGTCAGGGTATTCCCTAAACTGTTGAATTGCTGAATTGTTGAAAATTCAACAGAAAATTTCAACAATTAAGGGAACGACCCTAAAAGTTTCCTGTTGAATTTCCAATTAATGATGTCTGCTGTTTGTCAGATTGTCAAAATGTCAGGCTGTGCTTGCCAAAGATTATGTTTAAAATTAAGGAAAATGCCGAGAATAAGCCAAAAAACTTAACTATTAGAACTGCTAACAGTCAGCATCCTATCATATATCCTTTATTTGCATATTTTATACGCTTGCAATTCCTCCATGTTTACAAGTGACCAGAGTTACCCTCAAACTTTTAGTCGAGAACAGCGACAACTCTGATTTTCAGCAAGTCAACAAAAAATTTCAACAGCTCCAAGACTATTGAATTGCTGAAAATTCTGACAGTTGACTTTGTATGGAACCAACAATTCAGCAATTCAACAGTTTAGGGAATACCCGGAGTATCTTTCAACATTTTTCTAAAGTTAAACAACTCGTTGTACTAGTCCTTTTAATTGGATATATTCAACTAAACGGTCATGTATGAGGAACAATAAGCTTGGGTGTCTTCATGACTTGGTGTCTTCAGTTCTATTGAAATTCTCACATCAATAGGAGCAGTTTTCACTGATTCATTTTGACATGAAAGATCTACCACAACAATTAAAAATGGTTGTGATAAACGATTATAGGAACTAGATTGATCAACTCTTGTGTTCCGTTATTCTGTCTGTCAGTCTCCAACAAGCCACCTTAGTTCAGTAAAGAGTTGACATACCTTAGAAATAAGAAGTCCAGACTTTATGGGAAATTCAAAGATACCGGATCTCTATCTATTTATTCTAGATACTTAAGTTCTCGGTCTAGTTTTACCGTACTTAACTCTCTGTGTTACAAAAACTATTTAAATCGTTGTAAAGTTCAATTTTTTCAGAACCCGAGAAAGTTTTATAATTTTGTTAGCACTAAGCGTAAATCCACCAATTATCCTTATTCGTTAACTTTTGAAAATATTACCGCATAACTGATCAGGCAATAACCGATCTTTTTGCCAACTTTTCTTAAACGACATATTCTACTTTATCTCATTCCTCACAACCGTATTCTTACACTGTATCCAGGTCTAATTTAATATTCTGTCCCACCTTAAATGAAGACTCTTTGCTTGTTGATCTTCAACGTGTCAAGCCTGTATCCTGGTCCTGATGGTATTCCTGGCTGCGTGCTTAGATATTGCGCGGAGGCCTTATGCAAGCCCCTTCTCAAATTACATACCTTATATTTAGAATCTTCACAGTTTCCCAATTTGTGGAAGAAATCGTTTGTAATTCCTCTTCACAAGAAGAGTAGCAAAGTGGAAGCATGTAATTATAGAGGTATCTCTAAATTGTCAGAGGTCCCAAAACTCATTGAAAATATTATTACTTCCGACTTGCAGCACCTCTGTAGGTCAGTTATATCTCCGTGTCAACACGGGTTTATAAAACGTAGATCAACAACCACTAACCTTTTGGATCTTACATCATTTGTAATAAAGGGATCTACAATCATCTTCAAACAGACACCATTTACACTGACTTTATTTAAGCATTTGACTCTGTTAATCACGCTCTTCTGGTTAGAAAACTGGATTTATTAGCGTTCCCTGATGATCTTTTAAGATGTATCTTAAGTTATCTGAATTGCAGAATTGTCCCACAAGGGATCGCCCTGGGGCCGCTACTTTTTACTTTATTTATAACTGACCTTTCCTCAGCATTAATTCACTTTTCGTTTACTAATGCACGCAGATGATGTTAAATTATGCCTGCACTACAAGAATACTTCTTGCATGTCCAACTTATAATCAGATTGAAATAATTTTCAAGCATGGTGCTCTGACATTTTACTGAACTTAAATAGCTCTAAGTGTAAGGTTATGACTTTTTGTCGAGTCAATCCTCAATATGCGACATATACGCTGAGTAAGGACTCATTGGATAGAATAACTCTAGTAAACAATCTTGGCGTTCTTTTGGACCCAAGACAAAACTTTGCTGATCATATTTCGTCCATGGTGAATAAGGCTATGAGTTCGCTAGGCTTCAATAAAAGTTGGTCGTTGTTAATTTCGCTTGAGTATGGATCTACTCCTAATTAACTTACCCTCCCTAGTCAACCACATAACGATGCTTGGAACAGTCTTTATTTATACCCTTACTCGAGGTGAAATTAATAGCCCCGACTTGATTAGCATGCTTAACTTTTCTGTTCCATGCAGATTCACTTAAAAACACATTCCCCTAATTTTAAATCATTGTAGATCTATGACTTGCATGAAGTGTATTATGTTCTGACTCTATTCGACTTTATCCTATTATCTTAAAATCTGACTCTGTGCCTCTCTTAAAACGGTTAATATTATATTTTCTAGCACAGAATTAAATTTTCCTCGAACTTTATCTTTATTTTTCTAAGCGTCTATCATCTCGCGAGTTCGTGCCGTACGACACACAACAGCACGGCGGTTGTAAGAGAGTCAACAGAGTTGATGTCGTAACTTTCGTTAATTATGAAAATGTTGTAGATTCTGATGGCGACCTGAGGAACTCCGACAAGACGGCACTAAAAAACATTTTAAAACGCTATTCGGATTGTATTCTAGACGGAATACCACAGACTCGTGTAACAACAGGTCATTTTCAAATTAAGTTAATAAATCCACAAAAGACAGTGCAGCGCAGGCCTTATAAACTTAGATGTGAAAGAGCATGAACGTTATAAAATCTATGAGTTTCTAAAATCTTATAATATTCGCCCCAGCGAACCTTTTGCTAGTCCGAGGATGCTCGTTAAAAAGAAAAACGATAGTGACCGTTTTTGTGTTGATTTCCGTGCTTTAAATGAGAACACAGTCGCAGACAAGTACCCATTGCCTCTAATTTCAGACCATATTGCTAGGTTACGTGGGACAAACTATTTCTCATGTCTCGATATGACCAGCGGTACATCCAGATTCAATTGAGCGTACCGCTTTTGTCACGCCTGAGGGTCAATATGAATTTTTGAGTATGCCGTGTGGTTTTAAAATATAATGCTTTGGGTAACATTGCATACACTTACGTCATCGTGTACATCGAGGATGTTTTTACATTGTGCTAGAATCCTTGAACAAGGCTAGATTTTCATTCAACGTTACAATGTGTTCCTTTCTTAATTAGGGTTGGATATCTTTGATTTGAAATGAGCAATGGACAAGTCCGCCCTAATCCACGCTAAATTCAGGTGTTGATAGAACTTCCACCCCCAAAAACCAAAAATGCAACTAAGACAATTTATAGGGCTAGCTTCTTACTTTCGAGAGCTTGTGCCAACATTTTCAGAGTCTTTTAAACTCTTGTATTCGCTTACCTTAAGAAATACTGTGATTTCGTTTGGCTGTTAGAGCATAAAAAATTTACTCCAATATAGTATCTGTTTTAACCCAGAAGCCGGTGCTAACAATATTCGACCCTCTACACTCGATATTACTGCACACAGATGCTATCTCAATCACCTATGGGGCAATATTATTGAATAGAAAAAAAACGCCATGTTATAGAATATTTTAGTAAATGCACATCACCTGCTGAATCGAAATACCACACCTAAGAATTTGATAGTTTGACAGTCGTCACTGCTATTAAACATTTTCGTTATTTCTGACAGGGCCAAATATTTGTAGTATTTACTGATTGCAACTCGCTAAAAGCTAGTCGTACAAAATATGACCCATCAACAAGGTGCATCGAGGGTGGGCCCTCTTACAGTCGTTTTTTGATATCCAATATACGAAAGGAGAACGAATGGCACACGTAGATTTTTTGTCAAGGAATCCGCTGGTGAAAGAATTGGCTAGATTCTGAACAAATACGTGAACTTGAGGTGGCAAAGTTAGTAGCTAAGCTTAAAAACAACGAATTGCCGAAAAACTCAAATAAAACTTATGAATTGAGAAAGGGGGTTTTATATAGGAAAATACAGAGAAACGGTAAGACCAAATGTTTGCCAGTAATCCCTAGGGCATTTAGATGATTAATGATTAATATCATGTCCACGAATCTCTAATGCACTGCATCACTTGTAAACTAGCTAAGCCACCAGTGAGGAATATGCAGGTCGCATTACATCCGCTTCGTAAGGTAGAAATTCCGTGGCACACCGTGCATATTGACATAACGGGAAACATGAATGAAAAAAACGACTTAAAGATGTGCTTTATTTGTCTGGTAGATGCGATCACAAAATTTGTTTATTTTCATAATAAACACTGAAAGTTCTATCAAAGCCGTTAAAGCCGTCGTGTGTTTGCTCGGAGCGCCCATTCGCATTATAGCGGATCAGGGACGTAACTTTGCAAGCTCAGGATTCCGTGAAATTTGGTCCTTCCCAAAAAATTAAGCTTCACTTAACTGATACAGGTGCGACTAGAGCAAACTGCCATGTAAAACATATAATGATCACGCTTAGGAGTATGTTGGCCTTTTGGCGGTAAGTGATAAAGAGGATAATTTAACTGAAAGGGAACATTAAACAAAACAAGGAAGGACGCTATATTCGAGTACCTCGACTATCAGATACCCGTTAATCAGCTAAAGGGACCAAAGGGAGATGGAGACATGCAAGCAGCAAAGCGAGATTGTAATGCGCCTACCCGCTATCTCAATATATGGTTATGTGGGCGACAGACAGATTTTAGAGTTATGGGCGTCAGAGTGAGCGTGACAAACTTTTTTGGATCAATCGATGGGTATTGACGAGACTAACACATTTCAGTTAAAATTTTTTTTCTAGCATGAAAATTGTGGGCGCCGCAGGTCTGGGCGGTTTGTAGCCGTTAGAGTGGGTGTGGTAAACTTTTCTTGGGATCAATCGGTTGGTATTGACGCAACTAATACATTTCAGTTAAAATTTTTTATCTAGCATAAAAATAGTGGGCTCCACAGGCTTGGGCGGTTTGCGGGCGTTAGAGTGGACGTGGCATGTTCGCGTAACAAACTTGCGCTGCGTACAAAGCTACAAAATCTAAATCTGAAATCCCAATTCTCAATCTTTGATAGTTTCCGAGATATCCGCGTTCATATATACGATTTTTTGAAGTTTGTTGGCGGTTTATGTACGTCGTGGCACCCTGCTGAAACAAACTTGCTCTGCGCAAGAAGCTCAGGAATCTGCATGCCAAATCCCAATATCCTAGCTCTTATAGTTTCCGAGAACTTGCGAAATTCCTCGTTCATACAGACAGACGGACATGGCTAGATCGACTCGGCTAGTGATCCTGATTAAGAACATATATCCAAAAAGCTTTTCTTATCGGAAATAAGAAAAATATGTGCTCACAGCTGGTTAATTTGCGAAAAAATAACTGTACACTCGAAGATTCCAGAAATTTCTATGGCAACCACGCGTGTTTTCGGTTGGGCATTGAATAGACGCACTTTAGATTTCTTTGTCTTGCGTAAACCAATTCCTTGGATTTTTCAACAAGACAATGCTCACATTTACTATGTTTATGCTAAGGATTTCATGATTTCTTAAAAGCGTGAAATAAAATTTGTTCCTGTTTATGCGACCCGGCCGAATTCATGCATTTTATCAATCTCAGCTGACAGAGATGCCGGACAAGTGGAAAAAGGTGTGAGCGATTACTAAACCGATTATTTTTTTCGATTCGCATGAAATAGTCTTGCTAGTATTAAGGATAAAGTGTGTGCAAGCCAGTATAAAATATTTTCTACAGTCAAAATAAAAGTTGAAAACTAGTTTCTGTTGGCACTGAATGAACAAATAATTTGTTAAATGTAAGGTATATTTATGTATTTATATCGATCTGGCAACTCCGATAATTATAAAGAGTTACCGGAGTTTAATTGTCACCATTTCACGCTTTGAAGTTGAATTCATAGTCAACTTTCGTGAGTTGCCGAATTCACGAAATGGCGTTTATGCACACACGAATCGGCTGAAATCGCGAAATGAAAGCGTGAATTCGGCATCGCATAAACACAGTAATTGATAACGCTCGAGTCGTTTATTTCGAGTCAAAACGTTAATATCATGACCTGGCCTTCATATTCTCCAGATCTTAACGTAATTGAAAATGTTTGGGGCTGGCTAACACGGAAGGTATACGAAGGAGGAAAGCAATACGAAGATAAGGAAACATTAACTGCAGCTATTAAACGTGCTTGGAGCGAGATTTCGTTGAAATACATAGATTGCGTCTATTCTGTTGACCAAGAAAAATGTGCCTTATTTTAAGTTGCTTGAAGAAAATGTTTGAAAACACAACTTATGTTATATTTTTATAATATTTTGAATATTTTAATTGCAGTATTATTAAATATCCAAGGTTTTTACATATTAACTTTTTATCAATAATCATTAAAATAATAAATATAAAATAAATTTGTGTGGAAAACTGAGTGCGTCTAAGCCAAGACCAGCAGTGTACTGTATGGGGTCGGAAACGCTTCCTTTTGCCTGTTACATACTTTCCGACGAATCTAGTATACCCTTTTACTCTACGAGTAACGGGAATAATATAACAAGACATACGCAGGAATGATAAGAATAAGGCCAAAAATAATAAAGTATAACGTAGGAGACCACGTGTTGTTAAGAAATGAAGAGCGTCACCAAACAAGGCTTGACCCAAAGTTTAAAGGACTTTTTGAAATATTCGAGTTACTAGATGGAGATCGGTACGTTTGAAAATCAATAACAAGTAAAATAACGTATAAGTATGCGCATTAATTTTTGAGTGCATTGCCGAATAGACAAATAATTAATGAAGTTAATGATGATATAGACAGCTTAAATGGAGATGCGTCTGATTCCTAGGTGGGAATAATGATATGGATGGCACGGTAAATGCATTGGAATCCCAACTGAAGATAGAATTACCGCACCATAGCAGATTGCCTTGTTGTGGCGGGGGTCGTCGGTGACCGCACCATAGCAGATGGACTTATGGCGGGGGTCGTTGATGACGACACCGTAACAGAAAAAATGGTTAAAGCGGGGGTCGGTGGTGTCCGCACCATAAAAGAAGGAATTGTTTTGGCGGGGGTCAGTATGTGGGTGTAAATGGAAATATACCAGTTGATAAAGCTATTAATTAAGTCAGAATTGTTAATTATGATTAAAATTAGAATGTAACGAAAAGAATTTATGAAATGTTATTGGGAAACCAATTTACTTTATCAGGAAGACCGTGTCGGGTCACATGAAACTGGGCGTACATTATTTCTTATGTCAAAGAAAGTGAATCGCGGCCTGCTTTATTTTGCTTGTTGTTGTTGACACCTTTTATGAATTCGACAACACACGAAAGTTGACTGAATTCAGTCCCAATGTACGAAATGTTGAGGCATAGCCAACTTCACAGCCTACTCTATAGAGCTCTATATCAAATTCAAAAAATTTGACAACTTTACTAATGTCATTTCATGAATTTGTCTGTGTTGTATAAACAGGGGCTATTATAATTTTATGTATTGGAGAATGCATGAAATTCATAGCATAAACATAGTAAATGACTTTCAATTCAAAAAGAAATCAAAAGGAGTTTAAAATTAAGTGGAAAGCAAGGCAGATCAAGATAGCAATAGATTGCTGCCGAGTAAGGTCTGTTCGTAGAGCGCTGATATACTTGTTAGAGAAAGACGGCAAAGAGTGTACGAGAATCGAGTAGAAAGTCGGAAAATTACTTTTGGGAAGTTGGTTCAGAAAGTGCTGAGAAGACGAGCAGAACTTACTGTGCTGGAAACCGAATTTCTTAAAATATGAAAAAATCAAATAACATACATACATTTTTGATCAAGAGCACAGCTGAGTCGATCTAGCCATGTCCGACTGTCTGTCCGTTAGTATAAACGCTGAGATCTCGGAAACAATGGCATGTAGATTCTTCAGCTTCTTGCGTAGCGGAAGTTTATTTAAAAACAAAACTGACGCCCACAAACGCCCATAACGCTAAAACCTGTCTAGCGCCAAATTTTTTAATATTTTGTAAAAATTTAAATGAGAATCATCAATACCCATATATGTACATGCCAAAAATACTGAAGTCGGACTATTCATTATAAAAATACACCTGTTTCATTCGCCTCAAAAACTTTTACACAAGGTGAAAGCAATAAATCTACAATGGAACATAAACTTCCAGGAATTTATTGGGGTGATCAACATTCAGGTCACACTTATATGGAAAAAAAAATTGATTATTAGAACAGATCACAAACCATTAGTATACCTCTTCTCTAAAAAATCCTTCATCAAAACTATTTAGAATTATTAGGCGACAGGAAAGCAGGACAGCCGATGTTCTTTTACGAATAGAATTTAAGGAAACAAGCAACTAACAACATACCTAAGGTTACAACAATATCATCATCGACTACCAAAAATTCAGGGAAAACTATTGAAAATAAACGCAATGAAAAACCAATGGTATATGAAGCTATAAACCCCAGGGATTTTAATAACTATGAATTCCTAAAATTTAATAAAAATAAATGTTTTATACAAGAATATAAATGTAAGGTAGTCACTTGTGTAGGGTGTCCAAGTGATGCTACTGATATCCGAGAGAAAAACACGTTAAGTATATGTATCAATCTTTGAATCTTTATCGCCCTTTCGTTCTTTGCCTCCGCTCTTGTTTTTTAGAGTATACATACATATTTATAACTTTAATATATTTGTTGTACATATTTATGTGCGTTTGCAAACAATTGTAAAGTCAACCAAATGTTTACAAATATATCGGTGGATTTAGATCTCTTCTTTCCAAGGCCAGTGATCACAAAGTTGGCAAATTAAAACAAAAGAGAACGCTATAGTTGATGCCATCGACTATTAGATAACCGTTACTCATCTAAGTGTACTGGGAGCACTCAGGGTGTGCGAGGAATATAGAGATATATATAACTGTTTTATGAGCGGTCCGAATTGTACAATTGATAATCAAAACAAAATCTAATGTTTTGGAACATTGATAATCAAAACAAAATCAAATTTTTTTTCAAAACCTTTAACAATTTAAGCACTAGGCAGGACTTAGAGTTATGGGCGTTTGTGGTCGTTAGAAAGAGCATGGCACCTAGCTGTAATAAATTTGCGCTCAAGAATTTCTTCCGAGATCTCTTTTAACAAGCAAACAACAAGTTTTATTTGTGTTTGATTTCCGATACCCAATTCATGTTCATCCATGTTTAAACCGATATGTAGTGAAATAAAGAACAGTCTATCACAAACTTTGGGCAAAATGGTAGTGTCCTAAAATTTTGGCTTGCCAGGATTGTATACCCCAATGTAGACTAGGCATTAAACTAACTTTAAAGAGCCAAGATTTCGCTGTGATCGATAGTCCACTGCCCAGACGAAGGAGCCATCTCACTTTCCTCTCCTTGTCCCTTTCGAAAGCACAGGTAGCCACAATATGCTGCTTACAGGTAAGCCACATGTCTAGAGTAAACCCAATGTACATTACCGTGGAGTCCCGTCCAGGCTGAAGCGATAAGTGTTCAGCTGTTAAGGTAATTGCAGCAGCTTGTCATTTTAAGAGGGGTATTATAAGTCCTAGCGGATTAAATTAGCAGCGATGGTCAGAGGGATGGTCGGCCGTCAATGCGTTTCGTTTATTAGCATCACATCAATTGGATTAGCAGTAACACAGTGCTCTAACTCGAGACTTTTGCCAGTGAGACCATTGGCGTTCCAAAATAAAAAGCGAATGCCTTAACTAGACATTTCTCCTGATCTTAGCGGCATCAGAAGGCGAACTGCCCGTAAACTGACTCACAAGAAGCTCCATCGTTTTTATTATCTGGTCAACACGGGAGATAAGTAGTTTAAAGCCAGCACTAGACAAAGGAGCCTCAGGTAAGTGTTGCATAACATTGGAAGTGCTAGAACCAGATGACGGGGAGAGTATAAATTTAATTGATGGTTGTTTTTTGGTTGTTCAAGATTTGCGTCGATCAATTGCATCTAAAAAAGCTGGACATTTGCGGCAGCCTGCACTGTGGTTTTAACCGACATTTATGCACTTACATTGATCCAGACCTAACGGGACAAAACACGGTTTCGAGATTCATGATCCCCACCACACTTTGCGAATTTGGGAAGCAAGATACATTATGTTTTTGTGTGTCCAATATCCTGTCAATTATAACACCTAACAACTTAATCTCGACGTTTAGGAGGGACTAAAGAAATTGACTAATATGCCATAGAAAAAAAAGCATATGTAAAAGAAAAACTATAACTCAATATGAACGCTCTTATACCCTCTGTACAAATTCAACGGATTCTTGGTAACATAGATAATCGCTGCAGCGAACAACAATCCGTATCCGAATGGACAGGACGTGCAAATTCAGTTACTCAAAAAAAAATAGAAAACACCGCAAAACTGAAAACTATTTATACGCTAACATATAGAATGTTTTCAGCACCAAATCATTAATTCATTGCTATTAGCAAATTAATCAATTATGCGATTTTTTTGCCATTCGGGCAAGCGTAGAGTAAATTAAATAGGGACTATTTTGGCTAGATGTTTAAAATGTGAAAAGCAGTCGATAAATACTTTTTTTATGTCTTCGGACGATGTTTATCCAGCGGAAGAAAATGCAGTAATAAAACGGACTCTTTAATATGCGGTTTTTACAGTATTTTGGTTTCGAAGTGAAATATTTCGATAAACCATGGACTTCCAAGATAGTATATCACTTGATTAGACATACAGATTCTAGGGCTTCTTACGCAGCGCAAGTTTGTATCAGAGCAGTGCAACGTCCATTTTAACTCCTGTAAGTCTGTCTGACGCACTAATTTTTTAAGACTTTGTTTCAGTGTAAATTGATATGGATTTGATTGATAAAGACCTATCTAAATGCTAAAATTCTTACTAATAGCATTATTATTTTAAAAGTTAAGACTAACTAAGTTCATCAGGCTTTGGCATTGTCATTGATACAGCTACCCTCTGCTAGGTGTCGTGGCGCTCGGTAGTGTCGATATAGTCATGTACACCCGCCCGTATCTAGCGATTCTTGTGCAGCCGGTTATGATGTCCATCGGACTGATGTTTTTTTTTTTTTTTTATAAGTAATTTAAACAAAACTGGTAGTTTTGCATAAGTATACCTTTGCAGAGGGAATTCGAATTGTGGACAGAAGTTTGAAGACGTTTCCGACCCCAAAAAGTTCAGTTTAAAGGTAGCGATTAAACTTTGAAAATCTTATATTTTATACATAAAATAGCGTGCCGATCGGGCGACTATAAGTCTATTCACTCAAAGGGGGTTTCCGCTTGAGCGGCCAAATTCTGCGTCAGCGACTTTTTCTTTTCTCGCTTAAGCGGCATTTCAGGATTTTATTGAGAAAAAATGAATTTTGACTGCAATGGCGTTGATATAAGGATATGGTCCATAGAACCTTCCAACGGCTCGCTATTTTTAATGAAGTGACCAACCTTACGTTTTTGGCAAGACTTGGCACCTATAGCACCAAAACGTACACTATTTATTTAAAGAAAGAGCCATTTGAAGGCGCATCGACCTTCCAAAACGGTTGCTTAAATCCAACAGCCGGATCTATCTTGTGAAAATTCTCGTGGCATCACTGTTGGCCAAAAATAGTCCCTATTCAATTTTCACTACGATTGCCTGATTGGAATACTTAACCTTGATCAATTTGGTGATAGCAACGAAGAAATCAATTTCCGCTAGAAAGATTTCATATGGCAGCGTTCAAAATGTATTTTTCGAAAAAAATTCAATTTGCACGTTCTCTTCCTTTGGATGCGGTTTGCTTATGCCGATCAGCTAGCTGTCCACAACAGCGATTTTCTAGGTAAACAAGAATCACAGTTGCACTTCTAAGCGGCTGTGTGAATAGGCAATATATCCCTAGCTCCCATAGAAACGCTCGGTTCAAATATGCCGATTTTCCATATTTTTGAAAAATATTAAGCAGCCTAAAAGCTAGCAACATGAAGTCAGGACATCATATTGGGCGATTGGATATCCGACTATATCCTACAGCTACCATGGCAGCTAAAGGGTAAAATAGATACAAGTTTGAAGTTTTTCAAGATATTTGCCTATAGCTCTAGTTTACAGCCAAAATGATCCAAGAAGGGTGATAGTATTTCCTGGTAGAGTTAGACCCATAGATAAAAAAAAAAGAAGCCAAAAATATTTATTTTGCATACGTTCGTTTTTAAGTCAATATTAATTTGTATCTTCGTGTTTTTAATTATATCTCGATTCGCGCTTAGCGAATTAATGCTATGTATGTAAGTTTTAGCTTACAACAATGTCACCCTTTAATTTTGTCGAACAAATGAATAGGGTACATCAAGTAAATTATGACCTACAACTCAGCAAATTTTGGGCCCTCACCAACGACTCCATCGGAAACGATTGCTTCCGAAAAAAGTCAATTTATTTTAAGTGGTTATATACACTCCTCTCTCCCTTAAAATAATATAAATCATTAAAAACAATTTCTTAATTTTTTTTAGAGTTCCGAAGACCTTGACACTGATACTGAATTCGAACCTGTTGAGGACTTGACGTTGGAAACTCGAAGTCGATGTAAGTGATTATTACAATATTATATAACTACACTTTTGCTCCGTAAGTTTAATATAAAAAACTTTATTTAATTTTATTCTTAAACCGATATAATATGCTTTTGATTAGAAGAACACCGACCTGAATGTTACAAGTCTATAACAGAACTCGCTCTCTAACTCCTACTTCATTTACGATGAAACCTCGGTTCTGGGCTTTAGAGCTTTTGATGAGTGATTTTATTACTACTGAGTTGTACTTTTTGAATTGTACTTTGGATTCCGCACTTGGGTCCCGAAATCTGAGTGTCCTGAAGTGTGGGAACGCGCCGATTGTCAAAACTGCGGCTCATTCTAATTGTTTAGTCTATAGTCGGTGGTTTTTAGATTCATGGTGGATTTCCATTGGCTTGCTTATGGAATGGTGGTAATTATACCCGTTACTCGTAGAGTAAAAGGGTATACTAGATTCGTCGGAAAGTATGTAACAGGCAGAAGGAAGCGTTTCCGACCCCACAAAGTATATATATTCTTGATCAGGATCACTAGCCGAGTCGATCTAGCCATGTCCGTCTGTCCGTCTGTCCGTCTGTCCGTCTGTCCGTCTGTCCGTCTGTCCGTCTGTCCGTCTGTCCGTCTGTCCGTCTGTCCGTCTGTCCGTATGAACGCTGAGATCTCGGAAACTATGAGAGTTACAATACTGGGATTAGGCACGCAGATTCCTGAGATTCCTGCGCAGCGCAAGTTTGTTTCAGCACAGTGCCACGCCCACTCTAACGCCCACAAACCGCCCAAAACTGTGGCTCCTACAGTTTTGATGCTAGAATAAAAATTTTAACTGAAATGTATTGTTCTCATCAATACCTATCGATTGACCCAAAAAAAAGTTTGCCACGCCCACTTTAACGCCCACAAACCGCGAAAACCTGTGACGCCCACAATTTTCATGCTAGATAAAAAATTTTAACTGAAATGTATTGGTCTCGTCGATACCTATCGATTGATCCAAAAAAAAATTTGCCACGCCCACTCTAACGCCCATAACGCTTAAATCTGTATACCGCCGGTAGGTGGCGCATTTTAATCTCGCTTTGCTGCTTGCATATCTCCATATAGCTGAGTAACGGGTATCTGATAGTCGAGGTACTCGACTATAGCGTTCTTCCTTGTTTTCTATTACAATTATTTCTTAGATGGTGTCTCGAAATTTGACCTGTCCTCAGAACGAAAAATTTGGATATAATGAAACATTTTCTTTTATGTTGATATTAGGTTGATCGTTACAATTTCTGAATATTTCGGTGTGTATTCCTTTCCGCTTATGCTTATAATTGTAATTACAAATGTTGTTGTGGTAATTATTAAGAATACATTATTATACTTCGTATCTTCTACATTTTTTTTATTTGCTTGAACATAAGATAAAGTTTCTAATTTTGTTACATTGTTTTTTATGTTA
Organism: Drosophila suzukii; assembly: GCF_043229965.1. Classification (NCBI taxonomy): domain Eukaryota; kingdom Metazoa; phylum Arthropoda; class Insecta; order Diptera; family Drosophilidae; genus Drosophila; species Drosophila suzukii. Next base: position 55,350,232 of record NC_092082.1, read on the forward strand.
ACACTTTGTGTGTATTCTAGCATTGTATTTGAAAGGGTAAGTTCGTTTAATTGTACTGAACAGTAAAGAATTTTAACGAGGTTAATGTTATTTTTGATGCTAAGGCAACTTTTATTAAAAAATGTTTTAGGGATATTCCATGTCAAAAAAATATTTGGTTCAACATAATTTATTTGTAAATTTCAAATAAAATCAAAATTTCATTGGTATCACTTTGGTCTAATCATTGTGTTTTAACTTAGATTAAATTTACCAAGCCTTATCTACTGCATTCCTAACTCAATATTTTCTACATCGAATTTCCGTGAAATGTTGTAAGTCAAAAATTAATACGTTAACTTGTTGTTCTCTTTTCTTATCTTCTTTTAGTTTATGTACACCCTCGATTCCATTATTAATTACATCAATAATCTTGCTTAAACCTGTGTTTTGTTTACTGTTTTCTGATAAGCTATTTATTATACCCGTTACTCGTAGAGTAAAAGTATAAAAGTATACTAGGTTCGTCGGAACGTATGTAACAGGCAGAAGGAAGCGTTTCCGACCCCCGAAAAGTATATATGTACATTCTTGATCAGGATCATTAGCCGCTACTTTTTACTTTATTTATAACTGACCTTTCCTCAGCATTAACTCATTTTCGTTTACTAATGCACTGCACTACAAGAATACTTCTTGCATGTCCAACTTATAATCAGATTTGAATAATTTTCAAGCATGGTACTCTGACATTTTACTGGGCTTAAATGGCTCTATGTGTAAGGTAATGACTTTTTGTCGAGTCAATCCTCAATATGCGACATACACGCTAAGTGATGGCTCATTGAATAGAGTAACACTAGTAAACGATCTTGGCGTTATTTTGGACCCAAGACTAAAATTTGCTGATCATATTTTGCCATGGTAAATAAAGCTAGGGGTGCGCTTGGCTTTATTAAAAGGTAGTCAAAGGAATTTGATGATCCTTATATTACAAAGACCTTATTTATTTCCCTTGTCCGCCCGATACTTGAGTATGGACCTCTCGTCTGGAGTCCCCAATACGGAATTCATGTTGACCGTTTCGAATCTGTACGTCAAACTGGGATATAAACCAGATTTTTCCTTTATAATCTATTAGATTACTCCTAATTAACTTACCCTCCCTAGCCAACAGCAGAACGATGCTTGGAACAGTCTTTATTTATAACCTTATTCGAGTCAAAATTGATTGCCCCGACTTAATTAGCCAGCTAAACTTTTCTGTGCCATGCAGATTAACAAGAAATTACATTCCCGTAATTAGTACATTTCATATTGGTGAGCATACTGAACCGACATTCAGATTACCATATGAGTATGACTCAGAATTCAAGTGAACTTTTAAGTTGGATAAATTATTTATGATAAGTGTCCATTTAGTGTAAGTCTAATTATGGCAGCTGTGTTGACCGCCATACCCCAATTCGGGGTTAACATATGAATCCCAACTCCGGAATGCGATTGGTAGGCTTAACAACTTTTAATATTATCGTACATATTAGTTTTTGCAAGTTCGCTCGGAGTAAAATGGTGAATTTTTAAGGTTATATTCGTCATATCGAGTTTAGAAGTTTGTTCATTTCTAATTGGCTTAAAGACATCGCCAAGATTCTTAGTTAGCATCAACACTAGTTCGTGTTTACAATTTAGCAAAACTTTTTATAATCCTCAGCAAATCCCAACAAAAATTTTAATGGTACACAAAAGTTGAAGTGGGGACCTGTAGAAATTTCATCTCCACTGCTCCATCCAGAATTTAATAGATTTTGACTTTGAAGATTATCTAGAGATATAATACTTTTAAGGTTGGTAGTCATACCGATAAATCGTGTTCTATAAATCTCACATTCATTTATTTCGTACTTAATTTCATTCAAAAAGTAAGCTATACAATTATTTAAAAAAAAAGTGGTAGCATTAACAGTGGTAGGACAGGTCGGTAAATATTTTCTAACAGTTCCTTGAAATATAAATAATTATTTAACTTTCGCAAGAAAGAACGTACTAGTCTTGAAATTGGATAGTAATTCGAATTTCATCGTTTGGTTTAAGTCTTTGATTATACGATAAAAGAGTTTCTCATTCTTCGAAATACTCTCATCTGAGTAAGCCTCTTCTCGAATATTTTAAATTTCGTTCACTGTTTTTTTTTCTACCTTTTATATTATTCTCGAAGCTTCAATCCTAACGGCTTTAAAAATAGTTTATTTTTTAAAGTAAGTGATCTTCTTTTTACTGTTGATCCTCTTTGTACAGCTTTACAATTAGTAATGATTGGCTGGGTACTTAAGCTAGGTCTTTTTTTAAAATAATCATTCTATTTACCGAATATGCATGCGAATCAAAATGTTTTCACCACGTCAATTCACCAAATCACCGTTTTGATCAACTATGCGTAAAGATAGTGTGCTTATTTCTTCACAGTTGATTGGTAAATAATTTAAGTTATGTGGTGTCACTGTCATTTTATACCCAGGCAGAACATTAATGCCAAACTTATGTAACGTGTGATTCGGTGAATTGTCTACATATGAACCGCTGATTATATAACATGCCAAAGAAATTGTATTAATTTTTAATATATTCACAGTCTAATCTGATAGGTTTTTGTAGGATGTGGTTGTAGTACTTTTTGGAATGGAATGGAATCCAAATAGATGTCCAACCAATCTTTCCTCGTTAGAGTAAACTGACTCTCGCATGGTAGTTATTACTTCAAGTGTGTTATTGTTACTTTGAATTCTTAATGTATTTTCAAGGTTATAGTCTTTTAGTTTTTTTGTAAATGAGATCGGCGATATCATTCCATTCGTATGACCCAGTAGGAATTATAATTATCACCAATGTGAAATAGATTATTTCTTTCATCAATATTTGGAATCGAATCATACATATTAAAATCAATATTTGCGCACTCATATCGACCATTCAATTTGACAGGTGGAAAAAAGTATGTGTTTTTAATAGATCTATTGTCATTCAAGGGCAATGTAAGTGATCAAGAAATATTGAAATCTCTTGATAAACTATGGGATTGTAAGTATCTAACCCATCTTTATGGTGATCTCACTCATTAAATACTCACTCAATAATAAATTGATCAAATCCTGCACCTTCCGCTATCCATTTCATTATACTTTCATAATTCATATCAGTATTAATATGGTGCCGATATATATCCCGCATATTTAAATCATCTCGTTTAAACATAGTAACAACGTTGGCACTGTCACGTATTAAATGTATCGGTAATAAGATCTTATGTTACCTTCGTTTTCACAAGCTATTTCATTGTCTTCCCCGGGGTCTAGTACACCATCTTTATAAGAGAATGTATGATATCCCATTCTTCTAATCGGGTTGATTAATTTCTCCAATTACTCATGTTTAGGTTGATATAAACATTTTGAAAATATATAAACGTTTATTTTAGTCCATTAGGACTCTATATTATATTATTAGTCTTTTTTTTGTAATATTAGTTTTACCGCAATTCGAAAGCCCAACAATTAAAACCCGTATTGTGTTTGGTAAGAGAGCCCTGTGCCGTAACGGTATGATTTTCATCGTTAATAATTCTAACTACAATTTTTTGTTTTTGGCTTATTAAACGCATCTTTTAACCTAATGTACCTCATTTAATAAGAAATTTTTAATGATTAAACATCAATAAAATGGGGAAACGTTTTTACAATCGCTTCAGTCGTATTTATACCCGTTACTCGTTGAGTAAAAGGGTATACTAGATTCGTCGGAAAGTATGTAACCCCATAAAGTATTTATATTCTTGATCAGGATCACTAGCCGAGTCGATCTAGCCATGTCCGTCTGTCCGTCTGTCTCTCCGTCCGGATGAACGCTGAGATCTCGGAAACTATAAGAGCTAGGCTATTGAGATTTAACGTGCAGATTCCTGAGCTTCTTATACAGCGCAAGTTTGGTACAGCAAAGTGCCACGCCCACTCTAACGCCCACAAACCGCCCAAAACTGTGGCTCCTACAGTTTTGATGCTGGAATAAAAATTTTAAATGAAATGTATTGTTCTCATCAATACCTATCGACTGACCTAAAAAAAGTTTGCCACGGCCACTTTAACGCCCACAAACCTCCCAAGCCTGTGACGCCCACAATTTTCATGCAAGATAAATAATTTTAACTGAAATGTATTGGTCTCGTCAAAACCTATCGATGGATCAAAAAAAAGTTTTCGAGGGGTATTTATGAGAGATATACTTCCAGAACACCCTAAAAGTCGGGAGTGTAGTATAGTAAACCTAGATAATTCATAATCAAGTAGTACACATTGGTTGCATACTTCGATAGTTTTGGAGATCTGCAGGCACCGAAAGAAGTTGTGAAGTACTGTTACCATAGAGTTCAACACTTTGGCACATACAACAGGGGACACCTGTGTCTCTCTTTCCAACTTTCCTTCGTAAATGTGGAGTCATAACCAGCACATTTAAGTGGTTAATTTACAATTGTGGGTTGAAAATCAATGTATGGGTACACGTATGTGTAAGCTCTTTGTAGTATAAAAAGTGGATCTGCACGCGTTGAAATTCCTAGTCTAAGTTTTTTACTTCACCTCGAAAGGCGTCTAGAGGACAAGAATTTTGGATCATTCTTAACAAAAGACTATAACAGCTCATAACTGTTAATAACAGCTAGTTACCAACAAATTACAACTAGTAAACAACTAAATAACCACTTCAAAATCAATGTATAGGTACACGTATCTGTAAATTTTTTTATAGTAAAAAAAGTGGACCCGCACGCGTTAAAATTCACAGTCTCTGTTTTTTTCTTCACCTCGAAAGTCGTCTAGATGATAAGAACTTTTTATCATTCATAACAATACACTATAATAGCTCATAACAGCTAGTAACCAGCTAATACCAACTAGTAAACAACTAGTAAACAACTAGTAACCAGCTACTAGCTTCTACTACTTTCGCCCATAAAGTTTGCAAAATATACTACAATGAATATTTCGTGTCAGTTAACCAGTCGCTTGATCGCAATACGATCGGGCTGTGTTTTGGCCATATTTCCTCCCCTTCACACATTCGTGTGCCAATGGACCGTCGCGGGCCGCGCAATATGATCCCCTATTGTCAAGGTTGTCCGTCGAAAGTTATGTCATTGTTCGTGACCTACTCCACTTCTCGCGTCAGCACACCCCCCCTAATAAAGCTCTTGCACTTCATGTTTTGACATTCTTTTACATTACAAATTTATTGGATAATATTTACATCGGCGTGCGCCGTGGATGAGTAACATAATGTTGGCTAGTTCATATGGAAATTAAATTAATTGACAATTACTTTTGTTAGCGGAGAGTATCGAATTTGCCACCTGTGAACGTGCAAATTAACTTCGTCGATAATAGATGAATTAAAAACGGCGTGCGCCGTGGATGAGTAACATAATGTTGGCTAATTCATATGGAAATTAAATTAATTGACAATTACTTTTGTTAGCGGAGAGTATCGAATTTGCCACCTGTGAACGTGCAAATTAAATTAGTCGATAGTAGATGAATTAAAAAATTTTATTTTTTATTTTTAAAACTCGGGTGATAAATCTTTAATAATTCAATTAATACAAGACACTTTTTAAAAATTGTGAGCCGATCGCGGTCTCGGATAAAATAGGACTGCCTTTTAATTCTAAAAAATTATCCAATCAACCTCGGCCAGAAGCTTTCCTTTTCTTAAGCTTCCAGAACTTTAATTTTTGTTTAAAATAAAAGCTTATGCTGAAACTTTCGCATCTCGTTGTGAAATGATATTATGCTGACCGATGCAATTTGATTGAAAATCGGAACGCAATATGTTCTGAACTTAGAACGCAATACTGTGGGCTTTGAACGGAAAAGTTTGGGCTTCGAACGAAAGCTTGTGTTTACTTTACGATTGGTTTATTTATCTTAGCAGGACGGTCAAGCGCGGCCCTCGAAGTAGATGGCAAAGGCAAAATCTTAAACAAAGGCAAAGGCAATGTCGCTGAAGGCAAGGGTAACATAGCTGAGTTTGAATTCAACAATTTGTTTATAAATTCCATAAGTGGAACCGTTTCACGGGTTGGATAACTCTCCCCCTTCTAAAATGGATCGTCCCGATTCAATATGAAATTCATTTAATTGATCTCATAATTCTGTTAAAAAATTTTCTTGGTTAATACAATAGGTTTTTCTGGTTCTGGCCGTTGTTTTTTGGTTACAAATAATATGGCATTTTTGTATTTTATAATTAGTACAAAAATAAAATATATAATGATTAAAATTAGTAGTATAAAGGTTAGTGATATTTTAGTATTATTAATTTTAATGAAAGGATTTAAAATGTTTATATTATCTAAAGAAAGTTCTGAGTTATTTGATAATATGTAATCGGATATTTCATAATTTTTGAAGTGGTTCGTAGTTAAGTAGTTAAGAATTTTGTTTTCCAAATTGGTATATGAAATATTATTAATTTCGGTTGTACCATTAAATGTTATCAAAAATGAACCGTTTAAATGGGAGTTGTTCACAATATTGTTACCATTTATAAGAACGGCACCATCTTGTATGATGTCTATTTTTTTATTTTTCTCTCTTATTTGTTTACAAGTGGATTTCTCGCCATTTAATAAGCGGGTAAAACAAGTTTTTTCATTATTTAAACTGCAATAATTATTAAAAAGTTCGTTCTTAGACTTGGACATTTCATAAATCATATTTGCGCATTTTGCGACTTGATTGCTTAATACTAGTTTCCCATCGATTTGGGAAATCGCTCTAGCGTGATATATTTCGCATCTGTTTTTTATTATTGGGTACTTTATATAAATTATTACTAGTTCTTTATGCAGTGCGATTTTAAAAAATAATGTCCATTAAGTCAGCGATAATAACTGGTTTTTGTTCATGTTTTAATATTTCCATGATGTCATCATTGTTTAATATTTTTGTATTAAAAAAGTCAGTTTTTGCTAGTGTGATTGTGTCAATTAAATTTTGTAGATCAAATGTTAATAATCGTAAGCGATGTCTTCGCAGTGGTAAATCTTGATCAATAAAAACATTTTTGAAATCATCAGAAAGAGATTCTATTTTTTAAACAGTTTGGAATTGATAATAAATTGCTTATTATTATTTTCAATTAATTTATCGATTTTATTCTGTATTTTAATAAAATCATCATAATCCGGAGTTCCAGCTAACCATTTCCACACAGTGCCTATCTCATTTATCCCCCTTTTTATCTAGTTGATATTAATTGTGATAAAATTAATTCGATTACTTCTATGTCATATTTAATTTCCCATTGTGACCTTTTATTAGTATCCCTTTTTATATTATCTGATTCCAATTTTATTATTTCTTTATAAAAACTTAAGTTAGTTACGCGGAATAATTCTGCGCCAAAACGTCTTTATTGTCCTTGAATAAAAGATACTCGTGACTTGTATAGTCAATTACTTCTGATTTTGTTAATAAAATAATAATGAGCACCTGATAAAACATTTTCTGGAAAAGGTAAAAAAAAAAATAACACAAATTTTTAGAATTTTATATTATCTTTGTGAATAATTCCATTTCTATTGTTGATTATTATTTTGTTAGGTACATTTTCTTTAACTACTTGTTTTTTATTACTTGTTTTAAGTTTATTTTTTTCCCCGTGTTTCCTTTCATAAACTACCTGTCCTACATGATATACTTTTTCTTTTCTGTTTTCATTATGTGTTTCTAACATTTTCTATTGTGCATTTTTTAAAATTTGAGGAATGTTATCGTGCTCTATTTTATTATATAGTACGTCAAAAGGTTTTTGGTTCGTTGTAGAATGAATGCTCTGATTATATTCTTGAGCGGCTCTTATTACTATTTCGGAATAGTCGGTTAAATTAAATTCTTCTTTAATGCATCGTGCTAATTCTGTTAATGTAGAATGTGCCTTTTTACCTTGTCCGTTTGAGGTACTGTGCCTCGGGTCTGCGTAATGTAAAGTTAAACCGCACCTTTGTGCAAAAGATTTAAATTGGGCCGAGGTAAAGCTTGGTTCATTATCGGTCATTATTACTTTGGCTTGTGGAAATTGTTGAAGAAGTTCCATTTCTTTGTTTTCGATATTTAATTTATTTTGGTTTCTTTTACTACTAAAAATTTTGAGTAAGCGTTAATACAAGTTTTGAAAGTAAGACTGCGCCTAATATATGTCGATGTGTAAATTTTCGCCTTCTTTATTCGGGATTGGGGCTTCTCCAATTGGAATTTTAATTGGGTGTCTGTTATATTTGTATTCATTGCAAATTTTACAATTTTTTATATATTCTTTTAATTTTGTAAGTAAGTTTGGCCAATAATACAATCTAGTGATTTCTTTTTAATTTTCGTCAAGTCACCTGTGTGCTCTGCAATGTGTTTCTTCGATTATAAGGGCTCTGTCCTCAGAAGTTTCTACTTCTTGGACAAATATTTTTGTATACAAAAATTTATTCACAAAATTATTTTTAAGTGGTTTTTTAATTCTATAAAAGTCCTCTAAAGTACAATGAATACCTACCGTTAAATAAGGAGGAATATATTCTCTTAAGATTGATATCAAATGTTCGGGAGTGTAAAATTCTATTATATGTCTGGTGTTTTCGAATATATTAATTGACTCATGTATTGTATATCTCCCCGTTGCTAATAGCAATTGTTGCTTAAACTGGTTTAAGGGCTTACGGGTTTCTTGTATAACATTCTCAAAACTACTCTCTGCTGAATGCTGAGTGTTTTGATCTGAGACCGATTCGTTACTGTCAGTTAAGTTGTTGATCTGAATTCTTGATAAGGCGTCTGCACCTACATTAGTTGTACCTGGCTTATAAATGACTTTTGGAGTGAAACTTTCTATGAAGGAGTACCAGCGTTTCATTTCAATATTAGGATTTTTTTCAGAGATTGCGAAAGATAATGGTTGATGATCGGTTTGGATTTCAATTCCAATCACTCCGTATAAGTAGTTTCTTAGATTTATAAAAAAAAAAAAAAAAAGTTCCTTCTTATTAGTTGCATAAACTTTTCCGTTTTAGTCAAGGTTTTTGAAATAAAAGTAATTGGTTTACCTTCTTGAGATAATACTGCACCAATTGCGACGTCCGAGGCGTCGGTGGTCAGGGTAAATTTTTTATTATAATCCGGTTGAACTAATTCTACTTGAGCAATGAGATTTTCTTTTAGCTCGTTAAAATCTTTAATAGCTGGGTCATCCAGCTGAATTAACATTTTTGTTGACATTCTTTTTGAAATTTTGCCATTATGATCTCTAAGACATTTTGTTAGAGGTTTGGCTATAGAGGCGTAATTTAAAACAAATTTTCTATAATAGCCCGTAAGGCCTAAGAACCTTCTTAGTTCTCGAATATTTTTTGGAAGCGGATATTTAATAATGGTGTCAATTTTTTCTGGGTCTGTCTAGATGACGTTATAAGATACGATGTATCCTAAAAAACTGGTTTCGCGTTTTAAAAACTTTGATTTTTCTAAAGAGATTTTCATGTTTGTCTTTTATAATATATTTATAATTTTGTTTAAGTCTTTATAATGTTGTTCAATCGAGTTTGAGAATATTATAATGTCGTCCATGTAGACATGACATGTTTTCCCTATTTGTTCTCTTAGGATGTCGTCCATTGCTCTCTGAAAAATTCTTGGTGCATTTGTTAGTACGAATGGCATTCTTAAAAATTCGTATTTTCCATTATTTATCGAAAAGGATGTTTTTTCTACATCAGATTCTTTCATTAATATCTGATGAAAACCTGATTCTAAATCTATTGTTGAAAAATATCTTGCTTTTCCCAAATTAGATAGAATTACTGATGGGTCTTGCATTGGGTACCTGTCAGGTATGGTACTTTCATTTAATTTTTTATAGTCAATGACGAGTCTCAATTTACGGCTTCCGTCTTGATTTTCTCCTTTCTTTGGGACTACCAGAACTGGTGAATTATAAAGGCTTCGACTAGGCCTTATAATTTCTTCTGCTAACATTCTACTGATTTCGCTATTCACGAAGTTGGTGACAGAAAAAGCGTACGGATATTGTTTCCCGTATATTGGCCTATCGTGAATAAGATTTATTTCCCCCTTTATGTCTGTTCGAAAAGGAATTTGCATATTTATCTTTGAATGCTCTTTTTCAATATAGAAAACTATTTTTTCCTTTAGTCCGTCTAATTGATCAGTACCTATATTGTTTATCTGTTGTTTGTCGGATAACTCAACGACGGCGGGCTTGAAATTTTTACATTTCAAACGATTTTTATTTATTCGATTTTTGACGGTAATTACTTCGTCGGCACTCTCAGGACTTTGAATTCCCAAGATATTTATATTTTTATTGACGGTATTTACTTCGTCGGCACTCTCAGGATTTTGAATTCCCAAGGTATTTATATTTTTATTGAGGGTATTGACTTCGTCGGCACTCTCAGGATTTTGAATTCCCAAGATATTGGTATTTTTATTGACGGTATTTACTTCGTCGTCATTCTCAGGATTTTGAATTCCCAAGCTTTTTTCACTATTTTCCACAAATAACGAATCTGTGTTTTCGCTATTTTTTTCATCAAAATATTTTTTTATAATAAATTCTTTTAACGGAAGAATATTATTTTATTTAATTGCGCGTATTCGTGTCGGTGTGAGCATCGAGCATAAGAAAGCAGCGCAAAACAACAACAACAGCGACGCTTAGCGAAAGAGAGGAACAAAGAGAAGAGCAGAACAAGCCTCCATTTTACAACAGACGAAGAAAGTGATAAAAAGGAGCACGCGATGGCCAGTTTCCAGATCCACCAGGACATGAGCAACAAGGAGAATCCGGGCATCAAGATTCCGGCCGGAGTGAAGAACGCCAAGCAGCCGCTGGCCGTAATCGGGAAGTCGGAGAAAAATGCGCTTGCGCCGCGGGCGAATTTCGCCGTGTTCAATGGCAACAACAATGTAACGCGTCCGTCCGGGAAAGTGCAAGTCTTCCGTGACGTAAGAAACCACAATATCGACGTTGAAAATGTTGAGTTTGCCACCAAGAAGTCGAATGTGGTACCGGTGGTGGAGCAGTTCAAGACCTTCTCCGTATACGAGGATAACTGCGACACCCAGGTGGCGCCACCTGGCAAGTCCCTGGCATCTCTAGCCGATAAAGAAAATCAATATGCCGTCAAGTTCGATGCGGGGCAAAAGGAGTGTGTGGAGTACGATCTGAACACCACGCCTATGTCCGTGACCGACGTCCTTTCGCCCATGTCCGTGGACCGCTCCATTCTCGGTGTCATCCAGACAAATGATAGCAGTGTCATTGGAACGGGTGCCACGCCAGGTGGACAACTCAAGGAGCTGCCGCCGCGTAACGATCGCCAGAGGTTCTTCGAAGTGGTCCAGTACCAGATGGACATACTCGAAAACTCCCGGGAAAGCGAGAAGAAACATCGCCCTAAACCACTATATATGCGCAGGCAGAAGGACATCAGTCACAATATGAGTAGGTAGTTAATACGGGAGCTGGCTCACTAGGTAATAAATCATGTCAAAAAAGGAGGTGGGGGTGACCCTAATTAGTCACGCATGGTTGCACACAGGTGTTCTAATGACCTAATTAGCATAATTAAGTCAAAAAGGGGGGTGTTGCTGACCCTAGTTAGATGAGCATGGTTGCACACAGGTCACTTAATGAGGTTAGAAAGTGGTGTGTAGGAGTGTGAGAGAGTGGTGTTTTGATATGTCTTGTTTTGTCTTGTCTTTTTCTCACGCTAAAGGTGCGTGTGTGATAGGGGTGTTTTGTCATGCGTGGGATTTTGTGGAGTGCAATGGTTGCACACAGGTGACTATGTTGCTTCTAACTTGGGTTAGAACGCGTTATGCGTGGGCGTTTTGTTGAGTCAATTAGGGTTGTAGGTGACACCTGGCCTGCGTGTGTGATAGGGGTGTTTTGTCATGCGTAGGATTTTGTGGAGTGCAATGGTTGCACACATATCACTATGTTGCTTCTAACTTGGGTTAGAAGGCGTTATGCGTGGGCGTTTTGTTGAGTCAATTAGGGTTGTAGGTGACACCTGGCTACGGTCTTGTGGTCAAAAGGTGTTGGTTTGAGGGATATTAGACCGCATACTTTTGTGGTGTGAAACAAGCGTGAGTTCGGTAACCTCCCCCTCTTTAGCGAGCATTAGATGGGAAAGAGAGCGTAGGAGTGTAAGAGGGGTGTTGGTGGTTTCTAACAAAAACGTTGTTTTTCTATGCGTGGGCGTTTTGTTGATTCAATTAGTGATAGTTTTAATAGGGTAGATTCAATTAGGGTTGTAGGTGACACCTGTTAGTGTAACCTGCCTACGGTCTTGTGGTCAAAATGGTGACTGTGGTGGTGGTGGTTCCTAACAGAACAAAACCAAATGAGATCGTTTGTTTAGTCAAATACGTTTTTCTTTAATCATATTTGAAAATTTTTTCTCATGCGCTTACATGAGAGAGAAAACGGTTACCTTCTAAGTTTTCAAAAAATGTATGTGTTAAGAAGAAATGTGGAAAGTAGTTCAGTTTTAGAAAACTATTCGTTTTACAAGGGGTGTTTTGTCATGCGTATGAATTTGTAAAACTATATTTAGGCGGAGGAGGAGGAGGAAGGGAAGTTGTTTTGTTATGCGTGGGCGTTTTGTTGATTCAATTAGGGTTGTAGGTGACATCTGTCTACGGTCTTGTGGTCAAAAGGTGTTGGTTTGAGGGATATTAGACCGCATACTTTTGTGGTGTGAAACAAGCGTGAGTTCGATAACCTCCCCCTCTTTAGCGAGCATTAGATGGGAAAGTGAGCGTAGGAGTGTAAGAGGGATGGTGGTGGTGGCGGTGCTTGTGGTGGTGGTTCCTAACAGAATATACACATTTATACACAAAAACAAATGAGATCGTTTGTTTAGTCAAATACGTTTTTATTTCTATATATTCGTCTTAAATTAGTTTACATTGAGTCTTTGAAATAAATGAATGTATGTTTCCATCAATTTTAAGGCGTCTTCTTCTCTCTTTTCAACATGCATACACCTGCAAGTGTCAGGTCCAACTTTACAATCATCATATGCCCATGCACAGGATGATAGGTGTTCTCCATACTTCGAATGAATTAGTGGGGTGGCTTCTACATCTTTAAAAAATGTATGAAATGATTTCAATTTCGTAGCATGTTCCTTGAAGATCTCACTTCCATGCTCCCTTAAGAACTCTTCAATTTATGAGGAAATCATTTTTTCTTTCAACGTAATAGTCTGAATGTTTATCTTAAACTAAAGTTTGGTAGAGATAACTCGTTGTATTATACTTAGAAAACAGATGTTAAAAAATGCAACAGCTGATGATAGACCCACCCTCGAAAACAAATTCAAAACAATAGAAAATTTTTTTTTTGGTTTTCTCTTTATTTAATAATTTCAATATATGATGAAATTAATTTTCTAACTCTATATTGTTGAATTACAAAATGAAAACAAGCACAAGTTTCTATATTATCATTAGAAAATGTACATAAATTTAAATGTTCTCCAAATGTTGTTTTTATAAAGTCCTTTACGTCAGTACCCATGAACATGTTCCTTGTCTCCAGTAGTAATTTCAAGTCCTCTTTTGAAATCATATTTCCAAATGTATTAATAAAAAAATTAATTTTATTTATTAAAGATGAATAAGTCGGTATATTAAGATTGTTATTAGAATCAGTCATTTCGTAAACTTATTTTCCCGACTCTCAAAATGTGAATGAATTGTTTAAAAGGTGTTTAGGAGTTTTCGTTTGTGTAAAAGTTTAAGATTTTATGAGCATTGTTCAGAGAGCAGACACCAGAGCAGAGCAGAAAGTGCTTTCCATCCATTATTTTTAGAGAGGGACAACCAATTTCATCAATGTTAATTACATTATCAATTTTTAAAAATTTTTGTAGGAATAACCTTTTTTGATATCCCTTACAAATTATTTCCTGTTTTCTAATTATTTCTCTTAAATACATTTGTGTTTCTTTGAAAAAGTATACTCCATCATTCCAATAAATTTTGTGATGTTTTTTTGTTAGCCAAGTAGCTGTTTTTCTACATTTCTTATTCAATTCAATAAAATCATGTGGAGAGTGTATGATAAAATTAGAATTCAAGATTGTCTCGTTTTTGAATACGACTCCAATTTCCTTTAGAATAAATTTATTGTTGTTCCCAAGAAATCCTTGAACATTAATTGCAACAATATCTTCACTCATGATTGATTGATTAATTGTTAGACAATCCGCTGAACTAGACCATTCAACGGGTTATATTCAACTAAACGATCATGTATGAGCACGCAATATACTTGAACATTTTCGATAGCGGGCTTGGTAAGTTCAATTGAAATCCTAACATCAATGGGCCCCGATTTAACCATTTTATTTTGATATGATAAGTCAATTACGATAATAGGAGCTTTAGTTTTAAACTCTGTAGGTGATAGTAAAGGAGATTCACTTCGGTTATAGTAGCTAGATTGAAACTTGCAGTACATATCATATAGGTGAGCAAATCGATCTTTATCAAAGTCCAAGTTTAAGTCATCGTAGGGATAAGTTTCAGAGTTTAAATAGACCTTTAGATTTCTTAAATTGTTTGTAATCAGATAGTGGTTATCTTTAAATCCAATTAAAGCAAATCGTGGACGTTCTCGGTTAGCAGCTAATTTAACATTCCAAACATGATTTGTTCCATTACTTAGTTTAGGATTAATGTATGTATCCCAACTACGGAATGCAATCGGTAGATTGGTTCCACTTTTTATAATATCATACATTTTAATTTTCGTTGAATCGCTGGGTGTTATATGAGAAATTTTCCATGTAATATTAGTCATATTGAGATGATATTTTCCGACTAATTGTGCATTCTCAAATTTATCTTGCTCAAGTACATCATTAAAATTTTTTGATATTAATAGTACTAGTTCATGTTTACAATTTAATAATACTTTTTTGAAATCTTCAGCAAATCCAAGTGGGTTTTTAAGGGGTATTGAAAAGTTGAAGTGGGGGGTTAAATTGAAAACGGGTCCTCCACTCCATCCAGAATTGTAAAGTCTCTTGCTTTCAAATTGATTTAAAGAAACAAAGTTTTTTATTGTAGAAGTAATATCACTAAATCTTGTTCTATCTATTTCAACACCATTGATTTCATAGCGTATTTCATCTAAAAAGTATGCCATACAATTATTTCTCATTCTCGCAATAACATTTTGAGTTTCTACCGCTCCCCCTTCCTTAATTAGGGTAATATCTCCTTGAAAATTTAGAAGACTCTCATGGGGGAGTACATATAAATCTTGATTTTGGATTGTAATTCTTATCTCATCATTTGGTTTAAATGATTGTTGATAGGGTTGATAGCTGTGATATTCCTTCTTTGATATACTTTCATCAGAGAAAGGTTTTTCCCGTACTGCCAATATTTCATTCAACCCCATGACTTTAGTTAAACTCGCACTTTGAAGCCCAATGATTTAAGAATTAACTTATTTTTTAATGTAAGTGTGTGTCTTTTTGGTTTCGATCCTCTTCCCATAACTTTATGTTTTAAAGTGTGCTGATGATGGTAGGTATCACCTCTTTTATTGTATATAATCATTGTATTAATCTTAAGTGTAAACGAATTGTATAGTTTTCACCGCGTAAATTTATTAATTCACCGTTCTGATCAGTTATGTGAATAGAGAGTGTACTTATTTCTCTAGTGTTGACTGGTAAGTAAATAAGATTGTGTGGTGTGATATTCATTTTATAGCCTGGTGGAACATTAATTCCAAATTCGTATAATGAATGATCTTCTCTACTATCAATATATGAGCCGCTTACAATATTACATACTAAGCGTATTGTGTTTATTTTTAAAATGTTGACAGGTTGATCAGATATATATGTTTTTTTCAAGTCGGGGTAAATTATTTTTTTATTGAAACCAAGCAATTGTCCAATGGAGTTGTTTCTATTAAAATAAATAGGTTCCTTGGTAGTTGTAATATGAACTTGAAGTGTGTTATTATTACTCTCCATTTGAAATGTTTTCTCAAGATCATAATCTTTTAGTTTATTTTTTAGAAAATCATAAATATCATTGAGTTCATATGACCCGATTGGAAGTTGAATTACTTTATCACCAATATGAAATAGATTATTATTTTTATCAACATTGGGTATAGAATTGTACATATGAAAGTCAATGAGTGCACACTCATATTCACCATTTGTCAGTTCAATGGGTGGGAAATAAGAAATGTTTGTAATGGGTTCATTGCCATTTAATGTAAGAGTGAATGATCTACTCATTTTGGGGTCTAATAATGTACTGTGAAAATATAGCTTACAGAATGAAACTTATATTCTCAAATAATTATAAATTCATTAAAACCCTTCCTGTATCTTCCCTTTTCCATATCGTTATCTTTACTTATTATGAGGAATCCGTATTTATCACTCCAACACTTTTGACAAATTTTCATAAATGAATCATAGGACATATCAGTATTTACATGATCACGATATATATGACGCATATTTAAATCATCTTGTTTAAACATTATAATCATATTCGCGTTATCACGTATTAGATGTTTTGGAATATGAGTATATGTTTGGCATAGGTAAAAAGAATCTATATTTTTATGACGCCCCATACAGAAATATGAACGAATGTTGTTTTGTTTTTCACAAGCAACATCATCAAAAATCATAAAAGAGTTTTCTTTAGCCTTAGCGGGTGGTAAAACTTCATCATTTTGTGAGAACGTATAATATCCCATTCCCTTTATCGGTTTAATTAGTTTCTCTAAATACTCATACTTTGGTTGATATAAACTCTTTGAGAATACATATATATTCTCAAATTTTAGCCCATTTGGACTTTCAATAAGGCTGAGCATAACATTTGTTTTTCCACAGTTTGAGGGACCGACAACCAATGCTCTTATTGTATTGGGTAATAAAGAACTATGTCGTGGAACTGAATTTGTTAATGAATGATCACCCCCCTCGATATTTCTAACACAGATTTCTTGTTTTTGACGTATTAAACGCATATTCACGTGTGTAATGTACTTCATTCGATGAGAAATGCTCCTTGTTTAAACATTATATAAAATGGGTAAAAGTTTTTATAATTGTTGCAGTCAGAGTTCAAACTTGAAACGAGGTAGTGGTATTATCAACAAAATAATTAACACACTTCCATTTGAAGTACATATTCCTGGTTATAATTTTTGTGGACCTGGAACAAAGCTAAAACAAAGGTTGGAGCGCGGTGATCGTGGGATAAATCAATTGGATGAAGCTTGTAGAGTACATGATATTGCATATTCACAATATAAGGATCTAGCTGATCGACATAAGGCTGACGCAGTACTAATAAATAAAGCGTGGGAACGTGTTGGTTCAAAAGATAGTAGTATTGCAGAGAAAACAGCAGCATACTTGATTACAAATATTATGAAAACAAAAAAGAAATTCGGAATGGGTGTGAAAAAGGGAACAAAGAGAAAGTGTAAGAAAAGGAAATCAAAGGTAAAGAGTTTTTCAAATGTTATCCAAACAGGAATGCGGGCATTGAAAACTCAGAAGCCACTAGATCTAATGAGTGCGATTAAGGTTGCACGTAAAGCAGTCAATAAATCAATTGGCAGAAATAAAAAAAAAATTAAGATTCCTCGTATTATTAATGTACCGAAAATTGGTGGTTTTTTACCTATTGTACCCATTTTGACTGCACTAAGTGCATTAGGTAGTCTCGCCTCTGGTAGTGCAGCTATTGCTAAAACTATTAATAATGCAAATATGGGGAAAAAACAATTAGAAGAGAGTAAGCAACATAATAAGAAAATGGAAAGTATTAAGGTGGGTGAAGGTATGTTTCTTAAACCTTATAGAAAAGGTTATGGATTATATCTTAATCCATTTAGAGGAAATCCAAAAAACTAATTACTAAGCTACCTAAAAAACCTCTTTCAAATTTCAAAATTTTGAATTTTGCTCAAAAGTACATTCCACATTTCCGAGGTGTGTTTATGAGAGACTCACTCCCCAAATCTCCTTGGAGAGAAGAGTCAGGAATTATAAACCTAGATGATAGTTCATCAAATGGTACACATTGGGTAGCTTATAACAAAAATAAAAAAAGTATACATTACTTTGATAGTTTTGGAAATTTACAACCCCCAAAAGAAATTGTGAAATACTTGGGGAATAACATTAACTATAACTATGAGAGAAAACCAGACTTTAATAGTACCAACTGTGGACACCTGTCCCTCCAATTCTTACTCTCTCTATCCCACCCTAACTTTTACACTATGATCAAGTAATTTCTCTATGATTCTTGAAACCCACCCTATTTACATGCTATTCACTGCTATGATTGGTCGATTCTAAATCAAGAATGAGAAAGAACAGGGAGGGTTAGTTTACCTCAAGGTATAAAAACTCGATCAAAAGTTATTCTAACTCACATTTAAAAACCACCTGCAAACAGTCTCAACCTAAAAGTTTCAAGCTAAAACGTTCTCAGCCTAAAGTTTCAACCTAAAAAATCTTGCAATCATCAAAATCAACAACAATAAGAACAACATAAAAAACAGTTAAAACAGTAAGACAACAACAACAATTAAAACAGATACAACTGCTAAAAACAGCTGAAAACAACAACAAAACAGCTACATCTGCTAAAAAACAACTAAAATTAACAACAAAAACAGCTACAACTGCTAAAAACAGGTAAATTAAACAACAAAATCAGTTACAACTGTTAAAATAACAACTAAAATCAACAACAAAAACAGGTAAAAGCAACAAAAACAACGAAAACAACTACAAGAAGAAACAACTACAAATGGTCAATCCGGGAATGATGAAAGTACTCAAGGATTTTAATGGTAATGTACTAAAACCTATTTTAACAAAGACGACGATGGAATCGGGGGTGTACTTCCCTATTCAACGAGCTCAACGTAAGAAAACCACCTTTGGGATGGCCCTCACTCTTGAACTTGAAGAGTATATGCTGTACTTGTCGGAACGATACTCAGATAGTTTAGATGATTCAGCAATTGAATATATAAATGATAATCTTTTTTGTATTATTAAAAGGAATGATAACAATCTCTATTTAGAATTAAATAAAGCTTAAAATGTATTTATTTTTAATATTATTAATGTATCTATTTTGATAAATAAAAATAAAAATAAAATTTCATAAAACTCAAACTCAAACCCTTTGTTATAAATATTTAAATTATAGTACATTTTTCCCAGTAGCACATGAGTATCAGAGAAAACGACAACAATGAAGCGTAAACTTTTAGAACAGTTGACGAAAAGTAGAAATTCATTAAAAAGAAAATTTGATGAATTGAAACAAATAAAAAATTAGAACGTATCAAATTTGGAGGAAACTTTTAAACCTATTACAGAACCTTTACATGAATTACTCACTGAAAATAAAAAATTGAATAAAAAAGAATATATTAATGATACACATGATATTAAAATAAGAGTACCTAAAAGTTAAAAAGAAAAAAGGGTTGTTATATAGATAGTCTAAGGTTTTACAGGTAGTTATGAAGTTTTACCTGTACTTAAACCCTGAATCTGTTTTCGGTTTGAGTTGATATTCATATTTCATAATATTTATTATCATCATTATATATAATCACCATTTTCAACAAATATCATATAAAATATAAATAAATAAATGCATATTAGTATAAGTTCACTACTATCGAAATAGTAGTTCCTTTTAATCTGGTAATTATTTGAATGCGATAATTGAATAATTTTCTGAAATAAATAATTTTGAAAAAATAATTTATGTATTATTCTTGGTGTTCGGGTGGGGTGGCTTGATTGCTTAAATTAGAACAACGGAGTCCCAAGAACGCAGGTACGAAACACACGGGAGTACGTTGGGGTTCTTATTGTCACTTTGAAAATTGAACGAGTAAAGCCTTACATAATTAAAGCGCTCCAGAGCGGAGCATAGCTTAGGGGAGAGATGGTGACGGAGAGCAGAGGGCAGTGCGAGCACGCGAGTTGTAGACATCTGGATAAATCTGCCGCTCGTCACTGCCCCCAGAAATTAAACACCCTTTTGGTTTGAACACTTAGGATATTAACACAAAACAAAATGATAATATATTTCTCTCTCTCTATTGGTTTAATGATTTTTCCTAATTTAATTATAAGAATGAAATTATCTCCAAAACCAGTTTTAGACATTTTTTAACATTGATAGAAAAGAGACGGAAATATTTTGTTCTATGACGCTGTAAATCATGATTCAATTTAGGAGTAAATGTGTCTAAATGGGATGGAGTTGGCAACCATCCTTGATATAAATTGGTATTCATCGGTGGGAATCTGTGAAATCAATAAATTAGAAAATATAACTGCAAATATTAAACGGTTCTTTTCTTTAATTGTCTGATATCTTTGATTATATTCTGCTAACTACATGTTATGAGTTAGTATCTAGGATTTGGGGTGATCAATAATAATATAAAACAAGAACGGAAGTTAACTTCGGCTAGCCGAAGTTTGTATACCCTTGCAGTTATAATTATTAAATTTAATTCGAAATTCTGAAAAATACAAAAAATGATATTCCCCAAGTATGTCAAAAATACCGAAGCTATAATTTGTTTCATATTACTTTCCCACAAATTTTCCGATCGCAGCTATATGATATAGTCTCACGTTTCTGAAATCAATTCTGGATTACATAACGTAGTGTTCACCATAATTCGTAGTCTTGAAATCATGTCACCTCGATTCATGAACATAGTTTTTGTGTTTAGAAGGTATTGAAAGTGCTGACCAATTATCTACCCTTTAAATTGTATAATAAATTGGTCAATTTCCTCATGAAATTTCATTAAATTAATTTTATTTTCTTACAGGGCCTTACACATCTAGTCTCCACTTCAAAATGACGTATGAAAAAAAATTTTTTATTGTTTTGGGGCTACTTTTAAGAAATGTCAAAATAATGTATGCATTGCTAAGAGCACAAACTCCGCCCTTAAGGTGTGTTTCACAATAGGGAAACCGGTTTCCTTTAAACCTGTTTAATGACGGACAGCCCATTTCCTCGATATTAATGAGCTGACGACTCCTAAAAAACGTCTGTAGAAATCGTTTCTTTTCCACACCTTTACAAATAATTTGTTTTCCGCTTGTAATTGTCCTTAGATACTTTCGAGTTTGTGGAAAATATTTTCTCCATCGTTCCAAAAAATTTTGTGATGTGTATTGGTTAACCAAATTGCAGTCTTTCGAGATTTTGTATTTAGCAAAGTAAAATCATATGGTGGTTCTATTAAAAAACTATTATTCAAGCTTGGATCTTTTTGAATACAATTCCAATTTCCTTTAGAATTAAATTATTATTATTATCAAAGAAACCTTGAACATCAATCGAAACAGTATCTTTCAACATTTTTCTAATGTTAAACAACTCGTTGTACTATTTGGGTATTTTCATGACTTGGTGTCTTTAGTTCTATTGAAATTCTCACATCAATAAGACCAATTTTTACTGATTCGGTTTGATATGAAAGATCAACCACAATAATAGGGTTCTTCAATTTAAATTCATTTGGGGTCAAAAATGGTTGTGATTCACGATTATAGTAACTAGATTAAAATCTTGTATACATTTCATACAGCTGAGCATACTGATTCTTACTAAAATCAACATTCAGATTATCATATGGATATGACTCAGAATTCAAGTGAACTTTCAAGTTTGATAAGTTATTTGTGATAAGTTC
This sequence comes from Drosophila suzukii, assembly GCF_043229965.1. Taxonomy (NCBI): domain Eukaryota; kingdom Metazoa; phylum Arthropoda; class Insecta; order Diptera; family Drosophilidae; genus Drosophila; species Drosophila suzukii. Next base: position 55,372,102 of record NC_092082.1, read on the forward strand.
TCCATTTAGTGTAAATCCAAGTATGGAAAATCTTGGTTTTCGCGGTTAGCCGACAATTTCACATTCCAGCTCTTTTGACTCCCATACCCAATTTGGGGTTAACATGTAAATCCCAACTCTGGAATGCGATTATAAGGTTTACACAACTTTCAATAATATCGTACATCTTAATTTTTGTAAAATCGCTCAGAGTTACATGGGGAATTTTCCAGGTTTTATTCGTAATTTCCAGTTTAAAAGTTTGTTCATTTCTGGTTTGTTCAAGATTTACCGAGATTCTTAGTTAGCATCAACACTAGTTCGTGTTTACAATTTAACAAAACTTTTTTATAATCCTCAGCAAATCCCAACAAATTTTTTAATGGTACAGAAAAGTTAAAGGTGGGTCCCGTACAAAATTTCAATTCCACTGCTCCATCCGGAATTTAATAGATTTTGACTTTGAAGATTATCCAGAGATATATAATTTTTTAGGGTAGTACTCATATTGACATCGACTTGACACGTTGAACACGTTGTATTTAGTTGTTACCTAGCAGTATTTTGATGGTTACTTTCTGTTTAGTCTTGTTTTTGGATGGTTACTTTTGTATAGTACCTGTACAGTACTTGGGTTTGGATGGTTACTATCTGTACAGTATCTGTAAAGTACTTGGTTTTAGATGGTAACTAAATGTTAACAAGTATTATAGTTGCTATAGTCTCTTATTAAGAATTATCAAAGTACACAAGTTAAAGTTTCTAAGATGTGTTAGCCAATCACACTTGCAGTGAACTATCATTACCTTACCGTCATCAAAGTCACATGTCCAAGACCCAAGGACATTGAATAAAATACTTCCCCTTCATTTGTACCTGTAGTTTTAATTACAGTCAGCAACAAAATTTTTATGATCACTCAATATTTTTTTATATATTTTATTATTGTAAACGTGTTTCATTAAATTCATAATTAATTATATTTAATATATATTTGTATATAATTAATTTTCTTACTCCATCCCTCTGTAAGAAACATGTCGGTTATTAATCTTCGTTCCAAACGCAGTTTTTCGCTTGGTTCCCATAGATAGATGTAAAATAGTTCTCACAATGTAATCTTTCTCAGATGTCAACTATTTTTCTAGTTCTAGTTTTCTAGTTCTATTCTATTTGTATACTATTTGTATGAGTATGACATCATTGTCTAAGATTCTGAATAAGTTTAATAAGCTCTTTAATTACAATACTCATCTGGTTTTCGTGATTCATGATGAGCTGCTTGGACTTTGATTACTAGCTGTTATTAACTGTTATGAGCTATTCTTAGATGGTTACTATCTGCTTGGTAGATGTCTATTAGTTGCTTACTAGTTTATATTAGCTGGTTACTATATGTTTAGTAGATGTATACAAGATGTTTAGTATCTGGTTTCTATATGTTTAGTAGATGTATACAAGTTGTTTACCAGATGTATCCAAGTTGCTTACTAGCTATTTAGTATCTGGTTTCTATATGTTTAGTAGATGTATACAAGTTGTTTACTAGCTGTTTAGTATCTGGTTTCTATATGTTTAGTATCTGTTTACTTGATGTTTACTTATTATTATTAGCTGGTTACAAGTTGTTATTAACGTCTACGAGCTTTTGTAGTCTTTTGTTAAGAACGATCAAAAATTCCTGATCACTAGACGACTTTCGATGTGAAGTAAAAACTTACACTCTGATTTTCAATGTGTTTGCTATGTACGTGAGAAAGAACGCAAAGCCAAAATATCCCAAGATTTATATATAAAACTTAGAGGAACATATCCGATTATGTTGGGGGAAGATGTATCCTGTGATTGTAAAACTAATTAAGAAATAAATTGTTCACAAGCTGTCTAAAAGCTGTTTAGAAGCTGTTTTGATAAACAATTTTGATTCATAATGACAGATACTAAGAATATATATTAATATCATCCACTTTAACTAGTATATTGTTAAAATAAAACATTTCCATTTTTAATGTTCTTTCATCTTATGTAGGTATAATAAATTAAATCTTAACTACGATAGCTAGCCTTACATCCCATAACTATAGTTATTAGCTACAATAAAATGTCTAGAAAGAACAAAATATATGAATGTCAAAAACGATTTAAAACTAACTATAATTGTGAAAGTAATTGAAATCGCTCCGACGTAATACAGTAAAAAACAAAAAACACTGTGATTATCCCATTTTCTATCACCATAACAAATGTGTATACCCACACCTAAATGACCAATTGTATCCTTTCTCCAAAAATGTCACCGATAATTTAAATCCCATTAAGCAAACCACCCATTGCTAACCGTACCATAACCCCAGAGTCAAGTTGGTTACCTACAATAAACACCGATGGTGGTGTAAAGGATTGCTAAAATGCCCCGACGCAGGCGCAAAGGTCATAAAAAAAAGGTCATAAAATATATAATTAGGAAAGTATTTTTTATTTGCGAACAATTTATAACTGTTACCAACAACACTAATACTTGTTCCAAAGGATTTGCTTAAATGCCTCGACGCAGGCGCAAAGGTCAAGGTATTGGAAAAAATTCATGGAATATTATCCCTTCATAAAAGAGGTCATAAAATATATAATTAGGAAAGTATTTTTTATTTGCGAACAATTTATAACTGTTACCAACAACACAAATAGTTGTTACAAAGGATTGCTAAAATGCCTTGATGCAGGCGCAAAGGTCAAGGTAATGGAAAAATTCATGGAATATTATCCCTTGACCAAATACGAAATTTCTTCTATTTGGATAATAAAAAAATATATATTAATTCAATGCTTTGATTTTTCCATCAAAATGCTTGATAAATCTAGTTGTATGATATTCTCTAAGTAACTAACTCTCTAACTACAATATTCTCAACTAACTAATGAAGTAATAAGTTTTCATGTGTCTATTTAATTTACCAAAAACAGTATTAGTCTTCTCTCATAAAATTGATCTTTTGGATCCCTCTTATTCCCCAACGGTGAAATGTATGTTCCTCATATTTAATAATGATGGTTTGTCAACCCCGACCAACCTCCGCAACATAGATGGATACTTGTAATTCATATTTAAGATATTTCCATCCTTCTCTAACTAACATCCTTTTATCCATCATGTAAACAGGTTTAGAATTGTATTGCATGCTTCAACCCCTAGCCACAACCACCACTGTAACAGATTTCACTTTTCCAATGGCTGCCCCAGCTACCTAAACTGTACATTTCTTTTGATTTTCTCTTTTTCTTTCTAAGCAATGTACACAATTTGTAAACTGGTTCTGACCTCCCTCTTTTATGGCATCCTCTACTTTATTTTCGTTATATTTCTGATCTTTTCCTAACAGTAGGTTGTTAAACTTTTATAATTTTATGGGATTATTGAGCACCCGAAATCCCAGATAATAACTCATAACATGTAACTAGCAGAATATAGTCAAAGATATCAGACTCTAAAAAGACAAGATTTACCTACTATTCAATTTACCATCTACAATCCCTGGAGAAGAGTTTAGTATTTGCAGTTTAATTTTCTAATCTATTGATTTCACAGATTCCCGCTGGTAAATACCAATTTTTAACAAATGGCTGCCAACTCCATACCATTCAGACACTGGTTTACAACCTCATAGAACTGACTCTCAAGGTATCTGTAATGCACAATATATTTCCGTCTCTCTTCTTCTAATCAATATTAAAAAATTTCAAAAACTGGTTTTGGGGTTCATTTTATTCTTAGAATTAAATTATTAAAAATTATTAAGCCAACAGAGATAATAATGTTTTTGTGATAATATCCCATGAATAATACATAATTCTTCTTTGTATATTTTCAAAATTATTTATTTCAGAAAATTATTCATTAATCGCATTCAAATAATATTCATAATATATCTTACAATTTTTTAGATTTATCAATAGAGTTTCCCAATTATTAATATTACATGATATTGCATCATATCTATTTTTAAGATTAAATATTAAGATAGGGTCGTCCTCGCGAGACATAGCGCTGACCAACTCACATTGGTCTGCCTCACCATTAAGTTAAAGACATTCTAAGTCTGATATTGAATCCCTTATACGAAAAATCATCTCCTTAACTTCCAGTAGCAGTCGTGACAGCGGATTATTTTCGATTTCCGCATCGTGAAGATCAATTTGGTGTTGTAATTTGGTTGTCTCCATCATAAGCTCGGTGATTCGATTTTCCACGTTTTCAATATCAAAGAGATGGGAATCGATATTGTTTTCGCTCTGCAAATCCACCAAGCGCCATTTCAGGATTTCCAACTCTTCTATAGTATCGTAATAGATACTACCGAATTCCCGTCGCAACTCCTTGGAAACCTTTAAAATTTCCTTAAAGATTTTTATTTCAATCAACAAATCTTCATTTATTTTAAAGTCAGAGTGGTTGATTTGGCTGTTGATTTCAGTCATCTTTTGTCTTTCGATTTAAATTTTGTACTGTTTTAGGTTTTGTAAACTCATCAACCAGGAAAAGTCAGAACGTAGAACCACATTTCTCCTTAACACATACATTTTTTGAAAACTTAAAAGGAAACCGTTTTCTCTTTCTATAAGCGCGTAAGAAAAAAATGTTCAAATATGATTAAATAAAAACGTATTTGACTAAATAAACGATCTCATTTGTTTTTATGTATATTCTGTTAGGAACCACAACCACCACCACCATTTTGACCACAAGACCGTAGACAGGTTACACTAATAGATTTCATCTAAAACCCTAATTGAAACAAAAAAAAAAACGCCCACGCATAACAAAACAACGTTTTTGTGTATATTCTGTTAGGAACCACCAACACCCCTCTTACACTCCTACGCTCACTTTCCCATCTAATGCTCGCTAAAGAGGGGGAGGTTATCGAACTCACGCTTGTTTCACACCACAAAAGTATGCGGTCTAATATCCCTCAAACCTACACCTTTTGACCACAAGACCGTAGACAGATGTCACCTACAACCCTAATTGAATCAACAAAACGCCCACGCATAACAAAACAACTTCCCTTCCTCCTCCTTCTCCGCCTAAATATAGTTTTACAAATTCATACGCATGACAAAACACCCCTTGTAAAACGAATAGTTTTCTAAAACTGAACTACTTTCCACATTTCTCCTTAACACATACATTTTTTGAAAACTTAGAAGGTAACCGTTTTCTCTTTCTATAAACGCATGAGAAAAAATTTTCAAATATGATTAAGGAAAAACGTATTTGACTAAACAAACGATCTCATTTGGTTTTGTTCTGTTAGGAACCACCACCACAGTCACCATTTTGACCACAAGACCGTAGGCAGGTTACACTAACAGGTGTCACCTACAACCCTAATTGAATCTACCCTATTAAAACTATCACTAATTGAATCAACAAAACGCCCACGCATAGAAAAACAACGTTTTTGTTAGAAACCACCAACACCCCTCTTACACTCCTACGCTCACTTTCCCATCTAATGCTCGCTAAAGAGGGGGAGGTTACCGAACTCACGCTTGTTTCACACCACAAAAGTATGCGGTCTAATATCCCTCAAACCAACACCTTTTGACCACAAGACCGTAGCCAGGTGTCACCTACAACCCTAATTGACTCAACAAAACGCCCACGCATAACGCCTTCTAACCCAAGTTAGAAGCAACATAGTGACCTGTGTGCAACCATTGCACTCCACAAAATCCTACGCATGACAAAACACCCCTATCACACACGCAAGCCAGGTGTCACCTACAACCCTAATTGACTCAACAAAACGCCCACGCATAACGCGTTCTAACCCAAGTTAGAAGCAACATAGTGACTTGTGTGCAACCATTGCACTCCACAAAATCCCACGCATGACAAAACACCCCTATCACACACGCACCTTTAGCGTGAGAAAAAGACAAGACAAAACAAGACATATCAAAACACCACTCTCTCACACTCCTACACACCACTTTCTAACCTCATTAAGTGACCTGTGTGCAACCATGCTCATCTAACTAGGGTCAGCAACACCCCCCTTTTTGACTTAATTATGCTAATTAGGTCATTAGAACACCTGTGTGCAACCATGCGTTACTAATTAGGGTCACCCCCACCTCCTTTTTTGACATGATTTATTACCTAGTGAGCCAGCTCCCGTATTAACTACCTACTAATATGCGCTCCATCCTGATTGATTGGCTGGTGGAGGTTTCCGAGGAGTGCAAGCTGGACACGGAGACGCTCTACCTCTCCGTCTTCTACCTGGATCGCTTCTTAAGCTTAATGGCGGTGGTGCGCTCCAAGTTGCAGCTGGTGGGCACAGCAGCCATGCACATTGCCGCTAAATACGAGGAGATCTATCCCCCAGAGGTGGGTGAGTTCGTCTTCCTCACCGACGACAGCTACACCAAGGCTCAGGTGCTGCGCATGTAGCAGGTCATTCTGAAGATCCTCTCCTTCGATTTGTGCACCCCGACTGCTTATGTCTTTATCAACACGTACGCGGTGCTGTGCGACATGCCAGAGAGGCTAAAGTTTCTGACGCTGTACATATCTGAGCTGTCGCTGATGGAGGGAGAAACGTACTTGCAATATTTGCCCTCAGTAATGTCGTCCGCTTCGCTCGCTTTGGCCCGTCATATTCTGGGCATGGAGATGTGGACGCCGCAGCTGGAGGAGATCACCACCTACAAGCTGGAGGACCTGAAAACCGTGGTCTTGCAGCTGCGCCACACCCACAAAACGGCAAAGGAGCTCAACACGCAGGCCATGCGGGAAAAGTACAATAGAGACACGTACAAGAAGGTAGCCATGATCGATTCAGTTGAGTTGAGCAAGGAGGACATTGATCAGCTCTGCCAGGCCTACAACGCCAAGCAGCAAAACGAGAATCAGCAGCAGCCAGAGAACAACTCTAAATCGAACGTGAATTTGTTTTATAAGTTTTAAGTGTTTTGAGCCTCTGCCATGGTCAAATTGTATTTTAGTTTAGTGTTTCCATGTAACATTTTGTAGTTTTAGAATTTTAAGTGTACAAAATATGGAAGAATCGCAGTTCGGTGCCATAAAGCTGGGGTACAAACATGCTGAACTGGCTGGCCGATTGGCAAGCTCCCGTAACACGTCCTGGACAATTTTATTCGCGCGCCATATAGAAGATTAGTTGCCAGCAAGTATGCACCATTTCCAACATCCAACATTCACGTCTGCCCACGGTGAGAGCTTGCCACGCCAAGCGTGAGCAGTAGGAACTGCGGCAGTCTAAAAAAAACTGACCGACGACCACCAACAACGAGCTGAACGAACAAGAGGATCCCGCCCCGGACACCGAACCTATTTTTGTGCTGCTCAGGCTACCGATATTTTATATTTTACGTTACCAGCCACAATCCCTGTTCTCTCTGTATTTTTATGTATTTATAAACTGAATCACATGGATGTATACAATGTGTCTTTAGCAGGAACAGCTAGCTCCGAGAATTATTTAACCTAAACATATTTATATACTAACTATTAGTCCATGAATGTTCTGTGAACCACGAAACAAATACATACGTCAATTAAACCTCTTTAATATTTTCCTCATTATCATAATATTTTAACTTTTCTGTTTTCCCTTTATATTCCAATACTCCCTTTTCTATATTTATTATAGCTCCAATATTTCTTAATAAATTAAATCCAGTTAGCATATCAGATTCTAATCCTTCGATTTCATAAAATAGTTGTCTTGTTTCAAATATATTTATAATATGGTAATACCTAATAATTGAATACCCATGAACTGTAGTTACCTTTTTGTATATTGATAACTCATTATACCCGTTACTCGTAGAGTAAAAGGGTATACTAGATTCGTCGGAAAGTATGTAACAGGCAGAAGGAAGCGTTTCCGACCCCACAAAGTATATATATTCTTGATCAGGATCACTAGCCGAGTCGATCTAGCCATGTCCGTCTGTCCGTCTGTCCGTCTGTCTGTCCGTCCGGATGAACGCTGAGATCTCGGAAACTATGGGAGCTAGGCTATTGAGATTTGGCGTGCAGATTCCTGAGCTTCTTACGCAGCGCAAGTTTGTTTCAGCACAGTGCCACGCCCACTCTAACGCCCACAAACCTCCCAAAACTGTGGATCCTACAGTTTTGATGCTAGAATAAAAATTTTAACTGAAATGTATTGTTCTCACCAATACCTATCGATTGACCCACAAAAAATTTGCCACGCCCACTCTAACGCCCATAACGCTTAAATCTGTATACCTCCGGTAGGTGGCGGATTTTAATCTCGCTTTGCTGCTTGCATATCTCCTATAGCTGAGTAACGGGTATCTGATAGTCGAGGTACTCGACTATAGCGTTCTTCCTTGTTTTTATTTTCGAAAATTCCCTTTTTTATATAACAAGCAGTGACTTCTGTATCTATTAAAATCTTTAACTGTTTCTTGGTTTTTCGGTCTGTCCTATTTAAATAAGGCATTCCCCTGTAGGGGTCTGGTCTAAAAAATGATCTTCGTTGAAATGGTTTAATCTGGTTACTTTATTAGCTGGCTGATTTACTGTTCCATCTGGTTCCTTTTTCTGAGCTTGAGTTTGCTCTTTATTTTGATTAGCGCGATAGTAATTTGCTCGATTATTATTTTGATAGTAATTATTATTGTATCTAACTCGATTATTATTTGCCTGCCAATTAATATTCGGCTGCCGATTGTAAATAGGTTTATTCTGGAGTTGAATCGATGGATCAACATCCATTGGCTCGACGGCTTGTAGCTTTTGATTGTTATTATGATTATCGTTTTGCCAAAAATTTCCCTTTTGTGGCCAATTATAGTTCTGGTTATTACTCCAATTATTCCCCATTTTATTAGTATTATTGTTCTGTCGTTTTTGATCAAATCGTAAGTTGTTTCCCTGATATTTATTTTCATTTTTAAATCCATTAAACCTGTTTGCAAATTGAGCACGGAAATTGTTTGATTCTAATTCTTGGACCTTTGCCAAAGCATTGGGTAAATCTGGTGGATTTAATGAGAAAAGAGTTTCTGAGATAGATCCATTTAGCCCAGATATAAAAATTCGTAAAGCATTGCTCCTTATTGTTTTGTTTGTTTCTTTGGCAATTACGCTGTCCTTTCCGTATGTCATTATGGTTTTGTTTATTAGTAGAGTCATTTTTTTATTCACTTCATTATAGTTTTCTGTAACTGTCATTCGTCTTTGCCTGAGGATACTTAGTTCCGACTCGAGAATATGTATTGGTCGTTTATAGCTATATATAAAGTCCAATCTAGATAAGATTGCTCGAAAGTTTAAAACGGTGCCATGATTGGTAAGAGCATCATGGGCAGCTCCAAAAATTTTATTTCGTAAAATTGTTAAGGCGATAAAATATTGTTCACTTTGAATTTTATAGAGACTCATTACAGTTTCTGCGGCTTCCCTCCAACCTACATATTGTGTTGGTTCCCCCGTGAATTTTGGTAAAGATTTTACTACTTCAAGTGTTGTATCGCATTTTATAGTTGGGTCGATTATTTGTATTTTATAATCCTCCACAGTGTTTGCATCTGTGGCTAACTCTTCTTCTAAACCTTCTAATTTCCTGCTCACTTCATTTAATTGAACATTTATCAATCTATTTATTAATTCCACTGTTAAGCCGCCTGCTGTGGCTATACTACCTGCCGAAAAATTTGGTGCTGAGCCTCCGGTAGCCATTGTTAAATTTATTTCACCAAAGCTATTTACTAAAACTTCCAGAATGTTTCTCGATATTTTTTTTATTAAATCGCGAATCTATCTTACTTTTATCAATATTTAAATCTTATATTATTTTGTCTTAAATTCCCTGATCTTAGATTATAATCTTTAATTTTTTTATTATTGAAAATTAATTTCTCACGAGACTGTCCCGATGGGGTCTTCCTTCTGTGAGGTTGTGGGTTGATCTTCCTTCCTGGATTCAGTAGAAATTATTGGCGAGTTGTGATTTTGTTGTTGTTGTTGTAAGAGCTGGTTTGTTTAACTGTTTTTGTTTAGTGCGTTTCTGGTTTTGCTTTATTTTGTGTTCTTGTATTTTTTTTATTAAAGATTTTGGTCAACCTTTTTTTAAAGTTCACCTTTAAATGGATTATTTCATTTTTTAATTTCCATTTAATTATTGTTAACGACTGTCACTTTGTTGTGTTGTTTGGTGGCTTTTTTAATTTCTCCACTAGAAATTTTGAGTTTGTATTTAACTTATTTTTCATTAAATAATTTTTGGAACTTTTTATTTAATGCGGCCCCACGTTGGGCGCCAATTAAATTCGTCGATAGAAGATGAATTAAAAAAATTTATTTGTTATTTTTAAAACTCAGGTGAAAAACCTTTATTCTTAAACACAATTAATACTAGACACTTTTTAAAAATTTTGAACCGATCGCGGTCTCGGATAAAATAGAACTGCCTCTTAATTCTAAAAAATTATCCAATGAACCTCGGCCAGAAGCTTTCCTTTTCTTAAGCTTCCAGAACTTTAATTTTGGCTTAAAATAAAGCTTATGCTGAAACTTTCGCATCTCGTTGTGAAATGAAATTATGCTGACCGATGCAATTTGATTGAAAATCGGAACGCAATATGTTCTGAACTTAGAACGCAATACTGTGGGCTTTGAACGGAAAAGTTTGGGCTTCAAACGGAAGCTTGTGTTTACTTTACGATTGGTTTATTTATCTTAGCAGGATTGACCGTCCTGCTAAGATAAATAAACCAAGCGCGGCCCTCGAAGTAGATGGCAAAGGCAAAATCTTAAACAAAGGCAAAGGCAATGTTGCTGAAGGCAAGGGTAACATAGCTGAGATTGAATTCAAAATTTGTTTATAAATTCCATAAGTGGAACCGTTTCACGGGTTGGATAACTTGCACACATCAGCAAAGTGCTGACTATTCACGACAACAAACGTCGCTCAGAGCGCTCTTGCAATTGTCATACAATTACAAGGGTGATACTCACCGCTGAAAAATTAACATTTAATTATTATATATAGAAATTTAAAATGTATGAAAAGAGGAATGTATATCTAAATGATTTTATATGATTAATTTTTACATATGAATATTATTATACAAATTCCTAAAAGATTAATTCTTGGTCTTAACTAGGAAGGTATTAACATTGCCCAAAAATAAATTCTTATCTAAACGGGAGAGGACAATGACCGTTGGAACGGTAGAGATAATTATTGCCTTTTCGGTCTTGTCACGATACGCAAATGGTGAAAAATCTAGACGGAAGGTCTCAATATATAAGTTCTCTAATTTATGCACAGTTATTGGTAGGGTTGCTTTTGATAACAAGTATAGAATTCTTACGTTTAAATGTGGATCATTGTCTATAGTCTTTGCTAAAGCTTCTGAAGTGATCATGGTGCACGGATATATATATATATGTATGTATTTATAAGGAAGAAACCGTGTTCCGACCAACTTACCCTCCTCCTAATCCTGGGCGATGAGATCTCGACGGTCCGGATCCTAGGCTTTGGGAGATGTTATAATTGGTTTACATACAAGGGTGGTCAAAAGTATTTTCACAAAAAAAAAGTTAAATATATTCATTATTTGAACTTACATCTTGTTAACTTTGGCATCAATGGAAAGGTAATTTAAATGCCGTTTGAATGATACAATACATTTCTTAACACATTCAGTACTTATTGAAAAGGACGAATTTGTGTGAAAATGTCCTTTTTGAACTTTTTTCCTCGACTTGAAAACTTAAATTTTTTGATGCAAAAAGTTTCTTCAAACAAAAATAATAGTAACTGCAAAAAGAATTATTCAAAAATTCTTTTTGCAGCTACTTTTATTTTTATTTAAGTTTTCAAGTCGAGGAAAAAAGTTCAAAAAGAACATTTTTACACAAATTCGTCCTTTTCAATAAGTACTGAATGTGTTAAGAAATGTATTGTATCATTCAAACGGCATTTAAATTACCTTTCCATTGATGCCAAAGTTAACAAGATGTAAGTTCAAATTATGAATATATTTAACTTTTTTTTTGTGAAAATACTTTTGACCACCCTTGTATATATATACGTGCAATGTTGGATGACGGTTCACAAAAGCATAACACAAAAATTACGTGACGCAAAAAAAAAACAACACTAGGGCTATATAGATATATATAGTGACGTGTCTGCACCGCGATTTCTTAATGGCTACCAGTTCAATGAACGAAACCGTTCACAAACAAACAGAATCGCCAATTTCGGCTTTGATTAAAAACGATACAGACGCTTGAGATCCCGCAATGCAAACAAACAAAGAATAGGCCGAATTATGTAAACATAAACAAAGAAGTGGCGATCGCATCATTGACTTGCGATTGCGTCACCAAATGCACTATCAGTAAATTCTAAAACGCAAACCGAGGTTTCATTATAATCAATTCTGTAACATACAATTAGTCTTTTTCCTACGTTCTAATAAAGAATAACAAACGAATATAAAAAATCTTCTGATTTTTTATTCGGGCGAAGAACTGCTCATGTAAATGGCGCAGTCGGTAGGATCCCTTTTAAAAATATCCTTGAGAAAAAACAAAGACGGGAGCTTACTAATCAAATAAAAGGATATTTCTAAGCTTCTAGGATATCCAGAACAGCGCGTGGAATTGCGTACAAGTAAGCAATTTAATCGACTAGCTTGGAAGTGCAACTAAGAGATCCTCAAAAGAACCTAAGTGCAAATTAAAGGCACTGATAAAACATATAAAAATAAATTACATTTCAAACGACTACTGAATAAATCCAATTCGGTCAGTAATAAAGTTGAGTGGAATTTAACTAAACACAATAAAATGGACCAACAACCACCAGCTCAAGGGCAACCACAAATTGGTGTGGCACCCAACCCATTGACGGAGCAAAACTTAACTCAGCTTTTGTCCCAGATCCGGAATATTCCAACGTTTGAAGGAGATCCATCTACCCTAGGAACCTTTATCAAAAAAGTTAACTACCTTTTGCGTCTGTATCCTACAACCAATGATCGACAGACAAGAGTTATATTTGGAGCAATTGAACTTCAAATCACCGGTGATGCTCAAAGGATTCTGCAAGTTCTACAAGTCAACAACAGGCCAGCTCTTAGAGAAGCCCTAAACGAGGAGTACAAAACGCAAACCCCTGTGGAGGAACTATTAAGGCGATTATACAATACTAATTTTCAAGGTAACCTAAGAAAATTTTGTAATGAGATCGAGTTTAAACAGTTAGTTATAAGCAACAAATTAGAACTTGAGGGAAATCTAAATGAATTAATATTGTACACAGAAGCAATGTTTAGGACTACAAAAAACCTAATACAACGAAAATTACCTGACAGAATTTTTATGACATTATGACATTATGAAACAAGCGGCTCAGCAAGAAGGGCTATACGAAGAAAATGAAAATCTAATACATTATAACATCAATGTTAATAAAATTCAAAAGCAAAGACAAACAATTTATACACGTAACCCCTGACCTTACACTAATTTGTACAACACCCAACAATTTAATCCTGGCCCAGCTCTTTCAATTCAACCACACCCCAACCAACCCCAAAGAATGGTTCCACAAAATTATAGGTTCCAATCGAATAACAGAAATAATACTTTTGACCAAAATAGGGGAAGTTACCAAGAGTTTCGAAGAAATTTAATTCAGGGACAGCAAAATAATACAATGAATCAAAGCCAACAGCCAAGTGGACGATCGGGCTCAGTACCCAACCAATCACAAAAGAGAGTCAGAGAAAGTAATAGTGGACAATCAAGAATGGAAGTAGACAAAATTTATCAACAAAATAAAGAGTACAAAGAAGTAGATGTTTATGATAAAAATAAAAATTTTCCAATGCAAGCCTCGGACCAATTACATACATAGAAATAACTATAAATAATCATAATTATCGTTGCCTCGTCGATACCGGTTCATCAGTTAACTTAATGAAAAAAAATGTTCTTAACGGGAGCAAACATAAAGATCCGACAATTATACGCACTATGACAGGTCATTATGAACTAAATGAATTTGTAAAAGTTGCACCTAACAGTATATTTACTGAAGAACAAATATTTTATATTCACGACTTTTCTTCCAATTATGATATACTACTAGGACGAAAGTTAATAGAGGCAAACCAGGCAAACATTGATTTTTTAAATAATCGCATTTAAATAATACACACAAACATTAGTTTGAAAAATCCAACACAAATAAATGATTTTAAGGCACTGCTAAAATCTAAAAACTATACTCATAAAATAAATTATGCTGTTCAAAATGAATTAGCAGAGGGAAAAAATTATAGTTTAGAACACTTAAATGAAGAAGAAAAAGTTAAATTATTAAAATTAATTATCCAATATAAATGCATTCAATATCGTGATGGTGAAAATCTTACCTTTACGAATGTTGTTAGGCATGAAATAAAAACTCATCATGAAAATCCAATTTATAAAAAACCGTACGGGTATCCTTTTTCAAATGAAGAAGAAGTTGAGTCTCAAATACAGGATATGTTAAAGCAAAAAATAATTAGGTACAGCCAATCACCTTATTGCAGTCCATTGTGGATAGTACCAAAAAAGAAAGATGCTTCAGGTAAACAAAAACTTAGACTTGTAGTAGACTATAGGGGCTTAAATGAGATCACGATTAGTGATAAATTTCCCATTCTCAATATGGACGAAATACTAGGCAAGCTAGGACGGTGTCAATATTTTACCACCATTGATTTGGCTAAAGGTTTCCACCAGATCGAAATGGACCAAAATTCCATAAACAAAACAGCGTTTTCCACAAAGTACGGACACTACGAGTACGCACGAATGCCATTTGGATTAAAAAATGCACCTGCAACTTTTCAGCGATGCATGAACAATGTCCTTCGTGAATTAATAAACAAGAATTGCCTTGTAGACTTGGACGATATATTTGTTATTTTTACGTCTCTTGACGAACACCTTACTTCATTAAAAATCGTTTTCGAAAAACTTAAAAACGCTAATCTAAAATTACAACTTGACAAATGTGCATTTTTGAAATAAGAAACAGAATTTTTGGGACACATAGTTGGACCAAACGGTGTAATGCCAAATCCAGAAAAGGTTAAGGCAATCAATAAATTTCCAATTCCCAAACTCAAAAAGAAATAAAATCATTTCTTCGTCTTTGCGGTTATTACAGAAAATTCATTCCAAACTTCGCAGACATTTCAAAGCCTTTAACGAAATGTTTAAAAGCTGGTTCTAAAGTGACATTCATAGATGATACATTTATTGCAGAAAACTATAGTACAATTGAAAAAGAATTATTAGCTATAGTATGGGCGACAAAGAAGATAATGCAAATTTAATAACAATTACTGAAAAACCAATCAATCATTTCGCAAGACAGGTAGAAATTATTCGAAGCAATACAGAAGGTGAAGAAAGTGAAAATTATTTTAAGAAAGTCAAGATTAAAATTATGTTTCATGAATTAAACATCGAAGAAGCTAAGCAAATATTACTAAAACACTTTTGTACCAAGTCAAGTGCACTTTACATCGAACACAACTCTGATTTTGAAATCATTCAACAAGCTTTTAAACAGGTCATGAACTCTACTACAAAAATTGTAAGAGCAGTAATTAAATTACAGGTCATACAAACTTACGCTGAATTTATATATTGATGGACGTTGATGCACTACGAGCAGTACAAACAAGTGGCCCAACGACACCAAGCACGTGCTTGTTACGCGCGGGGCCCTTTTATCAATTTGGGCAAAAAATACGAGTTCGCGAGGAAGATACAAAAAACAAATAGAGACGGGACACAAATGAAAATAAAAGAAGCATCTAAGAATGAAGCAAATGAGTTAAAATATTAGTTTTTAATACCGGGATAGAAGTTGAAGTGCAAATTAAATGATAAAGGTTGTTATAATTATTACATAGAACGCGAAAGGGCTCGTGCAGACAAAAATTAGATGTACATCGTGGCAAATTTAGGGGATAAAAATTTCGTGTTAGTCTAACAGGAACATTGAAAGTTAGGCGGTTTACAAGTTCTACAGAATCGATATCACCTCTTATAAGATTTTGCATAAAAATAGTACCAAGCATTGTTCTACGATTTGCAAGGGTAGGTAAATTAAGCAATAGTAATCTACTCTGATAGGAAGGTAGTCTTATGTTTTGATCCCAGTTCAAACTACGAAGGGCAAAAAGAAGAAATTTTTTTTGTACCGACTCAATACGGTCAATATGCACTTGGTATTGTGGACTCCAAACCGAAGAACAATATTCCAAAATAGGACGGACAAGGGAGGTAAATAATAATTTGGTTGTATAAGGGTCATCAAATTCTTTTGACCAACGCTTTATAAACCCAAGAACACTCATGGCCTTGCTGACAGTGGACATTATGTGGCAGCCAAATTTAAGTTTTGGGTCCAGAAGAACGCCTAAGTCATTAACTGAATATATACGGTCGAGTGGCGTATTTTGAAGAGAGTAACTAACAAAAGTAGGAGTACCTCTATGAAAAGTCATAACGTTGCATTTAAGGCAGTTCAAATTTAAAAGGTTATACTCACACCATCCCTGAAAACAATCAATATCTGACTGTAAGTTGAAACCCGACGCTATATCATTATGTGATAAACAAAGCTTAACATCATCAGCATACATTAGTACACGAGAGTGTGTTATGATAGAGGGAAGATCGTTAATAAACAAAGTAAACAGCAAAGGGCCTAAATGACTGCCCTGAGGCACTCCAGATGTCACGTTGATCATCTTGGAAACAGCGTTTTTGAATAAAACCCTCTGAGATCTACCATTCAAATAACTTGAAATCCAAGTTAACAGATTATTCGGAAACCCCAGCTGATCTAATTTGAATAAAAGAAGAGAGTGGTTAACAGAGTCAAAGGCTTTACTAAAATCTGTATATATAACGTCCTTCTGCAATTTTTTGTTAAATCCATCTAGTACAAAAGATGTCAATTCGAGCAGGTTAGTGGTGGTCGATCTACGCTTAACAAAACCATGTTGACACGGCGATATTAAAGAGGAGCACAAATGTTGCAACTGAGAGGTAATAATGCGTTCAAATGTTTTAGGAATTGCAGACAATTTGGAGATTCCTCTATAGTTCTGAACATTAACCTTCGCATCCTTTTTGTGGAGTGGAATAATAAAAGAATCTTTTCAGATAGTAGGAAAAAAAGATGATGAGATAGACAAATTAAAAAGTTTAAGAATGGGTTTACAAATAGTTCGGGCACAAAACTTAAGAACACACCCAGGGAGTCCATCTGGCCCCGGAAAATAGGTTGGCGTTATAGTTTCTAAATCACTAAAGAGAGAACTCTCGGTGTTTACAGGAGAAACAAGGAAAAACGCTATAGTCGAGTACCTCGACTATCAGAT
Source organism: Drosophila suzukii (assembly GCF_043229965.1). Classification (NCBI taxonomy): domain Eukaryota; kingdom Metazoa; phylum Arthropoda; class Insecta; order Diptera; family Drosophilidae; genus Drosophila; species Drosophila suzukii. The sequence goes on from NC_092082.1 coordinate 55,389,559, forward strand.
ACCCGTTACTCAAAGGGAAATGGAGATGTGCAAGCAGCAACGCGAGATTAAAATGCGCCACCTACCGGCGGTAGACAGATTTAAGCGTTATGGGCGTTAGAGTGGGCGTGGCAAATTTATTTTTGGATCAATCGATAGGTATTGACGACACCAATACATTGGCGGTTTGCGGGCGTTTAAGTGGGCGTGGCAACTTTTTTAGGTCAATCGATAGGTATTGATGAGAACAATACATTTCAGTTAAAATTTTCTATCTAGCATCAAAACTGTAGGAGTTACAGTTTTGGGCGGTTTGTTGGTGTTATAGTGGGCGTGGCACTCTGCTGAAACAAACATTCGCTGCGTAAGAAGTGGTCGGAAACGCTTCCTTCTGTTCTCGAGGACTTTAAAGGACAGGGAGGTTAATTATGCTACCAACGAAAGGGAGCTATTAGCCATAGTTTGGGCACTGGTCAAATTGCGCCATTATTTATATGCAGTCAAGGGTATAAATATCTTTACTGACCACCAACCATTGACTTTCGCAGTGTCGGAATCCAATCCGAATGCGAAAATCAAAAGGTGGAAAGCTCGCATTGACGAGTCCGGCGCTATAATTTTTTACAAGCCCGGCAAGGATAACCTCGTCGCAGATGCCCTCTCCAGACAGCAACTTAACGTTGTGGAGGAGGAAGAAGCTTATTCGTGTGCGGCCACTATTCACAGTGAAATGTCGCTAACACACACAATTGAAACCACGGATAAACCTTTGAATTGCTTCAGAACGCACCTTCGTGCTCTTCGGAAACAAGAAACGTCGTGACATTAACTTCGTATGCAAGGAGTCGTTGCTTGAGGAGCTCGCAGACATTATTGTCCCTAAGGGCGTAAACGCCATTCATTGCGATTTGCACACGCTAGCGATGATACAGGATGAATTGGTTCGGCAATTCCCAGCCACCAAAATTTGGCACTGCAAAAACCGTGTTACGGATATTTTTGCAGTCGCTGAGAGGCGAGAAGTCCACACTGCTGAGCATAATAGGGCCCACAGATCGGCACAGGAAAATGTTAAACAAGTACTCTCAGAGTATTACTTTCCAAAAATGGCAAATTTGGCGAAAAAAATCGTCACTAACTGCAGGACATGTGAAAAGGCAAAGTATGACAGGCACCCAAGGAAACAAGAACTCAGCGAAACGCCAGTCCCGTCAGGGGTAGGAGAAATGCTACATGTAGACATATTTCCACCGGTAGGAAATACTTCCTTACGTGCATTGACAAATTTTCAAAATTTGCCATGGTCCAGCCGACTCCATCTAGAACCATTGAGGATCTTAAACCAACCCTATTACAACTCTTGAACGTTATCCCCAAAGCTAAAGTCATCTATTGCTACAATGAGCCATCATTGAACTCGCACACTATTTTAACCATGCTGGAAAACCACTTCGGCATTAGCATCTCGAATGCTCCGCCCCTCCACAGCGTCTCAAACGGACAAGTGGAACGTTTCCACAGCACCCTAGTGGAGCTCGCCAGATGCCTTAAAATTGACAAAGGCATTAGCGACACCGTGGAGCTAATTTTGCTGGCCACTGCCAGGTACAACAAATCTATCCATTCGGTCATCGACAAGAGGCCAGCCGATGTGGTTATGGCACAATCGAGTGACCCACAGTACGAAATTCAGGATAGGATTAGGCAGGCCCAAGACAAGCTTAGAGCCAGGGAAAATTCTTCCCGACAAAATAGGGTGTTTAAGGTTGGCGACAAAGTCCTAGTGAAATCCAACAGGAGGCTAGGCAACAAGCTTTCACCGTTATGTGAGGAGAAAACTGTGGAAGCGGACATGGGGACCAATGTCCTCATTAAGGGGAGGGTAGTCCATAAGGACAACCTTAGGTAGGAGAAACACAACCATGTTGTCATTTGTCTGGTAAATTTTTTATTATTTTCACTATTTGTCACCCCTAGCCACTTGGCACAAGTTTTTGTTATCATTACGCTTAATCATGCTTTAGCTTTTATGTTTGGTGGTGGGCTACTCTGTTTCAATTAAACACTACATTACATCCAAAATTACAGGTTTACGTCCATATCCCTGCTATCCCTGTTGACCTTAACATCGGCCACGTCACGGACTACTCACAGGCAAAATATATTCCCATCACTGATGGTCGAATTCTAGTATGGTAAGAATTCGCATTCGTCACACACTCGGCGAATCTCTCAGAGTATAGGCGCGTGGTGGAAGAAACTAATGGCATGACCAGAATGTTTCCCCAGTCACGCATGCAGAAACTTTTGAGCGTCGATGTCGCTCACCTGCGTGACCTGCTCGAGTCGTTGAGCATCCACCATAGAGTAGCTAGAAGCTTAGACTTCTTAGAACAGCGCTAATGGTAGTGGCAGGAACGCCGGACGCAGATGGAGATGTTATTATCTAAAAATAGGATGCTTACAATGGAGCTGCAAAATTTATTACTGGCAATAGCGCTTGCTAAAGTCAATATCGTTAGCCCTAGCATACTAGACCATGCAGACCTGGAAGGTATGTGGATGGAGGAGCCCACAGATACTCCCATCAAAGTTATATTGTCCGTTGCATCCGTGAAAATATTACAGTCCATTAACATATAGCATTTTATTATTAAATTCCCCAAAATCAAATCGGCGTGTATTAAAATCACTATTTTCCCCGTGTCACATCACGACACGATGCTCAGGCTAGAGGACAAGATCATAGCGGATTGAGATGGAGAAATCCACACGGTCAATAATTGCTCCGTAACATCTGGAGCTACATTTTGCCAGCTGGCGCATAGAAGGTCGTGCGCCTAGGAGCACCACGCTGGGGGCATAGCGCATTGTGACATCCAGCACAGCGATCTACATCCCATTACCTACGTAGATGAAGGCATCATAATTGTAAACGATCGTCCGGCACGTGTAAGTGTGAATAATGTCAATTATGTCAACCATGACATGGCCCAAAAAAGGGCCCCAGGAGTGGCTAGCTCGCCCTTCCTGAATATTTCTATGGAGCATAACATACTCAGTCTTCCATTCCTTCACCGCTTGAGTGAGCGTAATCTGGAACACATTAAAAGATTCGGGGAGGATATCAACGACTATCATTCACATCAGATAGTACTAGTCGCAGGAGCGATATGCTGCGCGTTGATCTGCGTCGGCTTAATATATCGGCGAGTCATCCAGGCCAGGAGATCTGCGGCCCAGCTAGTAGAAGTGATCGCCCAAATAGGGTCGGCCAAGGGCGGCCTTACTCCTGAGGGGGGAGTAGTTAACTAACTCAGCCGGGCGACGGCATTAACCGATCGCCCAAAAGACCGCTCCGGCCGAACTGCTGACACAGCGTCTGGCCGGAACCTCATGCATAGCCGGCAAGCTCTGCCCATTGGAGTGGGCGCTGTGAATTTCAATTATGTTAGCTTTAAGATTCAGTTCATTTTCAACATTCAAAGAATAAAGAACACAAGTTCATTCTGAAATAACTCCGGCAACCGCCGTTTAACTTCTTATTACTTAAACACTGACTGAGTCTCAAGGCCAGCAGCGAACGGAGGGCAGTTACCCTTCCAGCGTAATCATCATAACTCTTCAGTAGATGAGAAGCTAATCAACCGACTACCGGCAGCTAATCGAGAGCTGCTGCGAAGGAAGCTGGACAAGTATCATTTCCAGACATCACATGAATTTTGACCATCGGCCAACCGGCTACTGATTAAGGACTGCAGCGAGGGACACTTTTGCAGCTACCCCCATACTAAACCTAATTTATATTTATGTGCACCGTGATGCAAGCCATACAGGCGAAGATGGAGTTCTAGTGCAGAAAATTAGTGATGGTGATGAGGTTCCCATGTTGTGCATGTCTCGTGAACTCAATAAATGCAACTGTAACAGAGACAGAGAAAGAATGTGTGACAGCCATACTAAGCACTCAGAAATATGGAGCATACATCGAGGGCATCCCTTTTCGGTTATAGCCTACCATGCTCACTAAAATGGTAAATAAGCCAAATTGACCTAAGTAGCAGACTAGCCCGATGGGCAGTAAGGCTAGTAGGCTAAGATTTCACCATTCACTTATACGTCTCCGCCTTACCTTAATCTTCTGCCCCATCTGGCAACTGATGTGAGAAACTATTACTGTGTTTATCGGGAATTGTTGTTGTTGAACGTTGATGCACTAAGAGCAGTACAAACAAGTGGCCCAAACGACACCAAGCACGTGCTTGTTACACGCGGGCCCATTTTTATTTCGGGCAAATACGGTTCGCGAGGAAGGTACATAGAACAAATAAAGACAGGACAAATCATAGATCAACAAGATTAAAGCAAATGAGCTAAGATTTTAGTTTTTTGTACAGGGATAGAAGTTGAGGAACAAATTAAATGATATAGGTTGTTATAATTATTAGAAAGAACGCGAAAGGGCTCATGCTGACTAAACTTAGATGAACATCGAGGCAAGTTGATAGGATACTAGTTTCGCATTAGTCTAACAGGAACATTGAAACTTAGGCGGCTTACCAAATCTACAGAATCAATATCGCCTCTGATAAGATTATTCATAAAAATAGTACCAAGCATAATTCTACGGCTTACTAGAGTATGCAAATAAATTAATAGCAATCTACTCGAGTAAGAAGGCAACCTGATGTTTTGATCCCAGTTCAAACCACGTAAGGCAAAAAGAAGAAATTGTCTCTGTACGGACTCTATACGGTCAATGTGCACTTGATACTGAGGACTCCAAAAGGAAGAACAGTATTCTAAATTAGGTCGGACAAGTGAGGTAAATAATAATTTGGTAGTGTATGGATGATCAAATTCTTTAGACCAACGCTTTATAAACCCAAGAACACTCATAGCTTTATTTACAGTAGAGGTTATGTGGGAGTCAAATTTAAGTTTAGGATCTAGAAGAACACCTAAATCGTTTACTGAGTATATTAGGTCCAAGGACATGTTCTGAAGAGAGTAACTCATGAACGTTGGCGTACCCCTATAAAAAGTCATAACGTTGCATTTAAGATAGTTTAAATTCAAAAGGTTGTACTGACACCATTCCTGGAATCTATCTATGTCTGACTGCAAGCAGAAACCAGATTCAATATTATTATATGAAAAACAAAGATTAACATCATCAGCATACATTAGTACACGAGAGTGATTTACGATAGAAGGAAGATCATTTATAAACAGAGTAAACAGCAAAGGGCCTAAATGACTACCCTGAGGCACTCCAGATGTCACATAGATCAGTTTTGAGGCAGCGTTCTTGAATATAACCCTCTGAGTCCTACCATTCAAATAACTTGAAATCCAAGTTAATAGATTACATGGAAACCCAAGCTGATTTAATTTGAATAAGAGAAGAGAGTGGTTGACAGAGTCAAAGGCCTTACTAAAATCAGTGTATATAACGTCAGTCTGCATTTTATTCTTAAATCCATTTATTACAATAGATGAAAATTCCAGAAGGTTGGTGGTGGTCGATCTTCGCTTAACAAAACCATGCTGACACGGTGATATTAGCGAGGAACATAAATGTTGCAAATGAGAAGTAATAATACGTTCAAATGCTTTAGGAATTGCCGACAATTTAGAAATACCTCTGTAATTCTGGGCATCCGCCTTCGCACCCTTTTTGTGAAGTGGAATGATAAAAGAGTCCTTCCAGATAGTAGGAAAAACTGACGATGAAATAGACAAATTAAAAAGTTTAAGAATCGGTTTACATATGGTTGACGCACAAAACTTTAAGAAATTATTGTTAGCAACCACGAAAAACAATGGCACCCAGGAATTGAAAAAATGGTAAGGCTTTTCAAAGAAAGCTATTATTATCCCGACTACCAGAAGTAGTTTAGTAGTTCAGAGTTTAATTAATGAGTGTAATGTTTGTAACCAAGCAAAAACCGAACATAGAAAAACATCGCTTTTATTAAAAACAACTCCAGAAAAAGAATTTTATAGGGAAATTTACGTCGCAGATATTTACACGATCAAAAATCAAAATTACCTAACTTGTATTGAGTTATACTCAAATTTTGGAAGCGCGACTGAATTAAGCGGAAAGGACTGGATGGAAGTTAAGAGAGGACTTTTTCGAATATTTAATTTAATGGAAATACCCAGAACCTTGAAAACAGACAGGGATAGTGCTTTTATGAGTATAGCGCTTAAAAATTTGGCTGGACACAGAAAACGTAAATATTCAGATAACAACAAGTAAAAATGGAGTATCAGATGTAGAAAGATTGCACAAAACAATTAACGAAAAAATGCGTGTGATCGAGACCAGCGACAATACGGAAAATAAATCTATGAAAATGGAAGTAATACTTACAATCATAAAATAAAACACAATGCAACAGGTAGAACAACAGCTGATATTTTTATTTATGAAGGTACCCCTGCATATAATAACTGTAATGTACCCACATTTTCCCTGTGTCAAAAAAAAAGGAAGATGTTGTAGGGAAAATAGTTAAAAGCTATTGATTTCAGACGACATAAACGATTGGCAGAATTTTGAGAAGTGTACCTCTTGCTGTGCTCAAACTAGCTCGCCGGATTGTCGTGGGGTCTTTCTACTCTCCTATATGCCACTCGATCCGATTAGCATAATATTTTAGGTACACGTATGACTGCGAATTTATGGCTATTAAAAGTTGCGGGGTTGGCAGGTAAAAATAACTGTACTAGGCTAACGACTATAGCCAAGTGGTGTTTCGTTCTTCAGACGGGGAATTATATGTTAGTTATCCCATTTCTTTACCCTTCCTTTATCATATTGGATATTAATATGACCCTTATAAAAGTTATAGTTTTAATTCATATTAACACTGACCTGCACATACTCTACTCGGGACGAGTAAATAAAGAATTTAGGCGATCATTTTAATATTAAGTGTTAATTTTAATAATTCAAATAAGTGTCCAAATAATTCATACTAATTCTCATAGTTTTCTTATATTGTTTTTAGAGTATATAATTTTTATACCCGTTACTCGTAGAGTAAAAGGGTATACTAGATTCGTCGGAAAGTATGTAACAGGCAGAAGGAAGGGTTTCCGACCCCATAAAGTATATATATTCTTGATCAGGATCACTAGCCGTCCGTCTGTCTGTCTGAGATGAACGCTGAGTTCTCGGAAACTATGGGAGCTAGGCTATTGGGATTTGGCGTGCAGATTCCTGAGTTTGTTTCAGCAAAGTGCCACGCCCACTCAAACGCCCACAAACCGCCCAAAACTGTGGCTCCTACAGTTTTGATGCTAGAATAAAAATTTTAACTGAAATGTATTGTTCTCATCAATACCTATCGACTGACCTATAAAAAGTTTGCCACGCCCACTTTAACGCCCACAAACCGCCCAAACCTGTGACGCCCACAATTTTCATGCTAGATAAATAATTTTAACTGAAATGTATTGGTCTCGTCAATACCCATTGATTGATCAAAAAAAAAAAAATTGCCACGCCCACTCTAGCACCCATAAGGCTTAAATCTGTCTACCGCCGGTAGGATGCGCATTTTAATCTCGCTTTGCTGCTTGCATATCTCCATTTCCCTTTGGTCCCTTTAGCTGAGTAACGGGTATCTGATAGTCGAGGTACTCGGCGTTCTTCCTTGTTATATTTATAAAGAAAGAGAAATAGTTGTAATCTAAGTTATCAAAATTTAGCTGAACAAAATAGTCGTACGAGAGTATGTATTTAGGATATTGGGATTTCACTTTCCGTATCTTTAACATAGTTAAGAATAGGGCGCAAGTATACATATAATTTGGGGGGTTCAATTCATTTAATTATTCTTACTGCAAACTCACTCTTTACTTTTTATATCATTTTCTAAGCGTGATCGTTGAGCTCAAGGATGACGGTGGTTGATGAGTGCTATATTATGGAATCAAAAAGATTTATAAGTAAACAAGGCCTAATATTAACTAGAAATATACTTCATTATTTGGTTTTATATTCTTGGACGTTGTTGCACTATGGTCAGTACAAACAAGTGGCCCTTACGACACCAAGCAATGCTTGTTACGCGCGGAGCCCTAAACCGATTTGGGCAAGAAAACGAAATCGCGGACATGGGAAAGACGACAAAACAATAGACAGTTTAAAATACATGCTCACATAGAATGGCTAGTAACATAGAAATTTACAAATTATTGGAAGATAGAAAATACATAAGTTTATCATGACACAGTGCATTATAGTCGTCACAAAGAACCAAAAAAGGATTATGAAGGGCATAACTGGACCTACAAATTGGCGGGGACAACGGACGAAAACGACGAACTGTTCTACAGGGTACATTCCAGTTGAGGGAACTAAAAAGGAAGGGAGAGTCGACATCACCATTAATTAATTTATGCAAAAACATAACTCCATGACACTTTCTACGATGGTTCAGGGTTGGTAATATCAACGTACCATCCCCGACACTATACCTAAGTTCAAAATTAACGTAGAGACTAACAATCTAAATATTATTTATAAAAGAAAAAAGGTCTCGAACAGCAGTCCATCTCTAGCAGCAACAGTTTTGGAGCAACTGCCTTGCGCATACAGCTTCGATTTTAAAGCCATCCTGTAGCCACATTGGCACAGTTTGAGAGGCGGCGATGTCTTGGCCAAAACTGATTTTAGCGAAGCGTGATTATCATCCGAGTTCCCTGAAGACGATCAGGAGTGGTACAGGTCACAATTATGGGGTCATTGGAGCACTATTTCTTCTTGTTGGTGGGGTTGCTCTGATGGCTTATGTAATTATGACCACGTGCAGCTTACGACCTTTGATCCGGACTTTGATCCGGCGTGGAGAATAAGCCTCTCCGATAGCTTGGGCTCTGCGGTTCCACTAGCCAATAAAACCTGGCTTAGTTATTTCCAATTAAAAGTCCCTCGTCGAAAAGTATCAGGCCCTAAAAGGGGCCAGGCGAGTACATGGCCTTAAACGGCAACTCCCGAGTAGAAAAGATCTTTGGTTTTTAATCCCTTTAACCGGTAAGGTGATGTAACGATTATTCGGATTGGAATATTAAATAATAATAGATTCCGGGTGACACGAGGATGCTTTATGTAATGGATTTTGGACAACTTGTATTCGCACTTGTATTCGCAATGACTCGATCGACGGTAATGAGTTTCTCTTTTGTCGCTTAAAGAAGTTTTGGGCTCGCAACCGAGCTTTTGAGAGTTCGTGCAGAGCTGCCGGCACCGAATTACTTAAGCCGGGGCGATAACGGAGGAATCATACGATTTTCCACCTGCATGTTACCCGATTATTGCTTATCTATCATATATGAGCGTTTATTTCTCGATGCACTCTTGCAAGGCGAAGCTTTCTGCATATGAACCATAAAATGTCTTATACTTCCGAAGTTTCACTCAATGCAAATTATAAAGAGAACATTAAGAGCATAGGTATTTGTACTTTCTATTTAAACTGACAACTATATAACCAAATTATAAATAAAGCTAAAATAGAACAACTCAAAACAACAACATTTTGAGGTAAATACCAAATTTAGAAAGGCTCCCATAATTGACGGGAAATTACACAATCCTTATAAAAAGACAGGAAATATAGAACAAATAGATAATGATCATTTTGAGGAAACTAACAGAGGTTGAAAAATAAAACATTACAAAACAAACTTCCAGAGACAAAAGAAAGTTAATAAAAGTAAATATTTGCAGGAGGACCCAGATCAAGACCCAGCGCTTTAACTTTCATCTCTCTGACATCAACGTTAATAATAATGATGCCAATGGGTAACAACCAAAAAATTGTTAGGAGAAACAAATTAGGATTAGCTAATTTTGTAGGAACAGCTTACAAATATCTTTTTGGAACATTAGATAATAATGATAAAGAAGAATTAGAAGAAAAAATCAATGTAGTAGCTCAAAACAGTGTACAGATAAACGAACTAAATAATATAAACGATACAGTTAACAAAGGCATCGATATAATAAACAAGCACCTCAAATACAACGAAAACGAAAAAATTATTGAATTATTGGTTTTAAATTTAGAACACTTCGCAGAGTACATTGAAGACCTGGAAATGTGAATGCAGTTAGCAAGATTAGGTATATTCAATGCAAAGTTATTAAAACTTGACAAACAATAATTCTGAGATACTTCTGAACATAAAAACCTTAACTTGGCTTAGGTCAGATTCAAACGAAATTTTAATTATATCCCACATACCCAGAGAAATAAAGAAACTTCCCGTATACGAAATATTACCTTGTCCAGATGAAAATATTAAAATATTACAAGATAACACCCAAAACAAATATTACGTATACAGAAACAGTTTGTATAACAAAGAAACAAAAAACCTGTTACCAACACATGTCTTTTAGGTCTTGTTAATCAAACAGATACTAGCAGGTACACAAAAACGCCAGTAACTACCCAAATTTACAAAGTTTCATGGAATTTGTCAAAAACTATACTGAATCAAAATTGTATTAAAAATGAAATTGTAATTGAAGGAAACAATATGATCAAAACACACATTTGCTCAATTGCAATTAACGATTTATCCATAAGCAATTATAATTCTGACTACACACAAAGCATATACACAAGAAATAACGTCACCAAATTAGACCCAATATCATACATACAAGCAAACGAAATATTTTTTGAACAAAATAAAGAAAACCAGATTTACAAAATAATTGTAATTGTAACACTGGGTCTCTTAATATAAAGTATATCACTGTACCTACTTTATAAGTTTAAAGATATAGCTAAAAGAATATTTATTAAGTACAATAACACAAAAGGTGACGACGCAACAATAGAAACTCAAGAGTTACAAAACTCACAAGAGTTACAAGAAATACCAAAACTATACCCCAAAATCACATAAATAACCATATGATTTTGTCTAAGTGATGGGGGAGTGACGTGTCTGCACTGCGATTTCTTAACGGCCACCAGTTCAAGGAACGAAACCGTTCACAAACAAACAGAATCGCCAATTTCGGCTTTGATTAAAAACGATACAGAAGCTTGAGATCCCGCGATGCAAACAAACAAAGAAAACTGATTAAGTCCGAACGTCAACAATGACGTAATTCCATAAACGTAAAAATCCAATAAGATCTCAAAATCTAATAAGACCGAATTATGTAAACATAAACAAAGAAGTGGCGATCGCATCATCCACTTGCGATTGCGTCACCTAGTGCACTAACAGTAAATTCTAAAACGCAAACCGAGGTTTCATTCTAACCAATTCTGTAACATACAATAAGTCTTTTTCCTACGTTCTAATAAAGAATAACCAGCGCATACAAATAATCTTATGATTTTTTATTCGGGCGAAGAACGACTCATGTAACTATATGTATGTATGCATCGTATGGGAGTTCCACTGCGGCATACGTCAGTTCCAATGCTCGGGCTGGTCGGTGCAGCTCCAATTTCTTGTTTAACGTATGTACTTGGGGGTTCTGTTACACTTGCATTCAGAAATGCGTGCACTCGCAGATTGTTTGAAATTGTTTTTGGCGATTCACTTTTTGTTTCTAATTTTGAATGCGATTTATTCGCCTTTTATTGTTTTTATTGTCTTTTTGCTGTTTCACTTCACGGCAACTGCTCTGCTTATGCTCCGATGTGGGTCACCACTTTCTCCAGGTCGCGGCGTCTCTGAACAGATCGCTTGTAGATTTTAACCACCTTAAGGATAACCAGAACCAGGAGTAGTCCAACGATGAGCTTCATGGTCTTATTGACATCTTGAATATCGTCCTGGTGGTCAGCGATTTCCACGGTGTTTATTACATTGGCGGTGCTGCCGGCCACTTTGGACGTTTTGCTGCCCATCTTGGGGTCCTTAAGCCATGCACTTGGGTCAATAGTTCTTTTCGTCCTTCGGTTAACTTCCTTTAGAATGTGGTCGATCGCAGGACCGATAATCAAGACGTTCTCTTGGGTGAAGTTGATCCTAGGGAAACGGTCAAGACATCCTTCTGGACACCAGCCTTCTTCCAGTCGTGGTCTGTGTTGATGGGAGTTGTACTTCTAGACCACTGTCAGGGAGATCAGACCAATTTCTGCCCGTCTTCTCTATTTGGCTGGGGTCTTTTATACCGGACTAGAGCTTTCGCTAGCCCCCATATTGGATGAATTAACTAGGTGTTCCCACCTAGGGGTACTGTTTCTCCATTTCCCCTATCCTAGGAGTCAACGGCCGGCTGGTGCACTTTGCCACCTTAGTGGAGTACGGTTACGAGCAGGTCGATTGTGGTAGTTGTTCTGGCCACGCGACACCCGTGATTTGTCGAATTGTATTTCTGTTTTGCCCTTATGAGTCTTATGGTTAGTCATTAGCGGCCCCTACCCTCAACTTAAGACAGTTGTTTTGCCGGGGTTAATCTTTGTATGGGGGAGGGCGTAGGTAACATGCTCGAAGTGATCGATGCGGCTACGCATGAAATTAATTCGCAAAGAAATCTTCGTACGGCCATTTCTGTAGATCTCCTTCTTCTCCTTTTTTGTAAGCTAGTCGGGCTTATTTATTATTGAACTTATTTATTATGTTATTATTAAATATATTTTATTATTAAAAATATTTATTGCTGAAAAAGAAAAAGCTTTCCGACCTCGCATGGAAACATACATACATACATATGTATACCTGTAAAAATATGGCTCATAATGATAATAAAATATGGTTAAGTGAGAATAATATAAATAAAATGCAGAAGTGTGTAAAAGCTAAGAAAGGTTAAGAACAAAATTGCTGAGTGTGCCGTAACCACGGGTTTGGACCGGGGGCTACTCAACTGTACTGTGAAAAGGAAAAGTTTTCCCATTTCCCGAAAAAAGGTAAAAGTAAAAGAATTATTTTTGTGGTTTGTTTCTTTTTATATTTATTTAACATTTGATATTAAATATAATGATTTACAATACTACAATACTACAATACTTGGATCCTAAATTGAGGGCTTTGGAGGTAAAGCCGTCGGACCGCGCGGTTCATGCGCCTGCTCATTTTCCACGTTTCCCGTTGTATCCGGGCGATGCGTGTTTGGCTCCTTTGGAGTTGCTCCTGGACTCGGAGCAACTGGTTCTGATCCTCCTCCTGATCTCGGCTCCGGTGCCGGATCTCTCGCTCGAGTTCTTCATTTCCTGCCTGGTATCTCTGTATCCAGCACTGCTGGATATGGTCCTCATTCAAGTGGATACTACGGCGACTAGGAGCGCCAGATATGATGCTTGGTCCCCGTATCTAACTTGTAGCCGATGAAGCCGGCGGGCAGCTCGGATGGCTTGGTTGTACATGTTAGACGACTGCATCATGTCTGGTGACTGGTCGGTCCCTGGCTGTGGCTCTTATAGCAGAATCGGGGTAGTTCTGATGACTGTTCTACCCGTCATGTGATCGGGGCTTCTATTAATTCGTGCAATCCCGCAGTTCTAAGCTTGTGGCCTTCTGGAGTCGTCGGATTACGTTCAGAGGTTCAGGCGACATACAGGTCTTTAGCATGGAATACCCCGATATAGCGCTTTGCCCTTACGCTGGAGTACACAGCGAATTCGATTCGGACCAAGCTTGGAATTATATCCGTCAGCTTTGTTACTCTGCCTGTAGTTTTTCCCATAGACAACTTGTCCCACGGAAAACTCTACGAGCTTGCTACGGGTGTTATATGCCTTTTCCGCGCGTTCATGAGTTCGGTTTTGTCGGATAAGTTCTATCTTGTCTGGGAGGCTTATCTGTGGATCTCCTGCCTGTATTCCCCCAAGCTTTCGTAGAATCGGATAGGCTGTTCCATGGGTAACCATCACCGAACATGGCGTAATATGGTTCCATGCCTATCGGCTCGTGTGTGCGTGTGCCTAAGGGCACACTCTACTCGACTTAGTTGGGTATCCCAATTTCGCTGATCGGTGGTAATTGTCGCTCGCAAAATTCGGAGTGCCGATCGGTTTACCCTCTCAGCCGCGTTCGCTTGCGGGGAGTAAAATCCAGTCTTTGCGTGTCGAATACCGTAGCGGGTCATTTGTTCGCCAAAAATTTGAGACACAAATTGCTTGCCGTTGTCCGAGTGTATGAACTCGGAGACCCCATGTTGATGGAAAATTTGGTCTCCAGGAATTTGATGACTTTTGCAGCTACTGCAGGTCCCATCGGCTGCAACCAGACAAACTTGGAGAAATGGTCTAGGCATACAAAAATCACCGGATTCCCGGCTTTGGTCCTCTGGTATGGTCCCATTAAGTCGATGAACAACCTTTGGCCAGCCAGCCATGGGTTGTCGGTCATTTTTGTTGGCGGTATTGGTAATCTTACAGACCTCGCATTCCTTCACTACTTTTTGGAAATCTACAGCCATCCCTGGCCAATAGTAAAATTGTCTTAATTTGGCTAGTGATTTTTGCAACCCCCCATGCCCTGCGGTTATGGAATGATGTGCTCTCCAGACGAAATCGGGTCGCAGCTTGGCGGGAACCCAGAGCTTCCATGCTCGGGCTTCATCCACGGCGTCGTTTTGGCAGAATCCCATCCGTTTATTTACATAGCCCTCCGATGTTTGAAGGTCTGGAATTTTTACCTAAATTTTCGTCCACCGCCTGCACTACGTTGACATAATCCGATGATTGGAATCGAGGTTGATGTGTACACCCAGAAAAAAATCCGTTCGAAACGTTCAAAAATCAAGACCAAACGTTGTCAAAAAGTGCGTGAGCCCGTTTGTTGACAGTTCATGAACGGTCGTTCGTGAAATGTGAAACTTTAGGGTCGGGTTCCGAACGAATGGTGTCAGTTTAAGAACATTTCGGGCTTAACCTGAGAACATTAAAATCTAAAACAAGGGAGAACGCTATAGTCGAGTACCTCGACTATCAGACACCCGTTACTCAGCTAAATGGAGATATGCAAGCAGCAAAGCGAGATTAAAATGCGCCACCTACCGGCGGTATACAGATTTAAGCGTTATGGGCGTTAGAGTGGGCGTGGCAAAAGAGTAAAAGGGTATACTAGATTCGTCGGAAAGTATGTAACAGGCAGAATGAAGCGTTTCCGACCCCATAAAGTATATATATTCTTGATCAGGATCACTAGCCGAGTCGATCTAGCCATGTCCGTCTGTCCGTCTGTCCGTATGAACGCTGAGATCTCATAAGCTATGCAAGCTACAATACTATGATTAGGCATGCAGATTCCTGAGATTCCTGCGCAGCGCAGGTTTATTTCAGCAGAGTGCCACGCCCACTCTAACGCCCACAAACCGCCCAAAACTATGGCTCCTACAGTTTTGATGGAAGATAAAAAGTTTTAACTGAAATGTATTGTTCTCGTCTATACCTATCGATTGACCCCAACGCCCACTCTAACGCCCACAAACCGCCTAAACCTGTGGCACCCACAATTTTTATGCTAGATAAAAAAATGTAACTGAAATGTATTGGTCATGTCAATACCTATCAATTGATCCAAAAAAAATTTGCCACGCCCACTCAAACGCCCATAACGCATAAATCTGTCTACCGCCAGTAGGTGGCGCATTTCAATCTCTCTTTGCTGCTTGAATATCTTGGTATCTGATTGTCGAGGTAATCGACTATAGCGTTCTTCCTTGTTATTATTTAAGTTTTCCATGTTAATTCCCACGAACTGCGGAAAAGGGACAGGTCCACCCGGGCAGAGATCCGCTGTACCCGGGTAAGGCTGACTTAGAACAGACGGTCGCCACTTCCCTGAGCTCACCGTTTGAGACTGAGTTTTTTGATAGCTCAGGCTCCCAGCCAGATTGACTCTCGGCACGGTACAAGTGACAGCCCGGGGTAAGATGAGTTGTGTGGGTAGGGAAGAGGTAGGTTCAAAGTGTGTGGGAAGGGCGTATGTGTGAGCTATTTGTCGGAGGCGGCAGCACAAGCGCGACGTCGGTACTGCTGCGGCGCAGATACCCGCTGACTGTCCGGGGCTACTTATTTACGCTTCGTGTTGGGGGTTTGTCGGTAGCCGGGCCGTGTCCAACTTCCACGCTTATTCGTAGCTACCCTGGAGAACCAGGGCGCTCGCTATCCGCAACCTAAGTTTGTCGCTTTCTGGAGTCGTCGGATTACGTTCAGAGGTTCAGGCGACATACAGGTCTTTAGCTTGGAATACCCCGACACTTTTCCCCACTGCATTGCCCAGCTCATATAGCGCTTTGCCCCTACGCTGGATTACCCAGCGAATTCGATTCGGACCAAGCTTGGCATTTTATCCGTCAGCTTTATTACTCTGCGGAAAATTCTACGAGCTTTCTACGGGTGTTATTTGCCTTTTCCGGGCGTTCATGAGTTCGGTTTATTCCTTGGGTTCCATTTTTTCGGATGAGTTCCATCTTGTCTGCAAGACCTATATGTGGATCTCCTGCCAGTATTCCCCCCAGTTTCCGTAGAAACGGATAGGCTGTTCCATGGGTAACCATCCGCGTTCCGAACATGGAGTTATATGGTTCCATGCCTATCGACTCGTGTAGGCCATTCCTAAGGGCACACTCTATTCGGTATCCTAATTTCGCTGACCGGTGGCAATTGTTGCTCACAAAATTTTTAATACTTCGGTTTACCCTCTCAGCCGCGTTCGCTTGCGGGTAGTAAAGTCCAGTCCTTACGTGTCGAGTACCGTAGCTGTAGATGCCTCAATAGAGTTTAATCGGACAGATGATGACAATGCTGAAGACTTTCGCTTAGCATTGACAAAGTTATAAAACTGCCTTGGATCCTTTGAAAATTCAAATTTACATCGGTTCAAATACATGGAATAGCAATGACTGTTAAGTACATTAAAATTAGTACGAGCCACTACATATCTTGAAAATTCAGATGGCCTACCCGACTTTTTGTACTTTTTGTAGAAGTTTGTTTTTAGGTTTCTAAGTCTTTGCAACTGATTGGTAAACCAAGGAGACCTGTCTAACTTAGGGGGAAAACAATCAGGAACACATTCACAGAAAAAAGACTTTAGGACACTATAAAATAGTTCCGGAGCACTTTAAATGTCAAAGAAATTATATAAATTTGTCCAGTTATATTGTGAAATCAAGTTGTTGAGTTTACTAAAGTCACATTTACGAAATCGTCTACTATTAGTTGGAGAAAGTAAAAGAGATAGGGTATCAACGCAGTGAAGACAAATTGTAAGTTCTAATGTGGGATGATACCAGTCTTCTGGCACAACTAGAGGGTCAATTCTAGATACCGTGACTTCAGACGGATCTAAAGCAAATACAAGATCTAATTGTCTGTTTAGTGAATTACGTATAAAGCTAACTTGCTGTAATGATAATTCTAACAGACCGTCAACGAAGTCATGGTCAGATAAAGGGGTAGAGACAAGTGAGTCAGTAAAATGGGACCAAGAAATGTCAGAGAGATTGAAATTACCCAAAACAATCAAAAGATCCCTTTCGGAAAGATGAGATAGAACAATTTTTATTGCAGACAAATGTTGCTCATAAATTGTTAAGTCGGATCCAGGTGGAATATAAGAACAAGTTACTTAAATTGAAAAAGATTTCAAAGAAACTTCAACACCAACGAATTCGATATCATTGGGATAAGGAATGTATATTGTCTCCGATGTTAAAGTAGAGGGAACGGCAATTAGCACCCCACCTCCCCCTAGTTCTATACGTATTAACATTTTTGTACAGAACTTCAGAGTCTGAAATCTCCGGTTTCAGCCAAGTCTCAGTAAAGGCCAGAATGTCTTCAGAAAAGGAAGAGGAGTCAGCATAAAGATTAGGTAGCTTCATATTAGGTCCCCTAACATTTTGATAGGCCAAAAATTAACTGCTTAGTTTTTTGGCGCAGGTACTGTCGTGGAAAGCCAATTATTAGTTCTCCGTCTGCTTGGAACAAATTCTTTAATGACCAATTCATCATTACGCCAAAAACTTTTAGAATTTAGTACATTAAATACTTCAGGAGGAGCAGATATTTTAAATGAAGATATCCTACGAACATATGGAAATTTAAACTCCTCCACTGTGATGTTTTGAGATGGGAATTCCTGGTGTATAAATTCCAAAACATCTGCAAATGTGGTTTCAGGTGTTAAACGAGACACAAATAATTGCTTGCTATATGGAACAACCGAGAGTCTCTTTCTTCCGCCACCAACAATCTGAACACCGTTCGTCTGATTATCGATACTAGTAACTCCTATAGAGCTAACTTCACCTGCAGGCACAGAAAGCTGCGTAGTGTTTGACCCCTTAGGCTGACTAGCAGAAACATGGACTCTTCCAGAGCTTTTGGTACCTATGGGTACTGCTGTCAGTCAAGCCTTAGGTCCCCCAACGCCAGCGGATGCCGACATAGCTGCCGCTACCGATCGGGTAACAATATTTGAGGCTAAGTTGGGATTTGGAACTGCTGCCTTTACTTCAACAGATTTTAAAGGAGCGGTCTTTCTGCGTTTAGGTGACCCTACTGACATTTTTTTGTTTTCAAGGTCCGCCTTTAACTCTTTGAAATCGGCAACTACGCTCATAAGTTTATCAAACAGTTTCATAAAACGATCATTGGTCAGCGCAACATAGCCATCCAAATCACGGTCTATTTCAACGCATGAGGCACAAGTCCACAAAAAACCAACACGCAGATCAATATAGTCTTTTACTCTGCCAACAAGTCCAGTACATTTCGGATGTATGACTATGTAGCAGAGACGACAGTAAATAAAATCGTCATTAGATGACGATCCAAAATTACAATCTTTCTTGGAACAAAAAAGATCCATTTTTTTAAATATTTTAATTTAAGAACAAAAAAACCAAAAGTTACTTTTAAAACCAAAAATCAAAAGAATTATAAATACCTCGCTTAATTTGACACTGCGATCAAACAATAAAAATGTAGACACAATAGTATAAGAGCGCGTAGAGACTGCGAGAGCGCGACAGAGTGGCGGTCGACTGAGCGTGGCCTGCGAAACACAATCAAAATATACACGACAACAGTTTATACGACAAGAAACGGGAGAGAGATAACAAGAAACTAAAAGAAAACAACAACAAAAGCTATTGAAACAAATGCACCGCAGCGTAATCTAACTTATGACCTGTTTCATTTCTTAACAAGACTTGATCACCTACTGATATGTCCATGTTGTTTATTTTCTGATCATATAGTATCCTATTAATCTACCCGTTACTCGTGGAGTAAAAGGGTATACTAGATTCGTCGGAAAGTATGTAACAGGCAGAATGAAGCGTTTCCGACCCCATAAAGTATATATATTCTTGACCATGATCACTAGTCGAGTCGATCTGGCCATGTTCGTCTGTCCCTCTGTCTGTCTGTCCGGATGACCGCTGAGATCTCGGAAACTATAAGAGATAGGCTATTGAGATTTGGCGTGCAGATTCCTGAGCTTCTTACGCATCGCAAGTTTCAGCAGAGTGCCACGCCCACTCTAACGCCCACAAACCGCCCAAAACTGCGGCTCCTACATTTTTGATGCTAGAATAAAATTTTTAACTGAAATGTATTATTCTCATTAATACCTATCGATTGCCACGCCCACTCTAACGCCCATATCGCTTAAATCTGTCTACCGCCGGTGGGTGGCGCATTTTAATCCTGCTTTGCTGCTTGCATATCTCCATTTCCCTTTGGTCCCTTTAGCTGAGTAACGGGTATCTGATAGTCGAGGTAATCGACTATAGCGTTCTTCCTTGTTTTTCTAATTTTCCTCTATCATTACTCTTTTGTATGCTAGTTCTAATCTATAATTTCTTTCCTTAGCATAGTCATCTATATTATATGTGTTTCTATATTATCTATACTATTAAATTGTTTTGGTAAACTATTTGTTTTACCAAACACTAGCTCATATGGACAATAATTATGTGGCATTGAGGGGGTCGTGTTGAAACAAAAAACAAAATATTGAAGCCATAAGTCCCAATAAGTTCTATTAACCGATATATAAGAACGTATGTATTCATTGAAAGTTTTGTGACTTCGTTCTATTGTTCCGACTGTCTGGTGGTGGTGTGCCGTAGATGTTATTTTTTCAAATTTTAGGTATTTGCACAAATCATTTATAATTGAATTGTTATATTCTGTACCCATGTCCGTAATGAACGTCTTTATTGGACCATACTTCAGAATAAATGATTCAAAAATTGCTTTAGCGACAGAGTCCGCGCTCTAATTTGGAACTGGTATGACAACGAAATATTTAGTTTAGTCACATACTAGAGTGACTGCATATTCATTGCCATTTTCTGATTTTTGTAGTGGACCAATAGTGTCCACTATCACTCTGTCGAAAGCATTTATATGCGTATCAGTTATTATTAATGGAGTCTTATTGTGCTTAGTTATTTTAGCTTTTTGGCATTTCTTTGTATGTACTCAGTAATATTTCTATTCATACCATTCCAAAAATAATGTCTTTTGACCTTGGCCAAGGTTTTTGTAATGCCAGTATGACCTCCTTGTATTGGATCGTGATGTAATTTAGACAGTATAGCTTCTTTCTCACCTTGTTTTTCTATAAGGCCCACCGGGTTGAGTGGTGCTACTCCTAATGTACTCAGTATCTTATTGCCCATTTGTTTAAAATTATCTATCGAAACATGTTCAAGTATTTTACCACGGTGCCATTTGGCTGATTTTGTTTATACCGGCTTGCATTTCAAGCCTTTGGAAAAATTCACCTCAGTCTTGGATTCCATTGGTATATAAATTGCTAACATCATATCTTGCAGTAATTTTCCTACCATGTTTAAATAAACAGAGCATACATTTTACATGCAAGGTCACTACTTAACATACTTAGTAATTATTTATGACTTCATATACGTTGGGCTTAGAAGCTTTCTCTATAGATGGCGTAGGCAATTCCATTTCTTTATTTTCCGCGCGGATTTTCTGTCTATTTTGATATCTAGTAGTGACTTTCTTTATATTTCCAGTAATGTTTTGTAGATCTTTAATTGTTATTCTTGCCTCATACGTGTCAGTTTTGAAATCGGATTTATCATTGAAAATAGATATATTAATGGTCTGTGATCTGTTTTGAATTGCAGCTAATTCCAGCTCAGTTGTACACTTATTACTTTCTTCCTTAGTGAAAGCTTTTGAGGCATGTGCAATGGGAAGTTGGAGGCCGTTATGGTTTTGAGTTTAAACCGCTCCACACTTGCTTACTTGCATCAGTAATTATACAAAATTCTTTGATGAAATCGGGATATTGTAGCAAAGTACGTTCCATGAGTTTTGTTTTTAAATATTGAAATACGTTTTGGCATTCATCTGTCCATTCAAAAGGAAAATACTTTTTACATAATCTTATTATGTGCCGTGAATATTCGGCGAAGTTTTTTATGAAATGCCTATAATAATTGCAAAATGCTACGAAACGTCTAGAGCTGTCCGCATTGTGCGGCTCAGCGTAATTCATAATGACGTCATATTTCTTGTCGTCTGGAAGTATTCCTTTATCTGTGCATTTAAGACCGAAAAAAGTCACCTCATGCATAAAAAATGAACATTTTTCTGGATGTTACCTTAGATTGTATTTCCTACTTTTCTCAAAAAGTCTCTTAAGTTTCTAAGCATATGTTTTCCGGAACAACCTATAACTATTAAGTCATCCATATAAAGGAATGCTTGTGAAGATTATAATCCAGAGAATGCTATAGTCATCATTCTCTAAAATGAATTAGGCGGTCTCTTTAATTCGAAAGTTAATTGCGTGAAGCGATACGAGCCATTGCTCGTTGAAAATGACGTTATATCTCTCAAACTTTTTTCGAGTTCAATTTGATGAAATCCTGACATTAAGTCAAGGCATGAAAAATATTTTGCTCGTCCTAGTTGATCCAAAATATTATCAATTTTTGGGAGTGGAAATTTATCGGACTGTAATTATACTCGTTACTCGTAGAGTAAAGGGGTATACTAGATTCGTCGGAAAGTATGTAACATATTCTTGATCAGGATCACTAGCCGAGTAAATCTAGGCATGTCCGTCTATCCGTCCGTCCGGATGAACGCTGAGATCTCGGAAACTAAAAGAGCTAGGCTCTTAAGATTTGGCACGTAGATTTCTGAGCTTCTTACGCAACGCAAGTTTATTTCAGCAATGTGCCACGCCCACTCTAACGCCCACAGACCGCCAAAAACTGTGGCTCCTACAGTTTTGATGCTAGAATTAAAATTTTAACTGAAATGTATTGTCCCCATCAATTGACCGAAAAAAAAGTTTGCCACGCCCACTCTAACGCCCACAAAACGCCTCAGCCTGGGGCGCCCTTAATTTCTTCCAATCTTCAGATTGCTTGAAGACTAATTGACAGTTGTATTTTTTAATAATATCGATTCCTAAAATGCCATCACAAGGAACAGCGAATTGTAAATCCACGATATGAAAATCGTGTTGGATTATGTACTTAGTGGTCTGTATCTCAATTGAAGTTACTTTCTTGGATTTGGTTACCTCTTGACTTATTCCTTTTATGTCTATAATATAATTATCTTTTATGTCATGAAATACACCAGAATTTTCTTTAACTATTGAAATGTTTTCACCTGTGTCTACTAAAAAGACAAGTGGTTTTCCTGTAGCCATATGGTTGAATAATACAAATATGTTCTGACTGAGATTAACAGTATGAACCTTATCTGAAGGGGTTTTGATTACTCGGACGTTACTTGGGTTATTATTGTAGTGGCCTCGACTCCAGTTGCCACGACCTCTTGAGTTTCCTCTATATTGGCCTCGTCCATTATTGTATTGGGTACCATTGTTGTTGTAATTATTATTACGACTGCGAAAGTTACCTCTTTACTTTCCTCGTCCGCTGTGTATAATTATGGTAATATAGGAAAGTGTTTGGCTGTCCGGTTGCTTCTGTCCAACTATACGATTTTTGATTGTACAACTTTTAGTCATTGCTTTGACTGACAATATTAGATTGCGTCATTTTGATAATGTTGTTAAATATATTCTCTATTATGGTTGAATTAGCATAGAATCTGTAGAATTATCCAGATCTGACATTAAAACAGCTAGAATAGTAAGATTGTTTAAATCTTGCTTAAACTAAAGTTTAATTGATATTAAATAAGATCGTAGTCTGATCAAAAATTTTGATACTTGGACCAATGATCTTGATTTCATTTTTTTCTCTGGCCATATATTAGTATACGTGCTTCATTAAGGCATTTTACTAGTATCTCTACATATTTCTTAATAGTATTTTTTTGAATTGGCCTGTTTTGTGTAAGTGACTTATATGATTTATCAAAGTCAATTTTTATGTTATTTATTTGCTTATATAATTCATTCCATTCCATTATATTATGGATATGAATTATTTTTTAAAGACCATCATTATTGTTCTACCTAGTATTGGGTGATCGTCTATTACTTATATAACTTGCACACCTGGAATGGTGGTTAACACAATTTCCTTTTGGGTGTTTGTGCAATGTATTAATGGAGAAGCATTAAAATTAAAGGTTTTAGTACATAAATTGTATAATTCTAGACTAATTGCTGAACTCTTTCTTTAAAATATAGGTCCCTATCATATGTTTCTTTAATTGCCTTTACTGTAGCCATATCTTAGATAAAATATATTTTTATTTGTATTTAATTATATTCATTTTATTCAATTTTCATAAAGTTTCAAAGATAATTACAGGCTTTTTTTTCAACTAATGTTGTTTGTGCTCCCTTTTTATTAAAAAAAAATAAATTTTGTCCATATCATTTGCCTGGCTCATATATTTCTTAAAAATTTGTTTTGTAACTTATGTAGTTTATAGAAATTGGCGCACATTATACCAACAAGTATTATCAACAGTGTGTGTATTAATTCTAAGTCATTATTATTTGACTCTACTTTATTAATGAAATTAGCAAGGAACTTGTGAGATGGTTCCAAAGTCGACTAGCTTGGGCAACCGAGCGGGTCGCAGGTTGCGGATAACGGACGACCTCTCTCGAGGCCAACTGTGAATAAGCTGAGGGAGAAGTCAAACACGGAATCGTGGACGGAAACCCCAGTAAATAAACAGTCCCGAACAGCCAGCGGGTATTTTGCAACGAAGCAATACCGACGATGCGAATTATTCAGCCGCATCTAAATAGTTGCTTTACACCAACCCATTCCCAACACAACACCTATTCATCTCCCCTCCTAAGCAACATCTCACTCCAGGCCGAACTACGGTGTAATACGGACCGGAATACGGACATAAACTAGCCCAGTCTCAAACGGTGTGCTCAGGGACATGGCGACCCCCTGTTCTAACCATCGCGGATCTCTGCCCGGGCGGACTTTTCCCCTTATCCGCAACTCGTGGGACCAATTATGGAAGCAACAAAAATAAATCAAAAACAAAACACAGTGATGGGAACTCTCAAAAAACACTCGGATAAGCTGAACACTGGTTCCCACATCCGCGCCAGCACGGTTCCGAAAAGGCCGCATCCCAAACTAGGGATGACCAGTGGCAGAAAGACAGCCGTCACGGGCGCTTCTGCGCCTAAAGCAGCCGTAGACACTTGCAAGTCGCTCGGGCCACCCGTTGGAGCCAATAAATACACTTACGCAGAAAGGCGAACTGCCGCCCAGACTCTGCGCTCTCATGACAGCAGCAACGTTGCCACACTTTCGCCTGAATTGCTAAAGAAGGTAGAGTGGGCAAGGAAGATGCTTCCTAACTACGGGCCGGATAAGACCACTCAAGAAGGGACTCAGGCGAAAAGGCAGCGATCCCTCGAACAACCCGGACCATCGGCGAAGAGATCTAAGATCCAGCCATCGGTCTCCTTCGCCGAAATTACGAAGGACCGAATCCTACTCGGTCTCAATGACAAGGGCAATCCGGAGGGCAGGGTTCCCAGAAACAAGTGGAAGACAGTGGAGTCCCACCTTTCCCTCATTTGCCTGCGCATGGTGCGGGAGAAGCCAGGCACATCAACATCAACGCACTAGACTGGTGTGATGTCCCAAGTAGGCCCCGAGCTCGGATTTGGCTCCCAGCAGCGAAGGGGACGTCAACCAGGCGGTGTTGGTCCTAAACAAGGAGTCAGTGGCTCCAATCGAGACTGCTCAAGAAGTGCTGAACTTCGGGTTTAGTGCGATCCACATCAAGCTGGCCAACTCCAATGCCGCTGCCGGCAACCCAGCCGAGCAGGTGCTTGCTGAGGAGTTGGAGGCACCTGGTGGGCCGGAGGATGGCTACTCTACTGATTCGTCGCTAACAAATCTGTGATGGAGGTTGCATCTGTAAATGTCACTAAGACTTCTACAATTAAACCTGCACCACAATAAAGCAGCGTCTGCTGCACTTCTGCTTTGCCTAACCGAAGGCGGAGCCGACCTTTTCTTTGTACAGGTTGCTGGACTAGGAACAAAGGAATACAAGCTTATGCTTGACCCCAAAGAAGGTCAAATTCGAACCAGCATATAGCCAAAACGCATCTTAGTATATTTCTGCTTCATAGTTACAGCAACGGAGACACCACCGCAGTAAGCCTGGAGCTGCAAAGTGGCTCTACAAGGGTCCTATCGGCCTACTTGGCATTTGAAAAGGTAAACCCCCCAGATGCGCTGGTCAGAGGACTGGCAGTGGAATGCAAAAAGCTCAGGAAAGGTTTGGTAATAGGCTGTGAGGCCAACGCCCATCACACCCAGTGGGGTTGCCCATACAACAATGACAGAGGTGAGTCTATTTTTAATTTTATTCTAAATTCGAACCTATTCCTATGCCATAGGGGCAATGTCACTACATTCATAACTAAAGCTTGCCAAACGATCATAGATCTAACTTTAGTATCAGACTCACTCGTAGGTGCAGTCAAAAACTGGGCAGTCTCTGACGAGCACTCCTTTTCGGACCATAGACTCATGGAAACAGTATTGTCCCTTGATTCGCCCTTGCCGGTCAGCTTCGCTAACCCCAGACGAGCCGACTGGCACAGGTACAAAGAAGTTCTGACGAACCATGGAACCGTCAGAAAGCATCACAAACCCACAGGAGCTGGACGGAACAGTATAAAAATTCACAGAGGTATTCAACACTGCCTTCAAAGTTGCCTGCCCCGCAAGGAAACCAAGGGGAAGGAAAAAACCCCACTGGTGGACCCAACACTATCCATCCTCAGAAACAACTGCAGATGCCTGTTTAACAGAGCAAGGGCGGGAAATGAGGACACTAACTGACAGAACGACAAGTTTAAACTAGCCTAAACAAAAAGGCCATTAGAAGAGCATGGCTGACTTTCTGCTCTGACATAGAAAAAACGACTAATGCCGCAAGGCTCAGGAAAATACTCTCTAAAACAGCAGCGCCTTTGGGCTATCTTCAGAAAGCAAACGGATCATGGCCAGACTCCAGTAAAGAGTCCTTGGACCTGCTCCTAGACGCTCACTTCCCGGGGAGCCAACAAACAGGTCACTGTCCAAAAAGAGGAGCAGGAGAGGGAATAGAATTAGATCCACTTCTATCAGACCGCACAATGAAATGGTCCATTCATAGTGTCCGGGACCGGACGGGATAACACCGGCTCACATCCAGCAAGCAGGACAAATAGCCATAAACTGGCTGAAATCTTCCACTCCATCCTGGCGGTAGGAGAACTACCAACAGCTTGGCAAGAAACGAAGGTGGCTTTCACTCCCAAAGCATGGAAGGCCACTCACACTACAGCAAAGGATGCCTAACATCATTCCTGCTTAAAAGCTTTGAAAGAATGATAAGCCTTCACATACGGGCCACCATAGACCCGACACAAATATCAGAGGCACAACACGCTTATACCAAAGGTAAGTCAACCGAATCGGCGCTACACTTGGTGGTAAGCAACATCGAGAAATCACTCAGCCTCAAGGAATACACACTGATCGCCTTCCTGGACATAGAGGGAGCCTTCAATAAAGTGCTTCTCACTGCAATAACAGAATCTCTCACAGAACTAGGGGTTGAGCCGCCAATGGTGAGGCTAATCCATAAATTGCTGATAAGCAGAATGGTCACAGCCACACTAGGGTCCTCAACCCAGACTAGACTAGTGAACAGAGGCACCCCGCAAGGAGGTGTACTATCACCCATCCTGTGGAATATCGCGGTACATAAACTACTGCGGATTCTGGAAGGAGGAGGTTGTAAGATCGTGGCATACGCAGGCGACGTCGCCATCATCTTTAATGGAAAATATCCACAAACACTTTGCGATCTTATGACCGCTAAGCTTAAAATACTATCGGAATGGACAATAGCGAACGGACTCGAGGTAAATCCCTCGAAAACGGAACTTGTTCTATTTACAAACAGATACAAAATTCCACAACTCAACCCAACCATTCTAAACAATTGTAATCTCTCTTTTAGCGATCACGCCAGGTACTTGGGGTTAGTATTAGATAAGCGCCTCAAATGGGGCTTAAACAACCAAGAGAGAACCAAGAAAGCGACCATTGCACTTTACTCCTGTAAAAAAGCAATTGGGCTAAGATGGGGCATGTCCCCTAGAATAGTCAACTGGATATACACAGCGGTAGTCAAGCCAATCCTACTATATGGAGTGGCTCTGTGGTGGACCGCTTTGCACAAACAATGTATACTGACTCCTCTAAACAAAGTACAGCGAATGGCGGCTTTGTATACTAGTGGAGCCCTTCGAACCACCCCGAATGAAGCGCTGAATGCGATCTTGAACCTCCCTAGTCTGGATTTAACAGGCATACCAAATCGGCAGCTATTCGACTGAGTGACAGTGGGCAGTGAAAAGCCCACTTTTATGGCCATGCTAAAATTCTCCAGCATGATAAATCGATTCCGAAGATAATGGATCTATGCAAATCCTTTGAATATAGTCACACCCTTTGAGGTCCTGATTCCAGATAGAGAAGAATCAATCAATCTGCTTATATACAGATGGCTCCAAATTATAACTCCCGTACAATAGCAGAATGTCGCAGATCTCTCCACTAGATGGCTAATCAGTTTACTATCAGCCTAATATGGGTTCCGGATCACCGGAATATCATAGGCAACTGCATAGCGGACGAGTTAGCCATGCAGGGCACCATCAAGCCTCTCCTCCCAGGAAAGGAGAATGTCGGTATGCCCATGGCAACTTGCAAGCTAAGTATAAAAACTACTTTTACAAACTTGCCAACACCCATTGTTAAAACGCACCACAGTGTCGTATCGTGTGATAAACAACAAAAAAACCTCGGAATTACTCAAATTCAGCCGCACAGAGTGTGGCATGTTGATTCGCGCTCTTACTGGCAACTGGCTTGTTGGCACACATGCCAGGCTGAAAGCCCCACAAAATGATTTCTGCAGAAGCTGCAGGGATGAGGAAGAAGTTTTATTCCAGCGTTGGTACAAGTGACGGACTGCCACTCGTACTTGACTGCTGGTCATCGCAAAGACTTATGACATTTTCCTCATTTTGGTTGTTGTGGTTGATAATCCCTGAGTTGATGTTGTTGTTGTTGTTTTTGTTTAAATATGAACATCTGTCACGGTCGCATTGTAGTAAAAAGATGTCCTCTATATATATATATTTATATTATATTATATATATATATATATATATATATATATCATATTATCATATTTGAATAATCTTTTATTATATTTGGAGCAGCAAAGGTGCCGCTACCAACGTCCAGTTGTTTCTGTTCATACATTTATCCTTAGGTTCTAAGTACGCCTAAGTCTCGTAGCTGCGCTGCTTACAGTTGGACAGCAGAGAGACGGCTATGTATATCTTATATATTATATGTATAAAATTATGCTCTCTTAAGCTGCAGCGCTAGGGAATACTGCGCGCGTGCAACAGAATGCTGACACTTGCACTTTCTGTGAGCGATCGACTCATGTTTCGGCCACTTAGGTTTTTGACCGGGACTTTGTTTATGTAAACACTGCAACAGAGTGTTCACTTAAAAACTCTTGGTACAGTAGATATTTAATATATGCATATTACAAAATAAACACAGCTTGAAGCGAGTCGTTTCAAACAGTCTCACTATTGTCGATTCCCCGCTATTTTCTCCAACACAAGCTTGCATTACTTCAACTTCATGGTTTCTGCGACTCATCAATCCGAGCTTCCGGTTACTACCTGTATCTACGCTCGGAGACATCAACAATAAGTATTGCAGTTCATTTGCTGACTGGAAAATCTAGAGTAGCACATACTAAGAAAAAATATCTTCAGAAAATATCTTGGTCAACTGTATGCAAAGATAAAACTCTTATTGGCGGACTGCATTGGCTAAAAAAACACTCAGTAACTCTGTTAGCATTCGTCGGTAACCGCATATCAGAAATTCAAGAATGGTCTGCAGATGGCCAGTGGAAATTTGCTCCCGGTGGAAGCAATGTGGCGGACATTGTCTAACGTGGCACTACCACAACTGAACTCGCAACCTCTATGTGGTTCACAGGGCCACCGTTTTTAACCCAACCGATATCCCAGATTCCAAAGTCTCCAGAAATTATCGATATAAACTTAGAAGTTGTCAAGGCAGAGCGTGTTCTGTGAAACTATGATCAACAATCACGTTCTTCAGCATATGACCCGCATTAACTCCTACAAAAGTTGCCTCCGCACCATCGCCTATGTCTTTCGCTTTGCAACAATATCACAGTTAGGTAAAATCGTCAAAGCATCGCATACTCCAGACGAGCTCCATCGCGCATCGTACAGCGTCGTTTACAACATTCAGCAACAATCGTTTCTGGAAGACTTTCACTCGCTATAGAAAGATAAACCGCTTACAGGTCGTTTAAAATACTTAACTCCATTTTTCGACAGCTCCTCAGGATATCCCCTCATCAGGGTTGAAAGACGACTCCAGAACGCCGACGTCCCTGAGTCGGAACGGAATTGTCATGCAGGCCCGAAAGCTCTAGTCGCGCTAATCCATGTGGAATACTGGATCGTCAATGCCAGAGACCTCGCTCGTCGAGTGGTGCGTTCCTGTATGGCGTGCGTTCGGTTTAAGCCCAAACTGGAGAACCAACGCATGGGATTGCTGTTACCAGAACGAGTGCAACAAGAACAACCGTTCCAATAGTGTGGCATCGATTTCTGCGGACCGTTCAACACGAATCTCTGCCACAGAGGAAAGGGTCCTACAAAGTCCTATCTAGCCGTCTTCATTTGTTTGGCCTCTGAGGCAGTGCACATAGAAGTCGTCTTTGATTTGTCAACCAAGGCATTTCTCGCAGCACTTAAACAGATGATTGCCCGGCGCTCAAGGCCTTCGGATATATACTGCAAGAATGGAACTAATTTTGTCGGAGCTGCCAATCATCTCCGTGAACTACCAGTATTCTCGGAGGCCAAAGCCACGCAAGAAGCTTTTTCATAATACTCGTCAACTAATCTCATAACACTCCATTTCATCCCTCTTAGAGCTGCCCATTTTGGATTCCTTTGGGAGGCCGCGGTAAAGAGCGCGAAGAGTCTGCTCTACAGAACGCTAATAAACTCAAGATTCACATTTGAAGAGCGCTGTACCATCACCGCGGAAGTCGAAGCGATGCTAAATTCGCGTCCGCTGTCTCCGCTATGTCCGGATCCCAACGATCATAGAGCACTTACTCCGGGTCACTTCCTAGTGGAGAAATCTCTTCGCGCGTCCATAGAAAATCATCTCATCCACAAAGGTCTCGAACCTAGAAAGATATGATGCCGTAGTCGCAGCTAAGCAGGCATTTTGGCGTCGGTGGTCATCCGACTACTTACAAGAGCAGCGTTCCCGGAGAGGATGGTCTAATGAGGGTGGGCCACACTCGAACAAGCACAGGCGTATGCTGCCGACCAGTACATAAGCTGTCCGTACTTTCCACTGCATCTCATTCTTATTGAAAGGAGATCCTTTCAAGGCGGCCGGGATGTTTGGTCAAACTCGAGCTTTCCCGCAGCTGGTCTCTCATTGTACTTAATAATATAAACATAATTTCGTTTAATAATCCACTACATATTTGCACTCTGTTAATCCTCTGTTAGCAACTCCATGTAATTTTTCTTCTGCTAATAAAGGTTCAGTTGCAGTTCCAGATCAAAGTAAAGTGATTCCTTTTTCGGTTGTGGTTAATGTTTGAGAATTATTTAATACATTTCCATCCTGATCATCTTATGCAAAACAATAAACGCCAACAAGTCTGACGGATCTTCGGACATTGGAGAGGGCGGCCTGGAATTCAAACAGGTTTCCATATTGGCTAAAAGTGTGGATAGCTCCTCGAAAGTATATTTTCGGGTGGCAGTGGATCAACAGAAAAGTATTTTAAAATTTCTTACCCTTGCTTCCCACAGTTATCCCATGTGTTGAGCCCCCGGTGGGATGAACCGCCACTCGAGTCCCTGATGGATATAGGTATCAGTCACGAACTCTTAGTCCCTTTATTGGACTAAACCCGTAGCAGATACCCTCGCCTAGCTACGAAGGCCACGAGGAACTTTTGGGTAGTTAGGTCCGAAGTGGGTTCCAAGTGGATGACCTTTGTTGAAAAACACACAAATACGCAAACTTATCCCTGTGTAATGAGGCACGCTCTCCCGGTACAATTATGTATCTCAGAGGGGCCTGCGTAGTCGATTCGTCTTGAGAAGAGGACCCGATCGATCGGAAGATCGACCATTAGATGGGCCTTGCATAATCATATCTTAACTTTCGGAATCCAATACATTCATCAGTACAGGCGCACCATCAATCTGGTGTGCGAACTGGACTAGTACCCGGGAAAGTCGACAACTATACGGGTCAATGATGCGATGGCACTCTTCATACTGAAGATTTCTCAGGGTCTCCTGCGTAAGCTGGGTAAGTAAAATGAAGGTCCTTTCAGTTTCCCAGATTTCTCGATTATTGCATATCTGAACTTAAAGGAGCCCCACGACAACGAAATAGGATCCCAAGAACGTATGCCAGGACACAATGACCGGAATAGGATTCGATATTTATGGCCATTGCCGTTTGGGCATTTGTAACTATTGGAGGCCGTGCCACCAGAGCGTGCTACCACCCAAATCATGCAAGGACACGCTACGACTGGCAAAGTCCGCAGAATTTTACTCTGATCGCTTGCTACCAATTCTCAATCTGTGTTGTTTGGGCTATCTTCGTCTCTCGGTTGGCCACGAATGTGTTTCAGGATCAGGCAGGTTTTTTTTAACTATGCAAGGACGATGGTAATATCTGTCCAAAAGAAAATATCAGAGCTGACAGTTGGCATAATTGGAAGGATGGTTGATGCCATTTCTGTCAAAGGAAGTGTACCGCAAAGCCCAAGCCGGGGAAGAGACACAGTTTCACAAGGGCAACTCGTATTTCTGCTGTAAGCAAACGGTCTGACGACCGAACTCATCCCTGACGTATAACGCAGCCCCAAAATCATGCACCAAAATCATGCAAGGACACGCTACGACTGGCAAAATCCGCAGAATTTTACTCTGATCGCTTTCTACCAATTCTCAATCTGTGTTGTTTGGGCTATCTTGGTCACTCGGTTGGCCACGAATGTGTTTCAGGAGCAGGCAGGTTTTTTTTAACTATGCAAGGACGATGGTAATATCTGTCCAAAAGAAAATATCAGAGCTGACAGTTGGCATAATTGGAAGGATGGTTGATGCCATTTCTGTCAAAGGAAGTGCACCGCAAAGCCCAAGTCGGGGAAGAGACACAGTTTCACAAGGGCAACTCGTATTTCTGCTGTAAGCAAACGGTCTGACGACCGAACTCATCCCTGACGTATAACGCAGCCCCAAAAATATTTTCAGATGCGTTACAGAAACCATGACGCTGGACTTTCCCCTAGGGCTGGTAACAACCCCATCTCGAAATACGAGTATGGGCGAGATCGGAATAGCTTCGTAGAAAATCTTGCCACCTTATAGTTATTCCTTAAGGAAGATTGTCATCCCAACCCACTTCCTGCCGAATAGCTATGCGATCTGGGAAACAACTTCTTCTTTTGTATAGGAGGTCTCGATGCCATTCTTTGGCGACACAAAATAAAACTCATTGGTCGTATCTTTCCATCGAATACGGAGAGTTTCGATACTGAGGAAATCATCGTGGAGAAGATGCGTTCACTTCCTAAATGGCAATCCTGCGGTGCTGAGAGCTTTCTGCTACTCTTGAATGGCTAGCCGAGTTTCTTGGAAGAACTTTGCTCCTGCCAAAACGTCATCGACTTACATGAAACTTGCCATGGAACTTGACCCATTTGAATTAGGATTGCCCCTAGCAGCAGCGTGTGGTGTCGACTTCGACATACAAAACAGCTGTGGAACAATCGCGGAGCTGATGGCGTCTCGCAAAACAATTTAGGCAAGACTGCTTCTCTTTAATGTATTTTTCACGCGATTCGACTGGAACTTGGATGAAGCGAGGGCACAAACGCACTGAGTGACTCTCTTTGGAGCACAGATCACAGCTCTTCTATTTGGCATTTACCTTGGCTTGAAAGGAGTGAAGCTTCTTCTAAATCGGAGGACATTTGGAATTTGACGGACTACTAAGTCTCTGATTCATATCCTCAAAAGCTACAAGTTTTCTATACCTATCGCTAAGGGACGCTGTTATTTCATTCCATGTAGGAATATCGGACTTGGATCTGATTGTTCTCACATTAAATGGGTCAGCCTTGGCAACTTACTGGCGCACAGGTATACCAGCTGGCAATCCCAGTTTTCCGTGGAAACTGTTGAATAGACTAATGCGGTCAGGTACTCTTGGATAGAGCTCCTTTATAGCGTGGCCAGTTTCGGCACTAACGGAACTCAAGTTGAGTAGAACCTTGTGCTGGCTGTTCCCAAGCGGAACCGAACCTATCATTCGTTAGCACTTGTCAACGATTGCTTTTGTCTCACCGCTGGTCTAAGCGTTGAGATGGAATAAGTTCTCGACCGGCGTCAACCTGGGATTGTTGACATAGCCGGCAGTAAAAGGATATCTAAATGTTGGCCGTTTGAGAGAGTCTCCCTCAAATACTTCAGTATCACAGGGAGGCAAACGGCACCCTGACAGAATGTAACTCGGGTGATTGTTAATGTGGGTGATTGTTAATGTTGGTGATCGCTTGATGAGAATTGGCTCGGCGTGTTAATGGTGTCTAGACAATCTTCGAATTCTTTTTCGGCTTTGTGCCGTCTACCGTCGCTTTAAAATGGCTCATACGATGAACCAAGCAAAGGCTGCAATTGCCTTACGTGGTTTGAACTGGGATCAAAACGTCAGGTTGCCTTCTTACTCGAGTAGATTGCTATTAATTAATTGGCCTAGTCTTGTAAACCGTAGAACTATGCTTGGTACTATTTTTATGAATAATCTTATCAGAGGAGGTATTTATTTTGTATATTTGGTAAGCCGCCTAACTTTCAATGTTCCCATTAGACTAATGCAAAACTACAATTCTATCAACTTGACCGGATGTTCATCTAATTTTAGTCAGCACGAGCCCTTTAGCGTTCTTTCTAATAATTATAACATTCATATCATTTAATTTGTTCCTCAACTTCTATCCCTGTATTAAAAACTAAAATCTTAGCTCATTTGGTTTAGACTTGTTGATCTAGGTTTTGTCCTGTCTTGCGAACCGGATTTGCCCGAAATAAAAATGGGCCCGCGCGTAACAAGCACGGGCTTGGAGTCGTTTGGGCCACTTGTTTGTACTGCTCTTAGTGCATCGGCTTCACGGACGTTTTACTATGGAATCGTGGCCTACCTTTGGGAGTAAGCGGAGTCAGAAACGACGAAAGCTTATGCCTGGTTGGTGAAACTGTGTGTTTGGTGGAATACTGGACTCTGCGCTCGCGAGGAGATGTGGACTGCGATCGCGTTGTACCTTCAGACGTCCCCAATAACTTTTTATCGAGTCCTGGAATTTCCAGAATTTCGACAAAAATTCAGCCTTTGCTTGCTTTGTAAGCTTAAGATTCCCGGAAATGTCTGTACCTGGAATGCAGTCACAGTATTGCGGATTGGATGATTGAATTCAGCAAAACAACAAGATTGCTGAGAACTTGTGGAAACCACAAGCGTAGCCACAAATATGTAAGTAGCGGAATGTAAATAACCAATGGTCTTTCTTTACTCGTGTTCAGCAAACAACATGATACCTGATCACTGATGGAATTCTTACGATCAAAAAATGTTGCATCATAATCAGTAAATAGAAGCGTTAAAATACAATAGTACGCTACCTATTCGTATTACATGATACATTGCTGCTGTCGTGTATCAGAATGGCGTTTTAACGAACTAGTTGTTGGTGCAAGCCCAAGAAGCCTTCCAACGGCTGGGAACCCAAGAATTGATCTCATCTTGAAACGAAATATTGCTATGCTTTTTTAAGGAAACGACCAATTTTCAGCTTAAGACCATCTTGGCAAAACCTGGTACCTGTTTCACCAAAACGTACATTTTTTATCTAAAGAAAAAGCCTTTTGAAGGCGAATTATTGCTTAAAAATCGAATTTGTGGGATTTAATTCCTCGAGTACGTCTACCATCCAAGGCGGGATATGGAACCCAATATTCGGATGGATTATTCGTAGGATGGACTTTTTGTACGGGGTACAGAGCGGACCCGCATTAACTCCTACATAAGTTGCCTCCGCACCATCGCCTATGTCTTTCGCTTTGCAACAATATCACGGTTAGGTAAAATCGTCAAAGCATCGCATACTCCAGACGAGCTCCATCGCGCATCGTACAGCGTCGTTTACAACATTCAGCAACAATCGTTTCTGGAAGACTTTCACTCGCTATAGAAAGATAAACCTGTTTGTGCCTAACCGAAGTAGACACTTCCGGGTCACACCGCGGGACAAGGGGCACGGGGACGCTTTGATGGCAGGACGATCGCGTCGCGGCAATGGTAACGATGGTTACTACGATGCCGGACCACAGGCGATGCTAGAGCTGCGCTGAGGGTGAGCTAACGTGGTTAGCTGTTAGTTGAGATAGTGTATTACGAGCCCTATTCCCAGATGTAGGAAGTAGAACCGCGGAGTTAAGAGGTGTGTTGATAACTGATTTATTCTTCATTTGATACCTGCTTATATACTACTTGGAACACGGAAGCTTAGTGTAATGATTAGTGAAATAAGCTATAATCTAAAGTAGGTCAGGGAATTATGATTATGGTGCAGTTGGCTCGGCTAGAACTGCAACATGTGCTGACTGCATTGGCGCGTCAGTGTACCGTTGCGTCGGTGAGAAGGTGAGTTAGTGAGACATATAATATGCTGATCAGCAATTCTCATATGCAGTGGGTGCTACTGAGCACCTGGTACTGTTCCCAACTTGGCTACTGCTTGATTTGTTGGGTGTGGTCATGTTGAGTACCTTTGGGTACGAACATTCTCCCCCCCATTGAGGGGTACCCTCAATTAAGTCGTGATGTCGGTCAGCCCTTGACCGAATTGTATCGGAAGCACCTAACAAATCATTGACCAAGGTGGATCGTTCCTTCAACTGTGGTTCATGTTTTTGATTCAGGTCCTTCACATCTTGATGCTGCTTACTCTGATCGCTTGCTACCAATTCTCAATCTGTGTTGTTTGGGCTATCTTCGTCTCTCGGTTGGCCACGAATGTGTTTCAGGATCAGGCAGGTTTTTTTTAACTATGCAAGGACGATGGTAATATCTGTCCAAAAGAAAATATCAGAGCTGACAGTTGGCATAATTGGAAGGATGGTTGATGCCATTTCTGTCAAAGGAAGTGTACCGCAAAGCCCAAGCCGGGGAAGAGACACAGTTTCACAAGGGCAACTCGTATTTCTGCTGTAAGCAAACGGTCTGACGACCGAACTCATCCCTGACGTATAACGCAGCCCCAAAATCATGCACCAAAATCATGCAAGGACACGCTACGACTGGCAAAATCCGCAGAATTTTACTCTGATCGCTTTCTACCAATTCTCAATCTGTGTTGTTTGGGCTATCTTGGTCACTCGGTTGGCCACGAATGTGTTTCAGGAGCAGGCAGGTTTTTTTTAACTATGCAAGGACGATGGTAATATCTGTCCAAAAGAAAATATCAGAGCTGACAGTTGGCATAATTGGAAGGATGGTTGATGCCATTTCTGTCAAAGGAAGTGCACCGCAAAGCCCAAGTCGGGGAAGAGACACAGTTTCACAAGGGCAACTCGTATTTCTGCTGTAAGCAAACGGTCTGACGACCGAACTCATCCCTGACGTATAACGCAGCCCCAAAAATATTTTCAGATGCGTTACAGAAACCATGACGCTGGACTTTCCCCTAGGGCTGGTAACAACCCCATCTCGAAATACGAGTATGGGCGAGATCGGAATAGCTTCGTAGAAAATCTTGCCACCTTATAGTTATTCCTTAAGGAAGATTGTCATCCCAACCCACTTCCTGCCGAATAGCTATGCGATCTGGGAAACAACTTCTTCTTTTGTATAGGAGGTCTCGATGCCATTCTTTGGCGACACAAAATAAAACTCATTGGTCGTATCTTTCCATCGAATACGGAGAGTTTCGATACTGAGGAAATCATCGTGGAGAAGATGCGTTCACTTCCTAAATGGCAATCCTGCGGTGCTGAGAGCTTTCTGCTACTCTTGAATGGCTAGCCGAGTTTCTTGGAAGAACTTTGCTCCTGCCAAAACGTCATCGACTTACATGAAACTTGCCATGGAACTTGACCCATTTGAATTAGGATTGCCCCTAGCAGCAGCGTGTGGTGTCGACTTCGACATACAAAACAGCTGTGGAACAATCGCGGAGCTGATGGCGTCTCGCAAAACAATTTAGGCAAGACTGCTTCTCTTTAATGTATTTTTCACGCGATTCGACTGGAACTTGGATGAAGCGAGGGCACAAACGCACTGAGTGACTCTCTTTGGAGCACAGATCACAGCTCTTCTATTTGGCATTTACCTTGGCTTGAAAGGAGTGAAGCTTCTTCTAAATCGGAGGACATTTGGAATTTGACGGACTACTAAGTCTCTGATTCATATCCTCAAAAGCTACAAGTTTTCTATACCTATCGCTAAGGGACGCTGTTATTTCATTCCATGTAGGAATATCGGACTTGGATCTGATTGTTCTCACATTAAATGGGTCAGCCTTGGCAACTTACTGGCGCACAGGTATACCAGCTGGCAATCCCAGTTTTCCGTGGAAACTGTTGAATAGACTAATGCGGTCAGGTACTCTTGGATAGAGCTCCTTTATAGCGTGGCCAGTTTCGGCACTAACGGAACTCAAGTTGAGTAGAACCTTGTGCTGGCTGTTCCCAAGCGGAACCGAACCTATCATTCGTTAGCACTTGTCAACGATTGCTTTTGTCTCACCGCTGGTCTAAGCGTTGAGATGGAATAAGTTCTCGACCGGCGTCAACCTGGGATTGTTGACATAGCCGGCAGTAAAAGGATATCTAAATGTTGGCCGTTTGAGAGAGTCTCCCTCAAATACTTCAGTATCACAGGGAGGCAAACGGCACCCTGACAGAATGTAACTCGGGTGATTGTTAATGTGGGTGATTGTTAATGTTGGTGATCGCTTGATGAGAATTGGCTCGGCGTGTTAATGGTGTCTAGACAATCTTCGAATTCTTTTTCGGCTTTGTGCCGTCTACCGTCGCTTTAAAATGGCTCATACGATGAACCAAGCAAAGGCTGCAATTGCCTTACGTGGTTTGAACTGGGATCAAAACGTCAGGTTGCCTTCTTACTCGAGTAGATTGCTATTAATTAATTGGCCTAGTCTTGTAAACCGTAGAACTATGCTTGGTACTATTTTTATGAATAATCTTATCAGAGGAGGTATTTATTTTGTATATTTGGTAAGCCGCCTAACTTTCAATGTTCCCATTAGACTAATGCAAAACTACAATTCTATCAACTTGACCGGATGTTCATCTAATTTTAGTCAGCACGAGCCCTTTAGCGTTCTTTCTAATAATTATAACATTCATATCATTTAATTTGTTCCTCAACTTCTATCCCTGTATTAAAAACTAAAATCTTAGCTCATTTGGTTTAGACTTGTTGATCTAGGTTTTGTCCTGTCTTGCGAACCGGATTTGCCCGAAATAAAAATGGGCCCGCGCGTAACAAGCACGGGCTTGGAGTCGTTTGGGCCACTTGTTTGTACTGCTCTTAGTGCATCGGCTTCACGGACGTTTTACTATGGAATCGTGGCCTACCTTTGGGAGTAAGCGGAGTCAGAAACGACGAAAGCTTATGCCTGGTTGGTGAAACTGTGTGTTTGGTGGAATACTGGACTCTGCGCTCGCGAGGAGATGTGGACTGCGATCGCGTTGTACCTTCAGACGTCCCCAATAACTTTTTATCGAGTCCTGGAATTTCCAGAATTTCGACAAAAATTCAGCCTTTGCTTGCTTTGTAAGCTTAAGATTCCCGGAAATGTCTGTACCTGGAATGCAGTCACAGTATTGCGGATTGGATGATTGAATTCAGCAAAACAACAAGATTGCTGAGAACTTGTGGAAACCACAAGCGTAGCCACAAATATGTAAGTAGCGGAATGTAAATAACCAATGGTCTTTCTTTACTCGTGTTCAGCAAACAACATGATACCTGATCACTGATGGAATTCTTACGATCAAAAAATGTTGCATCATAATCAGTAAATAGAAGCGTTAAAATACAATAGTACGCTACCTATTCGTATTACATGATACATTGCTGCTGTCGTGTATCAGAATGGCGTTTTAACGAACTAGTTGTTGGTGCAAGCCCAAGAAGCCTTCCAACGGCTGGGAACCCAAGAATTGATCTCATCTTGAAACGAAATATTGCTATGCTTTTTTAAGGAAACGACCAATTTTCAGCTTAAGACCATCTTGGCAAAACCTGGTACCTGTTTCACCAAAACGTACATTTTTTATCTAAAGAAAAAGCCTTTTGAAGGCGAATTATTGCTTAAAAATCGAATTTGTGGGATTTAATTCCTCGAGTACGTCTACCATCCAAGGCGGGATATGGAACCCAATATTCGGATGGATTATTCGTAGGATGGACTTTTTGTACGGGGTACAGAGCGGACCCGCATTAACTCCTACATAAGTTGCCTCCGCACCATCGCCTATGTCTTTCGCTTTGCAACAATATCACGGTTAGGTAAAATCGTCAAAGCATCGCATACTCCAGACGAGCTCCATCGCGCATCGTACAGCGTCGTTTACAACATTCAGCAACAATCGTTTCTGGAAGACTTTCACTCGCTATAGAAAGATAAACCTGTTTGTGCCTAACCGAAGTAGACACTTCCGGGTCACACCGCGGGACAAGGGGCACGGGGACGCTTTGATGGCAGGACGATCGCGTCGCGGCAATGGTAACGATGGTTACTACGATGCCGGACCACAGGCGATGCTAGAGCTGCGCTGAGGGTGAGCTAACGTGGTTAGCTGTTAGTTGAGATAGTGTATTACGAGCCCTATTCCCAGATGTAGGAAGTAGAACCGCGGAGTTAAGAGGTGTGTTGATAACTGATTTATTCTTCATTTGATACCTGCTTATATACTACTTGGAACACGGAAGCTTAGTGTAATGATTAGTGAAATAAGCTATAATCTAAAGTAGGTCAGGGAATTATGATTATGGTGCAGTTGGCTCGGCTAGAACTGCAACATGTGCTGACTGCATTGGCGCGTCAGTGTACCGTTGCGTCGGTGAGAAGGTGAGTTAGTGAGACATATAATATGCTGATCAGCAATTCTCATATGCAGTGGGTGCTACTGAGCACCTGGTACTGTTCCCAACTTGGCTACTGCTTGATTTGTTGGGTGTGGTCATGTTGAGTACCTTTGGGTACGAACATTCTCCCCCCCATTGAGGGGTACCCTCAATTAAGTCGTGATGTCGGTCAGCCCTTGACCGAATTGTATCGGAAGCACCTAACAAATCATTGACCAAGGTGGATCGTTCCTTCAACTGTGGTTCATGTTTTTGATTCAGGTCCTTCACATCTTGATGCTGCTTAACACTCCCCTTTGCGATAAAATTGACATTACCGTGGGGACTGAAATTGTGCCCTCGTAGAACTTGATCATTTGGCACGTCTATGGTGTGTTGGCATTCTGCAACAAAACTAAGATCTTCCTTGGTTAAGTTTAGAAATGTTGAACCAAAGTCAGCCTTCTTGTAGGTTTTAAATTGATGAGAAGTCGGTTCTATATTCATCGGACTTTTATCTTTTGTTGGATCATAAGCAGCGTTCGGTCCTGCAAAATCACCTCTGCCTTCTACCAAAATAGGGTTGATTTCCGTGTCAGATGAGGTTTCCTTATTGAGATAACCTGTGATTACATAACCAAGCCTAGTGCCTTATGCCAAAGGTTTATTAGGTCCTAGTTCAAGACGTTCACCGGTAATTACACGAGAAAATACTTCAGCCCCTAACGTTAGGTCAATGGGTCCTGGTTGCCGAAAGTCAGGATCTGCTAACGGCAGTCCCTCGGGAATATTAAGATCGGTTGTAATCGGTACTGACGGTTGGTCTGTAAT
The DNA here is from genome assembly GCF_043229965.1 of Drosophila suzukii. Taxonomy (NCBI): domain Eukaryota; kingdom Metazoa; phylum Arthropoda; class Insecta; order Diptera; family Drosophilidae; genus Drosophila; species Drosophila suzukii. The sequence goes on from NC_092082.1 coordinate 55,431,125, forward strand.
GACTGTGGGCATAATAAATACCTCTAATAGTTTTTCAAACCCTGATGTACATGATGAGAGCTTTAGTGTTGATCTAATTGCTGTTGATAACTTTCCTCCGATTCCAGATATTTCAATCGGTGACCTTTCTTTAAGAGATAGAAGATCTGCCATTCTCCTTGAGATAAGATTCACCTGTGATCCACCATCTATTACAGCGCGACATGTTTGTAATTGACCGTTTGGCCCTTGTAATGAGACCTTGGCGGTTGCGAGCATAGTATATCCTCCTACGTGGTTGTAGCCTGCAATGGTTACTGCGCCGGCCACTGGATTGGTCCTTGGTGTAACAGTGAATGATGCCGTTGCTGGCAGACTCGACAAGTGGTCGGTGATCCACAGTTTTCAACCTTATGAGCTGTAGACAAACAATTTGTGCATGCTCCTACTTGAATAATGGCTTGACGCCGTGCTTTGGGGTCCATTTGCTGGATACGGCTACACGCTCTAAGATTATGTTGTCCTAGGTGACAAATCTTACAGCTCTCTTCGTTGTGAACTGACTGATGGCGGAGTGTTGCTGTAGGTTGAGCGCTTATAGTCTCCAGCATGCAAGCGCGCCGCTCAATAAACGTCAGTACACTCCATAACGTTGGAATTTCCGTTGGTGCATCCGCTGAATTTTCTAGAGCAGCTAGAGACTGCTGGTCTAGTTTTCTTCTGATAAGAAAACACAGGATTGGATCCCAGGATTTTGTGCTGATATCGAGGTTTTTAAGAGTACTCATTGAGTTTTTTATAGTGTCATATAAGGCCCTTAGTTGGCGCGATGAGCCGTCTATAAGCCTATGGTCAATAATTTTTGCTATGGCGGCGAATACTAGTATTTTGCCGTTCTGGTACCTGGCCTTCAACCGCAACCAGGTGTCGTCATAGCCACCCTGTGAGAAGGCTGTGTCTGTCAAGACGTTCCTCGCTTATGTACCAATTCCACAAAGAGATCATGGAACCGTGGCCAGTCTAGATACTCGCCGTTGAACTCCGGAATGCTAATTGGCGGAAGTGCCAAGTTTAGGCTCATTGGCGCGTCGTTTTCTCGTAGCAGGTTCATTTCGTATTCCTCGTATAATGTGTGGAATTGGGCTAGCTCTGCTTCTGCCAGAGCTGCGGCCCCAGGTGTGCTATCCAATTCGTCGTGGGCTTGCCTCAGTAACGCCCAATGGAGATCCAGGTGCCTTTGTAGGGCTGGGGTGACAGTTGGGGCGTTCGAGGCTAATGTTAATGATGACTCTAATTCGTTGCATCTTCTCTGCAACTGTCGGATCACCGTGTCAATTGCGGAATCTCCTTTGACTTGATCTCTTGTTGTGAGCTTAATGTTGGCCGACGTTCGTCTGGGAGCCTTCGGAAGCCCGCTTCCAGTCGGCATGTTGTCCAGAAAGATATTCTGATATTTTTCGACCAGCTCTTTAAGTGCTACTAGTCGTGAAGAGTACTCACTTCCAGTGGGTAATGCCGCTTGCTGGACTTCTTCATCTAGGTCGCAAAACTGCTGCCAGAGATCGTTTAACTGATTTAGCTTACCGGAATAATAGCCGTCTCGGTGGCGTCGGTCGGCAGAATCCTTGCCATAATTCTTAATGAGCTGTTGGATTTTCCCTTGCAGCTCGTTTTGGGTGTCTAGTAATCGATTGTGTAAATCGATTCTTGTGTGACTTGTTTCCTCAATGAATGAAGTAGACATATTGTGTGTCTTGGAAACAAAGAATCTTGTGAAGCTGAGTATCCTGTGAAGCTGGATGAAGCTGAGTATCCTGTGAAGCTGGATTAAGCTGAAGTTCCTGTGACGATGGAGGAAGAAGCGTATCCTGTGAAGCTGGATGAAGCTGAAGTTCCTGTGACGCTGGAAGACGAAGCGAATCCTGTGAAGCTGGATTAAGCTGAAGTTCCTGTGACGCTGGAAGAAGAAGCGTATCCTGTGAAGCTGGATGAAGCTGAAGTTCCTGTGACGCTGGAAGAAGAAGCGAATCCTGTGAAGCTGGATTAAGCTGAAGTTCCTGTGACGCTGGAAGAAGAAGCGTATCCTGTGAAGCTGGATTAAGCTGAAGTTCCTGTGACGCTGGAAGAAGAAGCGTATCCTGTGAAGCTGGATTAAGCTGAAGTTCCTGTGACGCTGGAAGAAGAAGCGTATCCTGTGAAGCTGGATTAAGCTGTGAGTAAAGGATCACGTCGGGGTCACCAATGTTTGTGCCTAACCGAAGTAGACACTTCCGGGTCACACCGCGGGACAAGGGGCACGGGGACGCTTTGATGGCAGGACGATCGCGTCGCGGCAATGGTAACGATGGTTACTACGATGCCGGACCACAGGCGATGCTAGAGCTGCGCTGAGGGTGAGCTAACGTGGTTAGCTGTTAGTTGAGATAGTGTATTACGAGCCCTATTCCCAGATGTAGGAAGTAGAACCGCGGAGTTAAGAGGTGTGTTGATAACTGATTTATTCTTCATTTGATACCTGCTTATATACTACTTGGAACACGGAAGCTTAGTGTAATGATTAGTGAAATAAGCTATAATCTAAAGTAGGTCAGGGAATTATGATTATGGTGCAGTTGGATCGGCTAGAACTGCAACATGTGCTGACTGCATTGGCGCGTCAGTGTACCGTTGAGTCGGTGAGAAGGTGAGTTAGTGAGACATATAATATGCTGATCAGCAATTCTCATATGCAGTGGGTGCTACTGAGCACCTGGTACTGTTCCCAACTTGGCTACTGCTTGATTTGTTGGGTGTGGTCATGTTGAGTACCTTTGGGTACGAACAAAACCGCTTACAGGTCGTTTAAAATACTTAACTCCATTTTTCGACAGCTCCTCAGGATATCCCCTCATCAGGGTTGAAAGGCGACTCCAGAACGCCGACGTCCCTGAGTCGGAACGGAATTGTCATGCAGGCCCGAAAGCTCTAGTCGCGCTAATCCATCTGGAATACTGGATCGTCAATGCCAGAGACCTCGCTCGTCGAGTGGTGCGTTCCTGTATGGCGTGCGTTCGGTTTAAGCCCAAACTGGAGAACCAACGCATGGGATTGCTGTTACCAGAACGAGTGCAACAAGAACAACCGTTCCAGAAGTGTGGCATCGATTTCTGCGGACCGTTCAACACGAATCTCTGCCACAGAGGAAAGGGTCCTACAAAGTCCTATCTAGCCGTCTTCATTTGTTTGGCCTCTGAGGCAGTGCACATAGAATTCGTCTCTGATTTGTCAACCAAGGCATTTTTCTTGCAGCACTTAAACAGATGATTTCCCGGCGCTCAAGGCCTTCGGATATATACTGCAAGAATGGAACTAATTTTGTCGGAGCTGCCAATCATCTCCGTGAACTACCAGTACTCTCGGAGGCCAAAGCCACGCAAGAAGCTTTTTCATAATACTCGTCAACTAATCTCATAACACTCCATTGCATCCCTCCTAGAGCTGCCCATTTTGGATTCCTTTGGGAGGCCGCGGTAAAGAGCGCGAAGAGTCTGCTCTACAGAACGCTAATAAACTCAAGATTCACATTTGAAGAGCGCTGTACAATCACCGCGGAAGTCGAAGCGATGCTAAATTCGCGTCCGCTGTCTCCGCTATGTCCGGATCCCAACGATCATAGAGCACTTACTCCGGGTCACTTCCTGGTGGAGAAATCTCTTCGCGCGCTTCCATAGAAAATCATCTCATCCACAAAGGTCTCGAACCTAGAAAGATATGATGCCGTAGTCGCAGCTAAGCAGGCATTTAGGCGTCGGTGGTCATCCGACTACCTACAAGAGCAGAGTTCCCGGAGAGGATGGTCTAATGAGGGTGGGCCACACTCGAACAAGCACATGCGTATGCTGCCGACCAGTACATAAGCTGTCCGTACTTTCCACTGCATCTCATTCTTATTGAAAGGAGATCCTTTCAAGGCGGCCGGGATGTTTGGTCAAACTCGAGCTTTCCCGCAGCTGGTCTCTCATTGTACTTAATAATATAAACATAATCTCGTTTAATAATCCACTACATATTTGCACTCTGTTAATCCTCTGTTAGCAACTCCATGTAATTTTTCTTCTGCTAATAAAGGTTCAGTTGCAGTTCCAGATCAAAGTAAAGTGATTCCTTTTTCGCTTGTGGTTAATGTTTGAGAATTATTTAATACATTTCCATCCTGATCATCTAATGCAAAACAATAAACGCCAACAAGTCTGACGGATCTTCGGACATTGGAGAGGGCGGCTTGGAATTCAAACAGGTTTCCATATTGGCTAAAAGTGTGGAAAGCTCCTCGAAAGTATATTTTCGGGTGGCAGTGGATCAACAGAAAAGTATTTTAAAATTTCTTACCCTTGCTTCCCACAGTTATCCCATGTGTTGAGCCCCCGGTGGGATGAACCGCCACTCGAGTCCCTGATGAATATAGGTATCAGTCACGAACTCTTAGTCCTTTTATTGGACTAAACCCGTAGCAGATACCCTCGCCTAGCTACGAAGGCCACGAGGAACTTTTGGGTAGTTAAGTCCGAAGTGGGTTCCAAGTGGATGACCTTTGTTGAAAAACACACAAATACGCAAACTTATCCCTGTGTAATGAGGCACGCTCTCCCGGTACAATTATGTATCTCAGAGGGGCCTGCGTAGTCGATTCGTCTTGAGAAGAGGACCCGATCGATCGGAAGATCGACCATTAGATGGGCTTGCAGCCTATTGTAGAAAATGGTAAATACCTTGCATAAGCATATCTTAACTTTCGGAATCCAATACATTCATCAGTACAGGCGCACCATCAATCTGGTGTGCGAACTGGACTAGTACCCGGGAAAGTCGACAACTATACGGGTCAATGATGCGATGGCACTCTTCATACTGAAGATTTCTCAGGGTCTCCTGCGTAAGCTGGGTAAGTAAAATGAAGGTCCTTTCAGTTTCCCAGATTTCTCGATTATTGCATATCTGAACTTAAAGGAGCCCCACGACAACGAAATAGGATCCCAAGAACGTATGCCAGGACACAATGACCGGAATAGGATTCGATATTTATGGCCATTGCCGTTTGGGCACTTGTAACTATTGGAGGCCGTGCCACCAGAGCGTGCTACCACCCAAATCATGCAAGGACACGCTACGACTGGCAAAGTCCGCAGAATTTTACTCTGATCGCTTGCTACCAATTCTCAATCTGTGTTGTTTGGGCTATCTTCGTCTCTCGGTTGGCCACGAATGTGTTTCAGGATCAGGCAGGTTTTTTTTAACTATGCAAGGACGATGGTAATATCTGTCCAAAAGAAAATATCAGAGCTGACAGTTGGCATATTTTTAAGGATGGTTGATGCCATTTCTGTCAAAGGAAGTGTACCGCAAAGCCCAAGCCGGGGAAGAGACACAGTTTCACAAGGGCAACTCGTATTTCTGCTGTAAGCAAACGGTCTGACGACCGAACTCATCCCTGACGTATAACGCAGCCCCAAAATCATGCACCCAAATCATGCAAGGACACGCTACGACTGGCAAAATCCGCAGAATTTTACTCTGATCGCTTGCTACCAATTCTCAATCTGTGTTGTTTGGGCTATCTTGGTCACTCGGTTGGCCACGAATGTGTTTCAGGAGCAGGCAGGTTTTTTTTAACTATGCAAGGACGATGGTAATATCTGTCCAAAAGAAAATATCAGAGCTGACAGTTGGCATAATTGGAAGGATGGTTGATGCCATTTCTGTCAAAGGAAGTGCACCGCAAAGCCCAAGTCGGGGAAGAGACACAGTTTCACAAGGGCAACTCGTATTTCTGCTGTAAGCAAACGGTCTGACGACCGAACTCATCCCTGACGTATAACGCAGCCCCAAAAATATTTTCAGATGCGTTACAGAAACCATGACGCTGGACTTTCCCCTAGGGCTGGTAACAACCCCATCTCGAAATACGAGTATGGGCGAGATCGGAATAGCTTCGTAGAAAATCTTGCCACCTTATAGTTATTCCTTAAGGAAGATTGTCATCCCAACCCACTTCCTGCCGAATAGCTATGCGATCTGGGAAACAACTTCTTCTTTTGTATAGGAGGTCTCGATGCCATTCTTTGGCGACACAAAATAAAACTCATTGGTCGTATCTTTCCATCGAATACGGAGAGTTTCGATACTGAGGAAATCATCGTGGAGAAGATGCGTTCACTTCCTAAATGGCAATCCTGCGGTGCTGAGAGCTTTCTGCTACTCTTGAATGGCTAGCCGAGTTTCTTGGAAGAACTTTGCTCCTGCCAAAACGTCATCGACTTACATGAAACTTGCCATGGAACTTGACCCATTTGAATTAGGATTGCCCCTAGCAGCAGCGTGTGGTGTCGACTTCGACATACAAAACAGCTGTGGAACAATCGCGGAGCTGATGGCGTCTCGCAAAACAATTTAGGCAAGACTGCTTCTCTTTAATGTATTTTTCACGCGATTCGACTGGAACTTGGATGAAGCGAGGGCACAAACGCACTGAGTGACTCTCTTTGGAGCACAGATCACAGCTCTTCTATTTGGCATTTACCTTGGCTTGAAAGGAGTGAAGCTTCTTCTAAATCGGAGGACATTTGGAATTTGACGGACTACTAAGTCTCTGATTCATATCCTCAAAAGCTACAAGTTTTCTATACCTATCGCTAAGGGACGCTGTTATTTCATTCCATGTAGGAATATCGGACTTGGATCTGATTGTTCTCACATTAAATGGGTCAGCCTTGGCAACTTACTGGCGCACAGGTATACCAGCTGGCAATCCCAGTTTTCCGTGGAAACTGTTGAATAGACTAATGCGGTCAGGTACTCTTGGATAGAGCTCCTTTATAGCGTGGCCAGTTTCGGCACTAACGGAACTCAAGTTGAGTAGAACCTTGTGCTGGCTGTTCCCAAGCGGAACCGAACCTATCATTCGTTAGCACTTGTCAACGATTGCTTTTGTCTCACCGCTGGTCTAAGCGTTGAGATGGAATAAGTTCTCGACCGGCGTCAACCTGGGATTGTTGACATAGCCGGCAGTAAAAGGATATCTAAATGTTGGCCGTTTGAGAGAGTCTCCCTCAAATACTTCAGTATCACAGGGAGGCAAACGGCACCCTGACAGAATGTAACTCGGGTGATTGTTAATGTGGGTGATTGTTAATGTTGGTGATCGCTTGATGAGAATTGGCTCGGCGTGTTAATGGTGTCTAGACAATCTTCGAATTCTTTTTCGGCTTTGTGCCGTCTACCGTCGCTTTAAAATGGCTCATACGATGAACCAAGCAAAGGCTGCAATTGCCTTACGTGGTTTGAACTGGGATCAAAACGTCAGGTTGCCTTCTTACTCGAGTAGATTGCTATTAATTAATTGGCCTAGTCTTGTAAACCGTAGAACTATGCTTGGTACTATTTTTATGAATAATCTTATCAGAGGAGGTATTTATTTTGTATATTTGGTAAGCCGCCTAACTTTCAATGTTCCCATTAGACTAATGCAAAACTACAATTCTATCAACTTGACCGGATGTTCATCTAATTTTAGTCAGCACGAGCCCTTTAGCGTTCTTTCTAATAATTATAACATTCATATCATTTAATTTGTTCCTCAACTTCTATCCCTGTATTAAAAACTAAAATCTTAGCTCATTTGGTTTAGACTTGTTGATCTAGGTTTTGTCCTGTCTTGCGAACCGGATTTGCCCGAAATAAAAATGGGCCCGCGCGTAACAAGCACGGGCTTGGAGTCGTTTGGGCCACTTGTTTGTACTGCGCTTAGTGCATCGGCTTCACGGACGTTTTACTATGGAATCGTGGCCTACCTTTGGGAGTAAGCGGAGTCAGAAACGACGAAAGCTTATGCCTGGTTGGTGAAACTGTGTGTTTGGTGGAATACTGGACTCTGCGCTCGCGAGGAGATGTGGACTGCGATCGCGTTGTACCTTCAGACGTCCCCAATAACTTTTTATCGAGTCCTGGAATTTCCAGAATTTCGACAAAAATTCAGCCTTTGCTTGCTTTGTAAGCTTAAGATTCCCGGAAATGTCTGTACCTGGAATGCAGTCACAGTATTGCGGATTGGATGATTGAATTCAGCAAAACAACAAGATTGCTGAGAACTTGTGGAAACCACAAGCGTAGCCACAAATATGTAAGTAGCGGAATGTAAATAACCAATGGTCTTTCTTTACTCGTGTTCAGCAAACAACATGATACCTGATCACTGATGGAATTCTTACGATCAAAAAATGTTGCATCATAATCAGTAAATAGAAGCGTTAAAATAGTACGCTACATATTCGTATTACATGATACATTGCTGCTGTCGTGTATCAGAATGGCGTTTTAACGAAATAGTTGTTGGTGCAAGCCCAAGAAGCCTTCCAACGGCTGGGAACCCAAGAATTGATCTCATCTTGAAACGAAATATTGCTATGCTTTTTTAAGGAAACGACCAATTTTCAGCTTAAGACCATCTTGGCAAAACCTGGTACCTGTTTCACCAAAACGTACATTTTTTATCTAAAGAAAAAGCCTTTTGAAGGCGAATTTACCTCCCAAAATTATTGCTTAAAAATCGAATTTGTGGGATTTAATTCCTCGAGTACGTCTACCATCCAAGGCGGGATATGGAACCCAATATTCGGATGGATTATTCGTAGGATGGACTTTTTGTACGGGGTACAGAGCGGATAACTTGGAGGATCATGTGCTCTATAAACTTGCACTGCATAGGATGAAAATTTTGTGCGGAATTGAGGCGGATACTGGCATTGGAGGGTCGAATGTTATCGGCGTAGTAGGATCACTGTTGCGGTGCAACAATGTGTGATGCCGATCCTGGCAAGTGAGACAGTTGTGAGCGCTTGTGCAATCCCGAAATCGCCCTGGAGAGCGAGGCACTTGTTCACCCTAGTCTGACGCTGACGCTTCCCTAAGCCCGCTCTCTGCGAGTCCAACGCGCGACAAGCGGCCTCGAATCAACGCGTCGGCGAGTGAGCTTCGGCGAGGGACACTACGAGCACCCCGAGGAACAGGAAAGAGTCAGCGATCACCGACTCAACGCGTCGACAAGCCAAGACGAGCAGTATCAGCAGCCATTGGAACCAGCTCGGAACGACACCGATACCAACCGAGCTACCCACCGCTGTAATAAGTAAAACGAAAAGTAAACCCACTGATATCCCTTGAATTCCGTGCTTTCTCACTGATCTACGGGCAGTCACATCATATAAATTTGGTGGGACAAACACTTAATCTACTGAGCTAGCCTCACGAATCTCGTAGCGAGCAGACCAACAAAATCAGTTCGTTACACCTCTACTTTAAATAAAGCTATGAATGTTCTTGGGGTTATAAAGCGTTGGTCTAAGGAATTCGATGATCCATATACTACCAAATTATTATTTACCTCCCTTGTCCGTTCTAGAATTAAGAATATTGTTCTTCGGTTTGAAGTCCACAGAATCAAGTGCACATTGACCGTATTGAGTCCGTACAAAAAAAATTTCTTCTTTTTGCCTTACGTGGTCTGAACTAGCACAAAACTGTAGATTACCGTCTTAGTCGATTAGATTGATTTTGATTCGTTTACATACTCTAGTAAATCGTAGAATAATGCTTGGCACCATTTTCTTGAATTATCTTATCAGAGGTGATATTGATTCCGTAGATTGGGTAAGCCGCCTAACCTTTAATGTTCTTGGTAGATTAACGCGCTACTACTATCCTGTTTACTTGCCACGATGTACATCTAATTATAAAATGCACGAGCCTTTTCGCGTTCTTTGTAATAATTATAACACACCTTGTTCCTCGACTTCTATCCCTGTATTGAAAACTAAAATCTTAACTCATTTGCAACAGTGTTAGTTTCTCTTTGCTTTATCCCGCCTTTATTTGTTCTGTGTACCTTCCTCGTGCACCGCATTCACCCGAAATGAAAATAGGCTCCGCGCGTAACAAGCACGTGCTCGGTGTCGTTGGGTCACTTGTTTGTTCTGCTCTCAGTGTGCACAAAACGAAACCCACACCATTCCCACGCCACCTAAAGTAGGATGGTATGCAGAAGTTTCACAGTCTCATCAAATAATAGCAAAATTGAATATATAAGTAAAAGTTCTTATAATGGGACGTAGATTTAAAATTTGTTGTCTTATTATATTTCTTTAACGCGTGGCTGTAATCAATATTTTTGCCACTGATGTTTTCGGAAATGTAATAAAAATAAAATCCGAAGACTGAAATCTAATGATTTCCATCTTCCAGATTAAAAAAAATTTTCCCTTGCGTAAATCATATCGATCAAGAAAAATTTGTTTCTCTTTTGAATGTTTTTTGCCCTAAATAAGGGATGTTCAGCCCAAAGGCACGCGGGCTACATTTGTTTTTGTAAGATCACAAAGCATGCCTGTGGTCATATGCCTATATTCAATACGGCACACGACGATTCTTCCTTGAGTCGCTATCCGTAACAGATGAGCGCCAGCCAAGACAACAACAATTCCATTGATATTTTGATTTCGTCCCAAATCACATTGCCAATTGATGATGCCTTTTTCTTGATTGTACACTGACACTTTCTTAGTAACCTGTTTTATCTCTTGATTATAATTTATTGTTGACCAGTAAAATGAATAAAAATCAAGGAAGAACGCTGTAGTCGAGTAGCTCGACTAACAGATACCCGTCACTCAGCTAAAGCGACCAAAGGGAGATGGAGGCATGCAAGCAGCAAAGCGATATTGTAATGCGTCACCTACCTGCGATCTCAATCTATGGTTATGTGGGCGGCAGACAGATTAAAGCGTTATGGCCGTTAGAGTGAAAGTGGCAAACTTTTTTTGGGTCATATATTTCCTACTTTTTTAATCTAGCATGTGGAGCTAGCAGGGCATATCGAAGATAGCAGCTCGGCTTTTTTCACTAACACACCTAGCCTATAGCGGCACCTATCTTCTTCCTCTGCAGCGCCAACTAGTGGCGTATTAGTGAAAACAACTTATTTGCTGCAAATGCTGTGCAATCTCGATTGAATTGCACAATATTGACAATTATGTGGTTTTAACTTTTTAATGACAGTTCCAATTTCAATGTTTTTTGGCATGTAGATAGTTATTGATAATAAAAACAAACTCTCATTTAAATTTTTACAAAAAATTAAAAAATGTGGTGTTTGGTGTTGTAGTCGTTTGTGGGCGTTAGAGTGGGCATGGCACCCTTGAGCTGCGCAGGGTGCATGCCAAGTCCCAAACACTCTAGCTCTTATAGTTTACGAGATCTCAGCGTTCATACGGACAGATAGAGATGGCTCGATCGACTCGGCTAGTGATTCTGATCAAGAATATATGTATTTTATGAGGTTGGAAGCGCTTCCATCTACCTGTTTCATACTTTCCGACGAATCGAATATATCCTTTTCTCTACGAGTAACAGGTATAACCATCATCGAAGCTGTTTAACCAACAATCATCTGGAGGATTTATGGAAAATATCTATCTAATATATCCAATGTTGATCCTTTTTTAGACCAACAGTAACATTTTGTACACAAAAACATTATTTAAAGAATTAAACATGTTTCCTTTTTCTCAGTGTTCATCTTGCAGCAATAAAACGGCGTCGATACATGTGTGCGTGTGTATTTTTTTTTCGTATTTTTTTCTATCTTTAAATCCAGTTTTAATTATGTTTAATAAAATGTTTATAATAAAGTGCGAGTGAGGACGTTTTAGTTGTGCAATCATGTGGTAACAAAATGGGGCAATGACCTAGTCACTGCACCGCCTCAAGGGATCTCAAGATCGCTTAAGGATGTAATTCACCTGGTGATCATTGAAAAGTGGGGAAAGGCCGGTCAAAATTATCTGAGCTGGTCCAACAGGAAGTGCCGATGGTTATAAGTTTTTTATGGCTTCCTTACTATTAGTCCTTAATCCAGAATTGAGGAGTTAATAACAGCAGACATAGACATCTTATTCGCAGGTTGTTAGGTAGTTTTGAGTCTTCTTTTTATATAGTCTCCTAAACAGTCCTTAATCCAGAATAACTGCGTTATTAGCACTGGATTGTGTAACCTATACTAAATAGACCATCTCCGTGGTGTATGAAAATGTTATTCTGTAAACAAATGTTTATTGACCAAATAAGTCTGACTAAAGTTGGGTTGTGATAAATTAAAACTACGACCCCCAATTAGGACTGAGAAAAAAGGAGAAGTTAGTAGATTCGTCTCGCTAGCCGTTTCAATCCCAAACTTGTTATACCTCTTCTGTTACGGCCCCTATGTATCGTTCTGTTGCAAATACAAAAAATGTTTTTTTTTTAATATATCTAGTAATTCTAGTTAAAAATGCTTGTTATGTACCAAGACTTTTAAATTCAACAGACGCCTTAAACTAGGTAAATTAAATACAGGGTGGTTGATGAATTTTGCTACATTAAGAAACTGAAATAATTTTTTTTCAGTGTATGGAATTCATTTTTCTTTTATTCATGTTAAAGCTCATCCCTGCTCGTTGATGCATGTGCGGCATCTTACCAAAAAGTTGTTTATTACTGCTTGGAGAGTTGAGACAGGAATAGCCGCAATTGTTTCTCGAATGGATTGCCTTAGTTCATTCAAATTGGTTGGTTTTGCTTTGTAGACTTCCTGTTTGCAATAACCCCACAAGAAAAAGTCAGGTGCAGTAAGGTAAGCGACATGGGTGGCCAACGGAATGTGGAGTTTCTGGATATTATTATTAGTTTTATTAGTTATTGCTAAATTAAATAGAGAGAGTACAGCAGGCGAGACGAGAGTGCATTTAATGTCGAGATCAGAATTCGTACTACTTTTACAAAGGGACAGCCAGCCGAATGCTGGGCCCAAGAATGCAAGTACACAAAAAACGGGAGAACTAGATAGAGAGAGTTACCTTTCGCGATGCAATTAATATAAAAGATCGAATTAAGTTAATTAGCTGCTGCGGCTGCGTGACCCGACATACTCCCCCCGTTGGAAGCCTCTTTTTCAACATCATCCTTAAGGGGAAGCAGACACAGCTTGTTTACTGCTCGCTTTGTCACTCCTGATGCTGTTTTCAGAACGGCAACTCGAGCAACCCCATCTCCACCGAACAGAAGCTCGATCACTCTGGCGAGGGGCCACTTCATGGGAGGCAAGTTTTCGTCCTTGACCAGAGCGAAGTCATCGACAACCAGGCCAGGTTTTGGGGTGCGCCACTTGGAGCGCTGCTGCAGTAATGTTAAGTATTCTTCCTTCCATCGGGACCAGAGAACGGCAAGGGTACACCCAAACAATAAGTGTACCCGAATCATTTGTGCGTTTACGGCACTTAGAGTGTAATCGGCACTCTTAAATAAGGTTTGTTGCCTTGCACTGATATTTTCGGACATGCTCATACGCACACTCGCAAAACGATTTCGAGCTCTTTTCTGCATGTATGCATTAGTTGACGCCGATTAATATGCTAAAGCAAAAGGAATGAGCGAAATTGAGAGCACAACACAACATACATATATGTTATATGAAAATAAAAGCCGTGTTTTGCTGCTTCATTGTGTGCATTTAATATTAATGTTTTCAAAAATCGTTCATATAGATAAAGGAACAGGTAATTCAGTCGTAATTCAGTGACTAATATAAAAATAACAAATGCTTATAATTATTACAAGTGAATGCGTCTTCAATGACTAGGTCTTACAATATGCTTAAAAATATGATAATGAAATTTTGTCTCCAATGATTAGTATTAAATAAAAAACAAGGAAGAACGCTATAGTCGAGTACCTCGACTATCAGATACTCGTTACTCAAAGGGAAATGGAGATATGCAAGCAGCAAAGCGAAATTAAAATGCGCCACCTACCGGCGGTAGACAGATTTAAGCGTTATGGGCGTTAGAGTGGGCGTGGCAAATTTATTTTTGGATCAATCGATAGGTATTGACGACACCAATACATTTCAGTTAAAATTTTTTATCTAGCATGCAAATTGTGGGCGTCACAGATTTTCGCGGTTTGTGGGCGTTTAAGTGGGCGTGGCAAACTTTTTTTTTAGGTCAATCGATAGGTATTGATGAGAACAATACATTTCAGTTAAAATTTTCTGTCTAGCATCAAAACTGTAGGAGTTACAGTTTTGGGCGGTTTGTTGGCGTTAGAGTGGGCGTGGCAGTCTACTGAAACAAACTTGCGCTGCGTAAGAAGCTCAGGAATCTGTACGCCAAATCTCAATAGCCTAGCTCTCATAGTTTCCGAGATCTCAGCGTTCATCCGGACAGACAGACGGACAGACGGTCAGACGGACAGACGGACATGGCTAGATCGACTCGGCTAGTGATCCTGATCAAGAATATGTATACTTTATGGGGTCGGAAACGCTTCCTTCTGCCTGTTACATACTTTCCGACGAATCTAGTATACCCTTTTACTCTACGAGTAACGGGTATAAAAAGAATGAATGAAATTGCATGTGAATTATAAAAAAAGTAAATATAATTTATTCTGATTAGTGAATATGCTTGTAATAAGAGTGCAAAAATAGTAAACTGTCAATAGATGTTGGTCCCAACCTATTCCGCTTTTCAGTAATGACATTGCCAGCTAATGAAAATACTCTTACAGCCGGTGCACTACTTGCAGGTATTGAAAGAAACTTCAATGCCACCTTTGACAGAAGAGGGTAACGGTTTTCATTTACTCGCCACCACTGCAGTACATCGAAATCATGACTTAAAATAACCCTTTCCCTAGAATATTGTTCTATTTCTTCTATTGGGGATTCTCTAGAGTTCTTATTAGATGGTGCAGCAACTAATGTTGGGAAAAAAAATTCTGGTCTTGAAACAGATCTTATGCTTGGTGACGGCTCTGATAAAGTGGACATTTCTGTGCAGGACGTATATAGACTAGAAACATGGGTTGTATCACTTTCTTTTGAAATTAAAATTTTTAACATTTCTGAAACACACTGCTGTTTAATGTCGGCCAGGTCTGTTTCCTGCATATGTGCAGCCGGGGGATACACAGAAAATGTTACCTTGTGCCATATGGTCAAATTTGCCGTCCATATGCCAACAACTTTTGTTTTTATTGTTTCTTTTAATGTTGCAATTGATAAGATGTCTGCAGCTGTGCACCCAGGACACAACCCGACCAGGGCGCTCTGTTCTCCAGGACATAGCGGAGGAAGCGGAGGGTACCCAGCCCGAACCCAGTCCCAAAGATGGTGCAGTTTCTGCAAATTAATCTGCACTACAGCAAGGCAGCATCCGCTGCCCTCCTCACCCGCCTGGCAACAGGCAACATAGACGTAGTCCTCATTCAAGAGCCAGGATTGTTGGTAGCAACATCTGTGGCTTATCAACCCCCCTATACAAGCTTTTTTACACCAAGGACAAGGGTAAAACCAGAACCTGCATTCTTACAAAGTCACACTTTAATACATTTCTTATTCCACAGTTTAGCGAAGGTGACCTTACCACGGTCAGACTGGAGCTAAACGAACACACCCATCACACCATAGCATCATTCTATCTGGCTCACGACTACGAAGGGCCACTACCAAACACCACTACACAACAACTCATACGCACTCACTCATCTAAGGAACTCATCCTGGGTGGGGACGCTAACTCACACCACACACAATGGGGAAGTACAAACACCAACGAAAGGGGTGAGTTACTCTACGACTATCTCCTTCAATCAAATCTATTCATCTGCAACAAAGGTAATGACCCAGATTTCATCATTAGAAATAGGAGGGAAGTACTAGACATTACTCTAATATCTGATCCCTTACTTAACCAGCTAGACGCGTGGAAGGTGGGGATCGAACACTCATTCTCGGACCACCGATACATAGAATTTACAATAAGTCTAGACTATCCTCCCGCCGAGAACATAACTAATCTAAGATTAACCAACTGGGGATACTATAAAAATCTCCTCAACAGGAACCTACTCGCTCCTCCGACACACATACGCAACCGTCAAGAATTAGATAGCCTAGTTAACACTTTTACTGATATCTGCGGTGAGGCCTTAAAAAGGGCTTGCCCAAGTAGAGCAGTCAAAACAAAGCACAAACCCCCATGGTGGAGCCCAACCCTAGCGAACCTTAAAAGAGAGTGTAGAACTTACTTTAATAAAGCTAAATACAACAATAGCGAATCCTCCTGGAATTTATATCATACAAAACTAAGCCTATACAAAAAGGAAATTAGAATATCAAAACGAAGAGCCTGGGCTAACTTCTGCAGTAGTATAGAATCTACTGCGGAGGCATCCAGACTCAGAAAAATTCTAGCTAAAGCTCCAGCGACCATTGGCTATCTTAAAACCAATGCTGACAGCTGGACGGAAAACAGTCAGGAAACCCTTGAACTACTGTTAGACACCCACTTCCCTAAGAACACCCATGTAGTGGAGGACCTCCACATAGAGGAGAATTTAGACGACCAGAGTATTGACAACATTTAAAACCCTGGCCGCATTCAGTGGGCTGTCAACTCTTTCAAGCCCTTCAAATCACCTGGCCCAGATGGGTTCTTCCCGGCCCAGTTACAACGGACACTAGATATGTCCCTTCCCTGGCTGACAGCCATCTTCCACGGCTGCCTTGCTCTAAACCATATTCCAACAAGGTGGCTGGACGTTTAGGTAATTTTTATACCGAAAGCCGGCAAGCCCTCCCACACCAACCCAAAGGACTTCCGTCCGATCAGTCTCTCTTCTTTCTTGTTGAAGACCCTGGAAAGGCTAATCGACACCCATATCAGACTAACCATCGACCATAGCCTACTCTCTGACGCACAGCATGCGTACCGTAAGGGTAGGTCAACCGATACCGCCCTCCACTCTCTGGTGTACAGTATAGAACGAGGCTTCCGCAATAAGGAATACTCTCTTGCAGCGTTTCTAGACATAGAAGGCGCCTTTAACAACGTCACCCCAACGGCGATTACTTGTGCTCTGACTGAACTGGGCATTGAGCGGCCCATAGTGGGACTCATACACACCATGCTAACCAGCAGGGTAGTGCACTCCACTATGGGACCGGCCCACTCGACCAGGAACGTCAGTAGAGGAACCCCACAAGGGGGCGTACTCCCACCTCTTCTATGGGTTTTAGTGGTCAACAAACTGCTTTCACTCCTAGAAGAGGCGGGCACAAAAGTGGTAGCCTACGCGGATGACGTGGTTATCCTACTGCAGGGTAAATTCCCGCAAACCCTTTGCAATCTAATGGAGACAGCCCTATCCACCCTCTCCCGGTGGACAGCTGGCTGTGGACTGGGAGTTAACCCGGAAAAAACCGAACTAGTTCTCTTTACAAGGAAGTACAAGGTACCAATTCTAGTTCCCCCAAAACTACACCAAACGCTCCTAACCTTTAGCAACCAAGCAAAGTACCTAGGTGTCATTCTTGACAAAAAGCTCCTCTGGACTGATAACATCCTAGATCGCACACGCAAAGCGGCCATAGCCCTCTTCGCTTGTAAAAAAGCCATAGGGAGGAAGTGGGGTTTCTCCCCCATGATAGTTCACTGGCTATATACTGCAATAGTCAGGCCCATTCTACTCTACGGAAACATCGTTTGGTGGCCTTCTCTAGATAAAAACTGTAACCTTCGGATCCTTCACAAGATCCAAAGAAGCGCAGAGCTCTGCATCAGTGGGGCGCTGCGCACTGCCGCCACTGAGGCACTAAATACAATGCTCGATCTCTAACCCCTGGACCTACTTGCCAAAAGCTGGGCATCTGCCACAGCGCTGAGGCTCCGTGAAGCAGCGGCATGGACAACAGGCTCCACGGGTCACTCCAAAATCCTATGAAATCATTCACCCCTACCACGTTATACAGACTACGTGCCACCCATAGTCGACTTCGAAAGAAGATACAAAATTGATATACCCACCCGTTCAGACTGGGACAACCTCCCACATCAATTCGTAAACGCCGTCAACATATACACTGACGGCTCCAAGCTTAACTCCCAAACAGGTGGGGGAGTCTTTTCCCCCGAACTAGACTTAAAAGTCTCATTCCGCCTACCAGACCACTGTAGTGTTTTCCAAGCGGAAGTGATTGCAATTCAGGAAGCCACTACCATCCTGAACACGTCTGTACATCAAGACATAGATATCTTCATCTTCTCGGATAGTCAAGCTGCCCTCAGGGCCCTCGACTCCTACACAACGAGCTCAAAAACAATCTCTGAATGCCGCAAATCTCTTAACGAGATGGCCACTCATCTGAGTATCAACCTCATCTGGGTGCCTGGACACCGCAACATTGAGGGCAACTGCATAGCAGACGAGCTAGCAAGACAGGGGACAACCGCCGATATCCTTCGCGATAAGGACACGGTAGGGATGCCCATGGCTACCTGCAAGCTCCATCTCAGACAGAGATTGTATACTCTTTCCAACAACCGTTGGAACTCAATCTCAACATGACACAATTCTAGACTCACATAGCGAAACTACAACACGAAAAGAACAAAAACTCTCCTACAATGTAGCAGGGAGAACATCTCCACTCTCCTAAATGCCCTCACGGGCCACTGTCTTATAGGGACTCATGCGATAAGGCTGGGTCTAAGTAACCACGACTTCTGCCGCAGCTGCAAACAGATAGACGAAGAGGAGAGCATCGAACACCTCCTATGCTTCTGCCCAGCGCATAACCTAAAGCGCTTTCAAACCCTAGGTAGCTACACACTTCCGAACCTTGCGGCCATTCAGGACGTAAGCATTCAAAAACTACTATGTTTCTTGAGATAAACAGAATACTTCGCGAAAGCAGATAACCCATGAGCTAGGGAAACGGATCTTTTCAGAGATCATGTGGTATCACAAGGGGCCCATTGTGGCCTAAGTGAGGGGACTAATATTTAGTCTCCAACCACTCCTACCCAACCTAACCTAACCTAAGATGTCTGATATATTCGGCTCGCATAGCGCACAAATTTTTGTAATTGAAGGCAGCACAAAACAAATTGAAGGCGAGCTGCAAGTTTGAAGTTTTTTAAAAATCCTTTCGAAGGATTCCAGCAACCCAACTAACATTTTTAATGTTGACTTATTGACATCCATCAATCTTTCGGCCCCTTTCTCGCTTAATATATTGTAGACAGCCACCCAATTATCGTCGATAGATTTTAGCATTGCGTAGTTTGAGTTTCACCTTGTTGGGCATGAACTCTTTAGAGATTTGTTTAACTTATGCTGCGAATTGGCTTTTTTGAAGTACCTAACAATTTTTTTGCATGCTGTCACTGTTTCGATTAGATCCGTTGTTTTTGAAAATGATTGTTCTAAACAATTGTTTAAAAGATGTCTGCTTCAGTTAAGCCTGATGTTGTTTTCTAATGCTTGTATTATGTTGCTGTCCCTATCTGTTACAAATATGATCTCGTCAATGTTTTCAATATTAAGTTTTGAGAAAACTTTTTTAATTTTAGTTAAAATGTTTTCTCCGCTGCTTTTCTCTGATTCCATTGGCTTAAGGCTCAAAATTAAATCACAAAGAACATTGTTTTTAAGATAATGAATTGTGATGCCCAAGAAGTTTCGTTGTATATATTGGTCAGACCACATATCAACAGTGGCAGCTAATCCTGCAGTATCTGCTGCAATTTGAATTTCCGATGATATCAACTCTTTTTTTTCATCAGCGTCTTTGTGGACCTTGCGACTTAACGTTGATGGACTAGGCAGCAAGTCATCCACATCTATGTGATCCCCATAGGCGGCACCAATTTTGATAAAAAACTGCACCATGCTTTTATATCCGGGCCCGGCCACTGATGAAAACGGCTGACAATCTTGGACAATCCATTGACTGCATTTTTTAATGGCTTCTGCTTTGTCTGTTGCCAACACTTTCGTCACTTCTTTTGGTTGCCTTAATGTCATACAACATTTATGCCGAGACAAATTTGATGTGTGGCCAGCCACAAATTTTAGAATTTTTCGACAGGTGCTGCAAAATAGCCACCCTTCCACGGCACTTTCGTCTGCTTTAAGAATAGAATGTAAAATGTTCCACATAGCACTTCTTCCTTTATGTTTTTGTGTTAAAGTGTACGTTCCACAATCAATTTTACTTTTTATAGAGTCCGGCGTTTCAGTCATTTTGCTTATTCCTTTTAAGGCTTCAACTAACAAATGAAATCAAGCGACCAAAAAACTAACCAGCGATCATGCATACATACAAGTTAAAAACACTCGAAACATAAGAACATCGTTGAGAGAATAGCCTGAGGAACTGGCCGCCGATCCATCAAAAACTACGCGAAGCTTCGAAGCGGAGCTATCTTCCTTTATGACGCAATAATGAGGCAAGAAGTATCGGCACAACCCGATGTCAGCGGCAGAACGACATGTCTTACGAAATGTGCTTCACAGTCCAATTCTTCCCTAGTAGCGCGTATAATTAGCTCGGCGCAGCTTTCCACTTCCCAAAATCGTCGAAGAAGATGATCATCTAACCGATCGAAACTATTCTCTCTACTAGCGAGAAGTACATCTTGAGACGAAATTAAAGCCGAGCCATTGGAAAGGCCATAACCTCCAGAAACAACCCAACCCAGACGCGTCTTTTGAATTAGGGGTAATCCAGGTGGGAGCTTGATTTGGCCAACACACAACATCTCGAAAAAGAAGCTGGCTCCGATTAAAAGATCCACCCGCTGGGGAGCATAAAACCTTGGGTCAGCTAACTGTATATTTTTGGGTATGTTCCACCTGCCAATGTCGACGTTGAAGCTAGGCTGTCGCTCTGTAATGTTCGGAGCAATTACCGCGGTAATTTTAGCTGAGTATTCGGAAGTTCGGGAGTGAATCGTAATATTGACCGACTGACCGTCCGTCACAAAACTGGAATCTCCTATTCCTGTTACAGAAGCTGAAGATTTTATTTTCTTTACTTTAAGCTGATTTGCGAATCGGGACGTTATTAGATGCAGTTGGGAGCCCGAATCGATTAGAGCTCGACAGGGAACGAAAACCCCGGAAC
This sequence comes from Drosophila suzukii, assembly GCF_043229965.1. Classification (NCBI taxonomy): domain Eukaryota; kingdom Metazoa; phylum Arthropoda; class Insecta; order Diptera; family Drosophilidae; genus Drosophila; species Drosophila suzukii. Next base: position 55,452,138 of record NC_092082.1, read on the forward strand.
GGTTTTTAACTAAAACGCTAGCCGTTGCTAAGGCACAATATCATTACTAAACTCCTGTGCAATAAGAGCAGTCGAAGTAGAAGGCAGTGCAGAGGGTGAGGCAGAGGGAAGCGCTTCTTGAAGCTGTGCTCCTTCTTGTGAAGGAAAGGACGGTGAGTTTCCCAGGTGAAGCAGGGTGTGGTGCTTAGATCAGCGTGCACGACAACTACTAGAGTTGCATTGCCGAACTTGATGACCAACCTTAAGACAATTTATGCAAAGACCGAGCCTTTTCGCTTCTTGAAGCCTATTCGCAGGAGACAGGATCTTAAAAGTCTGACAATAAGAAATGGAATGCCCCGTATCATTACAGAATATACAAATCCAAGGGTTAGCATTCGAGGCAACAAATACTGATCTACGCGCATTGGGTATTCTGTTACTTCCCACCTGATTGCCCGGCGCATAGTTTGCCATGGCGAAATCCATAGTCTCCAACGTCCTGCACCGCTGCTCCAGAAATGATGGCATTGACTCCCACGTAGGAATTCAATTGAAGAAGGCAGGGTCTTCTAAACGCTCTTCCCACTTTGCCTGAGTTGCCGGATCCAACTTTCGGAATAGGACTTGGACGATGATGCATCCTGCGATTTGTTCCGTCGTGCCCAGTCCTTTGAGAGCACGAATATGGGCGTTAAATTTATTGGACAGCTCCCGAAGTGTCGAGACGGAACCAATGTGCACCGCCTTAAATAAAATGAATAAAAATCAAGGAAGAACGCTGTAGTCGAGTAGCTCGACTAACAGATACCCGTCACTCAGCTAAAGCGACCAAAGGGAGATGGAGGCATGCAAGCAGCAAAGCGATATTGTAATGCGTCACCTACCTGCGATCTCAATCTATGGTTTTGTGGGCGGCAGACAGATTATAGCGTTATGGCCGTTAGATTGAAAGTGGCAAACTTTTTTAGGGTCATATATTTCCTACTTTTTTAATCTAGCATGTGGAGCTAGCAGGGCATATCGAAGATAGCAGCTCGGCTTTTTTCACTAACACACCTAGCCTATAGCGCCACCTATCTTCTTTCTCTGCAGCGCCAACTAGTGGCGTATTAGTGAAAACAACTTATTTGCTGCAAATGCTGTGCAATCTCGATTGAATTGCACAATATTGACAATTATGTGGTTTTAACTTTTTAATAACAGTTCCAATTTCAATGTTTTTTGGCATGTAGATAGTTATTGATAATAAAAATAAACTCTCATTTAAATTTTTAAAAAATATTAAAAAATGTGGTTTTTGGTGTTGTAGTCGTTTGTGGGCGTTAGAGTGGGCATGGCACCCTTGAGCTGCGCAGGATGCATGCCAAGTCCGAAACACTGTAGCTCTTATAGTTTACGAGATCTCAGCGTTCATACGGACAGATAGAGATGGCTCGATCGACTCTGCTAGTGATTCTGATCAAAAATGTATATATTTTATGAGGTTGGAAACGCTTCCATCTACCTGCTTCATACTTTCCGACGAATCGAATATATCCTTTTCTCTACGAGTAACAGGTATAACCATCATCGAAGCTGTTTAACCAACAATCATCTGGAGGATTTATGGAAAATATCTCTTTAATATATCTAATGTTGATGCTTTTTTAGACCAACAGTAACATTTTGTACACAAAAACATTATTTAAAGAATTAAACATGTTTCCTTTTTCTCAGTGTTCAACTTGCAGCAATAAAACGGCGTCGATACATGTGTGCGTGTGTATTTATACCCGTTACTCGGAGAGTAAAAGGGTATACTAGATTCGTCGGAAAGTATGTAACAGGCAGAAAGAAGCGTTTCCGACCCCATAAAGTATATGTATTCTTGATCAGGATCACTAGCCGAGTCGATCTAGCCATGTCCGTCTGTCCGGATGAACGCTGAGATCTCGGAAACTATGAGAGCTAGGCTATTGAGATTTGGCGTACAGATTCCTGAGCCTCTTACGCAGCGCAAGTTTGTTTCAGTAGACTGCCACGCCCACTCTAACGCCCACAAACCGCCCTAAACTGTAACTAATACAGTTTTGATGCTAGATAGAAAATTTTAACTGAAATGTGTTAGTCTTGTCAATACCTATCGATTGACCAAACACGCCCACTCTAACGCCCACAAACCTCCAAAGAATAAAGCTATGACGTCAGAGTCAGACAATGCGAAATGTTTTTACGCATGTATGTGTGTGTATGTAAATAGTTGCCGGCCGAACTTAGCGGCAAAGAAATAAGCCCTGCCGGCGCTCAGAGAGAGCAAAGTGCGCGGCTAACTTATTCTATTGAATAATGAACCCTTTATCCATTTGTCCCATTGACGGGCAAAAACCTTTAAAGATCTGTACATCTTTATTTATCTCTTTCAAAGAATATGAATTAGCTTAATAAATACCTATAGATTGTCCCAAAAAAACTTTTCCGTTTTCAGTCCAATGCTCTCAAACCAAAGTAGTTAGGTCAAGCCATGACACTAGAGCCAGAAAACGACATACATACATACATATGTATTTATGCATGTGTGTGGACGTAAAAAATTGCAATCTAATATCCGCGGCAAATAGAATTCTTTCAAACAAAGCTATTCAACCAAATATTTTGAAATACAGAATGTGCCTTAAAATTGTGTATTGGCGTAAGCAAGCATACATAAATATAAATGTTTTTTGTCTATTTTATGTGTTGCTTTCTCATTCTTGGCGCTGGCTGAAACAAAAGCAGAGCCGAGAAATGAGAGCAAGGGAGAGAGAACAAAGTGCGCGGCTAACTTATTTTAAAGTTTGTTATCTGAGTAACGGGTATCTGATAGTCGAGGTACTCGACTATAGCGTTCTTCCATGTTTTTTTTTGTGTTGGTTTTGAGCACCTCTGCCCTTCATATTCTGCTGCCAGCTGAGTTATATTAAATTATTTGAAAATTAAATATATGTTCGGTATACCTATATCTACTTACGGCTTAATTTTGAACTATCAGAAATTTTGGTATTTGATAGGATAGTTAAGCAAACTTTTATACCCAAATTTTTAACCTTTTTTTTACCGCCACCCTTTTTTTAACTCACGTTGCATATAAAATTGGAAATTATCATGCTACTGTTTTGTAATATTTAATATTTATATCGTATTTTTTTCTATCTTTAAATCCAGTTCTAAAATCTGCACTGCCACAAGGGATCGCAAGATCGCTTAAGGATGTAATTCACCTGGCGATCATTGAAAAGTGGGGAAAGGCCGGTCAAAATTATATGAGCTGGTCCAACAGGAAGCGCTGATGGTTATAAGATTTTTATGGCTTCCTTACTATTAGTCCTTAATCCAGAATTGAGGAGTTAATAACAGCAGACATAGACATCTTATTCGCAGGTTGTTAGGTAGTTTTGGGTCTTCTTTTTATATAGTCTTCTAAACAGTCCTAAATACAGAATTGAGGAGTTAATAACTGCGTTATTAGAACTGGATTGTGTAACCTATACTAAATAGACCATCTCCGTGGTGTATGAAAATGTTGTTCTTTAAACAAATGATTATTGACCAAATAAGTCTGACTTAAGTTGGGTTGTGATAAATTAAAGCTACGACCCCCAATTAGGACTGAGAAAAAGGGAGAAGTTAGTAGATTCGTTTCGCTAGCCGTTTCGATCCCAAACTTGTTATACCTCTTCTGTTATGGCCCCTATGTCTCACGCTGTTGCAAATAAAAACAAGGAAAAACGCTATAGTCGAGTACCTCGACTATCAGATACCCGTTACTCAAAGGGAAATGGAGATGTGCAAGCAGCAAAGCGAGATTAAAATGCGCCACCTACCGGCGGTAGACAGATTTAAGCGTTATGGGCGTTAGAGTGGGCGTGGCAAATTTATTTTTGGATCAATCGATAGGTATTGACGACACCAATACATTTCAGTTAAAATTTTTTTAGCATGCAAATGGCGGGCGTCACAGGTTTTCGCGGTTTGTGGGCGTTTACGTGGGCGTGGCAACTTTTTTTTTAGGTCAGTCGATAGGTATTGAACTGTAGGAGTTACAGTTTTGGGCGGTTTGTGGGCGTTAGAGTGGGCGTGGCAGTCTACTGAAACAAACTTGCGCTGCGTAAGAAGCTCAGGAATCTGTACGCCAAATCTCAATAGCCTAGCTCTCATAGTTTCCGAGATCTCAGCGTTCATCCGGACAGACAGACGGACAGACGGACATGGCTAGATCGACTCGGCTAGTGATCCTCATCAAGAATATATATACTTTATGGGGTCGGAAACGCTTCCTTCTGCCTGTTACATACTTTCCGACGAATCTAGTAAACCCTTTTACTCTACGAGTAACGGGTATAAAAATGTTTTTTGGAATATATCTAGTAATTCTAGTTAAAAATGCTTGTTATGTACCAAGACTTTTAAATTCAACAGACGCCTTAAACTAGGTAAATTAAATACAGGGTTGATGAATTTTGCTAAATTAAGAAACTGAAATAATTTTTTTTCAGTGTATGGAATTCATTTTTCTTTTATTCATGTTAAAGCTCATTCAATTTTATTAAATATAGCTTAATTAGTTTTAAAAGTAATGGAATTTAAATGCCTCCCTTCTCGTTGATGCATGTGCGGCATCTTACCAAAAAGTTGTTCATTACTGCTTGGAGAGTTGAGACAGGAATAGCCGCAATTGTTTCTCGAATGGATTGCCTTAGTTCATTCTAATTTGTTGGTTTTGCTTTGTAGACTTCCTGTTTGCAATAACCCCACAAGAAAAAGGCGAACTGGGTGGCCAACGGAATGTGGAGTTTCTGGATATCAGCTTATTGGGAAATTTTCGTCGCAATTCTGTCATAACAGGTTGGGCAATGTGAGGAGCTGCACCATCTTGCTGAAACCACACAGAGTTGAAAGAAATTCTCATTCGGCGTAATTCTGGATAGAAAAACTCTCTCAACATGCTCAAGTAACGGTCTCCAGTAAGCGTAACGGTGTGACCGTTTTCTTCGAAGAAGTAGGGCCCGACAATGCAGCGTGATGAAACTGCACACCACACTGTGACACGAAGTGGATGCAATTCCGTCTCATGGAGTATCTGTGGGCTGGAAGCACTCCTTATTCGACAATTTTGTTTGTTTATGTTGCCATTTAAATCGAAATGGGCCTCGTCAGACATGTTCAACATGTTTCCATCCTCTTCCACCATTTGAAGCATCTTCTGGAAAAATTCCAAGCGAATCGGCAAGTCTGCAGCGTTCAGTTTGTTGGCCATTTGAATTTTATATGGGAATAAGTCCAAATCTTTGTGCATAAGCTCAAAGCTCAAACTCATTTGCTTCATTCTTAGATGCTTCTTTTATTTTCATTTGTGTCCCGTCTCTATTTGTTTTTTGTATCTTCCTCGCGAACTCGTATTTTTTGCCCAAATTGATAAAAGGGCCCCGCGCGTAACAAGCACGTGCTTGGTGTCGTTGGGCCACTTGTTTGTACTGCTCGTAGTGCATCAACGTCCATCATTATAATTGACTGTAATGACTGTCTGCTTACACCCATTTGAGCAGATAAGCTTCTTGTCGAAACACGTGGATTGATTTGTATGGCAGCAGCTACAGCAGCGATTGTTTCCTCCGTTCGAACTGAAGGGTTTCGATGGTAAGGTCTTCTGTTGACTGTCCCATGCTCGGCAAAATTGTTTACAAGTGTCATTATGGTCCATCTGCTCGGAGAATTGCCGCCAAACGTGCGCCTATACTCTCTTTGAACCGAAACTACGGACTCCAGTGCGTGATAGCGGCGGACAATCCAAATTCTTGTTTCAGTGTCCCAGTTATCCATTTTTGTTAAATGTAAAAGTCAATCTGCAAAATAAAAAAAAAATTAACCAGATTCATTAAATAGAAAAAAAAATATTTAATTTTTTTTGGGAGCGGCTTTCATCAGCCACCCTACTTACATACTTAAAAAAAAAAGGAAACTCGTGGACAAAAATATTGGTACACAAAATATTTTTATGGATATATTTCTATAGAAATTACTAGGTATTATGTGAAATTATTTTGTCTCACTCTAAAATGATCACTTGGTCACACAGAACATGCACTCTTACTCTCTATTGCTGATTACTTTGATTATTCTGGAAATAAACGTTGTTCAATACACAACATAATTGGCGACGAGCACAAGCACAACATTTTTTTCCGTACTTAAAGCTAAAAAAAAGTTAATAGCAATGTCAACAAGTGAATCCACAAAGTATTACAATATCTGTAGTATAACCGAAATTTCTCCAAACGGCGAGACATTTGAAAGAGAAAAGAGGTGAATGTCAATTACATAAACCGAAGTATCGGACAAACACGAAGGCAAAACGCATGGAGCAGTGAAGTCGAAAATTTCAAGGGCACTGGAAGTCAGCATACGGTGAACATGAAGAGCAAAGGAAGAAGTGAAGCTCACGTTGGAGGCAATGGCAGAGAAAAGCAGCAGAAAACGTGTATGCATTGTGGTTGGCAAAATCACAGAAGTGAAGAATGCAAATATAAGAACTTAACCTGTCACAGATGTGGAAATAAGTGTGATTTGTCTAGAATTTGTAAATCGAGTAGGGTAAATTATGTACCAAACCATCCATCTGATTATTCAATATTTGATTCAATGACTAATAAATTTAACTATTCAGTACTTAGCGTGGCATCAACTTACGGCAGTGAAGGTTATTACCAATACCTGTGGTAGAGGATGGATCTCACATGATCATCGCTTGTGACACTGGAGCAGCCTGTAGGATAATACCGATGACACTATATGAGAATGCAACGCATAAGAAGCCATTAAGAAAATGTAATATTTCTTATATTGATTACAATTACAATTACAATCTATTGAAATTGTTGGTGAGTACGATGCAACAGTAGAGTATCGTGGCTTAACCAAGAAAATGGTCAAAGTAGTAGCAAATACAACAAGTCCAGCTTTACTTGGTAGAAAATTTTTAAGAGCCTATAATTTTGAATCAATTCAGGTGAATAATATTAGTGAAACTAATCAGCATGCTATTTTAATAGAACAGATAAAAAGTGAACTTGCAGATGTTTTTAAATCGAAACTCGGTTTTTTAATGGAAAGTTATACCAAGCCAATCTATTTTAAGCCAAGACAGTCGCCACTTGCCTGGAAAGACAAAGTTGAAAAAAAGCTACGTTCTATGATAGATGTAGGTGTATTAGAACATGTCGACAGCTCCGATTGGGGCACCCCCCTTTCACAATTCTAAAGCCTGATGGCGACATAGAAATTTGTGGAGACTACAAGGTTTCAGTAAACAAATCTCTAATAGATGTAAGATATCCGTTGCCAAGGATTGATGACATATTTGCGTCCTTACAAGGAGGTGTATTATACACCAAACTTGACTTGAGTAACGCCTACAATCAATTGCATTTAGACGGAAAATTGCAGTAAGACCGGCTCGTTTTGAAGGAAAAACTTTACTTTTTTGAGTATCAAAGTAGAAAACTTTTTAGAAGTGTTAATTTTTTTTTTTATTGTGAAGAAAAAGGAAAATTACATCCATTAGAAGTGTTGTATTTTGGTGAGTTTTTGGCAGGCTGGTAAAACCAGCGGCTAAGAAAAGAATTTTGAAAAGAAATCTTTATCAGCACCCAGCAACCAGTTTTCTTAAGGGAGGTACTTGCGAAAAAATCATGCCAAAAAAAATGTACAGGGGTAATCCGGAGTAGGCAAGTATTAGTACGAATCAGAGGGACCTAATGAATGACCAAACTGACAGCAATGTGAACCCAAAAAACATGGCCGCCAAATCAGACAGCGAAGAGTGTGGTAACATAAATAGGAAAAGTGTGGCTGCAGCCGACTGCAGTCAAAGTAACCCGGATGTGACCAAGAAAAATACCAACACTTTTTAGATCCAAATAAATTAACAAACAGTGAATTGAACACAGCAAACGTTGAGGAAAAGCGTCTATCTTGTTTATATGGAGAAAATCATGTTGGTGTAGCTGCTGTTTTAGTTTCAACCCAGGAGTGTCAGCTGTTTGAAAATGAGATAATCGAGAGTGCTCTATTTCTGACGAAAAAATCAGACATATCAAATTTCACGGTTTCAAGGAAATTATTCCACTTGCAGCCTCTCTATACAAAATATACTTTTAAAACGCTCGAGATGCCAATTCCCTAGTTCTAAATGCCGAGTTAAAGAAGATGAAGATAAACGCTTTTATTCCGCGAAACATTGCTGAGTCTCTAGGAGTTATTAGGGGTATTTCCACAAATTTCACTGACGTCACGAAAACTCAAACGGATCTGAGGGTGTTAAGTACAACTTGATACCAACCGAGACCGTTAAGGTCAGCTTCGATGGAGCTGAGTTACCTGAGAAGTTTGTTCTGTTTGAAATCTGTTCGTCGAAGGTTGACCCCTACGTACCGAAAGTGCGTCAGTGCTTTAAGTGTCGTAGACTGGGACACACTGCTTTTACATGCAAGTCATCAGAACGCTTTTAGAAATGTGGAGACAAGGAATGTCTTGGAACCTGCTCGGTGCCTAAGTGCATTCTGTGTAATGCTAAAAACCACAGTGCCAAGGATAGACAAATCTGTCCAATATGGGCGAAGGAGCAGGACATCAATAAAATTATGACAATCAAGAAGATAGCTAGGAAGGAGGTATTAAGTACTCACTCAGTATCTCAAAATTACTCTGGGAAAATTATAATGGTAACTTTCCTCCCCTCAACAAACTGGATAGTCAGACACAGAACAAGGATCTCAAGGTAAATGCAGTATTAAAAAAAAAACACAGCCACGTTAGCAGATTGGTGAAAGACCTGTAGGTCCCGTGCAGAAACCTCACTTATATTTGAAGCCGTATACAAATGACACAAGTGACCATGTTCCTTTTTTCCCTGGTCTATCCACTGAGGATAAAACTCATCATATCATCAAGCTGCTATCCCAAATCAGCAAACGAAATCATAGATCTGATCAAAGCTACAAACGATACCAAACAAAATAGCCCAATTACCGCAAGGGAAAGAAGACAACCAGTTACTACCATTGACAGAGATTTTTGCAACTTCACACATGAGTATCAAAATTCTTCAGTACACCATTCAATCCTTAAAAAACAATAAAAACAATCTTGAATTTTTTTTGAATAATGTTACCTGTGACATTGCCATCCTATCGAAGGTTTTTTCACATGACTTTTCATATAGGAATATAGTTAATTTTGGCCGAATTGAAAAGCACAGAGGTGATGGTTACGGTAGAGTAGCAATAGCCCACAAAAACAGCATTGTTATTGCAAGTGCCTCTAACAAGGGAACAAATATGCTTTTAACCTCTGTATATTTTGAAGTAAACAATTTAATAAAAAAACTTGACCCTTTCAACAAAGTAATTATATCCGGTGATTTCAATGCCAGATTTAGTGATTTTGGAGACAGTATAAACAACAGGAAAGGAGTTTTTTTAAAAAGGGTAACGTCAATTGCTGTGTACAGACTTGAAAACAACATTAGTCCAACCTTTAAAAGAACCATAGACTCAGTGTCGGGATCAGTGCTAGATTTGAGATTCACCAAAGGTATTCACTGTACTGAATGGACATGTAAAAGTTTATACATTGGTGGTAGCCATCATTTTCCTATTGTTTACAAAATAAATGCTGATTTAAGCTTACCTATACAGTTCTTATCAAAAAACAGATTATTCAACGTATTAGGAAAAATAGAGTCATGTGGTAGTATATCAAACCTCACTTAAAGTGTGACGAGTGAAATCAAGGCAGCCACATATTATTTTGGAGCTAACAAAACTCCAAGGGCATGGTGTAATGATGAATTAAAGAAACTTTTCAAGGAATTTTCCGATAGTCAAAGAAAAGCATGTCGTGATCCGACATATGAATATTATGTGAATGCAGTTAATCTCAAAATCAAATGGAAACAAAAGAGAACGCTATAGTCGAGTACCTCGACTATCAGATACCCGTTACTCAGCTAAAGGGACAAAAGGGAAATGGATCAACCCAAGTAAATCGTTTGTATTTAATGTCGGTAGGGGATGTAAAAAAGGCGAATATAGCCTTAGAGAATGTGGCTACACCTAATCAAAAAAGTTTTACTTTTCTAGGTAGGATCATATCTGCCAACATGTCTTATAAAGAGCATGTCAAAAAAATAAAAGCTGATACTAAGATCAGCTCAAGAATTCTTTAATACGCTACTACGATCAAGTCTGGGTTGAAAACCAAAGTCAGTACAAACCTTTTCATATCGTTTGTAAGAAGCAAGCAGGCATATGCTATAGCTAGTATTGCGGACAAGGGCTGTGGAGTGAACCAAACCTTAGAGATTGCTCAGGCTGGAACCTTGAGAAGATGTGTAGGTGTGCCTCCTGGTACAAGCAAGCATGACATTTTTGTTCTTTCTGGTGTGATGCCACCGATACTCAGAGCCAAACTTTTCACCGCCAAAGAATTGTTCAAGCTGAAAGCACAAAATCTCCCGCTCTTCGAGGTCATTTTTTTATTTTCTGCACCTTTCTTATGCACCGTTTTTTTTTTACTTGTCGCTTTGTAGTTTTAAGAAAATATTTTTAGCACTTTTGAGTTTTGATTAACTGCGTAAACATGACACCGGCAAAGAAAAGTATCAACATTTTAAAATATTAAATGCAAAACATGTTTCCGAGTTATAAAAAACCACCGTGTTTAAATTTAAAGAAACATTTACAAAGAACATAAAAAAAAACAAAGAAGAACGCTATAGTCGATACCCGTTACTCAGCTAAGTAGAGATATGCAAGCAGCAAAGCGAGATTAAAATGCGCCACCTACCGGCGGTATACAGATTTAAGCGTTATGGGCGTTAGAGTGGGCGTGGCAAATTTTTTTTTTGATCAATCGATAGGTATTTACGAGTCCAATACATTTCAGTTAAAATTTCTTATCTAGCATGAAAATTGTGGGCGTCACAGATTTTCGCGGTTTGTGGGCATTAAAGTGGGCGTGGCAAACTTTTTTTTGGGTCAATCAATAGGTATTGACGAGAACATTACATTTCAGCTAAAATTTTGATTCTAGCATCAAAACTGTAGGAGCCACAGTTTTGGGCGGTTTGTGGGCGTTAGAGTGGGCGTGGCACTCTACTGAAACAAACTTGCGCTGCGCAGGAATCTCAGGAATCTGCGTGCCTAATCCCAATATTGTAACTCTCATAGTTTCCGAGATCTCAGCGTTCATACGGACAGACGGACAGACGGACATGGCTAGATCGACTCGGCTAGCGATCCTGATCAAGAATATATATACTTTATGGGGTCGGAAACGCTTCCTTCTGCCTGTTACATACTTTCCGACGAATCTAGTATACCCTTTTACTCTACGAGTAACGGGTATAACAAACATGAGCGAGAGCCGTAGCACATGAAAAAAAAGCATGTGCTCTGCTCTCATCTCGCTATAAATTTTTTTCTACCGTTACTGCTACGCAGGGCACAGAACTTCATTTTCTGCTATCGCTATTGCTACAGTATCTCAAGCGACAAAACTGCGAGCAGTTGTTTTGCTATGGCTCTGCTACGGCTCTCGTCAAAAAGAGAGCGATAGCAATAATAATAATAGCTTTTCAAACGCTGCATGGTTCAAGAGAAACATAACACAATTGAAAATTAAGATGTTGAAATGCTAGAACTAGTTTGGGTACCTGACCACAAGGGCATTAACATTAAGGAAAAGACTGACCTCATTGCCAAATCAGCTGTAAACGAAGGGGAATCAATAGACATTAAGCTTAACGTTAAAGATGCCCTAAGGGAAATCAAACAACTTTTAGAATCCAACTGGGATGAGGATTACAAGAATAAGTGTACAATCAAGGGATCAAACCTCATAAATAAAACCATGGCACCATGATCTAAAATGGAACGCCAAAAGTATAAAAGTTTTAAATAGACTTATGGTTGATTCGACATAAGATAAGGGTTTTCTTCACAAAATAAAAGCTGTAAGTTCGAATTTATGTGATCTATGCAATGTATCTGAATATGCCAAGCACATGATCTTCGAATGCCAAAAACTTAACAACATACGATCCAAATTCAAAGTATTTAAGTACTATAAAGATTTGAATGAATTACTTATTAAAAAAGAACCACTTCATTTAAGAGAGCCGGCAAAATTCATTAGTACAGCCAATATAAACTTTTAATCTACCTTTTTTTTCACCATCTATAATACGTGAAATTTTTTGGAGTTTGGCCAACAAACCACCTATCAAGCTCACTGCCAGGAAGTCCTTGTACGACCACCTTCTGTGGTTCCAAATCTGAGACATTCAGAGTGAAGTACGAGTCTATTCACTATCACATCCTGAAGCTCCTTGCAAAACACAACCTGTGGTCCTGTACCAACAACGCCAGATCAAAGCTTCTCGGATAACCTACCCGGAGGATAAATTACCCACATTTTTTGACATCACTACCTTAAGAACATTCGGATTTGGATTAATTGACACTTTAGTTTCAGATAATGTAAGGCAATTTACGTCAGATGAATTTCGTACCTTCCTGGCCAACAATGGCATAAAACATATCTTGACAGTTCCTGGTCATCCGGCGACAAATGGCCAAGCAGAGAGTTTTGTAAAACTATAACAAAATCGTGAATATGCGAAACAAAGAAAGAAAACAAGGAAGAACGCTATAGTCGAGTACCTCGTCTATCAGATACCCGTTACTCAGCTAATGGGACCAAAGGGAAATGGAGATATGCAAGCAGCAATGCAAGGTTGAAATGCGCCACCTACCCGTGATCTCAATATGTAGTTATGTAGGCGGTAGACAGATTTAAGCGTTATGCACGTTAGAGTGGGCGTGGCAAACTTTTTTTTGGATCAATCGATAGGTATTGACGAGACCAATACATTTCAGTTAAAATTTTGTACCTAGCGTGAAAATTGTGGGCGCCACAGGCTTGGTCGGTTTATGGGCGTTAGAGTGGGCGTGGCTATCTTTTTTTTGATGAATCGATAGGTATTAACGAGAATAATACATTTCAGTTAAAACTTTTTATTTAGCATATAAATTGTGGGCGCCACAGGTTTGGGCGGCTTGTGGGCCTTAAAGTGGGTGTGGCATATTCGCTTCACAAACGTGCGCTGCGTACAAGGCTACGGAATCTAAATCTGAGATCCCAATTCTCTCTCTTTGATAGTTTCTGAAATATCCGCGTTCATACTTACGATTTCTTGAAGTTTGTGGGCGTGGCAAACTTATTTTTAAATCAAGTGATAGGTATTGATGAGAACAATACATTTCAGTTAAAATTCTTTTTAGTTTTATTCTAGCATCAAAACTGTAGGAGTCACAGATTTGGGCGGTTTGTGGGCGTTAGAGTGGGCGTGGCACATTTCTGAAACAAACTTGCGCTGCGCAGGAGTCTCAGGAATATGCATGCCTAATCCCAGAATTGTAGCTCTTATAGTTTCCGAGATCTAAGCGTTCATACGGACAGACGGACATGGCTATCAAGAATACAGAAACGCTTCCTTCTGCCTGTTACATACTTTCCGACGAATCTAGTATTCCCTTTTGGTCTATGAGTAACGGGTATAACAATTGTTCTTACTTTGACAAAATTTTAAAAAGATTCCCTATTGACTATAGAATTACAACTCATTGCACAACAGGAGAATCACCAGCAAAATTGTTTTTAGGTAGGAAGTTAAAAACAAGATTTTCACTATTGAAACCTCCTACCGTAATGGAAAAGATATCTCAAAAGCAAAAAGTAAGGACTACAAGGGCAGCCGTGGCGTTGAATTTAGAAAAGGCCAAAGTGTAATGGTTAGAGCTTACAAGGATTCTAACAAGGCAAGTTGGATAAAAGCAACCGTAAGCCGGCAGTTAGGACCTCGATCTTATTATTGTATTTTATCACATAACAATCGCGAAATTAAAAGACATTTAAATCAAATGAGAGATCGAGAATCCCCAGAAATCATAACTGAAGAACAGGGTAGCCAGGTTGAAAGCGATCGTACAAGTGAGACCGGACATGAAAAAGAAGAAGTATCTTTTGCATTAACAACAAATGATAGACAGTAAAGACCTCGGGTAGAAGGAAAGGTCGTAATAACAATGAAATTAAAATGAATAAATTGATGAGGTTGAATCAAATGTTTATTTGGAATCTTAGTTCTTTATATGAAATATGAAACAATAATGTAAGAATAATGAAATGATTAAGAACCTTTTTAATTTGCAATTGATGATAAGTAATATAATATATATATTAATCTGTTAACTATTGTTAAGAAGCAAAAATGTACGTTAGCTCTATACATATAAGAACAAATCTAAGAAGAGGCGTGTAAGGTATTATGTGAAATTATTTGGTTTAACTCTAAAATGATCACTTGGTCACACAGAACATGAACTCTTACTCTCTATTGCTGATTACTCTGATTACTCTGGAAATAAACGTTGTTCACTCGGCTGAGGAACTTGTGAGATGGTTCCAAAGTCGCCTAGCTGGGGCAACCGAGCGGGTCGCAGGTTGCGGATAGCGGACGACCTCTCTCGAGGTCAACTGTGAATAAGCTGGTGGGATAAGTTAAACACGGTACCGTGGACGGAAACTTAGTAAATAAACAGTCCCGGACAGCCAGCGGGTATTTTGCAACGAAGCAATACCGACGATGCGAGTTGTTCAGCCGCATCTAAATAATTGCTTTACACAAACCCACTCCCAACACAACACCTACCCAACTCCCCTCCCAAACAACATCTCAATCCGGGCCGGACTACGGTGTAATTCGGACCGTGCCAAGAGTCAGCCTGGCTGGGGGCCCGGATCAAAAATAGCCCAGTCTCAAACGGTGTGCTCAGGGACATGGCGACCCTCTGTTCTAACTATCGCCTTACTTGGGCATCGCGGATCTCTGCCCGGGCGGACCTTTCCCCTTCTCCGCAACTCGTGGGACCAAAGTATGGATCAAAAAACAGAGGACAAAATAACAAAACACATAGAGACGGGTACTCTTAAAAAACACTGGTTCCACCTTCCATACCAGCACGGCCCAGAAAGGGCCGCATCCCAAACTGGGGATGATGGGTGGCAGAAAGCCAACCGCAAACGCCTCCGCTACGTGCGCATCTGCGCCGAAAGCAACGGTAGGCACTGCCAAGGCGCTCGGGCCACCCGCTGGTGCTAAATATACATACGCAGAAAGGCGGACTGCCGCCCAGACTCTGAGCTCACACACCAGGAGCACCGTTGCCACGCCTTCGCCTGAATGGCTAAAAAAGGTAGAGTGGGCAAGGAAGGTACTTCTAACTACGGGCAGGAAAAGCCCTCTCAAGAGGCGACTCAGGCGAAAAGGCAGCGATCCCTCGAACTACCCGGGCCATCGGCGAAGAGATCTAAGATCCAGCCATCAGTCTCTTTCGCCGAAATCACGAAGAATCGTGTATTACTTGGCCTGATTGACAGGGGAAATCCGGAGGGCAGGATCCCCAGAAACAAGTGGAAGGCAATGGAGTCCCACCTTTCCCTCATTTGCCTGTGCATGGTACGAGAGAAGCCAGGCACCTCGCCCTGCTGCATGTACGCGGGCTGGTACCAGGACAGCGTCAAGGTGGTAGCATGCGACAGTCAGCGGTCGGCTGATATGTACAAAGAGGCGACAAGCAAGCTCGGCGAGGTTTACGAAGGGGCGAACATCGTTGCGCTTGACTGGTGCGATGTCCCCAGTAGACCCCGAGCCAGGATCTGGCTTCCAGCAGCGATCAAGACGCCGGAGGACATCCTCTTCATGTTGCAAGAATGCAACCCGCACCTCCCCACGAAGGACTGAAGAGTCGTCAAGGTGGAGGAGCATGAAGGGGATGTCAACCAGGCGGTTTTGGTCCTGAACGAGGAGTCAGTAGCTCCGATCGAGACTGCTCGTGGAGTGCTGAACTTCGGGTTCAGTGCGATACACATCAAAGTGTATAAGGGCGACTCCAACTCCGCTAGCAGCTCTGCCGGCAACTCAGCCGAGCAGGTGCTTGCTGAGGAGTTGGAGGCACCTGGTGGGCCGGAGGACGGCTACTCTACCGATTCGTCGCTAAGCAGAGAGATGCGTGCGCTCGGACCGGCAATCGAGGACGTGGACCTCAGCGACACAGAGGTGGCCGACGTCACTGTGGTGGAGGTTGAGGCTGTAGATGTCATTAAGACTTCTACAAATAAACTTTCACCACAGTAAAGCAGCGTCTGCTGCACTTCTGCTTCGCCTGACAGAAGGCGGAGCCGACCTAGTCCTCGTACAGGAACCTTGGGTTGTAGGAGGCAAGGTTGCAAGGAACAAAGGAATACAAGCTTATGCTTGACCCCAAGAAGGTAAAATTTGAACCTGCATATTAGCCAAAAGGCATCTTAGTATATTTCTACTTCGCAATTACAGCAACGGAGACAACACCGCAGTAAGCCTGGAGCTGCAGAGTGGCTCTATAAGGGTTCTATCGGCCTATTTGGCCTTTGAGAAGGAAAACCCCCCAGATGCGCTGGTCAGAGGACTAGCAGAGGAATGCGAAAAGCCCAAGAACGGATTGGTAATAGGCTGTGACGCCAACGCCCATCACACCCAGTGGGGTTGCCCAAACAACAACGACAGAGGTGAGTCTCTTTTTGATTTTATTCTAAATTCGAACCTATTCTTATGCAATAGGGGCAATGTCCCTACTTTCATAACTAAAGCTTGCCAAACGATCATAGATCTAACTTTGGTATCAGATTCACTCGTAGGCGCAGTCAAAAACTGGGCAGTCTCTGACGAGCACTCCTTTTCGGACCATAGATTCATAGAAACTGTATTGTCCCTTGATTTGCCCTTGCAAAACCAGACGAGCCGACTTGCACAGGTTCAAAGAAGTTCTGACAAATATCCTCCCCATGGAACCGTCAGAAAGCATCACAAACCCACATGAGCTGGACGAAACAGTATACAAATTCACAGAGGCATGCAACACTGCCTTCAAAGTGGCATGCCCCACAGAGAAACCAAGAGGAAGGAAAAAACCCCCCTGGTGGACCCAACAACTATCTATCCTCAGAACCAACTGCAGATGCCTGTATAACAGAGCAAAGGCGGGAAATGAGGACACCAATTGGCTGAACTACAAGTTTGAACTAGCCTCCTACAAAAAGGCCATTAGAGCAAAACGAACGGCATGGCAGACCTTCTGCTCTGAAAAGGCTCAGGAAAATACTCTCTAAGACAGCCGCGCCTTTGGGCTATCTTCAAAAAGCAGATGAATCATGGTCAGACTCCAGTAAAGAGTCTTTGGACCTGCTCCTAGACGCTCACTTCCCGGGGAGCCGACAAGCAGGTCATCCACCTGAAAGAGGAGCAGGAGAGGGAATCGAAATAGATCCACTCCTATCAGACGGCAACATGAAATTGTCCATTCATAGTTTCAAACCATACAAATCGCCGGGACCGGACGGAATAACACCGGCTCACATCCAGCAAGCAGGACAAATAGCCATAAACTGGTTGAAAAAAATCTTCTAATCCATCCTGGCGGTAGGAGAACTACCAACAGCATGGCAAGAAACAAAGGTGGTTTTCATTCCCAAGGCAGGGAAGGCCACTCACACCACAGCAAAGGCCAATAAGCCTTACATCATTCCTGCTTAAGAGCTTTGAAAGAATGATAAGCCTAGACATAAGGGCCACCGTAGACCCGACACAAATATCAGAAGCACAACACGCTTACACCAAAGGTAAGTCAACCGAATCGGCGCTACACTTGGTGGTAAACAGCATCGAGAAATCACTCAACATCAAGGAATACACACTGATCGCCTTCCTGGATATAGAGGGAGCCTTCAATAACGTGCTTCCCACCGCTATAACAGAACTTCTCACAGAACTAGGGTTTGAGCCGCCAATGGTGAGGCTAATCCATAAATTGCAGATAAGCAGAATGGTCACAGCCACACTAGGGACCTCAACCCAGACTAGACTAGACTAGACTAGACTAGACTACTGCGGATCCTGGAGGCAGGAGGTTGTAAGGTCTTGGCATACGCAGACGACGTCGCCATCATCTTTAATGGAAAATATCCACAAACACTTTGCGATCTTATGACCGCTAAACTTAAAATACTATCGGAATGGACGATAGGGAACGGACTCGGGGTAAATCCCTCGAAAACAGAACTTGTTCTATTTACAAATGGTACAAAATTCCACAACTTAACCCACCTGTTTTAAACAATTGTAATCTCTCCTTTTGCGATCACGCCAGGTACTTGGGGTTAGTACTAGATAAACGCCTCAAATGGGGCTTAAACAACCAAGAGAGAACCAAAAAAGCGACCATTGCACTTTACTCTTGTAAAAAAGCAATCGGGCTAAGATGGGGCATGTCCCCAAGAATAGTTAACTGGATATACACAGCGGTAGTCAAGCCAATCCTACTGTACGGAGTGGCTCTGTGGTGGACCTCCTTACACAAACAATGCATACTGACTCCTCTAAACAAAGTACAGCGAATTTCGGCTTTGTGTATTAGTGGAGCCCTTCGAACCACCCCGAATGAAGCGCTGAATGCGATCTTGAACCTCCCTAGTCTGGATTTAACAGGCATACCAAATCGGCAGCTATTCGACTGAGTGACAGTGGGCAGTGAAAAGCCCACTTTTATGGCCATGCTAAAATTCTCCAGCATGATAAATCGATTCCGAAGATCACGGATATATGCAAATCTGTTGAATATAGTCACACACCCTTTGAGGCCCTGATTCCTGATAGAGAGGAATGGGAACAGGGCCGACCGGGCACGACGGACGCAATCTGTTTCTATACAGATGGCTCCAAATTAGAAGGACACGTCGGCGGAGGTGTATACTCCGAACAATTAGATATCAGGAAGTCATTCAGGCTCCCGGACCACTGTAGCGTCTTTCAGGCGGAGGTCCACGCTATAAAAGAAGCACTAAACTGTTTAAGGAACCTTAGCCTCCAAAGAGGACACCTAAACATATATAGTGACAGCCAAGCGGCTATTAAGTCGATCTACTCGACAAACACCAACTCTCGAACAATAGCAGACTGTCGCAGATCTCTCCACGAGATGGCAAATCAGTTTACTATCAGCCTTATATGGGTTCCGGGTCACCGGGACATCGTAGGCAACTGCATAGCGGACGAATTAGCCAGGCAGGGCACCACCAAGCCTCTCCTACCAGGAGAGGAAAATGTCGGTATGCCCATGGCTACTTGCAAGCTAAACACAAAAAACCACTTCAACACACTAGCCAACACCCATTGGCAAAACGCACCACAGTGTCGCATCTCTCACCAGACATGGCCTGTGATAAACAACAAAAAAACCTCGGAGTTACTCAAGCTCAGCCGCACAGAGTGTGGCATGCTGATCCGAGCTCTTACAGGCCACTGGCTTGTTGGCGCGCATGCCGGCAGGTTAAAAGCCCCGCAAAATGATTTCTGCAGAAGCTGTAGGGATGAGGAAGAAGTGGAAACGGTAGAACACCTTCTCTGCTTCTGCCCAGCCCTATGCAGACTCAGACTGAAACACTTAGGAAGCCCCTTCATCGACGATCTTACCGAAATATCGGAGATTAATCTCAAAAGCATAAGTGCCTTTATTAAATCTTCCGGGTGGAAGACATGCTGATCAGCTTAACACAAGCTGAAACTACTAGAAACGGGACCCTAAAGAAGGAAGAAGCGAGATCATGCGGTATCACAACGGACCCATTGAGGTCTAAGTGTGTCGGACTATAGTCCGACAGCCGCCCTAACCTAACCTAACCTAACGTTGTTCAATACACAACAGAAATCGAAACAAAACAAACGCGGAGGAAAGTTTATCATGGAAGGAAATCTACCTTTCGATATTCAGTGCTACATTTGTTTTAAATATATAGAATTTTCTTCACAGTTATAATTAACATTTAAGTCACAAATAAAGAACATTGCCCTGTTCGCAGATATTAATTAGAGACCACTCGTATAAACTTGACTTTTAGTACGGATTTTAATCAGTCTTCTCAGAGCTTAGCATCGGACAACATTCCAACTAGACTTTGAAGCCCGTTCGGTGCTAGCCATGCCAGTATCAATGCTGATGATAATATCAATGAAGAACAAGCTTCACAAGAGCTTATTAACAGAGCCGAGTAGATTCCAAGTACATCCATGCAAAAAGCCATTGTCAAGGCGATGGCCGATGCAGCGGTAAGGCAAATTAAATCAATGACTCTAGCAATAACTGCAGGACTTAAAAAAGCAGATATCAGAATGAATAAAACAGTAACAGTAAACACCATGTAAATACTCAGTAAAGTGCCTAGAATTCCAATTATAGTGGAGTTAATCAGTTGGGACGGTCAGAGAGAAAACTTAACCCACTATCACCCAGTTTTATGCCAAGGAGCTCAGAACTACGTACTGTAGTAGGATAAGTGACTTTCTATAAGTATAATTTAGTGTAACTCATAGCAGATAGTAGATATATGTAAGTATAACTCTTTGATGTAAATGTATAGCAACAAGCATTTGAATGTAACGGCTAGCTGTTTAATAGTCGTTAGCATCTAAAAGTATCTCCTTTTGTAAAGTGGCCAACCTAGCAACTATGCTAAAATGTTAAGTATCGATATTGATCCCAACCAACTTCAAGTAACCGAATGTAAAACCGACGCTATGTTAAACAGGCCAATTGCGAACAACAAGTGAAGGAGAACAGTGAAGTTTAACAAAGTGTTGTAATACTACTACTGTTTATACTACTATAAACTTTAGAAGGGGTCCTGACCAATAAAATGGATCTAATTGATGTCCAACAGTTCACGGTCGTCCAGCTCAAAAGGTGGTTGGCGGCATTAAACTTGCCGACGATCGGCAATAAGGCCGAACTGGCGGCACGACTTAATGGCGTGGAACCGCTAGTTTGTGGAACTCGCTCGGAGTCGCCACTGCAGCAGGACGCTGAAAACGAGCTCCTTGCTGATTGGGTTCAGAAGTTTTGATATGGTTTTGGATAGAAATTTCATAGAAGCTTGCGATTTAAATTTAGATTTCAGAACTTTAAAGATGATAACTGTAGAAGATATATCAAAACATAACCCGACGAGTGCTACTAGGGATTGCGCATTGAGTGTAATATATAGTCATGTAATCTTGAGTGTTTAGGTGACTATATAACCGAGAATGCTTGGGAATTGGCGACTGAAGTTGTAAAAGCGGAACATGTAGTCGTGAAAAATCCTAATAAAAGAATATGTCACAGGGCGATGATACAAATCAATAAAACAAAGAGTCAAACAATTACGGGACGAAACAATGAAACAACGAGTCAAACAGTGAAACAACGGGTCAAACAGTTACGAGACAAAATTGTGAAAATGACGGTCAAACATTTACGAGACAACGTAGTGAAAATTACGGTCAAAGAGTTACGAGACGAAATAGTGAAAATGTCGGTCAGACAGATTATGAGACTTAACAATGAAACAAAGTAATGTTCAAATGTAAACAGGCAACTGGAAATTGACAATTTGAAACCGAAAAACTTAATATCGACTGTACAAACAACAAAACAATTGAATTTAACTGGGACAAAAGCACTACTTATCAAATACAATGTCGTTTCTTAAAAATAATTGAAAACAGTTATGTAAAAGCAACTAGACCTAAAAAGCGAAGGATAAGAGCAGAAATGAAGCTATGCCTAGATAATGCAAAAGCTTTAAATTATAGTCCTCGACGATTATCATATACAGAAAAGGATAAGCTTGAAAAATTACTAGACGAATATTTAAAAAGCGAGATAATAAGACCAAGCGAATCAGAATTTTCAAAAAGAAAACAGGTGAAATTAGATTATGCATTGATAATAGGAAACTTAACAAAGCACTGCTAAAAGACAACTACTTACTGCCACACATCGATGATTTATTAGATAAAATAGTTGAAAAAAAAGTATTCTCAAAGTAAGATCTTAAAAATGGATATTGTTAGTAAAATTTTCGATGACATGATTAGAAACAACAAAGTAGTAGTGTACATGGATGATATAATGGTCGCCAGCAAAGATATTAATGAGCATCTAGAAACATTGGAAGACATTTTTAAAAGGCTTACACAGAAGAGATTAAAACTTAGAATGGATAAATGTGAGTTTTTGAAATCAAAAATAAAGTATTTTGGATTTTTGATTTCCGAGAATGGCATCTGGGCAGGCGATAAGGGCATTGAAGCCGTAAAAAATTGTCCAGCTCCCTCCAAGGAACAGGCAGTAGAAAGTTTTTTGGGACTTTCTTCACATTTTCGAAGGTTTATAAAGGATTTCTCTTCAATAGCAAAACCCTTGTACGACCTGTTAAGGAAAGTCAAACCCTTTCAATTTGGTGAAGAAGAGATGAATTGTTTTATCAGTCTAAAGGAATTATTGAATCACCAGTACTAGCGTTAAATAATTACAAAGACGATACAGAATTACATTGTGACGCGAGCGCTCTGGATTTGGTGCAGTACTGTTACAAAATAGAGATGATGGCAAGTTACATCCTGTATTCTATTGCTCTAAGTGTACTACAGCAGATGAGCCTAAATTACATAGTTTTGAACTCGAGACTTTATCGGTTATTTAGGCTCTTCGTAGATTTAGGATATATTTGCAAAGAAAGCATGTGAGACTGGTAACCGACTGTATTCCACTTAAGTTAACACTTAATAAGGCAGAACTCAACCCGAAGATGCCAAGATGGGCCTTGGAGATGGAAAACTATGATCTTGAGATATATCACAGGGCTGGAAACAAAATACAACATGTGGATGCTCTCAGCAGGTATAATAATATTCTAATAGTGGAAACCAACAGCTTTGAGGAAAATTTAATTATTTGTCAAGGAAAAGATTTAAGAATTAAGAAGCTTAAACCCGTTTTAGAGAAAGCAGAACTTAAATTATTTGAAATGTGAAATGGTATGAAAGCAAATGACGATAAAATACTATTTTACGTGCCAGAAGAAATGGAAGTTCAGGTACTATATAAATACCATAACGAAATAGGACATGTAGGAAAAGATAAAATGATGGACATAATTTCAAAAAGTATTGGTTTCCAATTTTGAAAGAAAAGTACGTTGCGCATATAGAAATTTTTTTAGAACGTGTAGCGCTTTCACCAAAATCAGGTAAAGGACAAGGATTTTTAAACAGTATTCCCAAGGGAAGCAAGCCATTCGAGTTAATACACATTGACCATTATGGTATAGTAGACTCATCGAGAGCAAAAAAGCTTATTTTTGTGGTAGTTGATGGATTTACGAAATTTGTAAGACTCTATTCAACTAAATCAACAAGTACTAGGGAGGTAATAACGGCATTAAAAGATTATTTTAGGGCATACAGTCGTCCAAAATGTATAATTTCAGATCGTGGTAGTTCCTTTACGTCTAAGGACTTCGAAGAATTCATGGAAGAATATAATGTGAAGCATATCAAGATAGCCACAGGCTCACTACAGGCAAATGGTCAAGTCAAAAGGATTAACAGGAGCCTTGGACCAATAATAGCAAAATTAGTTGATCAAAGTAAACGTGTATACTGGGACAATTTTATAGATAAAATATAACATGCTCTTAATAATACGTTGCACAGAAGTATAAGACAACTTCCAAGTAAAATGCTGTTTGGAGTGGAACAAAAAGGAAAGATTGTTGATGAACTTAAGGAAAAGCTAGAGGACATAAATAAAAATACAAAATAAGATAGTTTACCACAGATAAGAAAAAAGCTGCGACCCACCAAAGACAAGCTCAAGATTATAATAAAAAGGGTATAAGAAAGGAGACTATGTAATGGTGAAGCATTTTGATTCGACTGTTGGAACTGCTAGGTAACTGATTCCCAAACATAAAGGACCATATGTGATTGCAAAAGCGATGCGCAATGACAGATTCTTATTAAAAGACGTCGAAGGGTTTCAATTAGCAGGAAGTCCTCATCTAGGTGTTTGGAGTGCGCAAATTTTAAGACATTTCGTAAAAAAAAAATAAAAAAACGAAAATAAAAATGTAATTCATAACAAAAAAATGAGACTTATGTAACCATATATTATAAAAATAAAATAAACATTACTTCTAAATCAATATGTCTTGATCAGGTGATCAACAAGTCAGGATGGCCCAATTGTAGTAGGATAAGTGCCTTGCTATAAGTATGACTAAGTGTAACTCTGCTATGAATAGATATATGTAAGTATAACTCTTTGGTGTAACTGTATACCACGGCTAACGGCTAGCTGTTTAATAATAATAAAATTGATTTTAACATTTAAAACATTTTAGTATTAACATTTTTAAAAAAATTCATATTGTATTTTTTACTCAAGAAGTAAAAATTATAAAGTCGAATATTTTTCGGCTTAGAAAGGGTATAGATGGTATAGAGAAAACAAAAGAAATCAGGTAAACGGATGAGAAGAAGACTTGGTGTATTCTGTTTGAGTGATTGCAAGAAAAGCATCCATTGTAATTGTGCGCAGCAGAGTTACTTAAATCGTTTCTTTAAGTTAATATAATAAAGACAGTTAAGTGCTACATTAAGTTTTAGATGTTGTGCATTGATCTTAGTTTGAAGTACGTAAATTTTGAAGGTATAATATGGGTTCCGTTAGCCGAAAGTGGATGATAAAATGGTTTGTGCCAAAAAAATCCCGCAAAGGGTTTATACACAGTTCTAAAAGGTAAATATATAAATTGTCGCATGTCTAATTTGAGCCCGATAGTTAAGTCAGTATTTAATCGATAGGAATTGGTATTGTGCCCTGATGGAGCAATTGGGCACACTAGAATATGCCGAAACTCGTCGAATTGTTGAAAGTCATGGAGTGTGGGAGGTTATACTGCGGTTAGAAACTGTTATATTTTAAGCCATTGTAATTAAATTTGTAATCTCCCACAGAATAAAATGTATACTATGCCATACAGTCCTACATTCAAGCGTTGCCCTTGCTTGTTGTAAATCGGGTTCGTGTATATTGTAGGCAGCTCCCATTCTTGTTTCGACAGTGGTCTTTTATTAGCAGGAAGGCGGACTGCCGTGGATCCTAACCTACAGTCTGGCGTACTGTGTTGAGGTAGGACTGACTTGGCGACTTGCGCTTATGGCTTTGGAACGCGCTTGTCCGTGTACATAGAAAACCCGACCGAGTGGACCAGCGGACTGCACTGGAACGCACATTGGCGTTGGACACCGCTTGGAGCGGATTAATTCGATCACCCGGAGAATTCCATCGGACCCCAGGCGTGGGTCGCATTTGGCGCAGGCAGCGCAGTCCATATTTGGACGCAACTGGCGTCACTGGATACGTCGTGGGATAAGTGCCTGGAGGAAGATGATGCAGCTTTCCCCCAGAAGGAGTCCTCGTCTGAACGATGGACAGGAAAACGTGAGTGCGACGGCGCAAACAGATACCAGTGTTTTGGTTCCGCAGCGTTTGGCGGCCGAGGCAGTGGAGCCCCGGCGCCATCCAGCCAGTCGGCAAGTATAGGTGCCACCAACATGGGCTCTAGGCAATCGCAGAGCAGGAAACCCAAGGTGCCGACCTCTTGGAGAGGATCGCCGAGCTGGAGAAGGATTTAGAGCGCTTGCGGCGCAAATACGGATCGCGCTGATCCCGCTATATCGGGTGCCGTGAGTGCGAGCCAGCCGCCATTTGCAACCGGCTTGTTCGTACCTAACCCAACAAGTGTGGCATCAGTGAGACCGCCATCTTGGAGCGGATCTCAAACGGTACCGTGTACAGTTACAGAGAACTGCACGACGAGAAGCAGCTACGCGTCACAAGGGTTTCAGCGCATGGTTCGGAGCCATATAGTGAAGTGGCTGGCGGAACATTAGGAGGAGTGTCGTCTCTCGGAGTCGGTGGATGGACGACGGCCCTCGGAGGAAATGGAAGCTGGGCACCACGAAAGCTTCCCGAGCTGCCTACGTTCGGAGGAAAGTCGGAGGATTGGCCCATCTTCTACTGCGCATTTACGGAGACGACGCGGGCGTCCAACTGTACGGATCTGGAGATTAATCAGAGGTTACTAAAGGCGTTAAAGGATGAAGCGCGTCGCTAAGGAGAGCGACAGGATTTGGTACTTGCCACATTTTGGAGTGGAGAATCCCAACAAGCCGGTAAAGATACGACTGGTATTTGATGCAGCGGCACGTGTCGTTGAATTCAGCGCTGAGACTACAAGCCCTTGGCATATATTCTCTTCCACTTCAGAGAAGGCGCAGTCGGAGTCAATCAAAGAGATGTTTCATCGGGTGCTGATCCGACCCGAGGATAGATGTGCGCACCGATTTCTGTGGAGAGATGGGGATGACCAGCGGGATCCCGACGTGTATGAAATGCGCGTAATGACATTTGGAGCAGCATGTTCACCGAGTGCTGCCCATCATGTGAAGACCTTGAATGCCAAGCGATTCATGGATTCGGATCCCAGAGCAGTCAAGGCCATCGTCGACTACCACTACTATCTACTATGTGGATAGTTTCGCCACTGAGAGCGAAGCTATTGAAGTAGATACCAGAGTGAAGGAGATAAAGTGGCACCCATCGTATTGGATGGGACTAGGGTTCCCACAAAGCGGGAATTCCTGAGCATGGTTATGTCAACGTTCGATCCCTTGGGTTTTCTTTGTTGCCTAATGGTAACAGCGAAGCTATTATTGCGAGAAGTCTGGAGAAGGAAGATCCCGTGGGACGATCCACTACCGGATGAGATGCACAATGCCTTTATGGATTGGCGTAAGAAGATGGAGAAAGTGGATCAGTTCCGGAGCCCACGTCACTATTTTGGACATGGGCAAGTGAAGGCTACTTCATGGATGCCAGTCAGTCAGCATTCGCGGCAGTGATCTACTGGAGGATCACCTATGAGGACGGCGACGTACAAGTAAGTTTTGTGTGCGCAAAGACGAAGTGCGCGCCTATGCGAACGATTACGATTCCACGGCTGGAGCTGCAGGCACCTGTTCTTGGTACAAGACTGATGGACACCGTCAGGCAGGACCACGCTGTGGCCATCAGTGACATTGAATTATGGAGCGGCTCAAAGACAATGCTGCGATGGATTGGCAGTACACTCAGGCGCTACAAGCAGTTCATCGGGAACAGAGTAGCGGAAATTTTTGGAGTCAACGCAGGTGGCGCAATGGAGATGACTACCGTCCGCCGACAATGTGGCGGATGATGCGATTAGGTCGCGTTGTAGCGTGGACTTGAGCGAGGAGTCACGCTGGCAAAATAAAGCGGCATCCCTGAGGAGACCAGCGGCGAGCTGGCCAGGATCTGCACCCAGCGACGAGGCGGATGCAGATGATGAAGAAGAAATGCCGAGTGAGCAAGTGAGACCTTTATACCGTTTCAGAGATTCTCAAGCTACAGGCGATTGTTGAGGACTGCAGCCTGGGTCCTAAGGTTCTAGCGTCGATGCCGTGGACAACGAGATGAGCTTGAGAACTATGGCCTCACAGCAGCGGAGTGTGAGGACCCTGAGAATCTGCTGATTCGGAAGGCGCACTATGAGGCGTTTCCCGACGAGATGCTGGCCGCTGAGAATAGACTGGAAGTCGCTAGACGCAGCCACATTTGTGGACTGGCGCCATACCTAGATGGCAACGGAGTCTTGCGAGCTTACGGCAGGATTGATGCGGCGCTGTGTATACCCTACAGCGCAAAGAGGCCAGTGATCCTTTCGCACCGGCACAGCCTAACAGAGACGGTTGTGCGCCATGCCCATGTGAGGATGAAGCATCAGAACGTGGATGCTACGATCGCGGAGATCCGGACCAAGTTCTGGATAACGAAACTGAGACGAGCTTTACAGGGAGCTGATAGAGATTTTTTTTTTTTTTTTTTTTTAGTATAACTAATTCATTTATTTAACGTTGATCAGCCAACCTAATGGCTATAAAACGTTGTGTACGAAGAGAAATAATAACGTGGATACATAACAGAAAAGGTGATTAACAATATTTACAATAAATGAACAAAAACAATTTTATTGCTTTAGGACTCGAGAGACCTGACGTCCTCTTGTCCAGAGATCACCGGGGTGCCTTCGCTTTAATCTTCTTCTAGTCCTTGGGTGGGCCAAGGAAGCTGCTAGGTGGTTTTCGTGTGCAGTGAGCCGATCATTGTACCGACTAGAGTGCCGGTTTATCTGCTCCCTGACTGAGGGAACATGAAGGTCATTTGTTAGGGCGTCATTCCTGATGTACCACGGCGCGTCTGCAATCATGCGCAGCGCACGGTTTTGGACCCTTTGGACTTTCATGACGTTCGAGTCTGAAGCCATGCCCCACAGTTGGATGCAATACGTCATTGAGGGCACCACAATTACTTTGAACAGCAAGACTTTGTTGCCAAGGCTGAGCTTGCTCGTTGGCTTAAGCAACCAGTTCAGTTTTCTCAGCTTAGCTCTACATGAAGCTGCTACTTTGGTAGTGTGCTGCTTCCAGGTAAGCCGCTTGTCCAGGATCAAACCCAAATATTGCGCATGGGGTGATTGTGGTATGGTGATATCCAGAAGCTCTACTCTGGGAAGGATCTTTCCTCTCAAGGTGAAATTGCAGTGTTGCGACTTTCTTCCATTTATGGATATGTTCCACCTATTTGTCCACTTCCCGTAAGAGTCGAGGAATTCCTGGGTAATCCTTGACGCTTCGATTGGGCAAGAGGCGTTCGCAATAAAGGCCGTGTCGTCAGCGTATGTAGCCAGAATCGTGCCCGGCTTGTTAGGACACGGCAGATCTGAAGTGAACAGAGTGTACAAAACAGGGCCCAGAACGCTTCCCTGAGGAACGCCAGCTCGAACAATTCTGATTGTTGACCTTTCCCCTCTCACCTCGACCATGAAACTTCGGTCAAGCAGGTATGATTTTAGTAAGAGGAACTGGCTAGTCGGGAGTAGGGACTTCAACTTATACAGTAAGCCATCGTGCCACACGCGGTCGAAAGCTTCCTTAACATCGAGAAAAATTGCAGAGCTGTATTGCTTGTTTTCAAAAGCATCTAAAATGTGCTGGACAACTCGATGTGCTTGCTCTGGGGTTCCATGATGATGCCTAAAACCAAACTGATGGTCGGGAATGGCATCTTGCACGCTTCTTACTCCC
Organism: Drosophila suzukii; assembly: GCF_043229965.1. Taxonomy (NCBI): domain Eukaryota; kingdom Metazoa; phylum Arthropoda; class Insecta; order Diptera; family Drosophilidae; genus Drosophila; species Drosophila suzukii. The sequence goes on from NC_092082.1 coordinate 55,481,341, forward strand.
ATGATTCTGCTAAGAAATATTCTTTCGAATATTTTAGAGAATGTGGGTAGCAAGCTTATCGGTCGGTAAGACTGAACAAGGTTCTCCGGTTTTCCTGGTTTTGGTATCATCGTTATCACAGCACACTTCCATTGAGAGGGAAAGTGGTGGATACGTAGCATTGAGTTAAACAAGAGAACAAGGAACAGGATTCCCTTTTTAGGCAAGGCCTTGGCGATTCTGCTATCAATGCCATCAAAGCCCGGCGCTTTTCTAGGATGAAGCTTTTGGATATGAAGATACACTTCTTCTGGGCTCACGTGTTGAATCGGCAAGGCATCCGGGGAAGGGGCATCAAGGAAGGCAAGAGTTTCTTCAACATCCTCGCGGCTCGCGAGTTCAAATGGCTGGAAGCGTCTTTCAAGTTCGTCTGCAAAAGCTAAAGAAATTTCTGAGTCGGACCTGCACCATGTGTCATCAGATTTCTTTATGGGGATCTTTCGTAGGGGCTGTCGTTTCATATTCCGTGTGCATTTCCAGGGGTTAAAGCCGTAAGGTTTGGTGGGGTCAGCATTCAGGAGCATCTCATCAAAGTATTTCCGTTTGGTTTCATAAAGAAGCTTTTTAAGATCATCCTCCGCTCGTCGATATGCACTTTTGTCGACAGGATCTTGAGATCTCATATATCTGCGACGTAGGGAGCGTTTCAGCCTTACCAGATCCATAATCTCAGGTTTTAAAGGAGCCTGAGGTGGACTGGAGGGGCTTGAGCTTGAGGTTGAGGACTCGGCAGCGATATGGATGTTCCGGACAAATAGCTCGACGGCGTCGTTGATGGCGTCAGGAGAGCGCAACACCATATTTAGGTTAACTAGCCGGTTGACTGCTTCTTGAAAGCGTGGGAGGCTCGCATTCCGAGGAAGGATGCAAGGCCTACGGGAAGTTTTTTGCGCAGCGACTCTTAGTTTCACTATCAATGGGATGTGATCAGAGCTTAGTTCAAGACTTTCTGAGATGGAGAGACTCTCGGGCCGAATCCCTCTGTAGACAGCAAAGTCAATGGCGGTTGGCGTTCTTTGACTATACGGATAGTGTGTAGGCCCTCCGGTTGCAAGGACCTGGACATTTGATCTTTGAACATAGTCAGCTAGTGCTCTCCCGCGGGTGCTTGAGTTACGGGATCCCCAGAGACGGTGGTGAGCGTTCCAGTCGCCTGCGATTATGAAATTTGTTCCCAGATCGTCGAAGAGTTTTTCAAAGTCGTCAGCAGTACATTGAAAATTTGGTGGACAATAGATAGACGCAATAGCTGTTTCACCAAGGTCTGTTTTAACTTTGACGGCGACACATTGAACATTTGGGCTTTGTAGACTATAAAACTGGTAACATTGAAGGCAGGATTTTATTAAAATTGCAGAGCCACCGCGTTTCCGATCACCCGGATGGGTTGCTTGATGTATATCGTACCCGTGCAACTTGTAGTACGACCTCGAGCAGAAGTGTGTTTCAATAACCAACATAATGTCAATATTATGACATTTTACAAAGAGCTCAAGCTCAAGGGCTTTGTTGGCAAGTCCGTCAGCGTTCCACACACCAATGTTGAGGCCGATTTGACTCATGGTTGTGCAACATTGACTGGGAGAAGCTCAGCGAATGCTTGAGCAGTTGCAGGAGAATTCAGAGGCAAAAGTTTTGAGACAAGTCCCATCATAGACACCATCATTTGGAACAGCTTGTCCATCTGAGCGACGAGGACCGACAGATTTTGGTTAGATTGCAAAAACATTTGCTCCTGGCGCTGCCATTGCTGGTCGTTGATCAACTGCTGCGAGCTGCGTCGCGGTTGTTGGGGGGAAGACTGCTGCTGGTGACTTGGCTGTTGTTGCTGTTGTTGAGGCCTTTGTTGTTGCTGTGATAGCTGCTGCTGCTGCCGAGGTGGTACTACTTGATGGTGTAGCTGACTTTGCTTTCGATTGTTGCTGCCCAGTGGAGGAAACTGTTGACTCTGTGGGAAAGTCATAGGGGCTTGTTGGTGCTGGGGACGACTAACTTGACCACGGACGGCGTTTGCGTAGGAGTTCTGACCCACAAAGTTTGACCGAACATTCGAATTATTTGACTGTTGGGGAACAGTGCTACGATGGGATGCGATACTTTTTCGTCGATATGCAACTTGCTGATAGACGACACAGCCTTTATAGCTTGCTGTATGGTTTCCGCCGCAGTTTACGCACTTAACTGGGTGAACATCCTTTACGCAGGCCTCCAAACCGTGTTGTAGACCACATCTGACGCAGTTGGATAGCTTTTGGCAATGATTTTTAGTGTGTCCAAATGCTTGACAGCGGTGGCATTGGACGACATCATCCTTTTTATAGGGGAGTTCAACTTGAACCCGTTGCCGACAAAGTGTCTTAATTTCGTGAATTTCTTTGTTATTTGCAGCCGGTTCTAATTCTACAAAGACTAGATTCACGAACTTGGTCTTGTCGAAGCGGCTTCTGGGTCTATTCACAAATCGAACCTTGTGGCCAGTCAAGGTAAGACTTTCCTTAATGTTTTCATCCGGGATGGAATGATGAACACCACGGATGACTACTCGATAGGATCTCTCTTCTTTTAGCTGCCACGAATGGAATGGCACTTTTTTAAGGGTTAGAGACTTGGTTATCGCTCTGTATGCATCTGGATCTGCAGCCAGAATAGAAACAGAGTTGTTCGGGTGGCATTTCAGGGAGTACTTGGACGGGTCAACAATCTTGTCAGTGGATCTAATAAGTCCATTCAGATTCTCACAGTGATCGACCACAATTGGGGGTGGTTTGTGGGAGGGTAATTGTACCTGACTGCCAGACGGTTGGCTATGAATCTTATTGTTGATGGCGGGGTTGTTGCCAACATTAGTGTTGACTACGTTGTTGTTGCTGGTAGAAGTACTGGCTTTTTCAGTGTCGTAGGGGCTGACCGTTTGAGAAGCTTCCACGTCTATGTCCATGTTCGACAGTTCTGAAAAGCGGTTAGCAGAGACGTTCTTTTTTGGGCTATTGGAGTTTCTTATTATTTTAGTGACTGAATTCGGTGATCTGGAGTCAAGACGGCGTTTGCTGTTTACCGAACTTGGAGTCCACCAGTCCTCATCCTCGGCATTTATGGCTGCTAGTTCCGGATCAACTTCATTGGTTGGTACAGGTGGGTTGATGTGAGACGTGGCATTATATAGGCGACTAAATTTGGTTAATGAGCAATTAAGTGCATCACTCATTTTCTTCTGTTGTAAGGCCACAGTTTTTCGGATGCTTAGCTCATCTTCGGAGTCTGAAAGACCAGCCATTTTTTGCTATTAGGCACTGGTGTGCACTGCTTTATCGACTTATGGTATACAGAAGGCCTTTGACCAGCCTGCTTTGAGGCGATCGTGGCCTAGTGGGTAAGGTGCAAGTCCCGCAATCGGGCGGTACCCGGATCGAACCCACCGAGAGGCGAACAGATTCAAAATTATTTTTCTTTTATTTGGAAAAAAAAAATAACTAATTCAAATATATTTCGAATTCGAATTTGAACCAACTAGCGGTGATTTGTACGTACAACAAATACAACTGTTAGTTTTTAATTTCTGTTCCACTTGTTTTGTTTTCGCGACAAGGCACAACTAACGGAGCATAGAAGCACTGACACCGCGACTTTAGAAGTCGGATTCACAAAAAAAGTAGGTTTTGCCACGGAGGTGGACTTGTCCATAGACTCTTCACAGGGAATTTCGCAGCGATGCAAAAACGCGTCTGCACTCCACGAAAGCATGATCGAGACTGAGCTGATAGAGAGGCCAAGAAGTTTGCGGAGGTATTTGAACCCGAGAGGATCCAGATAAAGCTGTCGAGCAAAGGGATTGACTAGATCTTCAATTGCCCAGCGAACCCATAAGAAGCAGAGGGTGAAAAGGGTGCTGCGCCACACGGTGAAGGAAGTGGCGCCGAGATTTTTAATTTTTTTTAATATGCCCACACATTTTTTTAGGAGCGTTGGCCAAGGACTCCAAGGACCCGGACGCATTTTTGAGAAAGACTAACAAAACAAAAAATCTGAAATACTAACAAAATTTGTCCCCTCATTAAAAATCTGAATAATACGATCTAATTAAAATGAATTTAAATGTAATTAAAAATGTGTGTATTTCAAATTCTATATTTTCATAAGTGAAAACTCATGGATAAAAATTCTGAATTTCACAAGTGATTTTACTTGGGACGTGTCACTTGCAAGTGATTTCATAAGTAAAACCGCATTGGAAATATTCTGAATTTAACAAGTGATTTCACGTGGGACGTGTCATCGGCACGTGACAGGCCATTTGACAAATCAGTTTAAGGAACAAGTGAAATCCCGTGGGACTTCGAAAAATGTTCATTTGAATTTTCACTTGTGAAAATGCGGACATCCCATACAATTTTCTAAATGGAGTGTCACTTGTGCAAGAGCACATGTCTCACGGGATTCACAAGGTGATTCACAAGTGAAACTTTTTTTTGGAACTGACGGGTGGTTGCACGTGATTTGGTTGTCGTAGGGCAGTTATATAAAAAAAGTCACTAAGAAAATCGCACACGATTTTAGCTTTTTCCACTTATTATGTTACTATATTAGTATTACACTTTAGACAGATACACATTATATATATGAAGTTTACTCACCTTTTATTGTTCTGCGCACTTAGGGAAACACTGATAATGTACAAGGTGATTTCCAAAGTAAACAGGACTTTTTTAATCTAGCGCCCTCTAGTGGCGCCATCTATATGTCAACTAGTGCGTTAGAGTCTGCTATCGTTTATCGACTTAAAGTAAAAATTTCATGACATTTAATCTATTGGAAGTGAGGTTATTGCGTTTTAAGTGTCAGTATCTTTTTGTCATCGGTGCGAAAATGAGCTTCGAACAAAGAGCCAACATTAAATTTTGTTTTAAAATTGGTAAAACTTTTACCGAAACGTTTCAATTGATAAAACAAGCTTATGGCGATGATTGCCTATCCCGTAGCAGAGTGCACGAGTGGTTTCAACGTTTTCAAAGTGGTCGTGAGGACATAAGTGACGATGAACATGTGGGCCAACCAAAATCTGTGATACCAGATGATGTTAATAATGATGATGGAGCTTCATATGAACCAGTTAACCGGCAGACATGTTTAATTTCGGCATTCGTTTCTCATTTTGGAACGCCAATGATCTCACTGATAAAAGTCTCGAATCAGAGCACTCTGTTACCGCTGATTTAATTGATGTGATGCTAATAATCGAAACGCATTGAAACTTTTGGATATGATTTATTGGACGTTTTAAGGATTTTCTTACAATCCTTATTGAGAATAAATAATAATAATAATAAACGTTTTCAAAGTGGTCGTGAGGACATAAGTGACGATGAACATGTGGGCCAACCAAAATCTGTGATCACCGAAAATTCCATCGAAACTGTGCGTGAACTCATAAAAATCAGCCGAAATCATCATTGAAATTTACGGAAATAGAATTGAACATCTCCAAAACATCGATTTATCGCATTTTGACCGAACATTTGGGCTTACAAGAGGTGTGTGCACGGTTTGTTCCGCACAAATTGACTGATGTCCAAAAATTGTTCAGAATTCAACATTCGAAGGACATCATTAAAGAGGCAAAAAAAGACCCGAACTTCCTTTACTGGTGACGAAACGTGGTGTTTTCAATATGATCCCGAAACGAAACGCCAGAGTGCTGAATGAAAGGCGCCGGACGAGCCGAAACCCAAAAAATCGAGCGTGAAGAAGTCAAAAGTGAAGACAATGCTGATTTGTTTTTATGGTTCCAAAGGTATTGTCCACAAAGAATTTGTTCCACCTCGCCAAAACGTTAATGCGGTATTCTACCTTGGAGTTTTGAAGCGTTTGGTGCGCCGTATTCGACGTGTTCGGCCCGAATATCGCGAAGATGGAAGTTGGCGTTTGTTGCACGATAATGCGCCGTCTCATCGATCGACGCTTGTGTCCGACTATTTAACCAAAAATCACATTTTAATCATCAACCACTCCCCGTATTCACCTGATATGGCACCGTGCGACCTCTACCTTTTCGGAAAAATGCATTTGCCGATGAAATGAAAGCGTTATGCAGACGTGGAGGCCATTCAAAAGGCTTGCACAGGCATACTAGCGGCCATACCGCCAGTATGCAAAACGCTATATTTAAGCAGAAGGAGATTATTTTGAATAAAAAAAAATTGGTTTTGCCGAAAAAACTATTTGTTCTGTCTCTTTTTTTAAAGACCTGTTTACTTTGGAACTCACCTTGTACGTCTGACCGGCTTCACGATAAAACTTAAGTGTCAAAAAATCCACTAAGACGTATGTAAGTGCAAGCGAGACTACATGATCGAAGTAGGCCAATTAGAATTTCGAATATATCTTCTTCGCTTCCACTCACGTGATTGATGTCGCCATATTGCTATATCCTCTCTTTTTCGATGTCAAAGAATTTCCGAAAAGAGAGAAATCGACAACTTGACATTTTTGGTTATCAATTTGACATTTTTTAATGGTAAAAATGATATGTGTCTAAAAATCACAAATTTACCATGCGCATATCAAATTGATCATGGCTCGTTTTTTTTCTGTGTATAACTCCAGACTTCAACAGTCAAAAGGTGACTGATCAGTTGCGTTGCGAGTCAAGCGCATAAGGAAGAGAAGCGAGCTTGATGCTGAATACGGTAAGGATGCTTCGAATGATTCCACGTTTGGACCAATTGTTAAGCGGATTCGTAATCTTCATCGCAAGGTCCATTTGGAACTATTTTGACTCTCCTGGCCAATAATATTTAGGGCATGGAGACGGCTTTGCCCTCTTATCTTATAATGACATTGAAAACCCACTAACTAATGATCGTATGGGCACCCAGTCTTCTCCACCGGAGCCCTCTAAATCCTGCCCGTCTTCTGTGACTAGTAATCGTACACATTGATAGAAGTTATTAATTAAGGTGGAATTTTCCAAAATTCTAGGAACATTTCTGGTACTGTTTCGACTAAATTTGACCCCGTCCTCCCGCTTTTGTGATAGAGGGTGTTTCTAATGACAAACAACTTATTAGTCTCATCAAGGCTGCCACAACCAATATAAGATTTATAATGGTGATACATACAATATGGTGATACATACAACAAGGCTCAATATCTTTTAAGGAGTAATAATATCCCGTTTAACTTTGGCAATTGAAAAGTTATCGATCTTTCAGGAACGTGGATCTACGAATCATGAAGATATCAAGGATGATTTAGGCACCGCTGGTCATGTTGTCCGTAATGTTAACAACCCTTTTGGTAAGAACAATGGTTACAGACCCAATATTTTCTTCCTTCCTTCGGCTAGGAAATTACGTCATTGGCATATCAGTAAACTGATATAGTCCCTCCTGATTTCCGAGATGAATTGGTTCGGTGTTATAATTGCCAGGATATTGGAAAAAATATACTGTTTCTTGCCTCCAAAATGCAATAAATGTGGAGGTGATCATAAATTTCGAAACTCTGTTTGCCCCGCAAGCTATCAGGATCCGTTTACGTGGTTCTAGCACTCTTCCGTCTAGTGCTGGCTGTGAACTACTTATCTTCCGTATTTACCAGATGATGTTAATAATGATGATGGAGCTTCATATGAACCAGTTAACCGGCAGACATGTTTAATTTCGGCATTCGTTTCTCATTTTGGAACGCCAATGATCTCACTGATAAAAGTCTCGAATCAGAGCACTCTGTTACCGCTGATTTAATTGATGTGATGCTAATAATCGAAACGCATTGAAACTTTTGGATATGATTTATTGGACGTTTTAAGGATTTTCTTACAATCCTTATTGAGAATAAATAATCTGGTAAACTGAGTTGTCCTCTGTATATTAATGCTGCCGTTAAAGACCTGACTCTAAAAATTCTGTCTGCCGATGCCGCATCCACTGCTAACGGTAGTCACTCTGCTGTTCCACAGCTAAATTATGCCCTATTTATATCCTGGAAGAACGACTCTGGATAAAAACGCGTCATCCACAAGACTAAGCTATATTTAAAAGGCGGATTCATTATTAAGCAAAGCTCTTTATGATGCTAGGTCGGACTTTTTCCTCCGTAAACTTAGTGGTGTCGATTTGGATGCTGATGTGGAAATGTACTCGCGAGCTTCAGCGACAGCCTCTCCAGAAGTTTATTTTGCTTCGATCGGACGAGCGTGATGACGATAGATGATGGAATTGGAAGAAAGACTTAAGCCTTTTGAATTGGTTACGGATGCAGAGACTTCTGTTACAGAAGCTTTTGATGATGTTCCCTGTGGTTCTGCTTCTCAAATTCTGCTTATTAATGCTGACGAAGTTAAAGACCAACAATACAACACATTTCAAACAAGGTGCAATGATAATAAACTAAACTTAAGTGGCTCTAAGTGCAAAGTACTACAAACTCACTGCGAATTTTAAAATCAATAATAGTATTCTACCTAGCAACTAACTTGAATTATTATTTGACTCTGGACTAATTGTATTTTTTCCTGGTTATGTGATCTATTTAATGTCACGTAACAAGTGTTGCTTGGTGTCGTAGGGCCACTTGTTTGTAATGCTCATAGTGCATAAACGTCCGAAGATGACACTCTATTTCTGCCGACAAGTTAATCCCGCAAGATCTCAGCATGCCACTTTTCGTTGAACAGGCTGCACGCCAAATCTCAATAGCCTAGCTCTTATAGTTTCCGAGATCTCAGCGTTCATTCGGACAGACGGACATGGCTAGATTGACTCGGCTGATCCTGATCAAGAATATATATACTTTATGGTGTCGGAAACGCTTTCTTCTGCCTGTTACATACTTTCCGACGAATGTAGTATACCCTCTTACTCTACGACTAACGGCTATAACAGGTCAGGGGATCTTAAAATGTCAGGACGGCCGAATTGTAGTAGTATTGCTACGTAGTAGTATGTATATATGTGTATGTTGTTATATTCCTTCTAAATCATTAATGTACCTTTAAAGAAAAAGTTGTTGTTGTTGTACCAAGCCTCTCACTGTTCTCTATCTCTCTCTCTCCCCATAAAGTATATATATTCTTAAGCCACTTAAGTTTAGTTTATTATCATTGCACCTTGTTTGAAATGCATCAAGATCAGGTTGTAAAGCGAGGCTCTACGCGGGTCCATTATATTGCTGGCACAGTCTAACATCACCAGCGTACATAAGTACACGTGACTTTGATAGGACTAGAGGAAGATCATTAATGAATAATGTAAAAAGGAGCGAACCAATGCGACTTACTTGTGGTACACCTGAAGTAACTCAAATTAAAAAGAGTTTTAAAAAGTGACTCTTTGTGTCCTTTCATTCAAATAACTTGAGATCCGCTTAAGGAGATCACACGGGAACCCAAATTGGTAAAATTCCAGAATTATAAGCGGATGTTTCACACAGTCAAACGCTTTACTGAAAACAGTGCAAGCCGCGTCAGTACCAAAATTTTTTTTATTACAATTGTCACAAATAAAGTAAACTCCAAAAGGTTCGTCGTCGTTGACCTATAAAAGAACGGCTATTCCCTGATCCGTATTTGCGGAAAAATATTCAAATTTGAGCGATGATGGGTAACTGGAACATTTACGCTTTTCGTTAACAAACTTGTAAAGACTGTTTTGTATGCAGTGTAAGCTGAATTTTGCAACGAGCTTAACAGTTTTTATAACACTGGGCATTAGGCAAAGCGAAATAAGACCGGGTGCGTGTCAACTCTTTGCTAAGCCAGGGAAGTTTTTTTTTAGATCGAAGGATAACATATAGGAACATATAATTCTATTTAAAAGTTGAAAGTTTACTTTAAGAAAAAAGGAGTCGATTCCTTATTCGTTTTCTACCGGAAAAAGATAGTTTTGAACGCAGAACTTCGATGTCGTTTCTTTCCTCGAGAATTAGTACTTCCGATGTCAATTCTTAGTCAACGGCATTCACTTCACCTTCACGTCGGGTCGGACGATCAAGGCCTAAAGTTGTGTATTTAGTTGGAAAAGTTCGGAACTAAGAATATCAACTATATCTTGATCAGGATCACTACCCGAGTCGATCTAGCCATGTTCGTCCGTATGAACGCTGAGATCTCGGAAACTATAAGAGCTACAATACTGGGACTAGGCATGCAGATTCCTGAGATTCCTGCGCAGCGCAAGTTTGTTTCAGCAGGGTGCAAAGCCACCTTTAACGCCCCACAAGCCGGCCAAAAACTTCAAAAAATCGTAAATATGAACGCGGATATTTAAGAAACTATCAAAGATAGAGAATTGGGATCTCAGATTTAGATTCCGTAGCCTTGTACGCAGCGCAAGTTTGTTACGCGAATATGCCACACCCACTCTAACGCCCACAAGCCCACAATGGAATCAGGCTCAGATAGCAAACGGCTATTGAGCTGCGACTCACGCGCATCAAGCAGATCCGTATTCTTACGGCTGTTGCGGATAACTTCCGAAACAGTGCTCTTATTTGAGCCGCCTTATACAGATTGCCTGGTCCTCGTATGCAACGCAATCATCACAATCACATTGAAGATACGCGTAAGAAACGAAATATCTGTCACTGGCAGAGCTTTCAATACTCTCATGACCGGGGGCCTTAGCTTTTGTCGCTTTATTTGGTCTTTAACTTCGTCAGCATTAATAAGCAGAATTTGAGAAGCAGAACCACAGGGAACATCATCAAAAGCTTCTGTAACAGAAGTCTCTTCATCCGTAACCAATTCAAAAGGCTTAAGTCTTTCTTCCAATTCCATCATCTATCGTCATCACGCTCGTCCGATCGAAGCAAAATAAACTTCTGGAGAGGCTGTCGCTGAAGCTCGCGAGTACATTTCCACATCAGCATCCAAATCGACACCACTAAGTTTACGGAGGAAAAAGTCCGACCTAGCATCATAAAGAGCTTTTCTTAATAGAACCACGTAAACGGATCCTGATAGCTTGCGGGGCAAACAGAGTTTCGAAATTTATGATCACCTCCACATTTATTGCATTTTGGAGGCAAGAAACAGTATATTTTTTCCAATATCCTGGCAATTATAACACCGAACCAATTCATCTCGGAAATCAGGAGGGACTATATCAGTTTACTGATATGCCAATGACGTAATTTCCTAGCCGAAGGAAGGAAGAAAATATTGGGTCTGTAACCATTGTTCTTACCAAAAGGGTTGTTAACATTACGGACAACATGACCAGCGGTGCCTAAATCATCCTTGATATCTTCATGATTCGTAGATCCACGTTCCTGAAAGATCGATAACTTTTCAATTGCCAAAGTTAAACGGGATATTATTACTCCTTAAAAGATATTGAGCCTTGTTTTATGTATCACCATATTGTATGTATCACCATTATAAATCTTATATTGGTTGTGGCAGCCTTGATGAGACTAATAAGTTGTTTGTCATTAGAAACACCCTCTATCACAAAAGCGGGAGGACGGGGTCAAATTTAGTCGAAACAGTACCAGAAATGTTCCTAGAATTTTGGAAAATTCCACCTTAATTAATAACTTCTATCAATGTGTACGATTACTAGTCACAGGGGACGGGCAGGATTTAGAGGGCTCCGGTGGAGAAGACTGGGTGCCCATACGATCATTAGTTAGTGGGTTTTCAATGTCATTATAAGATAAGAGGGCAAAGCCGTCTCCATGCCCTAAATATTATTGGCCAGGAGAGTCAAAATAGTTCCAAATGGACCTTGCGATGAAGATTACGAATCCGCTTAACAATTGGTCCAAACGTGGAATCATTCGAAGCATCCTTACCGTATTCAGCATCAAGCTCGCTTCTCTTCCTTATGCGCTTGACTCGCAACGCAACTGATCAGTCACTTTTTGACTGTTGAAGTCTGGAGTTATACACAGAAAAAAAACGAGCCATGATCAATTTGATATGCGCATGGTAAATTTGTGATTTTTAGACACATATCATTTTTACCATTAAAAAATGTCAAATTGATAACCAAAAATGTCAAGTTGTCGATTTCTCTCTTTTCGGAAATTCTTTGACATCGAAAAAGAGAGGATATAGCAATATGGCGACATCAATCACATGAGTGGAAGCGAAGAAGATATATTCGAAATTCTAATTGGCCTACTTCGATCATGTAGTCTCGCTTGCACTTACATACGTCTTAGTGGATTTTTTGACACTTAAGTTTTATCGTGAAGCAGGTCAGACGTACAAGGTGAGTTCCAAAGTAAACAGGTCTTTAAAAAAAGAGACAGAACAAATAGTTTTTTCGGCAAAACCAATTTTTTTTATTCAAAATAGTCTCCTTCTGCTTTAATACAGCGTTTTGCATACTGGCGGTATGGCCGCTAGTATGCCTGTGCAAGGCTTTTGAATGGCCTCCACGTCTGCATAACGCTTTCCTTTCATCGGCAAATGCATTTTTCCGAAAAGGTAGAGGTCGCACGGTGCCATATCAGGTGAATACGGGGAGTGGTTGATGATTAAAATGTGATTTTTGGTTAAATAGTCGGACACAAGCGTCGATCGATGAGACGGCGCATTATCGTGCAACAAACGCCAACTTCCATCTTCGCGATATTCGGGCCGAACACGTCGAATACGGCGCACCAAACGCTTCAAAACTCCAAGGTAGAATACCGCATTAACGTTTTGGCGGGGTGGAACAAATTCTTTGTGGACAATACCTTTGGAACCATAAAAACAAATCAGCATTGTCTTCACTTTTGACTTCTTCAGGCGCGATTTTTTGGGTTTCGGCTCGTCCGGCGCCTTTCATTCAGCACTCTGGCGTTTCGTTTCGGGATCATATTGAAAACACCACGTTTCGTCACCAGTAAAGGAAGTTCGGGTCCTTCGAATGTTGAATTCTGAACAATTTTTGGACATCAGTCAATTTGTGCGGAACAAACCGTGCACACACCTCTTGTAAGCCCAAATGTTCGGTCAAAATGCGATAAATCGATGTTTTGGAGATGTTCAATTCTATTTCCGTAAATTTCAGTGATGATTTCGGCTGATTTATATGAATTCACGCACAGTTTCGATGGAATTTTCGGTGATCACAGATTTTGGTTGGCCCACATGTTCATCGTCATTTATGTCCTCACGACCACTTTGAAAACGTTGAAACCACTCGTGCACTCTGCTACGGAATAGGCAATCATCGCCATAAGCTTGTTTCATCAATTGAAACGTTTCGGTAAAAGTTTTACCAATTTTAAAACAAAATTTAATGTTGGCTCTTTGTTCGAAGCTCATTTTCGCACCGATGACAAAAAGATACTGACACTTAAAACGCAATAACCTCACTTCCAATAGATTAAATGTCATGAAATTTTTACTTTAAGTCGATAAACGATAGCAGACTCTAACGCACCAGTTGACATATAGATGGCGCCACTAGAGGGCGCTAGATTAAAAAAGTCCTGTTTACTTTGGAACTCACCTTGTACATTATCAGTGTTTCCCTAAGTGCGCAGAACAAGGAAAAGGTGAGTAAACTTCATATATATAATGTGTATCTGTCTAAAGTGTAATATTAATATGGTAACATAATAAGTGGAAAAAGCTAAAATCGTGTGCGATTTTCTTAGTGACTTTTTTTATATAACTGCCCTACGACAACCAAATCACGTGCAACCACCCGTCAGTTCCAAAAAAAAGTTTCACTTGTGAATCACCTTGTGAATCCCGTGAGACATGTCCTCTTGCACAAGTGACACTCCATTTAGAAAATTGTATGGGATGTACGCATTTTCACAAGTGAAAATTTAAATGAACATTTTTCGAAGTCCCACGGGATTTCACTTGTTCCTTAAACTCATTTGTCGTATGGCCTATCACGTGCCGATGACACGTCCCACGTGAAATCACTTGTTAAATTCAGAATATTTCCAATGCGGTTTTACTTATGAAATCACTTGCAAGTGACACGTCCCAAGTAAAATCACTTGTGAAATTCAGAATTTTTATCCATGAGTTTTCACTTATGAAAATATAGAATTTGAAATACACACATTTTTAATTACATTTAAATTCATTTTAATTAGATCGTATTATTCAGATTTTCAATGAGGGGACAATTATTGTTAGTATTTCAGATTTTTTGTTTTGTTAGTCTTTCTCAAAAAGGCGTCCGGGTCCTTGGAGTCCTTGGCCAACGCTCCTGAAAAAATGTGTGGGCATATTTAAAAAAAATTAAAAATCTCGGCGCCACTTCCTTCACCGTGTGGCGCAGCACCCTCTTCACCCTCTGCCTTCTTACGCGTTCGCTGGGCAATTGAAGATCCAGTCAATCCCTTTGCTCGACAGCTTTATCTGGATCCTCTCGGGTTCAAATACCTCCGCAAACTTCTTGGCCTCTCTATCAGCTCCCTGTAGAACTCGTCTCATTTTCGTTATCCAGAACTTGGTCCGGATCTCCGCGATCGTAGCATCCACGTTCTGATGCTTCATCCTCACATGGGCATGGCGCACAACCGTCTCTGTTAGGCTGTGCCGGTGCGAAAGGATCACTGGCCTCTTTGCGCTGTAGGGTATACACAGCGCCGCATCAATCCTGCCGTAAGCTCGCAAGACTCCGTTGCCATCTAGGTATGGCGCCAGTCCACAAATGTGGCTGCGTCTAGCGACTTCCAGTCTATTCTCAGCGGCCAGCATCTCGTCGGGAAACGCCTCATAGTGCGCCTTCCGAATCAGCAGATTCTCAGGGTCCTCACACTCCGCTGCTGTGAGGCCATAGTTCTCAAGCTCATCTCGTTGTCCACGGCATCGACGCTAGAACCTTAGGACCCAGGCTGCAGTCCTCAACAATCGCCTGTAGCTTGAGAATCTCTGAAACGGTATAAAGGTCTCACTTGCTCACTCGGCATTTCTTCTTCATCATCTGCATCCGCCTCGTCGCTGGGTGCAGATCCTGGCCAGCTCGCCGCTGGTCTCCTCAGGGATGCCGCTTTATTTTGCCAGCGTGACTCCTCGCTCAAGTCCACGCTACAACGCGACCTAATCGCATCATCCGCCACATTGTCGGCGGACGGTAGTCATCTCCATTGCGCCACCTGCGTTGACTCCAAAAATTTCCGCTACTCTGTTCCCGATGAACTGCTTGTAGCGCCTGAGTGTACTGCCAATCCATCGCAGCATTGTCTTTGAGCCGCTCCATAATTCAATGTCACTGATGGCCACAGCGTGGTCCTGCCTGACGGTGTCCATCAGTCTTGTACCAAGAACAGGTGCCTGCAGCTCCAGCCGTGGAATCGTAATCGTTCGCATAGGCGCGCACTTCGTCTTTGCGCACACAAAACTTACTTGTACGTCGTCGTCCTCATAGGTGATCTTCCAGTAGATCACTGCCGCGAATGCTGACTGACTGGCATCCATGAAGTAGCCTTCACTTGCCCATGTCCAAAATAGTGACGTGGGCTCCGGAACTGATCCACTTTCTCCATCTTCTTACGCCAATCCATAAAGGCATTGTGCATCTCATCCGGTAGTGGATCGTCCCACGGGATCTTCCTTCTTCAGACTTCTCGCAATAATAGCTTCGCTGTTACCATTAGGCAACAAAGAAAACCCAAGGGATCGAACGTTGACATAACCATGCTCAGGAATTCCCGCTTTGTGGGAACCCTAGTCCCATCCAATACGATGGGTGCCACTTTATCTCCTTCACTCTGGTATCTACTTCAATAGCTTCGCTCTCAGTGGCGAAACTATCCACATAGTAGATAGTAGTGGTAGTCGACGATGGCCTTGACTGCTCTGGGATCCGAATCCATGAATCGCTTGGCATTCAAGGTCTTCACATGATGGGCAGCACTCGGTGAACATGCTGCTCCAAATGTCATTACGCGCATTTCATACACGTCGGGATCCCGCTGGTCATCCCCATCTCTCCACAGAAATCGGTGCGCACATCTATCCTCGGGTCGGATCAGCACCCGATGAAACATCTCTTTGATTGACTCCGACTGCGCCTTCTCTGAAGTGGAAGAGAATATATGCCAAGGGCTTGTAGTCTCAGCGCTGAATTCAACGACACGTGCCGCTGCATCAAATACCAGTCGTATCTTTACCGGCTTGTTGGGATTCTCCACTCCAAAATGTGGCAAGTACCAAATCCTGTCGCTCTCCTTAGCGACGCGCTTCATCCTTTAACGCCTTTAGTAACCTCTGATTAATCTCCAGATCCGTACAGTTGGACGCCCGCGTCGTCTCCGTAAACGCGCAGTAGAAGATGGGCCAATCCTCCGACTTTACCGAACGTAGGCAGCTCGGGAAGCTTTCGTGGTGCCCAGCTTCCATTTCCTCCGAGGGCCGTCGTCCATCCACCGACTCCGAGAGACGACACTCCTCCTAATGTTCCGCCAGCCACTTCACTATATGGCTCCGAACCATGCGCTGAAACCCTTGTGACGCGTAGCTGCTTCTCGTCGCGCAGTTCTCTGTAACTGTACACGGTACCCTTTGAGATCCGCTCCAAGATGGCGGTCTCACTGATGCCACACTTGTTGGGTTAGGTACGAACAAGCCGGTTGCAAATGGCGGCTGGCTCGCACTCACGGCACCCGATATAGCGGGATCAGCGCGATCCGTATTTGCGCCGCAAGCGCTCTAAATCCTTCTCCAGCTCGGCGATCCTCTCCAAGAGGTCGGCACCTTGGGTTTCCTGCTCTGCGATTGCCCAGAGCCCATGTTGGTGGCACCTATACTTGCCGACTGGCTGGATGGCGCCGGGGCTCCACTGCCTCTGCCGCCAAACGCTGCGGAACCAAAACACTGGTATCTGTTTGCGCCGTCGCACTCACGTTTTCCTGTCCATCGTTCAGACGAGGACTCCTTCTGGGGGAAAGCTGCATCATCTTCCTCCAGGCACTTATCCCACGACGTATCCAGTGACGCCAGTTGCGTCCAAATATGGACTGCGCTGCCTGCGCCAAATGCGACCCACGCCTGGGGTCCGATGGAATTCTCCGGGTGATCGAATTAATCCGCTCCAAGCGGTGTCCAACGCCAATGTGCGTTCCAGTGCAGTCCGCTGGTCCACTCGGTCGGGTTTTCTATGTACACGGACAAGCGCGTTCCAAAGCCATAAGCGCAAGTCGCCAAGTCAGTCCTACCTCAACACAGTACGCCAGACTGTAGGTTAGGATCCACGGCAGTCCGCCTTCCTGCTAATAAAAGACCACTGTCGAAACAAGAATGGGAGCTGCCTACAATATACACGAACCCGATCCACAACAAGCAAGGGCAACGCTTGAATGTAGGACTGTATGGCATAGTATACATTTTATTCTGTGGGAGATTACAAATATAATTACAATGGCTTAAAATATAACAGTTTCTAACCGCAGTATAACCTCCCACACTCCATGACTTTCAACAATTCAACGAGTTTCGGCATATTCTAGTGTGCCCAATTGCTCCATCAGGGCACAATACCAATTCCTATCGATTAAATACTGACTTAACTATCGGGCTCAAATTAGACATGCGACAATTTGTATATTTACCTTTTAGAACTGTGTATAAACCCTTTGCGGGATTTTTTTGGCACAAACCATTTTATCATCCACTTTCGGCTAACGGAACCCATATTATACCTTCAAAATTTACGTACTGCAAACTAAGATCAATGCACAACATCTAAAACTTAATGTAGCACTTAACTGTCTTTATTATATTAACTTAAAGAAACGATTTAAGTAACTCTGCTGCGCACAATTACAATGGATGCTTTTCTTGCAATCACTCAAACAGAATACACCAAGTCTTCTTCTCACCCGTTTACCTGATTTCTTTTGTTTTCTCTATACCATCTATACCCTTTCTAAACCGAAAAATATCCGACTATATAATTTTTACTTCTTGAGTAAAAAATACAATATGAATTTTTTTTAAAAATGTTAATACTAAAATGTTTTAAATGTTAAAATCAATTTTAACGGACTAAATTTCTAAAACTAAACTAAAAATAGGATACGATATACCCCTACAGAAGTTATCGACGCTCATCGACGATCTACCGGAGAATTTTATTTTCCAGTAACCTATAATAAGACTTAAGGGATCCGTAATATAGAAGTATAAACTGCTATATTTATTACAACATTTATTATGTTCGTAATTGGCCTTTTTAACATAGCGTCGGCTTTACATTCGATTACTTGAAGTTGGTTGGGATCAATATCGATACTTAACATTTTAGCACAGTTGCCAGGTTGTCCACTTTACAACAGGAGATACTTTTAGATGCTAATGACTATTAAACAGCTAGCCGTTACATTCAAATACTTGTTGGTATACAGTTACACCAAAGAGTTATACTTACATATATCTATTCATAGCAAAGTTACACTTAGTCATACTTATAGCAAGGCACTTAACCTACTACAAACAGCCCATCCTAGTTCGGTTGCGGCCGAATACGGTCCTTCTTTGGCAAACCGTCTTGTCCTCAATGGCAATCCTAAAAGGCCATGATCCAGTCCAATCAGCAGCTTCGGTACTGCGTTCTACTAGGGCTTCATCGGAAGTCGAGCGTCCTTGTATACGCTCCTCACATCTTGTCGACGCAAGCTCTGCATCGGCAAACTCAAATTCGAAACGGCATACACATTTCTCAGTACATGTCGGTGGACTTGCCTGCTCCACTAATTTGCAGATGTACCACGCTAGTAGGCTCCCTGGTGGCTATACCTCCAAACCATTGTATATCCAATAAACCGTTGGCAGTCCAAGACTGCATGTTGCCTTTCACAAATTGGGCAACTTCTTTGGCAATTTTCCTGTTGCTCTTCCTGATCCCGGTCGATGCTAGCATGAAGGACTCGACGTCTCGCCTCCTTTCCAGATCCACCAATATCTGCTACCACGCAGACCACGTTCGCATAGTCCGTCAGCCACGAACTAAAATCCACAATACTTGGAAAGGGCTTGATTGTAACAGCATGCCTTGCCCAGTCCACTCGTTTGCTTGTTGGGAGTTTGGCCACAAGGTCTTCCATCAGGGTTGGGTTACCCAAATGCTGCTCTGCCTTCGCTGACCGCAAAGTTACTCATATGCGTGGCATATGTGACAAGCTTTCCCAGACTGTGCTCCGATATTGAAGGCACATCTCGGATGCTGTTGAGCTGACTGCGTATAAGCTGCTCCGATCGGCCATATCTAAAACGCAGCTGCTCCACTACTGCATTCACATTGCTTGGGTGAATCAATAGCGACTTTACTGTCTCACGCGCTTCATCCTTTAACGCTTTTAGTAACCTCTGATTAATCTCCAGATCCGTACAGTTGGACGCCCGCGTCGTCTCCGTAAACGCGCAGTAAAAGATGGGCCAATCCTCCTACTTTCCTCCGAACGTAGGCAGCTCGGGAAGCCTTCGCGGTGCCCAGCTTCCATTTCCTCCGAGGGCCGTCGTCCATCCACCGACTCCGAGAGACGACACTCCTCCTAATGTTCCGCCAGCCACTTCACTATATGGCTCCGAACCATGCGCTGAAACCCTTGTGACGCGTAGCTGCTTCTCGTCGTGCAGTTCTCTGTAACTGTATACGGTACCGTTTGAGATCCGCTCCAAGATGGCGGTCTCACTGATGCCACACTTGTTGAGTTAGGTACGAACAAGCCGGTTGCAAATGGCGGCTGGCTCGCACTCACGACACTCGATATAGCGGGATCAGCGCGATCCGTATTTGCGCCACAAGCGCGCTCCAAATCCTTCTCCAGCTCGGCGATCCTCTCCAAGAGGTCGGCACCTTGGGTTTCCTGCTCTGCGATTGCCCAGAGCCCATGTTGGTGGCACCTATACTTGCCGACTGGCTGGATGGCGCCGGGGCTCCACTGCCTCGGCCGCCAAACGCTGCGGAACCAAAACACTGGTATCTGTTTGCGCCGTCGCACTCACGTTTTCCTGTCCATCGTTCAGACGAGGACTCCTTCTGGAGGAAAGCTGCATCATCTTCCTGCAGGCATTTATCCCACGACGTATCCAGTGACGCCAGTTGCGTCCAAATATGGCCAAGCGCGTTCCGGCAACTCTCTAGCTAATGACCGCCAAATGCCAAAGCCATAAGCGCAAGTCGCCAAGTCAGTCCTACACAGTACGCCTGACTGTAGATTAGGATCCACGGCCTACAGTATACACGAACCCGATCCACAACAAGCAAGGGCAACGCTTGAATATAGGACTGTAAGGCATAGTATACATTTTATTCTGTGGGAGATAACAAATTTAATTACAATGGCTTAAAATGTAACAGTTTCTAACCGCAGTATAACCTCCCACACTCCATGACTTTCAACAATTCAACGAGTGCGGCATATTCTAGTGTGCCCAGTTGCTCCATCAGGGCACAATACCAATTCCTATCGATTAAATACTGACTTAACTATCGGGCTCAAATTAGACATGCGACAATTTGTATATTTAAGCCTAGTAATCAGATCGGCTAAGAGTTTCACTAGTCGAAAAATCTTATTCTTTGTAGTGTGACCGAAGTTTTCAAAGTTCACCCGCAATGCATATAGCATGGTCTTACTGTCAAGCAGTTGGGTTTGAAATTTAAATTTAAAAAGGAGGAGTCTGCTGGTACACAAAGAAATTAAAATAAAAATAAATCGAATGTTCAACGAATGTTTTTATTTATGTAAATTAGTTTATTAGTTTAAAGCTTCCTTCTCGTCCCACGGATGCTAGACCATCTTTCCCGCTCCACCGCAGTCCAGCTCAGAGTCTCAATAGGCATATTGGACCTTGAGGAAGTGGGAGCCGGATTGGGAACGGGGTTGATCCGCTGATGCCGCAGGAAGTCGCCCAGGATCCTGGCAGTGGCTGGCTATGGCTTCTCCAACTGTTCCTTAGCGGGCGCTCTATTTTCCTCCTCCCTATAGAAGCCAGCGTGTCCTCCAGCTCCGCTTAAGCTGCCAAGTAGCTGGTGGTGGTGGTGTCCGGAGTCCTAATGGAAAGGTCGTCGTGGATCGTATTACTGGTGGATACTTCTATTAGTACAACGCGACCAAATTCTTTTGGCCAGATCTTACTTTCTTTGCAAGGACGCGCCCAGCAGGACGTCCATGTAGAGATCGAAGTCCCACTCGGCATGTTCCGTCCCACTGGGATTCTCTAGTGGATCTCCTCCAGCACTTCAACTATTCTGGGAATTTTCCCCTTTTGTGGAATTGCTTCCTGTCGGTGAAATCCCACAATAAAGGGCATAAGCTTGAATTTGGCGTTCTATTTCATCTGCACTGAGCTCCCGCATTCGATTTTGGTGTTTTCCTTCCATTTTTAATTTTTAGTTTCCACATCGCCATTGCACGAACACCGCCAAAGATGAAATTTCTTATTCTTTGGCCGCGGCTAATGGCGTTCATCGAAAATTCACTCGAGAAATCTGGTATTTTTCTGGTATTTCCTTAGCTCATCTGAGTACCGCGCTGAAAAACAGACCCGACGAAAAGCGTTAGCCGCGTATTTGCCTCTCGCTCACTGCTCGTTGTCGACCATCGTCACCGAAGAACCTTCATTCAGCAGGGCGTATGTATCCACCTGCTTCCCACCTCCGTATAGCGTCACCGGCAGTACACGGAACAGTAGTCGTTCTCTGTCCTCGTCGACAAAGCTTAAATTCGTTTCCGGCGTCGGTTGAGCATCCGCTGATGACAATGTTCCTTCATCCACTCGTACGCCTTGCCTTGGTCCAAACGCCCGTTGGTCCCGATCGTTGCTTCTCTAATTGCCGCCTCGCTGTGGCGGTCTCCTGAAGCCGTTGTCCGCTCCCTGCAGAAGTCGATGATGCTTCCTCCAGCATCCATTAAGAGGGCACTCTCCTGTCGCAGTGCAGGATCCCGTCATGTGCCCGATCCTCAGACACATAAAATGTCTTTCACAAATTTTTTGTTATTACTCAATTAGTTAGGGTTTCAAATTTTAGTGAGCACTTTCAAGCTTATATGGTGGATGCCGAACTGGAATCTTATACGATTGTATTAAAACTATAATAATAAGTTAATCACAACTAAGAAATTTTAGTAAATAAGTATACAAAAGTAAAAAAATGACCCAATGTATATATATAGATATATCTAAAATTATGTGTTAAGAAGAAATACTGTAAATATTTTGTACAAACTGTAAATAGGTAATAAAACGTATATGAAAATAAAATAAAATAAATAATAAAAAATGTGGTATATTATTTTTTATTAAAAATTGTCTTTGACTTTATAATATTAAATTAACAATAATATCAATTTGGTAGATTTAATATCCAATCTATAATATCAAATTTACAACAAAAATATTTCAAAAAATTGATACCGCTTAATGTAAAAATGATATTACTGAAATATCGTTCTTACCATTTCGAACATATCAAATTGATATGTGCCGTATCAAGGCCGAATTTATACTGGATTTCATCAAATTGACCATCGTTTCAAATCAATTTTTATACCCGTTACTCGTAGAGTAAAAGGGTATACTAGATTCATCGGAAAGTATGTAACAGGCTGAAGGAACCGGATCAGGATCACTAGCCGAGTCGATCTAGTCATGTCCGTCTGTCTGTCTGTTCATCCGGATGAACGCTGAGATCTCGTGCAGATTCCTGAGCTTCTTAGGCAGAGCTTCTTTGTTTCAGCAAAGTGCCACGCCCACTCTAACGCCCACAAACCGCCCAAAACTGTGGCTCCTACAGTTTTGAAGCTAGAATAAAAATTTTAACTGAAATGTATTGTTCTCATCAATACCTATCGATTGACCGAAAAATTGACCGCCCAAACCTGTGTCGCCCACAATTTTCATGCTCGATAAAAAATTTGAACTGAAATGTATTGGTCTCGTCAATACCTATCGATTGATCAAAAAAAAAGTTTGCCACGCCCACTTTAACTTTTAATTAGGCATGCGTCATTTCCTCGGCTGGTTCGTTCTCCAAACTCTGAGAGTAGAATTCATGGATTTTGTGATGCCAGCATAGAAGCATATGGTGCCTGTGTCTACATCGATTGGAACGGCCGATCTCAATTACTTTGCTCAAAGTCAAGGGTAGCCCCCTTGAAAACACTCACTGTGCTTAAGCTGGAACTGTGTGGGGCGGAACACCTGTCTAGGCTCATCGCAGAAGTGGCTGGGACGAGTGCATTTGATGGAAAGGTTTACTGCTGGAGCGACTCTGCTGTTGCGCTTTCATGGATCCGAGACGAGCCGTCCAGATTTAATATTTTTGTAGCGAATCGAGTAGCTGCCATTCAAGAGCTAACTGAGTCAGTGGAGTGGCGATATGTTCCAACTTCTTTAAATCCAGCTGACATTCTCTCCCGAAGTGCTTTTCCTGCTGAGCTCAACGAGTCCTCTGTGGCCCCAAAGCTGACTGGCCGACCCCAATCAATGCTGAAAAGCCAACGCTTGAGGCTCGCCGGAAGATTCTACTAACAAAATCTCCATACGAAGACATAGTGGCCAGTTCAAAATTTGCCAATTCCTTTGCTGCCCTTCAAAAAATTTTCGGATACGTCTATAAGTTTAGTAATCGCATCCATCGCCCTACGCTCACGGTGTCTGACCTTCAAGGCGGTACTCTGCTATTGCTTCGTCTTGTCAAAGGGAATGGTGCACTCCTCCAGCTCGCTCGCATCTCTTTCGCTATTCATTAACCAATTTGGGCTTCTTAGAGTGGATGGCCGGCTGAGGAATTCTTCTCTGGATTTTAATGGGCGTCATCTAATTATATTACCACGGAGTCATTCGGTCACTATTGCCATTATTACTCTTTTTCATGAACGCAATCTACACACTGGGCCACGGGCATTACTCGGCATAATTCGATCCCAATATTGGCCTATTGGGGGGAGTAAGACGGTTATGAAGGCGGTAAACAAATGTATTAGATGCTTTCGAATGAAGCCTCGAGTAGTGGAGCATATCATGGCGGATCTTCCAAAGGAGCGACTTGATGGATCTCATGCATTCGAAGTCACTGGCATTGACATTTGCGGGCCATTTTTCTACAAGTCAGAGGCGCGAAGCAAGCATCCAGTAATATGCTACGTTTGTGTCTTCATTTGTTTCGCCACAAAGGCTATTCATTTGGAGTTGATCAAGGATCTCTCTACGGTATCGTTTCTACATGGCCTCAAACGATTTATATGCACTAGAAGAAGGCCGCGGCAGATTTGGTCTGATAATGCAACCAACTTTGTTGGCGCTCGCTATGAGCTGCTCGAACTAAGGCGCCTATTCCTCAGCAGTGATCACCAGAGAGCTACGTTAGACTTTTGCCTAGCGGAGTCATTTAATTGGTGTTTCATTCCTCCTAGGTCGCCACACTTTGGCGGTCTTTGGGAAGGGGCTGTGAAGATCGCTAAGCATCATTTCTACCGCGCTGTTGGCACTGCTGTTTTAGCCTTTGAGGAGTTGCGGACCCTGGTGTGTCACGTTTCGGCGGTTGTTAATTCTCGACCATTAGTCTCGATTTCAGAAAACCCAGCTGATCTGGATGTATTAACCATATCACATTTTTTGATCGGTGGTCCGCCTTCCTCTGTCGTCGAGCCGGAAGTGACCAGTGATAACTTCAATCGCTTGAATGGATGGCAACGCGTGGCTTACTTGCAGCAGATCTTTTGGTCCCGATGGAAGGAAGAATACTTAACATTACTGCAGCAGCGCTCCAAATGGCGCACCCCAAAACCTGGCCTGGTTGTCGATGATTTAGTTCTGGTCAAGGACGAAAACTGGCCCCCCATGAAATGGCCCCTCGCCAGAGTGATCGAGCTTCTGTTCGGTGGAGATGGGGTTGCTCGAGTTGCCGTTCTGAAGACAGCATCAGGAGTGACAAGGCGAGCAGTAAACAAGCTGTGTCTGCTTCCCCTTAAGGATGAAGTTGAAACCCAGGCTTCCAACGGGGGGAGTATGTCAGGTCACGCCGGCGCAGCAGCTTATCAACGTCTTAATTCGATCTCTTATACTAATTGCATCGCGAAAGGTAGCTCTCTCTATCTAGCTCTCTCGTTTTTGTGTACTGGCATTCTTTGGCCCAGCATTCGGCTGGCTGTCCCTTTGTAAAATCAGTACGAATTCTGATCTCGACATTAAATGCACTCTCGTCTCGCCTGCTGTACTCTCTCTCTCTCTCGCTAACAAATTGTTAACAAGTTTAAAGCAACCTGAAATTCGTATGGGGCCGTCCATAAACCACGTGGACAAATTTTAATCACTTTTTGAGCCCCCCCTCCACCCCTCGTGGACAACCCGCCCCCCCCCCATTTTGTCCACGTGGACTTTTTCATTAAAAAATTTTTTTTTCTTATTTAAAATAATATCTATAGAGATTTTTAAAAATGGTAAATAAATATAAGTTTAATAGTAAATTTAAAAGTGGAATAAATAACATAAAGGTTACAATTAAATTTTTACTATGTCCACGTGGACATTTACCTCGTCCCCCCCCCCCCCCTCGTGGAAAATCGTGGACTTTTGACGAACCCCCCCTCCCCACAAAACTGTCCACGTGGTTTATGGACGGCCCCTATTTTAATTTAGCAATAACTAATAAAAAAAGCTTAATAGTTCAACAACCAGATTTCTGCGACCGATAAGCGATCAACATGATGAGGTCCAGCAGGGCGGCCAGCAAGCCAATGTAGGCAACGCCGGCAAAGACGATGGGGTCCAAGTTCAAAAGCACAAAAACTTACAAAAAGTTGTTTTCACAAAATTATTGGCTAAAATTCAGAGAGCTGCTTAGAAGCACGTTAGAATCGGGACTTTATCATCGGACTTGACCATTCATACTTGACATTCCCTGTTCTAAAGCAAGCTTACCTTGTAAAACCCCTTCAATAAATCCCAAGAGTAAATCTTGGACTGCCATGCGCATAAAAACATACTACAACGAACACCCAAAGGAGGGAAAACCCGAATTATCTGTCATCATCACATCCGATGTTCGTCTATATGCAAATGTGTGTGTTAGGTCGTTCTTTATCAGGACTAATGTACACAGGTGCGTCTATCAGTTGCATCGGTTGAAATATTGCAAGAAAATATTCCTCACAGCCCAGTCGGACCGTCAGGCATGTGGTGCCTGATTCCACAATAATTTCCATAGGAAAAATTCAGGGGTTGGCACCACGTGAACTTTTTCAGGAGGTTTCAGGTGGAATTTTTCGACGAAGCGTTCGCTGCTCGTGTACATAGGAAATTCCATAGGACAAAGTCAGGGGAAAATATTCCATTAGAAGCGAGCCCAAATCAATCTAGTTTTAAAGCAAACTGTATATAAATTTGTTCTCCCCGATAATTTAAAACCTAATCAAAAGGTAAAAACTTAGTAAGGGCTCAGTACCCAACCAATCACAAAAGAGAGTCGGAGAAAGTAATAGTGGACAATCAAGAATGCAAGTAGACGAAAATTATAAACAAAATAAAGAGTACAAAGAAGTAGATATTTATGATGAAAATGAAAATTTTCCAATGCAAGCCTCGGACCAATTACATACATAGAAATAACTATAAATAGTCATAATTACCGTTGCGTTGTCGATACCGGTTCATCAATTAACTTAATGAAAAAGAATTTTCTTAACGGGAGCATACATAAAGATCCGACAATTATACGCACTATGACAGGTCATTATGAACTAAATGAATTTGTAAAAGTTGCACCTAATAGTTTATTTACTCAAGAACAAATATTTTTTATTCACGACTTTTCTTCCAATTATGATATACTACTAGGACGGAAGTTAAAAGAGGCAAACCAGGCAAACATTGATTTTTTAAATAATCGCATTTAAATAATACACACAAACATTAGTTTGAAAAATCCAACACAAATAAATGATTTTGAGGCACTGCTAAAATCTAAAAACTATACTGATAAAATAAATTATGCTGTTCAAAATGAATTAGCAGAGGGAAAAAATTATAGTTTAGAACACTTAAATGAAGAAGAAAAAGTTAAATTATTAAAATTAATTATCCAATATAAATGCATTCAATATCGTGATGGTGAAAATTTTACCTTTACGAATGTTGTTAGGCATGAAATAAAAACTCATCATGAAAATCCAATTTATAAAAAACCGTTCGGGTATCCTTTTTCAAATGAAGAAGAAGTTGAGTCTCAAATATCACCTTATTGCAGTCCATTGTGGATAGTACCAAAAAAGAAAGATGCTTCAGGTAAACAAAAATTTAGACTTGTAGTAGACTATAGGGGCTTAAATGAGATCACTATTAGTGATAAATTTCCCACTCCCAATATGGACGAAATACTAGGCAAGCTAGGACGGTGTCAATATTTTACCACCATTGATTTGGCTAAAGGTTTCCACCAGATCGAAATGGACCAAAATTCCATAAACAAAACAACGTTTTTCACAAAGTACGAACACTACGAGTACGCACGAATGCCATTTGGACTGATCTGTGAGAATAGGAGGTGCGTTAGTCATTTGAAAAAATTGCCCAAAAAGAACGGCTATTCCCTGATCCGTATTTGCGGCAAAATATTCAAATTTGAGCGATGATGGGTAACTGGAATATTTACGCTTTTCGTTAACAAACTTGTAAAGACTGTTTTGTATGCAGTGTAAGCTGAATTTTGCAACGAGCTTAACAGTTTTTATAACACTGGGCATTAGGCAAAGCGAAATAAGACCGGGTGCGTGTCAACTCTTTGCTAAGCCAGGGAAGTTTTTTTTGAGATCGAAGGATAACATATAGGAACATATAATTCTATTTAAAAGTTGAAAGTTTACTTTAAGAAAAAAGGAGTCGATTCCTTATTCGTTTTCTACCGGAAAAAGATAGTTTTGAACGCAGAACTTCGATGTCGTTTCTTTCCTCGAGAATTAGTACTTCCAATGTCAATTCTTAGTCAACGGCATTCACTTCACCTTCACGTCGGGTCGGACGATCAAGGCCTAAAGTTGTGTATTTAGTTGGAAAAGTTCGGAACTAAGAATATCAACTATATCTTGATCAGGATCACTACCCGAGTCGATCTAGCCATGTTCGTCCGTATGAACGCTGAGATCTCGGAAACTATAAGAGCTACAATACTGGGACTAGGCATGCAGATTCCTGAGATTCCTGCGCAGCGCAAGTTTGTTTCAGCAGGGTGCAAAGCCACCTTTAACGCCCCACAAGCCGCCCAAAAACTTCAAAAAATCGTAAATATGAACGCGGATATTTAAGAAACTATCAAAGATAGAGAATTGGGATCTCAGATTTAGATTCCGTAGCCTTGTACGCAGCGCAAGTTTGTTACGCGAATATGCCACACCCACTCTAACGCCCACAAGCCCACAATGGAATCAGGCTCAGATAGCAAACGGCTATTGAGTTGCGACTCACGCGCATCAAGCAGATCCGTATTCTTACGGCTGTTGCGGATAACTTCCGAAACAGTGCTCTTATCTGAGCCGCCCTATACAGATTGCCTGGTCCTCGTATGCAACGCAATCATCACAATCACATTGAAGATACGCGTAAGAAACGAAATAGCTGTCACTGGCAGAGCTTTCAATACTCTCATGACCGGGGGCCTTAGCTTTTGTCGCTTTATTTGGTCTTTAACTTCGTCAGCATTAATAAGCAGAATTTGAGAAGCAGAACCACAGGGAACATCATCAAAAGCTTCTGTAACAGAAGTCTCTTCATCCGTAACCAATTCAAAAGGCTTAAGTCTTTCTTCCAATTCCATCATCTATCGTCATCACGCTCGTCCGATCGAAGCAAAATAAACTTCTGGAGAGGCTGTCGCTGAAGCTCGCGAGTACATTTCCACATCAGCATCCAAATCGACACCACTAAGTTTACGGAGGAAAAAGTCCGACCTAGCATCATAAAGAGCTTTTCTTAATAATGAATCCGCCTTTTAAATATAGCTTAGTCTTGTGGATGACGCGTTTTTATCCAGAGTCGTTCTTCCAGGATATAAATAGGGCATAATTTAGCTGTGGAACAGCAGAGTGACTACCGTTAGCAGTGGATGCGGCATCGGCAGACAGAATTTTTAGAGTCAGGTCTTTAACGGCAGCATTAATATACAGAGGACAACTCAGTTTACCAGATTATTTATTCTCAATAAGGATTGTAAGAAAATCCTTAAAACGTCCAATAAATCATATCCAAAAGTTTCAATGCGTTTCGATTATTAGCATCACATCAATTAAATCAGCGGTAACAGAGTGCTCTGATTCTAGACTTTTATCAGTGAGATCATTGGCGTTCCAAAATGAGAAACGAATGCCAAAATTAAACATGTCTGCCGGTTAACTGGTTCATATGAAGCTCCATCATCATTATTAACATCATCTGGTAAATACGGAAGATAAGTAGTTCACAGCCAGCACTAGACGGAAGAGTGCTAGAACCACGTAAACGGATCCTGATAGCTTGCGGGGCAAACAGAGTTTCGAAATTTATGATCACCTCCACATTTATTGCATTTTGGAGGCAAGAAACAGTATATTTTTTCCAATATCCTGGCAATTATAACACCGAACCAATTCATCTCGGAAATCAGGAGGGACTATATCAGTTTACTGATATGCCAATGACGTAATTTCCTAGCCGAAGGAAGGAAGAAAATATTGGGTCTGTAACCATTGTTCTTACCAAAAGGGTTGTTAACATTGCGGACAACATGACCAGCGGTGCCTAAATCAGCCTTGATATCTTCATGATTCGTAGATCCACGTTCCTGAAAGATCGATAACTTTTCAATTGCCAAAGTTAAACGGGATATTATTACTCCTTAAAAGATATTGAGCCTTGTTGTATGTATCACCATATTGTATGTGTCACCATTATAAATCTTATATTGGTTGTGGCAGCCTTGATGAGACTTATAAGTTGTTTGTCATTAGAAACACCCTCTATCACAAAAGCGGGAGGACGGGGTCAAATTTAGTCGAAACAGTACCAGAAATGTTCCTAGAACTTTGGAAAATTCCACCTTAATTAATAACTTCTATCAATGTGTACGATTACTAGTCACAGGGGACGGGCAGGATTTAGAGGGCTCCGGTGGAGAAGACTGGGTGCCCATACGATCATTAGTTAGTGGGTTTTCAATGTCATTATAAGATAAGAGGGCAAAGCCGTCTCCATGCCCTAAATATTATTGGCCAGGAGAGTCAAAATAGTTCCAAATGGACCTTGCGATGAAGATTACGAATTCGCTTAACAATTGGTCCAAACGTGGAATCATTCGAAGCATCCTTACCGTATTCAGCATCAAGCTCGCTTCTCTTCCTTATGCGCTTGACTCGCAACGCAACTGATCAGTCACCTTTTGACTGTTGAAGTCTGGAGTTATACACAGAAAAAAAACGAGCCATGATCAATTTGATATGCGCATGGTAAATTTGTGATTTTTAGACACATATCATTTTTACCATTAAAAAATGTCAAATTGATAACCAAAAATGTCAAGTTGTCGATTTCTCTCTTTTCGGAAATTCTTTGACATCGAAAAAGAGAGGATATAGCAATATGGCGACATCAATCACATGAGTGGAAGCGAAGAAGATATATTCGAAATTCTAATTGGCCTACTTCGATCATGTAGTCTCGCTTGCACTTACATACGTCTTAGTGGATTTTTTGACACTTAAGTTTTATCGTGAAGCAGGTCAGACGTACAAGGTGAGTTCCAAAGTAAACAGGTCTTTAAAAAAAGAGACAGAACAAATAGTTTTTTCGGCAAAACCAATTTTTTTTTATTCAAAATAGTCTCCTTCTGCTTTAATACAGCGTTTTGCATACTGGCGGTATGGCCGCTAGTATGCCTGTGCAAGGCTTTTGAATGGCCTCCACGTCTGCATAACGCTTTCCTTTCATCGGCAAATGCATTTTTCCGAAAAGGTAGAGGTCGCACGGTGCCATATCAGGTGAATACGGGGAGTGGTTGATGATTAAAATGTGATTTTTGGTTAAATAGTCGGACACAAGCGTCGATCGATGAGACGGCGCATTATCGTGCAACAAACGCCAACTTCCATCTTCGCGATATTCGGGCCGAACACGTCGAATACGGCGCACCAAACGCTTCAAAACTCCAAGGTAGAATACCGCATTAACGTTTTGGCGAGGTGGAACAAATTCTTTGTGGACAATACCTTTGGAACCATAAAAACAAATCAGCATTGTCTTCACTTTTGACTTCTTCACGCTCGATTTTTTGGGTTTCGGCTCGTCCGGCGCCTTTCATTCAGCACTCTGGCGTTTCGTTTCGGGATCATATTGAAAACACCACGTTTCGTCACCAGTAAAGGAAGTTCGGGTCTTTTTTTGCCTCTTTAATGATGTCCTTCGAATGTTGAATTCTGAACAATTTTTGGACATCAGTCAATTTGTGCGGAACAAACCGTGCACACACCTCTTGTAAGCCCAAATGTTCGGTCAAAATGCGATAAATCGATGTTTTGGAGATGTTCAATTCTATTTCCGTAAATTTCAATGATGATTTCGGCTGATTTTTATGAGTTCACGCACAGTTTCGATGGAATTTTCGGTGATCACAGATTTTGGTTGGCCCACATGTTCATCGTCATTTATGTCCTCACGACCACTTTGAAAACGTTGAAACCACTCGTGCACTCTGCTACGGGATAGGCAATCATCGCCATAAGCTTGTTTCATCAATTGAAACGTTTCGGTAAAAGTTTTACCAATTTTAAAACAAAATTTAATGTTGGCTCTTTGTTCGAAGCTCATTTTCGCACCGATGACAAAAAGATACTGACACTTAAAACGCAATAACCTCACTTCCAATAGATTAAATGTCATGAAATTTTTACTTTAAGTCGATAAACGATAGCAGACTCTAACGCACCAGTTGACATATAGATGGCGCCACTAGAGGGCGCTAGATTAAAAAAGTCCTGTTTACTTTGGAACTCACCTTGTACATTATCAGTGTTTCCCTAAGTGCGCAGAACAAGGAAAAGGTGAGTAAACTTCATATATATAATGTGTATCTGTCTAAAGTGTAATATTAATATAGTAACATAATAAGTGGAAAAAGCTAAAATCGTGTGCGATTTTCTTAGTGACTTTTTTTATATAACTGCCCTACGACAACCAAATCACGTGCAACCACCTGTCAGTTCCAAAAAAAAGTTTCACTTGTGAATCACCTTGTGAATCCCGTGAGACATGTCCTCTTGCACAAGTGACACTCCATTTAGAAAATTGTATGGGATGTCCGCATTTTCACAAGTGAAAATTTAAATGAACATTTTTCGAAGTCCCACGGGATTTCACTTGTTCCTTAAACTCATTTGTCGTATGGCCTATCACGTGCCGATGACACGTCCCACGTGAAATCACTTGTTAAATTCAGAATATTTCCAATGCGGTTTTACTTATGAAATCACTTGCAAGTGACACGTCCCAAGTAAAATCACTTGTGAAATTCAGAATTTTTATCCATGAGTTTTCACTTATGAAAATATAGAATTTGAAATACACACATTTTTAATTACATTTAAATTCATTTTAATTAGATCGTATTATTCAGATTTTTAATGAGGGGACAAATTTTGTTAGTATTTCAGATTTTTTGTTTTGTTAGTCTTTCTCAAAAATGCGTCCGGGTCCTTGGAGTCCTTGGCCAACGCTCCTAAAAAAATGTGTGGGCATATTAAAAACAATTAAAAATCTCGGCGCCACTTCCTTCACCGTGTGGCGCAGCACCCTTTTCACCCTCTGCTTCTTACGGGTTCGCTGGGCAATTGAAGATCTAGTCAATCCCTTTGCTCGACAGCTTTATCTGGATCCTCTCGGGTTCAAATACCTCCGCAAACTTCTTGGCCTCTCTATCAGCTCCCTGTAAAGCTCGTCTCAGTTTCGTTATCCAGAACTTGGTCCGGATCTCCGCGATCGTAGCATCCACGTTCTGATGCTTCATCCTCACATGGGCATGGCGCACAACCGTCTCTGTTAGGCTGTGCCGGTGCGAAAGGATCACTGGCCTCTTTGCGCTGTAGGGTATACACAGCGCCGCATCAATCCTGCCGTAAGCTCGCAAGACTCCGTTGCCATCTAGGTATGGCGCCAGTCCACAAATGTGGCTGCGTCTAGCGACTTCCAGTCTATTCTCAGCGGCCAGCATCTCGTCGGGAAACGCCTCATAGTGCGCCTTCCGAATCAGCAGATTCTCAGGGTCCTCACACTCCGCTGCTGTGAGGCCATAGTTCTCAAGCTCATCTCGTTGTCCACGGCATCGACGCTTGAACCTTAGGACCCAGGCTGCAGTCCTCAACAATCGCCTGTAGCTTGAGAATCTCTGAAACGGTATAAAGGTCTCACTTGCTCACTCGGCATTTCTTCTTCATCATCTGCATCCGCCTCGTCGCTGGGTGCAGATCCTGGCCAGCTCGCCGCTGGTCTCCTCAGGGATGCCGCTTTATTTTGCCAGCGTGACTCCTCGCTCAAGTCCACGCTACAACGCGACCTAATCGCATCATCCGCCACATTATCGGCGGACGGTAGTCATCTCCATTGCGCCACCTGCGTTGACTCCAAAAATTTCCGCTACTCTGTTCCCGATGAACTGCTTGTAGCGCCTGAGTGTACTGCCAATCCATCGCAGCATTGTCTTTGAGCCGCTCCATAATTCAATGTCACTGATGGCCACAGCGTGGTCCTGCCTGACGGTGTCCATCAGTCTTGTACCAAGAACAGGTGCCTGCAGCTCCAGCCGTGGAATCGTAATCGTTCGCATAGGCGCGCACTTCGTCTTTGCGCACACAAAACTTACTTGTACGTCGTCGTCCTCATAGGTGATCTTCCAGTAGATCACTGCCGCGAATGCTGACTGACTGGCATCCATGAAGTAGCCTTCACTTGCCCATGTCCAAAATAGTGACGTGGGCTCCGGAACTGATCCACTTTCTCCATCTTCTTACGCCAATCCATAAAGGCATTGTGCATCTCATCCGGTAGTGGATCGTCCCACGGGATCTTCCTTCTCCAGACTTCTCGCAATAATAGCTTCGCTGTTACCATTAGGCAACAAAGAAAACCCAAGGGATCGAACGTTGACATAACCATGCTCAGGAATTCCCGCTTTGTGGGAACCCTAGTCCCATCCAATACGATGGGTGCCACTTTATCTCCTTCACTCTGGTATCTACTTCAATAGCTTCGCTCTCAGTGGCGAAACTATCCACATAGTAGATAGTAGTGGTAGTCGACGATGGCCTTGACTGCTCTGGGATCCGAATCCATGAATCGATTGGCATTCAAGGTCTTCACATGATGGGCAGCACTCGGTGAACATGCTGCTCCAAATGTCATTACGCGCATTTCATACACGTCGGGATCCCGCTGGTCATCCCCATCTCTCCACAGAAATCTGTGCGCACATCTATCCTCGGGTCGGATCAGCACCCGATGAAACATCTCTTTGATTTACTCCGACTGCGCCTTCTCTGAAGTGGAAGAGAATATATGCCAAGGGCTTGTAGTCTCAGCGCTGAATTCAACGACACGTGCCGCTGCATCAAATACCAGTCGTATCTTTCCCGGCTTGTTGGGATTCTCCACTCCAAAATGTGGCAAGTACCAAATCCTGTCGCTCTCCTTAGCGACGCGCTTCATCCTTTAACGCCTTTAGTAACCTCTGATTAATCTCCAGATCCGTACAGTTGGACGCCCGCGTCGTCTCCGTAAACGCGCAGTAGAAGATGGGCCAATCCTCCGACTTTCCTCCGAACGTAGGCAGCTCGGGAAGCTTTCGTGGTGCCCAGCTTCCATTTCCTCCGAGGGCCGTCGTCCATCCACCGACTCCGAGAGACGACACTCCTCCTAATGTTCCGCCAGCCACTTCACTATATGGCTCCGAACCATGCGCTGAAACCCTTGTGACGCGTAGCTGCTTCTCGTCGTGCAGTTCTCTGTAACTGTACACGGTACCGTTTGAGATCCGCTCCAAGATGGCGGTCTCACTGATGCCACACTTGTTGGGTTAGGTACGAACAAGCCGGTTGCAAATGGCGGCTGGCTCGCACTCACGGCACCCGATATAGCGGGATCAGCGCGATCCGTATTTGCGCCGCAAGCGCTCTAAATCCTTCTCCAGCTCGGCGATCCTCTCCAAGAGGTCGGCACCTTGGGTTTCCTGCTCTGCGATTGCCCAGAGCCCATGTTGGTGGCACCTATACTTGCCGACTGGCTGGATGGCGCCGGGGCTCCACTGCCTCTGCCGCCAAACGCTGCGGAACCAAAACACTGGTATCTGTTTGCGCCGTCGCACTCACGTTTTCCTGTCCATCGTTCAGACGAGGACTCCTTCTGGGGGAAAGCTGCATCATCTTCCTCCAGGCACTTATCCCACGACGTATCCAGTGACGCCAGTTGCGTCCAAATATGGACTGCGCTGCCTGCGCCAAATGCGACCCACGCCTGGGGTCCGATGGAATTCTCCGGGTGATCGAATTAATCCGCTCCAAGCGGTGTCCAACGCCAATGTGCGTTCCAGTGCAGTCCGCTGGTCCACTCGGTCGGGTTTTCTATGTACACGGACAAGCGCGTTCCAAAGCCATAAGCGCAAGTCGCCAAGTCAGTCCTACCTCAACACAGTACGCCAGACTGTAGGTTAGGATCCACGGCAGTCCGCCTTCCTGCTAATAAAAGACCACTGTCGAAACAAGAATGGGAGCTGACTACAATATACACGAACCCGATCCACAACAAGCAAGGGCAACGCTTGAATGTAGGACTGTATGGCATAGTATACATTTTATTCTGTGGGAGATTACAAATTTAATTACAATGGCTTAAAATATAACAGTTTCTAACCGCAGTATAACCTTCCACACTCCATGACTTTCAACAATTCAACGAGTGCGGCATATTCTAGTGTGCCCAATTGCTCCATCAGGGCACAATACCAATTCCTATCGATTAAATACTGACTTAACTATCGGGCTCAAATTAGACATGCGACAATTTGTATATTTACCTTTTAGAACTGTGTATAAACCCTTTGCGGGATTTTTTTTGGCACAAACCATTTTATCATCCACTTTCGGCTAACTGAACCCATATTATACCTTCAAAATTTACGTACTTCAAACTAAGATCAATGCACAACATCTAAAACTTAATGTAGCACTTAACTGACTTTATTATATTAACTTAAAGAAACGATTTAAGTAACTCTGCTGCGCACAATTACAATGGATGCTTTTCTTGCAATCACTCAAACAGAATACACCAAGTCTTCTTCTCATCCGTTTACCTGATTTCTTTTGTTTTCTCTATACCACCTGTCGACGGTCGAACATTGTAATCGATAGGTAAACTAAGTATTGTAAGAGAAATCTAGTATTTGTTAATTTATCCGATCTCGTATGGATTTCTTGGCCCTTGAAGTGCGGGCCTACTGATATCGGTTTAATGGATGCCGCCATAAATTGTGCTTTTCATTGTCTTGTGAATCGTAGGAGGGCACACTGCGGTAAGATTAAGTTAGTTTGAAATGTATGAGGCTAATTTGAATTGTTAACAGAATAAAACGATCGCCCCGATCGCACCAATCGAGCGCCACCCGGCGCACGCCGCCCTTAAAGTTCACCCTCTCTTCGGACCTACGCGTGTGGGGTAGTCGTTAACAAGGCAACTCCATATGATGCAAGACAACTCCTTTTATTCGCAGTCCTAGGGAGACTGTGAGGGCAACTTGCGCTGGAGGACGGCTTGACGACCAGCTAGAGAGTTGCCAGGAGCAATTCCCGTACCAGTAGAGGAGTCGCAGGCAGCGACATAGACGGGCGCAGACAGCGCCGAACACTGGGTACGGACGGAGTCGCAGTCAGCGACAGGGAGACGCAGGCCGCGTCAGTTAAGGAGACCGCAGACAGCGGTCAGGAGGCGCAAGGAGCGCCAAGCACGGGGTCCGCAGACAGCGGGCCAGAAGACGCAAGGAGCGTCAAGCATCGCCTGCCGCAGCCAGCGGCCAGAAGGCACAGGTGCCGCCATTTTGGAGAGCGCTGAGGCAGCGCCGTATTTCGACCTGTTAGGATGCAGCATTCCCCGAAGAGGAGCTCACGGCTGAGAGGAGGGGAAGCCACCCCTACAGCAACGCGAGCGGATCAGCAGCCAGTGAGTAGTGGAGCAGAAAACCGGCCGCGAGTGAACATAACCTCGGCGGCGGCCATTTCTAGCCCAGCCACTACGGTGACTACAGTAGCGTCCCAACCGAGGAGTACTGCTGTCACAGCTGCGGGATCAGAGCCGGAGACGAACCAGTCCCTCACGTCGGACCTTTTGAAAAGGATTGCGGCGTTGGAGGAGGAGCTAAAGCAGGTTAAAGCCCTGAACAGTGTGAGCACCGCCAATTGCGCGCCAATCGCAGTTGGCCCAAGCGCAGATGGCGCCATCAGTGGAGCGTCGGGGCGGCCGCCATCTTGGAGCGGACCGCCATTAGCCACATCTAACGGTGAGGCCTCAACTAACGGGGTCGGGCCGGTCCCACATAGCGGTGTCGGTGCGAGCAGTGCGGCCTGCACGCTGCCGCCATCTTGGAGTGGACCGCCATTGCTAACGACTAGCAATCATTTTGTGGAGCCACTGTGTGCTACAAGTGTTGCGCAGACAGCGCATGGATTCGTGCTACCGGGCGGGAGCACCCACAACGTGGCAACAGCATCGCCATTTGTTGGGTCCTACGCCCCGATAACGCCGAATGAATCCCAAAGAGTGTACGGGCCAAGGAAGCTTCCGGAGCTGCCTGCATTTGGAGGGCAGCCCGAGGAGTGGCCGATCTTTAACTGTGCGTTTGTGGAGACGACCCAAGCATACAACTGCACAGACTTGGAGAACAACCAGAGGTTGTTGAAGGCGCTGAAGGATGAAGCACGCGAGACAGTGAAGTCGCTGCTGATTCACCCTGGGAACGTCAGCGCCGTGATGGAGCAGCTGCGCTTTAGGTTCGGCCGACCGGAGCAGCTTATACGCAGCCAGCTGAACAGCGTGCGAGAGGTGCCGCCGATTTCGGAGCAGCACCTGGCGAGGATCGTTCCCTTCGCAACCCGAGTGAGTAACCTCACGGCCTTCTTGCAGTCAGCGAAGGCGGAGCAGCACCTGCGGAACCCAACGCTAATGGAGGAGCTTGTGGCAAAGCTTCCTACGAGCAAGCGAGTAGACTGGGCCAGGCACGCTGCATCGATCGAGCCCTTTCCCACTGTGGCGCACTTCAGCGTGTGGCCGCAGGAGTACGCAAACGTCGTGTGTACGGTTTTGGACGTCGAGGGAAAGGAGCCGAGGCGTCGAGTTCTACATGCGAGCGTCGACCAGAACGGATGCGATCAACAGGATGATCGGCATGGAGGTTGTCTAATTTGTGGAGGGCAACATGCTGCGACGAGCTGCAGGGAGTTCATTGGAGCTTCGCCACCGGGTAGGTGGAGCATGGTGAGGAGGCACCGGCTCTGCTTCACATGCTTACGGAGTGGACATACGACCAGAACCTGCGATGTACATGGCGAGTGCCAGATCAACGGATGCCGCAGATTGCATCACCGTCTGCTACATGGCGCGGACGAGGAGCGAAGATGGCCGGCGCAGCGAGGCGGCTTCAGGAGCCACAACGGAGGAAACCAGCAGTCAGCAGTTTCCAGACGCGGCCCGGACAGGAGGTCTTCGCCACGAGGTGGTTACAGGGACCACGAGGGGAGCCTACAGTCGGCTGTCCCCAGAAACAGCCTGGAGATAAGGGCCCCGCAGCCAGCGGAGGCGCCCGTGCAGAGGAACTTAAACTGCGTTGACGCCGAAGGAGGCCGACTTTTGTTCCGTATACTGCCAGTAACGCTGTACGGAGCTGGTCGCCAGGTGGATACATACGCGCTCTTGGATGAAGGATCCTCCGTCACGATGATCGATGACGAGCTACGGAGGGATCTGGGAGTGCGAGGCGTACATCGACAGCTGAATATACAATGGTTTGGAGGAAGGGCCAGCAGAGAGCCCAGCAACGTGGTGAGCCTAGAGATAAGTGGAGCTGGGAAGTCCACTCGCCACGCTTTAATGAACGTGTACTCCGTTTCGAGCCTGAGTCTGCCAATGCAGACGTTAGGTCGACGAGATGTCCAGGGCGTGCATAAGGATGCGCGTCTGCCGATGAAGCCCTACATCAACGTGGTGCCTAAGTTGCTCATCGGACTGGACCATGGACATTTGGGATTGCCACTTAGGACGAGGCGGTTTGCCAGAGAGGGACCGTATGCGGCCGCAACCGAGCTTGGATGGGTTGTGTTTGGGCCAGTAAGTGGGCAATCGACTACGCCGTCACCGAGGTCCTGCCTTCTAGCCGTGTCAATGGATGATACGATGGAAAAGATGGTGGAGGACTACTTCGAGATGGAAAGCTTTGGTGTGAAGCTCGCGCCACAGGTCGCAGGCAGCGATGACGCGCGGGCACAAAGGACCCTCGAAGATACCACGGTGAAAGTGGGGCGTCGCTACCAGACGGGATTACTCTGGAAGGACGACTACGCTGTGCTGCCACGGAGCTATGAGATGGCGCACAGACGGCTGATCAATGTGGAGAAGAAGTTGAAGCGCAACGGGCAGTTGGCGCTGGAATACGATCGTATCATCAAGGATTACGTATCCAAAGGATATGCGAGGAAGCTGCAGCAGGATGAGGTCGCGGTGACGAGCGACCGGCTATGGTATTTGCCACATTTTGGTGTCGAAAACCCGAACAAGCCCGGTAAGGTCCGGCTTGTGTTCGATGCTGCAGCCAAGGTTGGAGGAACCTCGCTAAATTCGGAGCTGGACAAGGGGCCTCAGCATTAAAAGCCCTTGCCAGCCGTGCTCTTCCACTTCAGGGAAGGAGCAGTCGGAGTCTGCGGTGACATCAAGGAGATGTTCCACCAAGTGCTGATCCGACCCGAGGATCGATGTTCCCAACGATTCCTTTGGAGAGATGGCAACGACGATCGAGACCCGGATACGTACGAGGATGACAACGTGATGGTTAGCTTCGTGTGCGCAAAGACGAAGTGCGCGCCGATGAGAACGATGTCGATCCCAAGGTTGGAGCTGCAGGCAGCGGTTCTTGGAACCAGACTGATGAACACTGTCCAGGAGGAGCACAGTGTGGACATCAGCGAGACGGTGTTGTGGACGGACTCAAAGACGGTGCTGAGATGGATCGGCAGCACCCACCGCCGGTACAAGCAGTTTGTTGGCAACCGAGTGGCGGAGATTTTGGAGTCGTCGAAGGTTTCCCAGTGGAGGTGGGTACCTACAGCTGACAACGCAGCGGATGATGCGACGCGGTCGCAGAATAAGGCGGACCTTAGCCCGGAATCACGTTGGCTAAGTGGACCCGCATTTTTAAGGCAGCCAGCGAGCGGCTGGCCGGCGCCTGAGGAGGGAACTAAGCGTGTTCCAGATGCGCCTGAGGAGGGAACTAAGCGTGTTACAGATGCGCCTGAGGAGGGAACTAAGCGTGTTCCAGATGCGCCTGATGAAGAGGAGATGCCCGGTGAGTTTGCATTGGTGGCCGCGGATGAATTTGCCATTCCGTTCCAGAGATTCTCGAGCTTCAGTCGCCTGGTGAGGACCACAGCATGGGTCTTGAGGTTTGCGCGTTGGTGTCGCAAGCAGAGAAGCAAGATCGAGGAGTACGGACTCACTGCATCGGAGTGTGAGGCCGCGGAGAACCTGTTAGTCAGACAGGCCCAGTTGGAGTCGTTCCCCGACGAGATGAGGTCGGCGAAATGCGGAAAGGACGTCGCCAGCTCGAGTGAGATTCGAGGTCTGGCGCCTTACGTGGATGAACATGGAGTTCTGCGAGTTTATGACAGAGTTGATGCCGCGCTGTGCATGCCGTACAGTGCGAGGAGGCCTGTAATACTGTCACAAAGGCACAGTCTTACGGAATTGATTGTGAGGCACTTTCATGCCCAGATGAAGCATCAAAACGTGGATGCGACGATTGCTCAGATTCGGACGAGATTCTGGGTCACGAAGATGAGACGAGTGCTGAAGGAAGTAATCTCGTCGTGCAACGAGTGCAAGTTGCAGCGAACGCGGCCGATGCCGCCGATAATGGGACCCCTACCAGAAGATCGACTGGAAGCGGGAGGATGGCCATTCAAGTACACCGGATTGGACTACTTTGGGCCACTGCTGGTGACTGTATCCCGTCACAGAGAGAAGCGTTGGGTCGCCTTGTTCACATGCTTGACGACAAGGGCGATTCATCTGGAGTTGGC
This sequence comes from Drosophila suzukii, assembly GCF_043229965.1. Taxonomy (NCBI): domain Eukaryota; kingdom Metazoa; phylum Arthropoda; class Insecta; order Diptera; family Drosophilidae; genus Drosophila; species Drosophila suzukii. The sequence continues at coordinate 55,522,636 of NC_092082.1, forward strand.
TCATGACCTGTCGACGGATTCCTGCATAATAGCGATGAGGAACTTCGTCTGCCGTAGAGGACCAGTACATAGACTGCGGAGTGATAACGGCAAGAACTTCGTGGGAGCTGACAGGGAGGCCAAGCGATTTGGAGACGTGTTCGAGACGGAGAGGATACAGAGTGAGTTGTCCAGCAGAAGCATTGAATGGGATTTCAATTGCCCATCGAACCCGTCTGAGGGCGGAGTATGGGAGCGGATGGTGCAGTGCGTCAAACGAGTGCTGCGCCATACCCTGAAGGAAGTTGCGCCGAGGGATCATGTGTTGGAGAGTTTCCTGATCGAGGCGGAGAATGTAGTCAACTCGCGTCCGCTCACCCACTTGCCGGTGGATGCGGACCAAGAGGCGCCGTTGACGCCAAATGATCTGCTCAAGGGAGCAGCTAACCTGCCGAATACGCCTGGATTGGATGCGGAGCTGCCCAAGGAGGGTTCTATGCGAAAGCAGTGGAGGATTGCTCGCATGCTGCGAGACCGTTTCTGGAGGAGGTGGGTCCTGGAGTACCTGCCTACGCTTGTGCGCCGCGAGAAGTGGTGCCGGAGAACGGAGCCCATCCGCCAGGGCGATATGGTCTTCGTCTGCGATCCTGCCTTGCCCAGACGAGAGTGGCGCAAGGGAATCGTGGAGGAGGTCTACAGCGGAGCTGATGGAGTCGTCAGACGCGCTACCGTGCGCGTGAACGACAATGGCCTATCTCGGACAATGTTGCGGCCCGTCTCAAAACTTGCAGTTTTGGATTTGAGTGAAGCGGTTCTTCACGGGGTCGGGGATGTCGACGGTCGAACATTGTAATCGATAGGTAAACTAAGTATTGTAAGAGAAATCTAGTATTTGTTAATTTATCCGATCTCGTATGGATTTCTTGGCCCTTGAAGTGCGGGCCTACTGATATCGGTTTAATGGATGCCGCCATAAATTGTGCTTTTCATTGTCTTGTGAATCGTAGGAGGGCACACTGCGGTAAGATTAAGTTAGTTTGAAATGTATGAGGCTAATTTGAATTGTTAACAGAATAAAACGATCGCCCCGATCGCACCAATCGAGCGCCACCCGGCGCACGCCGCCCTTAAAGTTCACCCTCTCTTCGGACCTACGCGTGTGGGGTAGTCGTTAACAAGGCAACTCCATATGATGCAAGACAACTCCTTTTATTCGCAGTCCTAGGGAGACTGTGAGGGCAACTTGCGCTGGAGGACGGCTTGACGACCAGCTAGAGAGTTGCCAGGAGCAATTCCCGTACCAGTAGAGGAGTCGCAGGCAGCGACATAGACGGGCGCAGACAGCGCCGAACACTGGGTACGGACGGAGTCGCAGTCAGCGACAGGGAGACGCAGGCCGCGTCAGTTAAGGAGACCGCAGACAGCGGTCAGGAGGCGCAAGGAGCGCCAAGCACGGGGTCCGCAGACAGCGGGCCAGAAGACGCAAGGAGCGTCAAGCATCGCCTGCCGCAGCCAGCGGCCAGAAGGCACAGGTGCCGCCATTTTGGAGAGCGCTGAGGCAGCGCCGTATTTCGACCTGTTAGGATGCAGCATTCCCCGAAGAGGAGCTCCCGGCTGAGAGGAGGGGAAGCCACCCCTACAGCAACGCGAGCGGATCAGCAGCCAGTGAGTAGTGGAGCAGAAAACCGGCCGCGAGTGAACATAACCTCGGCGGCGGCCATTTCTAGCCCAGCCACTACGGTGACTACAGTAGCGTCCCAACCGAGGAGTACTGCTGTCACAGCTGCGGGATCAGAGCCGGAGACGAACCAGTCCCTCACGTCGGACCTTTTGAAAAGGACTGCGGCGTTGGAGGAGGAGCTAAAGCAGGTTAAAGCCCTGAACAGTGTGAGCACCGCCAATTGCGCGCCAATCGCAGTTGGCCCAAGCGCAGATGGCGCCATCAGTGGAGCGTCGGGGCGGCCGCCATCTTGGAGCGGACCGCCATTAGCCACATCTAACGGTGAGGCCTCAACTAACGGGGTCGGGCCGGTCCCACATAGCGGTGTCGGTGCGAGCAGTGCGGCCTGCACGCTGCCGCCATCTTGGAGTGGACCGCCATTGCTAACGACTAGCAATCATTTTGTGGAGCCACTGTGTGCTACAAGTGTTGCGCAGACAGCGCATGGATTCGTGCTACCGGGCGGGAGCACCCACAACGTGGCAACAGCATCGCCATTTGTTGGGTCCTACGCCCCGATAACGCCGAATGAATCCCAAAGAGTGTACGGGCCAAGGAAGCTTCCGGAGCTGCCTGCATTTGGAGGGCAGCCCGAGGAGTGGCCGATCTTTAACTGTGCGTTTGTGGAGACGACCCAAGCATACAACTGCACAGACTTGGAGAACAACCAGAGGTTGTTGAAGGCGCTGAAGGATGAAGCACGCGAGACAGTGAAGTCGCTGCTGATTCACCCTGGGAACGTCAGCGCCGTGATGGAGCAGCTGCGCTTTAGGTTCGGCCGACCGGAGCAGCTTATACGCAGCCAGCTGAACAGCGTGCGAGAGGTGCCGCCGATTTCGGAGCAGCACCTGGCGAGGATCGTTCCCTTCGCAACCCGAGTGAGTAACCTCACGGCCTTCTTGCAGTCAGCGAAGGCGGAGCAGCACCTGCGGAACCCAACGCTAATGGAGGAGCTTGTGGCAAAGCTTCCTACGAGCAAGCGAGTAGACTGGGCCAGGCACGCTGCATCGATCGAGCCCTTTCCCACTGTGGCGCACTTCAGCGTGTGGCCGCAGGAGTACGCAAACGTCGTGTGTACGGTTTTGGACGTCGAGGGAAAGGAGCCGAGGCGTCGAGTTCTACATGCGAGCGTCGACCAGAACGGATGCGATCAACAGGATGATCGGCATGGAGGTTGTCTAATTTGTGGAGGGCAACATGCTGCGACGAGCTGCAGGGAGTTCATTGGAGCTTCGCCACCGGGTAGGTGGAGCATGGTGAGGAGGCACCGGCTCTGCTTCACATGCTTACGGAGTGGACATACGACCAGAACCTGCGATGTACATGGCGAGTGCCAGATCAACGGATGCCGCAGATTGCATCACCGTCTGCTACATGGCGCGGACGAGGAGCGAAGATGGCCGGCGCAGCGAGGCGGCTTCAGGAGCCACAACGGAGGAAACCAGCAGTCAGCAGTTTCCAGACGCGGCCCGGACAGGAGGTCTTCGCCACGAGGTGGTTACAGGGACCACGAGGGGAGCCTACAGTCGGCTGTCCCCAGAAACAGCCTGGAGATAAGGGCCCCGCAGCCAGCGGAGGCGCCCGTGCAGAGGAACTTAAACTGCGTTGACGCCGAAGGAGGCCGACTTTTGTTCCGTATACTGCCAGTAACGCTGTACGGAGCTGGTCGCCAGGTGGATACATACGCGCTCTTGGATGAAGGATCCTCCGTCACGATGATCGATGACGAGCTACGGAGGGATCTGGGAGTGCGAGGCGTACATCGACAGCTGAATATACAATGGTTTGGAGGAAGGGCCAGCAGAGAGCCCAGCAACGTGGTGAGCCTAGAGATAAGTGGAGCTGGGAAGTCCACTCGCCACGCTTTAATGAACGTGTACTCCGTTTCGAGCCTGAGTCTGCCAATGCAGACGTTAGGTCGACGAGATGTCCAGGGCGTGCATAAGGATGCGCGTCTGCCGATGAAGCCCTACATCAACGTGGTGCCTAAGTTGCTCATCGGACTGGACCATGGACATTTGGGATTGCCACTTAGGACGAGGCGGTTTGCCAGAGAGGGACCGTATGCGGCCGCAACCGAGCTTGGATGGGTTGTGTTTGGGCCAGTAAGTGGGCAATCGACTACGCCGTCACCGAGGTCCTGCCTTCTAGCCGTGTCAATGGATGATACGATGGAAAAGATGGTGGAGGACTACTTCGAGATGGAAAGCTTTGGTGTGAAGCTCGCGCCACAGGTCGCAGGCAGCGATGACGCGCGGGCACAAAGGACCCTCGAAGATACCACGGTGAAAGTGGGGCGTCGCTACCAGACGGGATTACTCTGGAAGGACGACTACGCTGTGCTGCCACGGAGCTATGAGATGGCGCACAGACGGCTGATCAATGTGGAGAAGAAGTTGAAGCGCAACGGGCAGTTGGCGCTGGAATACGATCGTATCATCAAGGATTACGTATCCAAAGGATATGCGAGGAAGCTGCAGCAGGATGAGGTCGCGGTGACGAGCGACCGGCTATGGTATTTGCCACATTTTGGTGTCGAAAACCCGAACAAGCCCGGTAAGGTCCGGCTTGTGTTCGATGCTGCAGCCAAGGTTGGAGGAACCTCGCTAAATTCGGAGCTGGACAAGGGGCCTCAGCATTAAAAGCCCTTGCCAGCCGTGCTCTTCCACTTCAGGGAAGGAGCAGTCGGAGTCTGCGGTGACATCAAGGAGATGTTCCACCAAGTGCTGATCCGACCCGAGGATCGATGTTCCCAACGATTCCTTTGGAGAGATGGCAACGACGATCGAGACCCGGATACGTACGAGGATGACAACGTGATGGTTAGCTTCGTGTGCGCAAAGACGAAGTGCGCGCCGATGAGAACGATGTCGATCCCAAGGTTGGAGCTGCAGGCAGCGGTTCTTGGAACCAGACTGATGAACACTGTCCAGGAGGAGCACAGTGTGGACATCAGCGAGACGGTGTTGTGGACGGACTCAAAGACGGTGCTGAGATGGATCGGCAGCACCCACCGCCGGTACAAGCAGTTTGTTGGCAACCGAGTGGCGGAGATTTTGGAGTCGTCGAAGGTTTCCCAGTGGAGGTGGGTACCTACAGCTGACAACGCAGCGGATGATGCGACGCGGTCGCAGAATAAGGCGGACCTTAGCCCGGAATCACGTTGGCTAAGTGGACCCGCATTTTTAAGGCAGCCAGCGAGCGGCTGGCCGGCGCCTGAGGAGGGAACTAAGCGTGTTCCAGATGCGCCTGAGGAGGGAACTAAGCGTGTTACAGATGCGCCTGAGGAGGGAACTAAGCGTGTTCCAGATGCGCCTGATGAAGAGGAGATGCCCGGTGAGTTTGCATTGGTGGCCGCGGATGAATTTGCCATTCCGTTCCAGAGATTCTCGAGCTTCAGTCGCCTGGTGAGGACCACAGCATGGGTCTTGAGGTTTGCGCGTTGGTGTCGCAAGCAGAGAAGCAAGATCGAGGAGTACGGACTCACTGCATCGGAGTGTGAGGCCGCGGAGAACCTGTTAGTCAGACAGGCCCAGTTGGAGTCGTTCCCCGACGAGATGAGGTCGGCGAAATGCGGAAAGGACGTCGCCAGCTCGAGTGAGATTCGAGGTCTGGCGCCTTACGTGGATGAACATGGAGTTCTGCGAGTTTATGACAGAGTTGATGCCGCGCTGTGCATGCCGTACAGTGCGAGGAGGCCTGTAATACTGTCACAAAGGCACAGTCTTACGGAATTGATTGTGAGGCACTTTCATGCCCAGATGAAGCATCAAAACGTGGATGCGACGATTGCTCAGATTCGGACGAGATTCTGGGTCACGAAGATGAGACGAGTGCTGAAGGAAGTAATCTCGTCGTGCAACGAGTGCAAGTTGCAGCGAACGCGGCCGATGCCGCCGATAATGGGACCCCTACCAGAAGATCGACTGGAAGCGGGAGGATGGCCATTCAAGTACACCGGATTGGACTACTTTGGGCCACTGCTGGTGACTGTATCCCGTCACAGAGAGAAGCGTTGGGTCGCCTTGTTCACATGCTTGACGACAAGGGCGATTCATCTGGAGTTGGCTCATGACCTGTCGACGGATTCCTGCATAATAGCGATGAGGAACTTCGTCTGCCGTAGAGGACCAGTACATAGACTGCGGAGTGATAACGGCAAGAACTTCGTGGGAGCTGACAGGGAGGCCAAGCGATTTGGAGACGTGTTCGAGACGGAGAGGATACAGAGTGAGTTGTCCAGCAGAAGCATTGAATGGGATTTCAATTGCCCATCGAACCCGTCTGAGGGCGGAGTATGGGAGCGGATGGTGCAGTGCGTCAAACGAGTGCTGCGCCATACCCTGAAGGAAGTTGCGCCGAGGGATCATGTGTTGGAGAGTTTCCTGATCGAGGCGGAGAATGTAGTCAACTCGCGTCCGCTCACCCACTTGCCGGTGGATGCGGACCAAGAGGCGCCGTTGACGCCAAATGATCTGCTCAAGGGAGCAGCTAACCTGCCGAATACGCCTGGATTGGATGCGGAGCTGCCCAAGGAGGGTTCTATGCGAAAGCAGTGGAGGATTGCTCGCATGCTGCGAGACCGTTTCTGGAGGAGGTGGGTCCTGGAGTACCTGCCTACGCTTGTGCGCCGCGAGAAGTGGTGCCGGAGAACGGAGCCCATCCGCCAGGGCGATATGGTCTTCGTCTGCGATCCTGCCTTGCCCAGACGAGAGTGGCGCAAGGGAATCGTGGAGGAGGTCTACAGCGGAGCTGATGGAGTCGTCAGACGCGCTACCGTGCGCGTGAACGACAATGGCCTATCTCGGACAATGTTGCGGCCCGTCTCAAAACTTGCAGTTTTGGATTTGAGTGAAGCGGTTCTTCACGGGGTCGGGGATGTCGACGGTCGAACATTGTAATCGATAGGTAAACTAAGTATTGTAAGAGAAATCTAGTATTTGTTAATTTATCCGATCTCGTATGGATTTCTTGGCCCTTGAAGTGCGGGCCTACTGATATCGGTTTAATGGATGCCGCCATAAATTGTGCTTTTCATTGTCTTGTGAATCGTAGGAGGGCACACTGCGGTAAGATTAAGTTAGTTTGAAATGTATGAGGCTGATTTGAATTGTTAACAGAATAAAACGATCGCCCCGATCGCACCAATCGAGCGCCACCCGGCGCACGCCGCCCTTAAAGTTCACCCTCTCTTCGGACCTACGCGTGTGGGGTAGTCGTTAACAAGGCAACTCCATATGATGCAAGACACCACCTATATCCTTTCTAAACCGAAAAATATCCGACTATATAATTTTTACTTCTTGAGTAAAAAATACAATATGAATTTTTTTTGAAAATGTTAATACTAAAATGTTTTAAATGTTAAAATCAATTTTAACGGACTAAATTTCTATAACTAAACTAAAAATACGATACGATGTACCCCTACAGAAGTTATCGACGCTCATCGACGATCTACCAGAGAATTTTATTTTGCAGTTACCTATAATAAGACTTAAGGGATCCGTAATATAGAAGTATAAACTGCTATATTTATTACAACATTTATTATGTTCGTAATTGGCCTGTTTAACATAGCGTCGGCTTTACTTTCGATTACTTGAAGTTGGTTGGGATCAATATCGATACTTAACATTTTAGCACAGTTGCCAGGTTGTCCACTTTACAACAGGAGATACTTTTAGATGCTAATGACTATTAAACAGCTAGCCGTTACATTCAAATACTTGTTGGTATACAGTTACACCAAAGAGTTATACTTACATATATCTATTCATAGCAAAGTTACACTTAGTCATACTTATAGCAAGGCACTTAACCTACTACAAACAGCCCATCCTAGTTCGGTTGCGGCCGAATACGGTCCTTCTTTGGCAAACCGTCTTGTCCTCAATGGCAATCCTAAAAGGCCATGATCCAGTCCAATCAGCAGCTTCGGTACTGCGTTCTACTAGGGCTTCATCGGAAGTCGAGCGTCCTTGTATACGCTCCTCACATCTTGTCGACGCAAGCTCTGCATCGGCAAACTCAAATTCGAAACGGCATACACATTTCTCAGTACATGTCGGTGGACTTGCCTGATCCACTAATTTGCAGATGTACCACGCTAGTAGGCTCCCTGGTGGCTATACCTCCAAACCATTGTATATCCAATAAACCGTTGGCAGTCCAAGACTGCATGTTGCCTTTCACAAATTGGGCAACTTCTTTGGCAATTTTCCTGTTGCTCTTCCTGATCCCGGTCGATGCTAGCATGAAGGACTCGACGTCTCGCCTCCTTTCCAGATCCACCAATATCTGCTACCACGCAGACCACGTTCGCATAGTCCGTCAGCCACGAACTAAAATCCACAATACTTGGAAAGGGCTTGATTGTAACAGCATGCCTTGCCCAGTCCACTCGTTTGCTTGTTGGGAGTTTGGCCACAAGGTCTTCCATCAGGGTTGGGTTACCCAAATGCTGCTCTGCCTTCGCTGACCGCAAAGTTACTCATATGCGTGGCATATGTGACAAGCTTTCCCAGACTGTGCTCCGATATTGAAGGCACATCTCGGATGCTGTTGAGCTGACTGCGTATAAGCTGCTCCGATCGGCCATATCTAAAACGCAGCTGCTCCACTACTGCATTCACATTGCTTGGGTGAATCAATAGCGACTTTACTGTCTCACGCGCTTCATCCTTTAACGCTTTTAGTAACCTCTGATTAATCTCCAGATCCGTACAGTTGGACGCCCGCGTCGTCTCCGTAAACGCGCAGTAGAAGATGGGCCAATCCTCCGACTTTCCTCCGAACGTAGGCAGCTCGGGAAGCTTTCGTGGTGCCCAGCTTCCATTTCCTCCGAGGGCCGTCGTCCATCCACCGACTCCGAGAGACGACACTCCTCCTAATGTTCCGCCAGCCACTTCACTATATGGCTCCGAACCATGCGCTGAAACCCTTGTGACGCGTAGCTGCTTCTCGTCGTGCAGTTCTCTGTAACTGTACACGGTACCGTTTGAGATCCGCTCCAAGATGGCGGTCTCACTGATGCCACACTTGTTGAGTTAGGTACGAACAAGCCGGTTGCAAATGGCGGCTGGCTCGCACTCACGGCACTCGATATAGCGGGATCAGCGCGATCCGTATTTGCGCCACAAGCGCGCTCCAAATCCTTCTCCAGCTCGGCGATCCTCTCCAAGAGGTCGGCACCTTGGGTTTCCTGCTCTGCGATTGCCTAGAGCCCATGTTGGTGGCACCTATACTTGCCGACTGGCTGGATGGCGCCGGGGCTCCACTGCCTCGGCCGCCAAACGCTGCGGAACCAAAACACTGGTATCTGTTTGCGCCGTCGCACTCACGTTTTCCTGTCCATCGTTCAGACGAGGACTCCTTCTGGAGGAAAGCTGTATCATCTTCCTGCAGGCATTTATCCCACGACGTATCCAGTGACGCCAGTTGCGTCCAAATATGGCCAAGCGCGTTCCGGCAACTCTCTAGCTAATGACCGCCAAATGCCAAAGCCATAAGCGCAAGTCGCCAAGTCAGTCCTACACAGTACGCCTGACTGTAGATTAGGATCCACGGCCTACAGTATACACGAACCCGATCCACAACAAGCAAGGGCAACGCTTGAATTTAGGACTGTAAGGCATAGTATACATTTTATTCTGCGGGAGATTACAAATTTAATTACAATGGCTTAAAATGTAACAGTTTCTAACCGCAGTATAACCTCCCACACTCCATGACTTTCAACAATTCAACGAGTGCGGCATATTCTAGTGTGCCCAATTGCTCCATCAGGGCACAATACCAACTCCTATCGATTAAATACTGACTTAACTATCGGGCTCAAATTAGACATGCGACAATTTGTATATTTAAGCCTAGTAATCAGATCGGCTAAGAGTTTCAATGTCCGTCAAATTAGCGTCGGTGACTTAGCGGCGCTGGCGGAACGGTGGAATCTGGAACATGGGGCCAATTTTTATTTTTTGTTTTTCTCGGCTTTTTGGGGCCGAATCGAAAAATATTAAATGCAGAATTGTTTAGAATAAAAATATCTATCGATCTAGATAGTTTGCAAACATATCCGTCTTCTAGAAATTTATTAAAAATCTATTTAAAAAATCGGGTCCCCACAATTTCGTCTATTGCTCCCCTCACAGAGGTTGTACCAATATGCACGGTAAACCTGGTTATTGGGCGTTAATTCAAGTTTCTTGTCAGAAAATATCATTAAGCGAAAGCCGTCAGTTTTTGAGAAAATAGCTTAACAGTGAAGGCACCTCGGATTTTCCCCATACAAAAAAGGGGGGCAAATAGTAAATTGCACAGGGCTCCACTCTCCGACGTTGTACCAACATGCACGGTATATTGGCAGATTGGGGATCGCCTAAAGCAAGTTCAGTGCAAAAATCATAACGATAAAGCCGTCAGTTTTTGAGAAAATCGCTTTACAGTGGGGGAAGATAAATAATTAAAAGAAGTGGTGCCAGATTAAAATTTGAACCAGTAAGTTCCAAGACATGAACCACTATGTAAAAAATGTATTCAGGACACTAACCATATGGCAAAAAATTATGTTTCGACGCTACCTCTATTTTCAATTAATTTGACTTTCACAGACGTTGTACCAACATGCACGGTACCACGTTGGAAAGGAAATTCATTTTACTAATTAACAAATGTGGTTCGGCAAACGAAAAGCCGTCAGTTTTTGAGAAAAAAGCATAATGCGTGGTTTGCATCTCATTTGTAACAAAATTGTTCACCCTGTTCTAAGCTCCCAAGACACTAACCATATGGGAAAAAAATAATGTTTCGACGCTATCTCTATTTTCAATTAATTTGACTTTCACAGACATTGTACCAACATGCACGGTACCACGTTGGAAAGGAAATTCATTTTACTAATTAACAAATGTGGTTCGGCAAACGAAAAGCCGTCAGTTTTTGAGAAAAAAGCATAATGCGAGGTTTGCATCTCATTTGTAACAAAATTGTTCACCCTGTTCTAAGCTCCCAAGACACTAACCATATGGGAAAAAAATAATGTTCGACGCTATCTCTATTTTCAATTAATTTGACTTTCACAGACGTTGTACCAACATGCACGGTACCACGTTGGAAAGGAAATTCATTTTACTAATTAACAAATGTGGTTCGGCAAACGAAAAGCCGTCAGTTTTTGAGAAAAACGCATAGTGCGTTGTGGGCATCTCATTTTTACCAAAATTTTAGCTAGGAACACATTAACCTTATATCGATACCCTATATCGATACTTCGATAAAAACGAATGCACGAGGCCTGGAGAAGAAATAATTAATATATTTTACTAAAACTCTTAAAATGGGAATTTCTAATAAACTACTGACCCGATTTTAATAAATAATACATCAAATTGATCAGGTGTGCGAGTATAATCGAAGGTATGTCTTTATTTCGTTGAAAATATTATTAAACATAATTTCGTTTTTATGTATTATGGCGCCAAGACGTTGCCAGAGCGCAAGGGCAGCTCCTTCAAATGCACGAGGGCTGGAGAAGAAATAATTAATATATTTTACTGAAACTCTTAAAATGTGAATTTCTAGTAAAATAGTAAACTACTATTTCAATAAATAATATATCAAATTGATCAGGCATGTCTTTAATTCATTAAAAATATTCTTTAACACAAGTCCGATTTTATCGGACTTTTTTTTTTATTTTACTAGTGTATTTTATAAAAAAAAAATTTTTAATGAAAATCGGTGGGAAACAGCAGGTTAATGTGTTCCTAGCTAAAATTTTGGTAAAAATGAGATGCCCACAACGCACTATGCGTTTTTCTCAAAAACTGACGGCTTTTCGTTTGCCGAACCACATTTGTTAATTAGTAAAATGAATTTCCTTTCCAACGTGGTACCGTGCATGTTGGTACAACGTCTGTGAAAGTCAAATTAATTGAAAATAGAGATAGCGTCGAACATTATTTTTTTCCCATATGGTTAGTGTCTTGGGAGCTTAGAACAGGGTGAACAATTTTGTTACAAATGAGATGCAAACCTCGCATTATGCTTTTTTCTCAAAAACTGACGGCTTTTCGTTTGCCGAACCACATTTGTTAATTAGTAAAATGAATTTCCTTTCCAACGTGGTACCGTGCATGTTGGTACAACGTCTGTGAAAGTCAAATTAATTGAAAATAGAGATAGCGTCGAAACATTATTTTTTTCCCATATGGTTAGTGTCTTGGGAGCTTAGAACAGGGTGAACAATTTTGTTACAAATGAGATGCAAACCACGCATTATGCTTTTTTCTCAAAAACTGACGGCTTTTCGTTTGCCGAACCACATTTGTTAATTAGTAAAATGAATTTCCTTTCCAACGTGGTACCGTGCATGTTGGTACAACGTCTGTGAAAGTCAAATTAATTGAAAATAGAGGTAGCGTCGAAACATAATTTTTTGCCATATGGTTAGTGTCCTGAATACATTTTTTACATAGTGGTTCATGTCTTGGAACTTACTGGTTCAAATTTTAATCTGGCACCACTTCTTTTAATTATTTATCTTCCCCCACTGTAAAGCGATTTTCTCAAAAACTGACGGCTTTATCGTTATGATTTTTGCACTGAACTTGCTTTAGGCGATCCCCAATCTGCCAATATACCGTGCATGTTGGTACAACGTCTGAGAGTGGAGCCCTGTGCGATTTACTATTTGCCCCCCTTTTTTGTATGGGGAAAATCCGAGGTGCCTTCACTGTTAAGCTATTTTCTCAAAAACTGACGGCTTTCGCTTAATGATATTTTCTGACAAGAAACTTGAATTAACGCCCAATAACCAGGTTTACCGTGCATATTGGTACAACCTCTGTGAGGGGAGCAATAGACGAAATTGTGGGGACCCGATTTTTTAAATAGATTTTTAATAAATTTCTAGAAGACGGATATGTTTGCAAACTATCTAGATCGATAGATATTTTTATTCTAAACAATTCTGCATTTAATATTTTTCGATTCGGCCCCAAAAAGCCGAGAAAAACAAAGATTCCACCGTTCCGCCAGCGCCGCTAAGTCACCGACGCTAATTTGACGGACATAGAGTTTCACTAGTCGAAAAATCTTATTCTTTGTAGTGTGACCGAAGTTTTCAAAGTTCACCCGCAATGCATATAGCATGGTCTTACTGTCAAGCAGTTGGGTTTGAAATTTAAATTTAAAAAGGAGTCTGCTGGTACACAAAGAAATTAAAATAAAAATAAATCGAATGTTCAACGAATGTTTTTATTTATGTAAATTAGTAGTTTAAAGCTTCCTTCTCGTCCCACGGATGCTAGACCATCTTTCCCGCTCCACCGCAGTCCAGCTCAGAGTCTCAATAGGCATATTGGACCTTGAGGAAGTGGGAGCCGGATTGGGAACGGGGTTGATCCGCTGATGCCGCAGGAAGTCGCCCAGGATCCTGGCAGTGGCTGGCTATGGCTTCTCCAACTGTTCCTTAGCGGGCGCTCTGTTTTCCTCCTCCCTATAGAAGCCAGCGTGTCCTCCAGCTCCGCTTAAGCTGCCAAGTAGCTGGTGGTGGTGGTGTCCGGAGTCCTAATGGAAAGGTCGTCGTGGATCGTATTACTGGTGGATACTTCTATTAGTACAACGCGACCAAATTCTTTTGGCCAGATCTTACTTTCTTTGCAAGGACGCGCCCAGCAGGACGTCCATGTAGAGATCGAAGTCCCACTCGGCATGTTCCGTCCCACTGGGATTCTCTAGTGGATCTCCTCCAGCACTTCAACTATTCTGGGAATTTTCCCCTTTTGTGGAATTGCTTCCTGTCGGTGAAATCCCACAATAAAGGGCATAAGCTTGAATTTGGCGTTCTATTTCATCTGCACTGAGCTCCCGCATTCGATTTTGGTGTTTTCCTTCCATTTTTAATTTTTAGTTTCCACATCGCCATTGCACGAACACCGCCAAAGATGAAATTTCTTATTCTTTGGGCCGCGGCTAATGGCGTTCATCGAAAATTCACTCGAGAAATCTGGTATTTTTCTGGTATTTCCTTAGCTCATCTGAGTACCGCGCTGAAAAACAGACCCGACGAAAAGCGTTAGCCGCGTATTTGCCTCTCGCTCACTGCTCGTTGTCGACCATCGTCACCGAAGAACCTTCATTCAGCAGGGCGTATGTATCCACCTGCTTCCCACCTCCGTATAGCGTCACCGGCAGTACACGGAACAGTAGTCGTTCTCTGTCCTCGTCGACAAAGCTTAAATTCGTTTCCGGCGTCGGTTGAGCATCCGCTGATGACAATGTTCCTTCATCCACTCGTACGCCTTGCCTTGGTCCAAACGCCCGTTGGTCCCGATCGTTGCTTCTCTAATTGCCGCCTCGCTGTGGCGGTCTCCTGAAGCCGTTGTCCGCTCCCTGCAGAAGTCGATGATGCTTCCTCCAGCATCCATTAAGAGGGCACTCTCCTGTCGCAGTGCAGGATCCCGTCATGTGCCCGATCCTCAGACACATAAAACATAGTCGGTGTCTTCTGGCTAGCCTCAACCTCTCTGTAGGCGCGGCTCCAATAAACCGTTGGCAGTCCAAGACTGCATGTTGCCTTTCACAAATTGGGCAACTTCTTTGGCAATTTTCCTGTTGCTCTTCCTGATCCCGGTCGATGCTAGCATGAAGCACTCGACGCCTCGCCTCCTTTCCAGATCCACTAATATCTGCTACCACGCAGACCACGTTCGCATAGTCCGTCAGCCACGAACTAAAATCCACAATACTTGGAAAGGGCTTGATTGTAACAGCATGCCTTGCCCAGTCCACTCGTTTGCTTGTTGGGAGTTTGGCCACAAGGTCTTCCATCAGGGTTGGGTTACCCAAATGCTGCTCTGCCTTCGCTGACCGCAAAGTTACTCATATGCGTGGCATATGTGACAAGCTTTCCCAGACTGTGCTCCGATATTGAAGGCACATCTCGGATGCTGTTGAGCTGACTGCGTATAAGCTGCTCCGATCGGCCATATCTAAAACGCAGCTGCTCCACTACTGCATTCACATTGCTTGGGTGAATCAATAGCGACTTTACTGTCTCACGCGCTTCATCCTTTAACGCTTTTAGTAACCTCTGATTAATCTCCAGATCCGTACAGTTGGACGCCCGCGTCGTCTCCGTAAACGCGCAGTAAAAGATGGGCCAATCCTCCGACTTTCCTCCGAACGTAGGCAGCTCGGGAAGCCTTCGCGGTGCCCAGCTTCCATTTCCTCCGAGGGCCGTCGTCCATCCACCGACTCCGAGAGACGACACTCCTCCTAATGTTCCGCCAGCCACTTCACTATATGGCTCCGAACCATGCGCTGAAACCCTTGTGACGCGTAGCTGCTTCTCGTCGTCCAGTTCTCTGTAACTGTACACGGTACCGTTTGAGATCCGCTCCAAGATGGCGGTCTCACTGATGCCACACTTGTTGGGTTAGGTACGAACAAGCCGGTTGCAAATGGCGGCTGGCTCGCACTCACGGCACCCGATATAGCGGGATCAGCGCGATCCGTATTTGCGCCGCAAGCGCTCTAAATCCTTCTCCAGCTCGGCGATCCTCTCCAAGAGGTCGGCACCTTGGGTTTCCTGCTCTGCGATTGCCCAGAGCCCATGTTGGTGGCACCTATACTTGCCGACTGGCTGGATGGCGCCGGGGCTCCACTGCCTCTGCCGCCAAACGCTGCGGAACCAAAACACTGGTATCTGTTTGCGCCGTCGCACTCACGTTTTCCTGTCCATCGTTCAGACGAGGACTCCTTCTGGGGGAAAGCTGCATCATCTTCCTCCAGGCACTTATCCCACGACGTATCCAGTGACGCCAGTTGCGTCCAAATATGGACTGCGCTGCCTGCGCCAAATGCGACCCACGCCTGGGGTCCGATGGAATTCTCCGGGTGATCGAATTAATCCGCTCCAAGCGGTGTCCAACGCCAATGTGCGTTCCAGTGCAGTCCGCTGGTCCACTCGGTCGGGTTTTCTATGTACACGGACAAGCGCGTTCCAAAGCCATAAGCGCAAGTCGCCAAGTCAGTCCTACCTCAACACAGTACGCCAGACTGTAGGTTAGGATCCACGGCAGTCCGCCTTCCTGCTAATAAAAGACCACTGTCGAAACAAAAATGGGAGCTGCCTACAATATACACGAACCCGATCCACAACAAGCAAGGGCAACGCTTGAATGTAGGACTGTATGGCATAGTATACATTTTATTCTGTGGGAGATTACAAATTTAATTACAATGGCTTAAAATATAACAGTTTCTAACCGCAGTATAACCTCCCACACTCCATGACTATCAACAATTCAACGAGTGCTCCATATTCTAGTGTGCCCAATTGCTCCATCAGGGCACAATACCAATTCCTATCGATTAAATACTGACTTAACTATCGGGCTCAAATTAGACATGCGACAATTAGTATATTTACCTTTTAGAACTGTGTATAAACCCTTTGCGGGATTTTCTTTGGCACAAACCATTTCATCATCCCCTTTCGGCTAACGGAACCCATTGAATACCTTCAAAATTTACGTACTTTAAACTAAGATCAATGCACAACATCTTAAACTTAATGTAGCACTTACCTGACTTTGTTATATTAACTTAAAGAAACGATTAAAGTAACTCTGCTGCGCACAATTACAATGGATGCTTTTCTTGCAATCACTCAAACAGAATACACCAAGTCTTCTTCTCACCCGTTTACCTGATTTCTTATGTTTTCTCTATACCACCTATACCCTTTCTAGACCGAAAAATATCCGACTATATAATTTTTACTTCTTGAGTAAAAAATACAATATGAATTTTTTTAAAAATCTTAATACTAAAATGTTTTAAATGTTAAAATCAATTTTAACGGACTAAATTTCTATAACTTAACAAAAAAATTATATTTTAATACAAATGTATAATACGTAAGCATAGCATTAAAAGAAAATTTAATTTACTTAATTTTACTATAATCAAATAATTTATTTTTATAAAACAATATTATTGTTTTTCTTATACCCGTTACTTGTAGAGTAAAAGGGTAAACTAGATTCGTCGGAAATTATGTAACAGGCAGAAGGAAACGTTTCCGATATTCTTGATCAGGATCTCTAGCTGAGTCGATCTAGCCATGTCCGTCTGTCCGTCTGACCGTCTGTGTCTCTGTCCGTCTGTTACTGTCCGTATGAACGCTGAGATCTCGGAAACTATAGGAGCTACAATACTGGTTTTAGGCATGCAGATTCCTGAGATTCCTGCGCAGCGCAAGTTTGTTTCAGCAATGTGCCACGCCCACTCTAACGCCCAAAAACCGCCCAAAACTGAGACTCCTACAGTTTTAATGCAAGAATAAAAATTGTAACTTAAATGTATTGTTATGTATGTACATGCGAAAGCGTGTATATGTGTAGAGGCTGTGTCAGCGTGAAAACAAAATTAATAAGTATGTATATCTAACAATAAACAATATTGCATTTAAACATAAACATATTTAAAATGTACATGCCTATTAGTTATTTTTTCTACGCCGCCCTGCAAAGTCGCTTCTCATGTACATACATACATATGTATGTATAGACGATGCACATGATTTCCATTGCTTTTCAATTGAATACCTTCAAAATTTACGTACTTTAAACTAAGATCAATGCAAAACATCTAAAACTTAATGTAGCACTTAACTGACTTTATTATATTAACTTAAAGAAACGATTTAAGTAACTCTGCTGCGCACAATTACAATGGATGCTTTTCTTGCAATCACTCAAACAGAATACACCAAGTCTTCTTCTCACCCGTTTACCTGATTTCTTTTGTTTTCTCTATACCATACCCATACCTATACCCTTTCTAAACCGAAAAATATCCGACTATATAATTTTTACTTCTTGAGTAAAAAATACAATATGAATTTTTTTTGAAAATGTTAATACTAAAATGTTTTAAATGTTAAAATCAATTTTAACGGACTAAATTTCTATAACTAAACTAAAAATACGATACGATGTACCCCTACAGAAGTTATCGACGCTCATCGACGATCTACCGGAGAATTTTATTTTCCAGTTACCTATAATAAGACTTAAGGGATCCGTAATATAGAAGTATAAACTGCTATATTTATTACAACATTTATTATGTTCGTAATTGGCCTTTTTAACATAGCGTCGGCTTTACATTCGATTACTTGAAGTTGGTTGGGATCAATATCGATACTTAACATTTAAGCAGAGTTGCCAGGTTGTCCACTTTACAACAGGAGATACTTTTAGATGCTAATGACTATTAAACAGCTAGCCGTTACATTCAAATACTTGTTGGTATACAGTTACAGCAAAGAGTTATACTTACATATATCTATTCATAGCAAAGTTACACTTAGTCATACTTATAGCAAGGCACTTATCCTACTACAAACAGCCCATCCTAGTTCGGTTGCGGCCGAATACGGTCCTTCTTTGGCAAACCGTCTTGTCCTCAATGGCAATCCTAAAAGGCCATGATCCAGTCCAATCAGCAGCCCTCATAGGGCTTTATCGGAAGTCGAGCGTCCTTGTATACGCTCCTCACATCTTGTCGACGCAAGCTCTGCATTGTTTTTCTTATACCCGTTACTTGTAGAGTTAAAGGGTAAACTAGATTCGTCGGAAAGTATGTAACAGGCAGAAGGAAACGTTTCCGATCCCATAAAGTAATTATATTCTTGATCAGGATCTCTAGCCGAGTCGATCTAGCCATGTCCGTCTGTCCGTCTGACCGTCTGTCACTCTGTCCGTATGAACGCTGAGATCTCGGAAACTATAGGAGCTACAATACTGGTTTTAGGCATAATCTGCATGCCTGAGATTCCTGCGCAGCGCAAGTTTGTTTCAGCAATGTGCCACGCCCACTCTAACGCCCAAAAACCGCCCAAAACTGAGACTCCTACAGTTTTGATGCAGGAATAAAAATTGTAACTTAAATGTATTGTTATGTATATACATGGATACGTATGCGAAAGCGTGTATATGTGTAGAGGCTGTGTCAGCGTGAAAACAAAAATAATAAGTATGTACATCTAACAATAAACAAGATTGCATTTAAACATAAACATATTTAAAATATACATGCCTATTAGTTATTTTTGCTACGCCGCCCTGCAAAGTCGCTTCTCATGTACATACATACATATGTATGTATAGACGATGCACATGATTTCCATTGCTTTTAATAAATTTTGCATATTCTTGAATGTCTTTCACAAATTTTTTGTTATTACTCAATTAGTTAGGGTTTCAAATTTTAGTGAGCACTTTCAAGCTTATATGGTGGATGCCGAACTGGAATCTTATACGATTGTATTAAAACTATAATAATAAGTTAATCACAACTAAGAAATTTTAGTAAATAAGTATACAAAAGTAAAAAAATGACCCAATGTATATATATAGATATATCTAAAATTATGTGTTAAGAAGAAATACTGTAAATATTTTGTACAAACTGTAAATAGGTAATAAAACGTATATGAAAATAAAATAAAATAAATAATAAAAAATGTGGTATATTATTTTTTATTAAAAATTGTCTTTGACTTTATAATATTAAATTAACAATAATATCAATTTGGTAGATTTAATATCCAATCTATAATATCAAATTTACAACAAAAATATTTCAAAAAATTGATACCGCTTAATGTAAAAATGATATTACTGAAATATCGTTCTTACCATTTCGAACATATCAAATTGATATGTGCCGTATTAAGGCCGAATTTACACTGGATTTCATCAAATTGGCCATCGTTTCAAATCAATTTTTATACCCGTTACTCGTAGAGTAAAAGGGTATACTAGATTCATCGGAAAGTATGTAACAGGCAGAAGGAACCGGATCAGGATCACTAGCCGAGTCGATCTAGCCATGTCCGTCTGTCTGTCTGTTCATCCGGATGAACGCTGAGATCTCGTGCAGATTCCTGAGCTTCTTAGGCAGAGCTTCTTTGTTTCAGCAAAGTGCCACGCCCACTCTAACGCCCACAAACCGCCCAAAACTGTGGCTCCTACAGTTTTGAAGCTAGAATAAAAATTTTAACTGAAATGTATTGTTCTCATCAATACCTATCGATTGACCGAAAAATTGACCGCCCAAACCTGTGTCGCCCACAATTTTCATGCTCGATAAAAAATTTGAACTGAAATGTATTGGTCTCGTCAATACCTATCGATTGATCAAAAAAAAAGTTTGCCACGCCCACTTTAACTTTTAATTAGGCATGCGTCATTTCCTCGGCTGGTTCGTTCTCCAAACTCTGAGAGTAGAATTCATGGATTTTGTGATGCCAGCATAGAAGCATATGGTGCCTGTGTCTACATCGATTGGAACGGCCGATCTCAATTACTTTGCTCAAAGTCAAGGGTAGCCCCCTTGAAAACACTCACTGTGCTTAAGCTGGAACTGTGTGGGGCGGAACACCTGTCTAGGCTCATCGCAGAAGTGGCTGGGACGAGTGCATTTGAGGGAAAGGTTTACTGCTGGAGCGACTCTGCTGTTGCGCTTTCATGGATCCGAGACGAGCCGTCCAGATTTAATATTTTTGTAGCGAATCGAGTAGCTGCCATTCAAGAGCTAACTGAGTCAGTGGACTTTTTCATTAAAAAATTTTTTTTTCTTATTTAAAATGATATCTATAGAGATTTTTAAAAATGGTAAATAAATATAAGTTTAATAGTAAATTTAAAAGTGGAATAAATAACATAAAGGTTACAATTAAATTTTTACTATGTCCACGTGGACATTTACCTCGTCCCCCCCTCTGTCATCATCACATCCGATGTTCGTCTATATGCAAATGTGTGTGTTAGGTCGTTCTTTATCAGGACTAATGTACACAGGTGCGTCTATCAGTTGCATCGGTTGAAATATTGCAAGAAAATATTCCTCACAGCCCAGTCGGACCGTCAGGCATGTGGTGCCTGATTCCACAATAATTTCCATAGGAAAAATTCAGGGGTTGGCACCACGTGAACTTTTTCAGGATGTTTCAGGTGGAATTTTTTCGACGAAGCGTTCGCTGCTCGTGTACATAGGAAATTCCATAGGACAAAGTCAGGGGAAAATATTCCATTAGAAGCGAGCGCAAATCAATCTAGTTTTAAAGCAAACTGTATATAAATTTGTTCTCCCCGATAATTTAAAACCTAATCAAAAGGTAAAAACTTAGTAAGGGCTCAGTACCCAACCAATCACAAAAGAGAGTCGGAGAAAGTAATAGTGGACAATCAAGAATTCAAGTAGACGAAAATTATCAACAAAATAAAGAGTACAAAGAAGTAGATATTTATGATGAAAATGAAAATTTTCCAATGCAAGCCTCGGACCAATTACATACATAGAAATAACTATAAATAGTCATAATTACCGTTGCGTCGTCGATACCGGTTCATCAATTAACTTAATGAAAAAGAATTTTCTTAACGGGAGCATACATAAAGATCCGACAATTATACGCACTATGACAGGTCATTATGAACTAAATGAATTTGTAAAAGTTGCACCTAATAGTTTATTTACTCAAGAACAAATATTTTTTATTCACGACTTTTCTTCCAATTATGATATACTACTAGGACGGAAGTTAATAGAGGCAAACCAGGCAAACATTGATTTTTTAAATAATCGCATTTAAATAATACACACAAACATTAGTTTGAAAAATCCAACACAAATAAATGATTTTGAGGCACTGCTAAAATCTAAAAACTATACTGATAAAATAAATTATGCTGTTCAAAATGAATTAGCAGAGGGAAAAAATTATAGTTTAGAACACTTAAATGAAGAAGAAAAAGTTAAATTATTAAAATTAATTATCCAATATAAATGCATTCAATATCGTGATGGTGAAAATTTTACCTTTACGAATGTTGTTAGGCATGAAATAAAAACTCATCATGAAAATCCAATTTATAAAAAACCGTACGGGTATCCTTTTTCAAATGAAGAAGAAGTTGAGTCTCAAATACAGGATATGTTAAAGCAAGGAATAATTAGGTACAGCCAATCACCTTATTGCAGTCCATTGTGGATAGTACCAAAAAAGAAAGATGCTTCAGGTAAACAAAAACTTAGACTTGTAGTAGACTATAGGGGCTTAAATGAGATCACGATTAGTGATAAATTTCCCATTCTCAATATGGACGAAATACTAGGCAAGCTAGGACGGTGTCAATATTTTACCACCATTGATTTGGCTAAAGGTTTCCACCAGATCGAAATGGACCAAAATTCCATAAACAAAACAGCGTTTTCCACAAAGTACGGACACTACGAGTACGCTAGAATGCCATTTGGATTAAAAAATGCACCTGCAACTTTTCAGCGATGCATGAACAATGTCCTTCGTGAATTAATAAACAAGAATTGCCTTGTAGACTTGGACGATATATTTGTTATTTTTACGTCTCTTGACGAACACCTTACTTCATTAAAAATCGTTTTCGAAAAACTTAAAAACGCTAATCTAAAATTACAACTAGACAAATGTGCATTTTTGAAATAAGAAACAGAATTTTTGGGACACATAGTTGGACCAAACGGTGTAATGCCAAATCCAGAAAAGGTTAAGGCAATCAATAAATTTCCAATTCCCAAACTCAAAAAGAAATAAAATCATTTCTTCGTCTTTGCGGTTATTACAGAAAATTCATTCCAAACTTCGCAGACATTTCAAAGCCTTTAACGAAATGTTTAAAAGCTGGTTCTAAAGTGACATTCATAGATGATACATTTGTTGCAGAAAACTATAGTACAATTGAAAAAGAATTATTAGCTATAGTATGGGCGACAAAGAAGATAATGCAAATTTAATAACAATTACTGAAAAACCAATCAATCATTTCGCAAGACAGGTAGAAATTATTCGAAGCAATACAGAAGGTGAAGAAAGTGAAAATTATTTTAAGAAAGTCATGATTAAAATTATGTTTCATGAATTAAACATCGAAAAAGCTAAGCAAATATTAATATAACACTTTTGTACCAAGTCAAGTGCACTTTACATCGAACACAACTCTGATTTTGAAATCATTCAACAAGCTTTTAAACAGGTCATGAACTCTACTACAAAAATTGTAAGAGCAGTAATTAAATTACAGGACATACAAACTTACGCTGAATTTAAAGAAATTATTGTTAGCAACCACGAAAAACTATGGCACCCAGGAATTGAAAAAATGGTAAGGCTTTTCAAAGAAACCTATTATTATCCCGACTACCAGAAGTAGTTTAGTAGTTCAGAGTTTAATTAATGAGTGTAATGTTTGTAACCAAGCAAAAACCGAACATAGAAAATCATCGCTTTTATTAAAAACAACTCCAGAAAAGGAATTTTATAGGGAAATTTACGTCGCAGATATTTACACGATCAAAAATCAAAATTACCTAACTTGTATTGATTTATACTCAAAATTTGGAAGCGCGATTGAATTAAACGGAAAGGACTGGATGGAAGTTAAAAGAGGACTTTTTCGAATATTCAATTCAATGGGAAAACCCAGAAACTTATGAAAATGGAAGTAATACTGTATACTTACAATCATAAAATAAAACACAATGCAACAGGTAGAACCCCAGCTGATATTTTTATTTATGCAGGTACCCCTGCATATAATAGCCAAATTATAAAAGAAGCTAAAATAGAACAACTTAATAAAAAACGACAACATTTTGAGGTAAATACCAAATTTAGAAAGGCTCCCATAATTCACGGGAAATTACACAATCCTTATAAAAAGACAGGAAATATAGAACAAATAGATAATGATCATTTTGAGGAAACTAACAGAGGTCGAAAAATAAAACATTACAAAAGAAACTTCCAGAGACAAAAGAAAGTTAATAAAAGTAAATATTTGCAGGAGGACCCAGATCAAGACCCAGCGCTTTGATTTTAATCTTTCTGACATCAACGTTAATAATAATGATGCCAATGGGTAATAACCAATTTATAGAAATTAACCCTATAAAATCATACAATGGCTATTTGTTATTTATGACCGACACAATCAACATCCCAGATAGTTTTGAATACCATTGTCTCACAATTAATATTACAAAAACGGAAGAAACTTACAAAAATTTGCTATCACAAGCGTTTGGCTTTAAGGAAATAATGCAGATTAAATATTTAACAGAAAAACTACAAAGAGAAATGAATGGGTTAAAAATTGTTAGGAGAAACAAAAGAGGATTAGCTAATTTTGTAGGAACAGCTTACAAATATCTTTTTGGAACATTAGATAATAATGATAAAGAAGAATTAGAAGAAAAAATCAATGTAATAGCTCAAAACAGTGTACAGATAATCGAACTAAATAATATAAACGATACAGTTAACAAAGGCATCGATATAATAAACAAACATCTCAAATACAACGAAAACGAAAAAATTATTGAATTATTGGTTTTTAATTTAGAACATTTCGCAGAATACATTGAAGACCTGGAAATGGGAATGCAGTTAGCAAGATTAGGAATATTCAATCCAAAGTTATTAAAACACGACTACTTGACAAACATTAATTCTGAGATACTTCTGAACATAAAAACCTCGACTTGGCTTAGGTCAGATTCAAATTAAATTTTAATTATATCCCACATACCCAGAGAAATAAAGAAACTTCCCGTATACGAAATATTACCTTATCCAGATGAAAATAATAAAATATTACAAGATAACACCCAAAACAAATATTACGTATACAGAAATAGTTTGTATAACAAAGAAACAAAAAAACCTGTTACCAACACATGTCTTTTAGGTCTCGTTAATCAAACAGATAATAGTTGCAGGTACACAAAAACGCTCTTAACTACCCAAATTAATTATGTCGAACCAAATATCATAGTTACATGGAATTTGTCAAAAACTATACTGAATCAAAATTGTATTAAAAATGAAATTGTAATTGAAGGAAACAATATGATCAAAATACACAATTGCCCAATTGCATTTAACGATTTATCCATAAGCAATTATAATTCTGACTACACACAAAGCATATACACAAGAAATAATGTCACAAAATTAGACCCAATATCATACATACAAGAAAAAGAAATATTTTTTGAACAAAATAAAAAAACCAGATTTACAAAATAATTATAATTGTAACACTGGGTCTCTTAATAATAAGTATATAACTGTACCTACTTTATAAGTTTAAAGAAATACCTAAAAGAATATTTATTAAATACAATAACACAAAAGGTGATGACGCAACAATAGAAACACAAGAGTTACAAGAAATACCAAAACTATACCCCAAAGTCACATAAATAACCATATGATTTTGTCTAAGTGATGGGGGAGTGATGAGTCTGCACTGCGATTTCTTAACGGCCACCAAAATCTAATAAGACTGAATTATGTAAACACAAACAAAGAAGTGGCGATCGCATCATCCACTTGCGATTGCGTCACCTAATGAACTAACAGTAAATTCTAAAACGCAAACCGAGGTTTCATTCTAACCAATTCTGTAACATACAATTAGTCTTTATCCAACATTCTAATAAAGAGTAACCAACGCATATAAAAAAATCTTCTGATTTTTTTATTCGGGCGAAGAACTCCTCATGTAAATATATATGTTTAAATAAAACTAGATTTGTGTTACCGGCGGAGCCTGCCACAGTAGCGAGTGTGGCCGTTGTTTTTGTATATGTATGTACATATATATGTACTTATATGTAAATTTGTTTTGCTTACAAATATTTTGGTTTGGCGTCGGATTAGTTTAATAGAAAATAACAATGGTTAATCTAACAATTATATTACTGTATTATATTGTATTAAATGTTGTATTTTAAAAATATTATTTTGACTACATTTTGTATTTATTTTACAGAAGCAACCAGGTCTGACGGCGCTAGCTTCTAGGACCACACCAAAAATGTCCGTGAGGCGCTCCAAAAGTCAAAAAACAGGGCATACAAGGATGCCGCCAGGACCAAAAAATAAACAAAAAGGACTAACATAATTTTTAGTGTGCAAAAGTTCCTTATAAGTTTTTAATTTTTGATGTAGATTAAAAAACTAGTTAAATAAAGCATATATTAGCATATATTTTGAAGAACAAATAAAATTTAAACTTATTTATTTCGAGATTTTTTTAGGCATTTTTGAAAATATTTTCCCTACTAATTCCATAGAAATTTCTTTTATCCAATTCCATAGGAAATTCCTATATACAATTCCATAGGAAATTTCTATGTAAAAAGGCGAGGAAAATTCAGGGGGTCAAGCCCTGAAAAAATGAGACCCCCTGAATTTCCCTTGCCCTTTTCCATAGGAATTTCCTATGTAAAGCGTTTCAGTACTGAAAATTTTGGACAGCCTTAATAAAAGCGAATGGACTTTGTCCATTATGGGGATGTGAACCTACAACCCTTTTCCAAAGTAAAATGTATAGCCAATGTGTTCCACTGCTCGAGCCGCAGATAGACAAACGCAAAATATATAAGGAATAACAAGAAAGGAAATAAATTTCGGCAAGTTGAAGTTTGTATACCCTTGCAGTAATCATTATTAAATTTAAAAATACATTAAATGATATTCCCAATGGTATAAGATAATTTATCAAAAAACAACGAAGCTTTAATTTGTTTCGTATTATTTTTCCAAAAATTTTCAGATCGTTCATATGGCATCTATATGATATAGTCATCCGATTTTAATAAAATTAAATGCGAGACTCAGAACTAAATAAAAATTTTTATTTCCAAGCGTAGGAGGTTATATGTTAAAAAACACCGAAGCTATAATTTGTTTCATATTATTTTCCCACCAATTTTCCGATCGTTCCTACGGCAGCTATAGATAAAGTCTTCCGATTTTGATAAAATTAAATTCGAAATTACGAACTAATTAAAAAATGTTATTTCCAAGCGTAGGAGTTCATATGTTAAAAAACACTGAGAGACTAGTTTGCGAAGAAACGGACGAACAGACGGATAAGGCTAGATCGACTCGTCTAGTGATGCTGATCAAGAATATACATACTTTATGGGGTCGGAAACGTCTCCTTCACTGCGCTGCAAACTTCTGACTGAAATCATAATACCCTCTGCCAGGGTATACAAAGTACCGAGGTGGATACAAAGGTGATTTAATAATTTATAACCTTTTGTATAGTTTCTTCCATAGTTCGTCCCTTATATGTAGGAATCGACTCATAGACCGAGTTTCAGTTGCTTCCTTCAGACATTTGTAAGTATAGTACCGAGCAAAGTCTAGCATCAATCGACGTAGACGTATTTCGGTCACTATCAAACGAGCAACGATCACTGATTGTAGTGCGTAAATCAGGAAAAGTGCGTTTATGCGTAAATGGCCGTAAGGCAAAGACAATTATCCCATGCAATGATATTTTAAGCCGGCTTCCGATATCGGATTTCATAACCAGCCCCGATTTAAGGGACGCCTACTGGCAAAATCTCCTCGAGCCAAACTCACGTGATAAAACCGCATTTACAGTAACCGGTAGGGCCATTTGGGTTAACTAACTCCCATCAAAATGTTCAAAATTAATGGATAGAATTAGTCCAGTCTCTTTGAAAAACAAGGTATGTACATATATATTTGGACAATTTACTGATCGTGTGTGCTACATTTGAGAGTCATATAGTTATTACATTATAGTAGTCGCGTTATGTTTGGCCAAAGCTGGATTGACTATCTACGTGAAAAAAAACACATTTTGCTTGAAGAAGGCTCGATATCTAGGCAACGTGGTTAGAAATAAGACCATTATGACGGATGTAAACAAAATACCTGCGATTTCAAACTTTCCAGCTCCTCGCCCAGTTAAGCAATTACACCGATTTCTATGGATGACTGGGTACCAAAAGTGTATCTGCAATTTTGCTTCCCTCGCTGCTCTTTTGACCGATGCGTTAAAACATACGAAGCGTTTGAGTGTTCCGAAGCGGCGAAACGAGCGTTTCAAGCGCTTATATGTATGTATAAGTTAACTTACTCAGCCGGGCGACGGCATTAACCGATCGCCCAAAAGTCCGCTCCGGCCAAACTGCTGACACAGCGTCTAGCCGGAAGCTCTTGCAAGCTCTGCCCATTGGAGTGGCCGCTATGAAGTTCAATTATTTTAGCTTTAAGATTCAGTTTATTTTCAACATTCAAAGAATAAAGAACAGAAGTTCATTCTGAAATAACTCCGGCA
Source organism: Drosophila suzukii (assembly GCF_043229965.1). NCBI lineage: Eukaryota > Metazoa > Arthropoda > Insecta > Diptera > Drosophilidae > Drosophila > Drosophila suzukii. The sequence continues at coordinate 55,550,560 of NC_092082.1, forward strand.
ACCGCCGTATAACTTCTTATTACTTAAACACTGACTGAGTCTCTAGGCCAGCAGCGAACGGAGGGCAGTTACCCTTCCAGCGTAATCATCATAACTCTTCAGTAGATGAGAAGCTAATCAACCGACTACCGGCAGCTAATCGAGAGCTGGACAGTTATCATTTCCAGAGATCACATCAATTTTGACCATCGGCCAACCGGCTACTGATTGAGGACTGCAGCGAAAACTTTTTACACTTTCAAACATACACTGCCAGAATATTTTCTGCAGCTCCGTATTAAAGTTGCGTGTGAACATTTTTATTAATTAACATACTCGTTAATTGTTTGACAATTTAATTGGTATTATCACATGTGATATTGTAAATGTTTATCGTTGTATGTTGTTTGCATTATTTACATTTTTTAAATAAATATCTTAGTGCCAAAACATGTTGCCCATATATCAACCAGACTTAATAAATATTCCAGACTAGACGCAAAGGCGCTGCTGGAAAATAAATGAATTTTCCATTTATTGAATTATTTTTTTGGCGACTGTTTCGTCTCATTTAAATTAGTTGCGTTTAATTCACCCTTTATATGTAGTTGTTTTTTTTTTGCCTGCACCGAAATTCTTTGTATTAGCTTTGCAACAATCTTGGGTTTGTCTTTTTATCGCTCCCCACTCCACTACAACATTCGAACTCGACACCCCGACGTTTGTATTCCAATTTTGTTAGCTTCGCTTTTTTGTCCATCAGAGCGGCAGGTTAGCCACCACGGTCCCTCGACTGTGCCAATTTTTTGTTCCTTTGTTACCAAGCGGCGACTCAGCCCCCGCAGCCCCCTTGCCATATCCATGGGCAAGACTGCTTGAACATACATTAATTCGCTATTGCGATTTAGCTTACACAGCTCCATATGAGCTACCCGTTCCAGCAATATAGAAGTAACAAACAGTTCGACAGCGACTCTGAGTCCGAGATAGAAGGGCCGACCAGAGCTTCTACACCGAAAAGTGTAAACGCTAGCACATCCGCAGCCATAAAAATGGCATTTAACCCAGACCAAATAAGGGAGGTCGTCCAGGCTGCCGTTAACCATGCCCTACAGGAAACGTCCGCAGACGGCCAGCGTAGGGAAGATCAATTACGTCAGACTATTCAGGAACTGGCCCGCCAAGTGGCGGCGATACAAATCGCGCCCGCCCAAACAGTAGCCCCTCAGATTAAAGTTTATGCACCTATAGATATAAACAGGGACATAGTTTGTAATGAGCCGCCAGACGCTGTCAAGTGCCTGCCCGAATTTGCGGGAACCCAGGAGACATACGTCTCCTGGTGGCCAGCAGCAGTAGTTCACGCCATTATCAGGCGGTTATTATTATTAGGAGTAAGATTAGAGGCCCTGCCGATGCCGTACTATCTTCATTTGGCACCGTGCTGAACTTCGATGCGATTATAAATCGACTCGATCATAGAGCAGGAGATGGGTACCCTCAGACAGGAAAATCTCTCGCTTCTACAGTATTACGACGAGGTGGAAATGAAACTTACCCTCCTCACTAATAAGGCAACTATGTCATATAAAGCCTCGGCGGCACAAGTTTTAAGCGAAAAATTCCGGGATGATGCCCTCCCCGTATTTATCTCTGAACTAAAACGCAGTCTCACCGACGTCCTCTTCTCGGCAAAGCCGAAGGACATGCCATCAGCACTTGCATTGGCTCAAAAAGTGGAGTCCAACCATGAAAGGTACATCTTTGCATCATCTTTTGCAAGAAGCCAGGAGGAAAGGCACAAAAAACTACTACTACTACAACAGGCCAATCCTCATGCTAATCCGCAACCAGGTACTAGTAAAAATCCGTACTTCAATAAACAGCACAAAGCTCAAGTACACTCTGCTCCACGCAGTGATAGGCTTCAAAGAAATACTCTCTAACCCATGGATGTTGACCCGTCACTGTCCTGGATGCTTAAACCATCTCAGGCCCCGGCATACCAAAATAGGAATAGGATCGGGACCACATAAAAAACAGAGGGTTCACCATGTCAATGCAGAAGAAACGTACACCACCGCAGCTTGTAGACATGAAGCTTCTCATAGCGCCACCACAATTACAAAGAAATGCTTTGTATCAATTTTTAACTTGAAGGCCACGTTCTTCATCTTACCTGATTTGTCCTCCTTTGATGCTATTGTTGGTCTTGACCTGTTAAAACAGGCAGGGGTATCACTTTGTTTAGCCTCCGGCCACCTCAAATGGGGAAACGAAGTAGAAAAAGTCGAATTTCAATCATGCCCCGATGTCAATTTTACTAACGTAGATTGCTTCGATGCACCGCCTCTAGCTAGGGATGCTTTTGTAAAAATGCTCCGCGACAGGAAGAAAGCCTTCGCGAACCCCAACGAAGCCCTTCCTTACAACACGTCGGTGGTTGCCACCATCAGAACTGTTAGTGAGGAACCCATTTATGCCAAACTTTACCCATACCCAATGGGAGCGGCAGATTTCGTCAACAGCGAAATTCAAGACTTGCTGAAAAATGGCATAATTCAAAAGTCGAAATCCCCCTACAATAACCCAATATGGGTGGTAGATAAAAAGGGCGTCGACGAATCGGGCAACCGAAAAATGCGGCTGGTGTTGGACTTTCGCAAATTGATCGAAAGGACGATACCCGATCGCTACCCTATGCCAAACATCTCTATGATACTTGGAAACTTAGGCAAGGCCAGGTACTTCACAACTGGCAGAGCGCGACCACGAAAAAACTTCCTTTTCCGTAAATGGGGGGAAATATGAGTTTCGCCGACTGCCATTTGGGTTGAAGAATGCTGCCAGCATCTTCCAGAGAACCATTGATGATATTCTACGAGAACAGATCGGCAAATTCTGCTATGTTTATGTTGATGATGTTATCGTTTTTTCAGAAGACGAAAACGCCCACATCCGGCACGTAGACTGGGTTCTTAAGAGCCTACACGATGCTAACATGAAAGTGTCAGCACAGAAATCACGTTTTTTCAAAAAAAGCGTTAGCTTTTTGGGATTCATTGTCACCAACAACGGTGCCACTACTGACCCAGATAAAATTAGGGCCATTCAGGAATTCCCCAAACCTAAAAACGTATTCGAGGTCAGGTCATTCTTAGGCCTGGCTAGCTATTAACGATGCTTTATTAAAGATTTTGCATCGATAGCTAGACCCGTTTCTGACATTCTAAAAGGGGAAAACGGAACTGTCAGTAGTCACAGATACAAAAATATCCAGGTGCAGTTTAATGAGCAGCAACGGCTGGCTTTTCAAAAATAGCGTAACATTCTGGCTTCCGAGGATGTCATCCTCAGGTACCCCGATTATAAAAAGGCGTTCGATCTAACGACGGATGCCTCAGCACATAGCATTGGCGCGGTGTTATCCCAAGAGGGACGACCTATTACTATGATCTCGAGGACTTTAAAGGACAGGGAGGTTAATTATGCTACCAACGAAAGGGAGCTATTAGCCATAGTTTGGGCACTGGTCAAATTGCGCCATTATTTATATGCAGTCAAGGGTATAAATATCTTTACTGACCACCAACCATTGACTTTCGCAGTGTCGGAATCCAATCCGAATGCGAAAATCAAAAGGTGGAAAGCTCGCATTGACGAGTCCGGCGCTATAATTTTTTACAAGCCCGGCAAGGATAACCTCGTCGCAGATGCCCTCTCCAGACAGCAACTTAACGTTGTGGAGGAGGAAGAAGCTTTTTCGTGTGCGGCCACTATTCACAGTGAAATGTCGCTAACTTACACAATTGAAACCACGGATAAACCTTTGAATTGCTTCAGAACGCACCTTCGTGCTCTTCGGAAACAAGAAACGTCATGACATTAACTTCGTATGCAAGGAGTCGTTGCTTGAGGAGCTCGCAGACATTATTGTCCCTAAGGGCGTAAACGCCATTCATTGCGATTTGCACACGCTAGCGATGATACAGGATGAATTGGTTCGGCAATTCCCAGCCACCAAAATTTGGCACTGCAAAAACCGTGTTACGGATATTTTTGCAGTCGCTGAGAGGCGAGAAGTCCTCACTGCTGAGCATAATAGGGCCCACAGATCGGCACAGGAAAATGTTAAACAAGTACTCTCAGAGTATTACTTTCCAAAAATGGCAAATTTGGCGAATAAATTCGTCACTAACTGCAGGACATGTGAAAAGGCAAAGTATGACAGGCACCCAAGGAAACAAGAACTCAGCGAAACGTCAGTCCCGTCAGGGGTAGGAGAAATGCTACATGTAGACATATTTCCACCGGTAGGAAATACTTCCTTACGTGCATTGACAAATTTTCAAAATTTGCCATGGTCCAGCCGACTCCATCTAGAACCATTGAGGATCTTAAACCAACCCTATTACAACTCTTGAACGTTTTCCCCAAAGCTAAAGTCATCTATTGCGACAATGAGCCATCATTGAACTCGCACACTATTTTAACCATGCTGGAAAACCACTTCGGCATTAGCATCTCGAATGCTCCGCCCCTCCACAGCGTCTCAAACGGACAAGTGGAACGTTTCCACAGCACCCTAGTGGAGCTCGCCAGATGCCTTAAAATTGACAAAGGCATTAGCGACACCGTGGAGCTAATTTTGCTGGCCACTGCCACGTACAACAAATCTATCCATTCGGTCATCGACAAGAGGCCAGCCGATGTGGTTATGGCACAATCGAGTGACCCACAGTACGCAATTCAGGATAGGATTAGGCAGGCCCAAGACAAGCTTAGAGCCAGGGAAAATTCTTCCCGACAAAATAGGGTGTTTAAGGTTGGCGACAAAGTCCTAGTGAAATCCAACAGGAGGCTAGGCAACAAGCTTTCACCGTTATGTGAGGAGAAAACTGTGGAAGCGGACATGGGGACCAATCTCCTTATTAAGGGGAGGGTAGTCCATAAGGACAACCTTAGGTAGGCGAAACACAACCATGTTGTCATTTGTCTGGTAAATTTTTTATTATTTTCACTATTTGTCACCCCTAGCCACTTGGCACAAGTTTTTGTTATCATTACGCTTAATCATGCTTTAGCTTTTATGTTTGGTGGTGGGCTACTCTGTTTCAATTAAACACTACATTACATCCAAAATTACAGGTTTACGTCCATATCCCTGCTATCCCTGTTGACCTTAACATCGGCCACGTCACGGACTACTCACAGGCAAAATATATTCCCATCACTGATGGTCGAATTCTAGTATGGTAAGAATTCGCATTCGTCACACACTCGGCGAATCTCTCAGAGTATAGGCGCGTGGTGGAAGAAACTAATGGCATGACCAGAATGTTTCCCCAGTCACGCATGCAGAAACTTTTGAGCGTCGATGTCGCTCACCTGCGTGACCTGCTCGAGTCGTTGAGCATCCACCATAGAGTAGCTAGAAGATTAGACTTCTTAGAACAGCGCTAATGGTAGTGGCAGGAACGCCGGACGCAGATGGAGATGTTATTATCTCGAAATAGGATGCTTACAATGGAGCTGCAAAATTTATTACTGGCAATAGCGCTTGCTAAAGTCAATATCGTTAGCCCTAGCATACTAGACCATGCAGACCTGGAAGGTATGTGGATGGAGGAGCCCACAGATACTCCCATCAAAGTTATATTGTCCGTTGCATCCGTGAAAATATTACAGTCCATTAACATATTGCATTTTATTATTAAATTCCCCAAAATCAAATCGGCGTGTATTAAAATCACTATTTTCCCCGTGTCACATCACGACACTATGCTCAGGCTAGAGGACAAGATCATAGCGGATTGAGATGGAGAAATCCACACGGTCAATAATTGCTCCGTAACATCTGGAGCTACATTTTGCCAGCTGGCGCATAGAAGGTCGTGCGCCTAGGAGCACCACGCTGGGGGCATAGCGCATTGTGACATCCAGCACAGCGATCTACATCCCATTACCTACGTAGATGAAGGCATCATAATTGTAAACGATCGTCCGGCACGTGTAAGTGTGAATAATGTCAATTATGTCAACCATGACATGGCCCAAAAAAGGGCCCCAGGAGTGGCTAGCTCGCCCTTCCTGAATATTTCTATGGAGCATAACATACTCAGTCTTCCATTCCTTCACCGCTTGAGTGAGCGTAATCTGGAACACATTAAAAGATTCGGGGAGGATATCAACGACTATCATTCACATCAGATAGTACTAGTCGCAGGAGCGATATGCTGCGCGTTGATCTGCGTCGGCTTAATATATCGGCGAGTCATCCAGGCCAGGAGATCTGCGGCCCAGCTAGTAGAAGTGATCGCCCAAATAGGGTCGGCCAAGGGCGGCCTTTCTCCTGAGGGGGGAGTAGTTAGGCATTAACCGATCGCCCAAAAGACCGCTCCGGCCGAACTGCTGACACAGCGTCTGGCCGGAACCTCATGCATAGCCGGCAAGCTCTGCCCATTGGAGTGGCCGCTGTGAAGTTCAATTATGTTAGCTTTAAGATTCAGTTCATTTTCAACATTCAAAGAATAAAGAACACAAGTTCATTTTGAAATAACTCCGGCAACCGCCGTTTAACTTCTTATTACTTAAACACTGACTGAGTCTCAAGGCCAGCAGCGAACGGAGGGCAGTTACCCTTCCAGCGTAATCATCATAACTCTTCAGTAGATGAGAAGCTAATCAACCGACTACCGGCAGCTAATCGAGAGCTGCTGCGAAGGAAGCTGGACAAGTATCATTTCCAGACATCACATGAATTTTGACCATCGGCCAACCGGCTACTGATTAAGGACTGCAGCGAGGGACACTTTTGCAGCTACCCCCATACTAAACCTAATTTATATTTATGTGCACCGTGATGCAAGCCATACAGGCGAAGATGGAGTTCTAGTGCAGAAAATTAGTGATGGTGATGAGGTTCCCATGTTGTGCATGTCTCGTGAACTCAATAAATGCAACTGTAACAGAGACAGAGAAAGAATGTGTGACAGCCATACTAAGCACTCAGAAATATGGAGCATACATCGAGGGCATCCCTTTTCGGTTATAGCCTACCATGCTCACTAAAATGGTAAATAAGCCAAATTGACCTAAGTAGCAGACTAGCCCGATGGGCAGTAAGGCTAGTAGGCTAAGATTTCACCATTCACTTATACGTCTCCGCCTTACCTTAATCTTCTGCCCCATCTGGCAACTGATGTGAGAAACTATTACTGTGTTTATCGGGAATTGTTGTTGTTGAACGTTGATGCACTAAGAGCAGTACAAACAAGTGGCCCAAACGACACCAAGCACGTGCTTGTTACACGCGGGCCCATTTTTATTTCGGGCAAATACGGTTCGCGAGGAAGGTACATAGAACAAATAAAGACAGGACAAATCATAGATCAACAAGATTAAAGCAAATGAGCTAAGATTTTAGTTTTTTGTACAGGGATAGAAGTTGAGGAACAAATTAAATGATATAGGTTGTTATAATTATTAGAAAGAACGCGAAAGGGCTCATGCTGACTAAACTTAGATGAACATCGAGGCAAGTTGATAGGATACTAGTTTCGCATTAGTCTAACAGGAACATTGAAACTTAGGCGGCTTACCAAATCTACAGAATCAATATCGCCTCTGATAAGATTATTCATAAAAATAGTACCAAGCATAATTCTACGGCTTACTAGAGTATGCAAATTAATTAATAGCAATCTACTCGAGTAAGAAGGCAACCTGATGTTTTGATCCCAGTTCAAACCACGTAAGGCAAAAAGAAGAAATTGTCTCTGTACGGACTCTATACGGTCAATGTGCACTTGATACTGAGGACTCCAAAAGGAAGAACAGTATTCTAAATTAGGTCGGACAAGTGAGGTAAATAATAATTTGGTAGTGTATGGATGATCAAATTCTTTAGACCAACGCTTTATAAACCCAAGAACACTCATAGCTTTATTTACAGTAGAGGTTATGTGGGAGTCAAATTTAAGTTTAGGATCTAGAAGAACACCTAAATCGTTTACTGAGTATATTAGGTCCAAGGACATGTTCTGAAGAGAGTAACTCATGAACGTTGGCGTACCCCTATAAAAAGTCATAACGTTGCATTTAAGATAGTTTAAATTCAAAAGGTTGTACTGACACCATTCCTGGAATCTATCTATGTCTGACTGCAAGCAGAAACCAGATTCAATATTATTATATGAAAAACAAAGATTAACATCATCAGCATACATTAGTACACGAGAGTGATTTACGATAGAAGGAAGATCATTTATAAGCAGAGTAAACAGCAAAGGGCCTAAATGACTGCCCTGAGGCACTCCAGATGTCACGTTGATCATCTTGGAAACAGCGTTTTTGAATAAAACCCTCTGAGATCTACCATTCAAATAACTTGAAATCCAAGTTAACAGATTATTCGGAAACCCCAGCTGATCTAATTTGAATAAAAGAAGAGAGTGGTTAACAGAGTCAAAGGCTTTACTAAAATCTGTATATATAACGTCCGTCTGCAATTTTTTGTTAAATCCATCTAGTACAAAAGATGTCAATTCGAGCAGGTTAATGGTGGTCGATCTACGCTTAACAAAACCATGTTGACACGGCGATATTAAAGAGGAGCACAAATGTTGCAACTGAGAGGTAATAATGCGTTCAAATGTTTTAGGAATTGCAGACAATTTGGAGATTCCTCTATAGTTCTGAACATTAACCTTCGCACCCTTTTTGTGGAGTGGAATAATAAAAGAATCTTTTCAGATAGTAGAAAAAACAGATGATGAGATAGACAAATTAAAAAGTTTAAGAATGGGTTTACAAATAGTTCGGGCACAAAACTTAAGAACACACCCAGGGAGTCCATCTGGCCCCGGAGAATAGGTTGGCGTTATAGTTTCTAAATCACTTAAGAGAGAACTCTCGGTGATTACAGGAGAAACAAGGAAAAACGCTATAGTCGAGTACCTCGACTATCAGATACCCGTTACTCAAAGGGAAATGGAGATGTGCAAGCAGCAACGCGAGATTAAAATGCGCCACCTACCGGCGGTAGACAGATTTAAGCGTTATGGGCGTTAGAGTGGGCGTGGCAAATTTATTTTTGGATCAATCGATTGGTATTGACGACACCAATACATTGGCGGTTTGTGGGCGTTTAAGTGGGCGTGGCAACTTTTTTAGGTCAATCGATAGGTATTGATGAGAACAATACATTTCAGTTAAAATTTTCTATCTAGCATCAAAACTGTAGGAGTTACAGTTTTGGGCGGTTTGTGGGCGTTAGAGTGGGCGTGGCAGTCTACTGAAACAAACTTGCGCTGCGTAAGAAGCTCAGGAATCTGTACGCCAAATTCACATACAGTGACAAGCGAACAATGCACGTCATAGAGCAGGAGATGGGTACCCTCAGACAGGAAAATCTCTCGCTTCTACAGTATTACGACGAGGTGGAAATGAAGCTTACCCTCCTTACTAATAAGGCAACTATGTCATATAAAGCCTCGGCGGCACAAGTTTTAAGCGAAAAATTCCGGGATGATGCCCTCCCCGTATTTATCTCTGAACTAAAACGCAGTCTCACCGACGTCCTCTTCTCGGCAAAGCCGAAGGACATGCCATCAGCACTTGCATTGGCTCAAAAAGTGGAGTCCAACCATGAAAGGTACATCTTTGCATCATCTTTTGCAAGAAGCCAGGAGGAAAGGCACAAAAAACTACTACTACTACAACAGGCCAATCCTCATGCTAATCCGCAACCAGGTACTAGTAAAAATCCGTACTTCAATAAACAGCACAAAGCTCAAGTACACTCTGCTCCACGCAGTGATAGGCTTCAAAGAAATACTCTCTAACCCATGGATGTTGACCCGTCACTGTCCTGGATGCTTAAACCATCTCAGGCCCCGGCATACCAAAATAGGAATAGGATCGGGACCACATAAATAACAGAGGGTTCACCATGTCAATGCAGAAGAAACGTACACCACCGCAGCTTGTAGACATGAAGCTTCTCATAGCGCCACCACAATTACAAAGAAATGCTTTGTATCAATTTTTAACTTGAAGGCCACGTTCTTCATCTTACCTGATTTGTCCTCCTTTGATGCTATTGTTGGTCTTGACCTGTTAAAACAGGCAGGGGTATCACTTTGTTTAGCCTCCGGCCACCTCAAATGGGGAAACGAAGTAGAAAAAGTCGAATTTCAATCATGCCCCGATGTCAATTTTACTAACGTAGATTGCTTCGATGCACCGCCTCTAGCTAGGGATGCTTTTGTAAAAATGCTCCGCGACAGGAAGAAAGCCTTCGCGAACCCCAACGAAGCCCTTCCTTACAACACGTCGGTGGTTGCCACCATCAGAACTGTTAGTGAGGAACCCATTTATGCCAAACTTTACCCATACCCAATGGGAGCGGCAGATTTCGTCAACAGCGAAATTCAAGACTTGCTGAAAAATGGCATAATTCAAAAGTCGAAATCCCCCTACAATAACCCAATATGGGTGGTAGATAAAAAGGGCGTCGACGAATCGGGCAACCGAAAAATGCGGCTGGTGTTGGACTTTCGCAAATTGATCGAAAGGACGATACCCGATCGCTACCCTATGCCAAACATCTCTATGATACTTGGAAACTTAGGCAAGGCCAGGTACTTCACAACGCTAGACTTCAAGTCTGGCTACCACCAGATTACACTGGCAGAGCGCGACCACGAAAAAACTTCCTTTTCCGTAAATGGGGGGAAATATGAGTTTCGCCGACTGCCATTTGGGTTGAAGAATGCTGCCAGCATCTTCCAGAGAACCATTGATGATATTCTACGAGAACAGATCGGCAAATTCTGCTATGTTTATGTTGATGATGTTATCGTTTTTTCAGAAGACGAAAACGCCAACATCCGGCACGTAGACTGGGTTTTTAAGAGCCTACACGATGCTAACATGAGGGTGTCAGCACAGAAATCACGTTTTTTCAAAAAAAGCGTTAGCTTTTTGGGATTCATTGTCACCAACAACGGTGCCACTACTGACCCAGATAAAATTAGGGCCATTCAGGAATTCCCCAAACCTAAAAACGTATTCGAGGTCAGGTCATTCTTAGGCCTGGCTAGCTATTAACGATGCTTTATTAAAGATTTTGCATCGATAGCTAGACCCGTTTCTGACATTCTAAAAGGGGAAAACGGAACTGTCAGTAGTCACAGATACAAAAATATCCAGGTGCAGTTTAATGAGCAGCAACGGCTGGCTTTTCAAAAATAGCGTAACATTCTGGCTTCCGAGGATGTCATCCTCAGGTACCCCGATTATAAAAAGGCGTTCGATCTAACGACGGATGCCTCAGCACATAGCATTGGCGCGGTGTTATCCCAAGAGGGACGACCTATTACTATGATCTCGAGGACTTTAAAGGACAGGGAGGTTAATTATGCTACCAACGAAAGGGAGCTATTAGCCATAGTTTGGGCACTGGTCAAATTGCGCCATTATTTATATGCAGTCAAGGGTATAAATATCTTTACTGACCACCAACCATTGACTTTCGCAGTGTCGGAATCCAATCCGAATGCGAAAATCAAAAGGTGGAAAGCTCGCATTGACGAGTCCGGCGCTATAATTTTTTACAAGCCCGGCAAGGATAACCTCGTCGCAGATGCCCTCTCCAGACAGCAACTTAACGTTGTGGAGGAGGAAGAAGCTTATTCGTGTGCGGCCACTATTCACAGTGAAATGTCGCTAACACACACAATTGAAACCACGGATAAACCTTTGAATTGCTTCAGAACGCACCTTCGTGCTCTTCGGAAACAAGAAACGTCATGACATTAACTTCGTATGCAAGGAGTCGTTGCTTGAGGAGCTCGCAGACATTATTGTCCCTAAGGGCGTAAACGCCATTCATTGCGATTTGCACACGCTAGCGATGATACAGGATGAATTGGTTCGGCAATTCCCAGCCACCAAAATTTGGCACTGCAAAAACCGTGTTACGGATATTTTTGCAGTCGCTGAGAGGCGAGAAGTCCACACTGCTGAGCATAATAGGGCCCACAGATCGGCACAGGAAAATGTTAAACAAGTACTCTCAGAGTATTACTTTCCAAAAATGGCAAATTTGGCGAAAAAAATCGTCACTAACTGCAGGACATGTGAAAAGGCAAAGTATGACAGGCACCCAAGGAAACAAGAACTCAGCGAAACGCCAGTCCCGTCAGGGGTAGGAGAAATGCTACATGTAGACATATTTCCACCGGTAGGAAATACTTCCTTACGTGCATTGACAAATTTTCAAAATTTGCCATGGTCCAGCCGACTCCATCTAGAACCATTGAGGATCTTAAACCAACCCTATTACAACTCTTGAACGTTATCCCCAAAGCTAAAGTCATCTATTGCTACAATGAGCCATCATTGAACTCGCACACTATTTTAACCATGCTGGAAAACCACTTCGGCATTAGCATCTCGAATGCTCCGCCCCTCCACAGCGTCTCAAACGGACAAGTGGAACGTTTCCACAGCACCCTAGTGGAGCTCGCCAGATGCCTTAAAATTGACAAAGGCATTAGCGACACCGTGGAGCTAATTTTGCTGGCCACTGCCAGGTACAACAAATCTATCCATTCGGTCATCGACAAGAGGCCAGCCGATGTGGTTATGGCACAATCGAGTGACCCACAGTACGAAATTCAGGATAGGATTAGGCAGGCCCAAGACAAGCTTAGAGCCAGGGAAAATTCTTCCCGACAAAATAGGGTGTTTAAGGTTGGCGACAAAGTCCTAGTGAAATCCAACAGGAGGCTAGGCAACAAGCTTTCACCGTTATGTGAGGAGAAAACTGTGGAAGCGGACATGGGGACCAATGTCCTCATTAAGGGGAGGGTAGTCCATAAGGACAACCTTAGGTAGGAGAAACACAACCATGTTGTCATTTGTCTGGTAAATTTTTTATTATTTTCACTATTTGTCACCCCTAGCCACTTGGCACAAGTTTTTGTTATCATTACGCTTAATCATGCTTTAGCTTTTATGTTTGGTGGTGGGCTACTCTGTTTCAATTAAACACTACATTACATCCAAAATTACAGGTTTACGTCCATATCCCTGCTATCCCTGTTGACCTTAACATCGGCCACGTCACGGACTACTCACAGGCAAAATATATTCCCATCACTGATGGTCGAATTCTAGTATGGTAAGAATTCGCATTCGTCACACACTCGGCGAATCTCTCAGAGTATAGGCGCGTGGTGGAAGAAACTAATGGCATGACCAGAATGTTTCCCCAGTCACGCATGCAGAAACTTTTGAGCGTCGATGTCGCTCACCTGCGTGACCTGCTCGAGTCGTTGAGCATCCACCATAGAGTAGCTAGAAGCTTAGACTTCTTAGAACAGCGCTAATGGTAGTGGCAGGAACGCCGGACGCAGATGGAGATGTTATTATCTCAAAATAGGATGCTTACAATGGAGCTGCAAAATTTATTACTGGCAATAGCGCTTGCTAAAGTCAATATCGTTAGCCCTAGCATACTAGACCATGCAGACCTGGAAGGTATGTGGATGGAGGAGCCCACAGATACTCCCATCAAAGTTATATTGTCCGTTGCATCCGTGAAAATATTACAGTCCATTAACATATTGCATTTTATTATTAAATTCCCCAAAATCAAATCGGCGTGTATTAAAATCACTATTTTCCCCGTGTCACATCACGACACGATGCTCAGGCTAGAGGACAAGATCATAGCGGATTATGATGGAGAAATCCACACGGTCAATAATTGCTCCGTAACATCTGGAGCTACATTTTGCCAGCTGGCGCATAGAAGGTCGTGCGCCTAGGAGCACCACGCTGGGGGCATAGCGCATTGTGACATCCAGCACAGCGATCTACATCCCATTACCTACGTAGATGAAGGCATCATAATTGTAAACGATCGTCCGGCACGTGTAAGTGTGAATAATGTCAATTATGTCAACCATGACATGGCCCAAAAAAGGGCCCCAGGAGTGGCTAGCTCGCCCTTCCTGAATATTTCTATGGAGCATAACATACTCAGTCTTCCATTCCTTCACCGCTTGAGTGAGCGTAATCTGGAACACATTAAAAGATTCGGGGAGGATATCAACGACTATCATTCACATCAGATAGTACTAGTCGCAGGAGCGATATGCTGCGCGTTGATCTGCGTCGGCTTAATATATCGGCGAGTCATCCAGGCCAGGAGATCTGCGGCCCAGCTAGTAGAAGTGATCGCCCAAATAGGGTCGGCCAAGGGCGGCCTTACTCCTGAGGGGGGAGTAGTTAACTAACTCAGCCGGGCGACGGCATTAACCGATCGCCCAAAAGACCGCTCCGGCCGAACTGCTGACACAGCGTCTGGCCGGAACCTCATGCATAGCCGGCAAGCTCTGCCCATTGGAGTGGGCGCTGTGAATTTCAATTATGTTAGCTTTAAGATTCAGTTCATTTTCAACATTCAAAGAATAAAGAACACAAGTTCATTTTGAAATAACTCCGGCAACCGCCGTTTAACTTCTTATTACTTAAACACTGACTGAGTCTCAAGGCCAGCAGCGAACGGAGGGCAGTTACCCTTCCAGCGTAATCATCATAACTCTTCAGTAGATGAGAAGCTAATCAACCGACTACCGGCAGCTAATCGAGAGCTGCTGCGAAGGAAGCTGGACAAGTATCATTTCCAGACATCGCATGAATTTTGACCATCGGCCAACCGGCTACTGATTAAGGACTGCAGCGAGGGACACTTTTGCAGCTACCCCCATACTAAACCTAATTTATATTTATGTGCACCGTGATGCAAGCCATACAGGCGAAGATGGAGTTCTAGTGCAGAAAATTAGTGATGGTGATGAGGTTCCCATGTTGTGCATGTCTCGTGAACTCAATAAATGCAACTGTAACAGAGACAGAGAAAGAATGTGTGACAGCCATACTAAGCACTCAGAAATATGGAGCATACATCGAGGGCATCCCTTTTCGGTTATAGCCTACCATGCTCACTAAAATGGTAAATAAGCCAAATTGACCTAAGTAGCAGACTAGCCCGATGGGCAGTAAGGCTAGTAGGCTAAGATTTCACCATTCACTTATACGTCTCCGCCTTACCTTAATCTTCTGGAGCTGCCCCATCTGGCAACTGATGTGAGAAACTATTACTGTGTTTATCGGGAATTGTTGTTGTTGAACGTTGATGCACTAAGAGCAGTACAAACAAGTGGCCCAAACGACACCAAGCACGTGCTTGTTACACGCGGGCCCATTTTTATTTCGGGCAAATACGGTTCGCGAGGAAGGTACATAGAACAAATAAAGACAGGACAAATCATAGATCAACAAGATTAAAGCAAATGAGCTAAGATTTTAGTTTTTTGTACAGGGATAGAAGTTGAGGAACAAATTAAATGTTATAGGTTGTTATAATTATTAGAAAGAACGCGAAAGGGCTCATGCTGACTAAACTTAGATGAACATCGAGGCAAGTTGATAGGATACTAGTTTCGCATTAGTCTAACAGGAACATTGAAACTTAGGCGGCTTACCAAATCTACAGAATCAATATCGCCTCTGATAAGATTATTCATAAAAATAGTACCAAGCATAATTCTACGGCTTACTAGAGTAGGCAAATTAATTAATAGCAATCTACTCGAGTAAGAAGGCAACCTGATGTTTTGATCCCAGTTCAAACCACGTAAGGCAAAAAGAAGAAATTGTTTCTGTACGGACTCTATACGGTCAATGTGCACTTGATACTGAGGACTCCAAACGGAAGAACAGTATTCTAAATTAGGTCGGACAAGTGAGGTAAATAATAATTTGGTAGTGTATGGATGATCAAATTCTTTAGACCAACGCTTTATAAACCCAAGAACACTCATAGCTTTATTTACAGTAGAGGTTATGTGGGAGTCAAATTTAAGTTTAGGATCTAGAAGAACACCTAAATCGTTTACTGAGTATATTAGGTCCAAGGACATGTTCTGAAGAGAGTAACTCATGAACGTTGGCGTACCCCTATAAAAAGTCATAACGTTGCATTTAAGATAGTTTAAATTCAAAAGGTTGTACTGACACCATTCCTGGAATCTATTTATGTCTGACTGCAAGCAGAAACCAGATTCAATATTATTATATGAAAAACAAAGCTTAACATCATCAGCATACATTAGTACATGAGAGTGATTTACGATAGAAGGAAGATCATTTATAAACAGAGTAAACAGCAAAGGGCCTAAATGACTGCCCTGAGGCACTCCAGATGTCACGTTGATCATCTTGGAAACAGCGTTTTTGAATAAAACCCTCTGAGATCTACCATTCAAATAACTTGAAATCCAAGTTAACAGATTATTCGGAAACCCCAGCTGATCTAATTTGAATAAAAGAAGAGAGTGGTTAACAGAGTCAAAGGCTTTACTAAAATCTGTATATATAACGTCCGTCTGCAATTTTTTGTTAAATCCATCTAGTACAAAAGATGTCAATTCGAGCAGGTTAGTGGTGGTCGATCTACGCTTAACAAAACCATGTTGACACGGCGATATTAAAGAGGAGCACAAATGTTGCAACTGAGAGGTAATAATGCGTTCAAATGTTTTAGGAATTGCAGACAATTTGGAGATTCCTCTATAGTTCTGAACATTAACCTTCGCATCCTTTTTGTGGAGTGGAATAATAAAAGAATCTTTTCAGATAGTAGGAAAAACAGATGATGAGATAGACAAATTAAAAAGTTTAAGAATGGGTTTACAAATAGTTCGGGCACAAAACTTAAGAACACACCCAGGGAGTCCATCTGGCCCCGGAGAATAGGTTGGCGTTATAGTTTCTAAATCACTTAAGAGAGAACTCTCGGTGATTACAGGAGAAACAAGGAAAAACGCTATAGTCGAGTACCTCGACTATCAGATACCCGTTACTCAAAGGGAAATGGAGATGTGCAAGCAGCAACGCGAGATTAAAATGCGCCACCTACCGGCGGTAGACAGATTTAAGCGTTATGGGCGTTAGAGTGGGCGTGGCAAATTTATTTTTGGATCAATCGATAGGTATTGACGACACCAATACATTGGCGGTTTGCGGGCGTTTAAGTGGGCGTGGCAACTTTTTTAGGTCAATCGATAGGTATTGATGAGAACAATACATTTCAGTTAAAATTTTCTATCTAGCATCAAAACTGTAGGAGTTACAGTTTTGGGCGGTTTGTGGGCGTTAGAGTGGGCGTGGCAGTCTACTGAAACAAACTTGCGCTGCGTAAGAAGCTCAGGAATCTGTACGCCAAATTCACATACAGTGACAAGCGAACAATGCACGTCATAGAGCAGGAGATGGGTACCCTCAGACAGGAAAATCTCTCGCTTCTACAGTATTACGACGAGGTGGAAATGAAGCTTACCCTCCTCACTAATAAGGCAACTATGTCATATAAAGCCTCGGCGGCACAAGTTTTAAGCGAAAAATTCCGGGATGATGCCCTCCCCGTATTTATCTCTGAACTAAAACGCAGTCTCACCGACGTCCTTTTCTCGGCAAAGCCGAAGGACATGCCATCAGCACTTGCATTGGCTCAAAAAGTGGAGTCCAACCATGAAAGGTACATCTTTGCATCATCTTTTGCAAGAAGCCAGGAGGAAAGGCACAAAAAACTACTACTACTACAACAGGCCAATCCTCATGCTAATCCGCAACCAGGTACTAGTAAAAATCCGTACTTCAATAAACAGCACAAAGCTCAAGTACACTCTGCTCCACGCAGTGATAGGCTTCAAAGAAATACTCTCTAACCCATGGATGTTGACCCGTCACTGTCCTGGATGCTTAAACCATCTCAGGCCCCGGCATACCAAAATAGGAATAGGATCGGGACCACATAAAAAACAGAGGGTTCACCATGTCAATGCAGAAGAAACGTACACCACCGCAGCTTGTAGACATGAAGCTTCTCATAGCGCCACCACAATTACAAAGAAATGCTTTGTATCAATTTTTAACTTGAAGGCCACGTTCTTCATCTTACCTGATTTGTCCTCCTTTGATGCTATTGTTGGTCTTGACCTGTTAAAACAGGCAGGGGTATCACTTTGTTTAGCCTCCGGCCACCTCAAATGGGGAAACGAAGTAGAAAAAGTCGAATTTCAATCATGCCCCGATGTCAATTTTACTAACGTAGATTGCTTCGATGCACCGCCTCTAGCTAGGGATGCTTTTGTAAAAATGCTCCGCGACAGGAAGAAAGCCTTCGCGAACCCCAACGAAGCCCTTCCTTACAACACGTCGGTGGTTGCCACCATCAGAACTGTTAGTGAGGAACCCATTTATGCCAAACTTTACCCATACCCAATGGGAGCGGCAGATTTCGTCAACAGCGAAATTCAAGACTTGCTGAAAAATGGCATAATTCAAAAGTCGAAATCCCCCTACAATAACCCAATATGGGTGGTAGATAAAAAGGGCGTCGACGAATCGGGCAACCGAAAAATGCGGCTGGTGTTGGACTTTCGCAAATTGATCGAAAGGACGATACCCGATCGCTACCCTATGCCAAACATCTCTATGATACTTGGAAACTTAGGCAAGGCCAGGTACTTCACAACGCTAGACTTCAAGTCTGGCTACCACCAGATTACACTGGCAGAGCGCGACCACGAAAAAACTTCCTTTTCCGTAAATGGGGGGAAATATGAGTTTCGCCGACTGCCATTTGGGTTGAAGAATGCTGCCAGCATCTTCCAGAGAACCATTGATGATATTCTACGAGAACAGATCGGCAAATTCTGCTATGTTTATGTTGATGATGTTATCGTTTTTTCAGAAGACGAAAACGCCCACATCCGGCACGTAGACTGGGTTCTTAAGAGCCTACACGATGCTAACATGAGGGTGTCAGCACAGAAATCACGTTTTTTCAAAAAAAGCGTTAGCTTTTTGGGATTCATTGTCACCAACAACGGTGCCACTACTGACCCAGATAAAATTAGGGCCATTCAGGAATTCCCCAAACCTAAAAACGTATTCGAGGTCAGGTCATTCTTAGGCCTGGCTAGCTATTAACGATGCTTTATTAAAGATTTTGCATCGATAGCTAGACCCGTTTCTGACATTCTAAAAGGGGAAAACGGAACTGTCAGTAGTCACAGATACAAAAATATCCAGGTGCAGTTTAATGAGCAGCAACGGCTGGCTTTTCAAAAATAGCGTAACATTCTGGCTTCCGAGGATGTCATCCTCAGGTACCCCGATTATAAAAAGGCGTTCGATCTAACGACGGATGCCTCAGCACATAGCATTGGCGCGGTGTTATCCCAAGAGGGACGACCTATTACTATGATCTCGAGGACTTTAAAGGACAGGGAGGTTAATTATGCTACCAACGAAAGGGAGCTATTAGCCATAGTTTGGGCACTGGTCAAATTGCGCCATTATTTATATGCAGTCAAGGGTATAAATATCTTTACTGAATACCAACCATTGACTTTCGCAGTGTCGGAATCCAATCCGAATGCGAAAATCAAAAGGTGGAAAGCTCGCATTGACGAGTCCGGCGCTATAATTTTTTACAAGCCCGGCAAGGATAACCTCGTCGCAGATGCCCTCTCCAGACAGCAACTTAACGTTGTGGAGGAGGAAGAAGCTTATTCGTGTGCGGCCACTATTCACAGTGAAATGTCGCTAACACACACAATTGAAACCACGGATAAACCTTTGAATTGCTTCAGAACGCACCTTCGTGCTCTTCGGAAACAAGAAACGTCATGACATTAACTTCGTATGCAAGGAGTCGTTGCTTGAGGAGCTCGCAGACATTATTGTCCCTAAGGGCGTAAACGCCATTCATTGCGATTTGCACACGCTAGCGATGATACAGGATGAATTGGTTCGGCAATTCCCAGCCACCAAAATTTGGCACTGCAAAAACCGTGTTACGGATATTTTTGCAGTCGCTGAGAGGCGAGAAGTCCTCACTGCTGAGCATAATAGGGCCCACAGATCGGCACAGGAAAATGTTAAACAAGTACTCTCAGAGTATTACTTTCCAAAAATGGCAAATTTGGCGAAAAAAATCGTCACTAACTGCAGGACATGTGAAAAGGCAAAGTATGACAGGCACCCAAGGAAACAAGAACTCAGCGAAACGCCAGTCCCGTCAGGGGTAGGAGAAATGCTACATGTAGACATATTTCCACCGGTAGGAAATACTTCCTTACGTGCATTGACAAATTTTCAAAATTTGCCATGGTCCAGCCGACTCCATCTAGAACCATTGAGGATCTTAAACCAACCCTATTACAACTCTTGAACGTTATCCCCAAAGCTAAAGTCATCTATTGCTACAATGAGCCATCATTGAACTCGCACACTATTTTAACCATGCTGGAAAACCACTTCGGCATTAGCATCTCGAATGCTCCGCCCCTCCACAGCGTCTCAAACGGACAAGTGGAACGTTTCCACAGCACCCTAGTGGAGCTCGCCAGATGCCTTAAAATTGACAAAGGCATTAGCGACACCATGGAGCTAATTTTGCTGGCCACTGCCAGGTACAACAAATCTATCCATTCGGTCATCGACAAGAGGCCAGCCGATGTGGTTATGGCACAATCGAGTGACCCACAGTACGAAATTCAGGATAGGATTAGGCAGGCCCAAGACAAGCTTAGAGCCAGGGAAAATTCTTCCCGACAAAATAGGGTGTTTAAGGTTGGCGACAAAGTCCTAGTGAAATCCAACAGGAGGCTAGGCAACAAGCTTTCACCGTTATGTGAGGAGAAAACTGTGGAAGCGGACATGGGGACCAATGTCCTCATTAAGGGGAGGGTAGTCCATAAGGACAACCTTAGGTAGGAGAAACACAACCATGTTGTCATTTGTTAATAAATTTATTATTATTTTTACTATTTGTCACCCCTAGCCACTTGGCACAAGTTTTTGTTATCATTACGCTTAATCATGCTTTAGCTTTTATGTTTGGTGGTGGGCTACTCTGTTTCAATTAAACACTACATTACATCCAAAATTACAGGTTTACGTCCATATCCCTGCTATCCCTGTTGACCTTAACATCGGCCACGTCACGGACTACTCACAGGCAAAATATATTCCCATCACTGATGGTCGAATTCTAGTATGGTAAGAATTCGCATTCGTCACACACTCGGCGAATCTCTCAGAGTATAGGCGCGTGGTGGAAGAAACTAATGGCATGACCAGAATGTTTCCCCAGTCACGCATGCAGAAACTTTTGAGCGTCGATGTCGCTCACCTGCGTGACCTGCTCGAGTCGTTGAGCATCCACCATAGAGTAGCTAGAAGCTTAGACTTCTTAGAGCAGCGCTAATGGTAGTGGCAGGAACGCCGGACGCAGATGGAGATGTTATTATCTCGAAATAGGATGCTTACAATGGAGCTGCAAAATTTATTACTGGCAATAGCGCTTGCTAAAGTCAATATCGTTAGCCCTAGCATACTAGACCATGCAGACCTGGAAGGTATGTGGATGGAGGAGCCCACAGATACTCCCATCAAAGTTATATTGTCCGTTGCATCCGTGAAAATATTACAGTCCATTAACATATAGCATTTTATTATTAAATTCCCCAAAATCAAATCGGCGTGTATTAAAATCACTATTTTCCCCGTGTCACATCACGACACGATGCTCAGGCTAGAGGACAAGATCATAGCGGATTGAGATGGAGAAATCCACACGGTCAATAATTGCTCCGTAACATCTGGAGCTATATTTTGCCAGCTGGCGCATAGAAGGTCGTGCGCCTAGGAGCACCACGGTGGGGGCATAGCGCATTGTGACATCCAGCACAGCGATCTACATCCCATTACCTACGTAGATGAAGGCATCATAATTGTAAACGATCGTCCGGCACGGCCGGCCTTACTCCTGAGGGGGGAGTAGTTAACTAACTCAGCCGGGCGACGGCATTAACCGATCGCCCAAAAGACCGCTCCGGCCGAACTGCTGACACAGCGTCTGGCCGGAACCTCATGCATAGCCGGCAAGCTCTGCCCATTGGAGTGGCCGCTGTGAAGTTCAATTATGTTAGCTTTAAGATTCAGTTCATTTTCAACATTCAAAGAATAAAGAACACAAGTTCATTCTGAAATAACTCCGGCAACCGCCGTTTAACTTCTTATTACTTAAACACTGACTGAGTCTCAAGGCCAGCAGCGAACGGAGGGCAGTTACCCTTCCAGCGTAATCATCATAACTCTTCAGTAGATGAGAAGCTAATCAACCGACTACCGGCAGCTAATCGAGAGCTGCTGCGAAGGAAGCTGGACAAGTATCATTTCCAGACATCACATGAATTTTGACCATCGGCCAACCGGCTACTGATTAAGGACTGCAGCGAGGGACACTTTTGCAGCTACCCCCATACTAAACCTAATTTATATTTATGTGCACCGTGATGCAAGCCATACAGGCGAAGATGGAGTTCTAGTGCAGAAAATTAGTGATGGTGATGAGGTTCCCATGTTGTGCATGTCTCGTGAACTCAATAAATGCAACTGTAACAGAGACAGAGAAAGAATGTGTGACAGCCATACTAAGCACTCAGAAATATGGAGCATACATCGAGGGCATCCCTTTTCGGTTATAGCCTACCATGCTCACTAAAATGGTAAATAAGCCAAATTGACCTAAGTAGCAGACTAGCCCGATGGGCAGTAAGGCTAGTAGGCTAAGATTTCACCATTCACTTATACGTCTCCGCCTTAC
This sequence comes from Drosophila suzukii, assembly GCF_043229965.1. Taxonomy (NCBI): domain Eukaryota; kingdom Metazoa; phylum Arthropoda; class Insecta; order Diptera; family Drosophilidae; genus Drosophila; species Drosophila suzukii. Next base: position 55,573,295 of record NC_092082.1, read on the forward strand.
CTTAATCTTCTGGAGCTGCCCCATCTGGCAACTGATGTGAGAAACTATTACTGTGTTTATCGGGAATTGTTGTTGTTGAACGTTGATGCACTAAGAGCAGTACAAACAAGTGGCCCAAACGACACCAAGCACGTGCTTGTTACACGCGGGCCCATTTTTATTTCGGGCAAATACGGTTCGCGAGGAAGGTACATAGAACAAATAAAGACAGGACAAATCATAGATCAACAAGATTAAAGCAAATGAGCTAAGATTTTAGTTTTTTGTACAGGGATAGAAGTTGAGGAACAAATTAAATGATATAGGTTGTTATAATTATTAGAAAGAACGCGAAAGGGCTCATGCTGACTAAACTTAGATGAACATCGAGGCAAGTTGATAGGATACTAGTTTCGCATTAGTCTAACAGGAACATTGAAACTTAGGCGGCTTACCAAATCTACAGAATCAATATCGCCTCTGATAAGATTATTCATAAAAATAGTACCAAGCATAGTTCTACGGCTTACTAGAGTATGCAAATTAATTAATAGCAATCTACTCGAGTAAGAAGGCAACCTGATGTTTTGATCCCAGTTCAAACCACGTAAGGCAAAAAGAAGAAATTGTCTCTGTACGGACTCTATACGGTCAATGTGCACTTGATACTGAGGACTCCAAAAGGAAGAACAGTATTCTAAATTAGGTCGGACAAGTGAGGTAAATAATAATTTGGTAGTGTATGGATGATCAAATTCTTTAGACCAACGCTTTATAAACCCAAGAACACTCATAGCTTTATTTACAGTAAAGGTTATGTGGGAGTCAAATTTAAGTTTAGGATCTAGAAGAACACCTAAATCGTTTACTGAGTATATTAGGTCCAAGGACATGTTCTGAAGAGAGTAACTCATGAACGTTGGCGTACCCCTATAAAAAGTCATAACGTTGCATTTAAGATAGTTTAAATTCAAAAGGTTGTACTGACACCATTCCTGGAATCTATCTATGTCTGACTGCAAGCAGAAACCAGATTCAATATTATTATATGAAAAACAAAGCTTAACATCATCAGCATACATTAGTACACGAGAGTGATTTACGATAGAAGGAAGATCATTTATAAACAGAGTAAACAGCAAAGGGCCTAAATGACTGCCCTGAGGCACTCCAGATGTCACGTTGATCATCTTGGAAACAGCGTTTTTGAATAAAACCCTCTGAGATCTACCATTCAAATAACTTGAAATCCAAGTTAACAGATTATTCGGAAACCCCAGCTAATCTAATTTGAATAAAAGAAGAGAGTGGTTGACAGAGTCAAAGGCCTTACTAAAATCTGTATATATAACGTCCGTCTGCAATTTTTTGTTAAATCCATCTAGTACAAAAGATGTCAATTCGAGCAGGTTAGTGGTGGTCGATCTACGCCTAACAAAACCATGTTGACACGGCGATATTAAAGAGGAGCACAAATGTTGCAACTGAGAGGTAATAATGCGTTCAAATGTTTTAGGCATTGCAGACAATTTGGAGATTCCTCTATAGTTCTGAACATTAACCTTCGCACCCTTTTTGTGGAGTGGAATAATAAAAGAATCTTTTCAGATAGTAGGAAAAACAGATGATGAGATAGACAAATTAAAAAGTTTAAGAATGGGTTTACAAATAGTTCGGGCACAAAACTTAAGAACACACCCAGGGAGTCCATCTGGCCCCGGAGAATAGGTTGGCGTTATAGTTTCTAAATCACTTAAGAGAGAACTCTCGGTGATTACAGGAGAAAAAATACAATTTACCCTGTTTAAGTGATTAGAATTAGAATTAGACCATTAGACAGAACTATAAGTAGATTGGAAGAATTCAGCAAATAAATCTGCAATTTCGGGATCCGTAGATGCCTCAATAGAGTTTAATCGATGATGGCAATGCTGAAGACTTTCGCTTAGCATTGACAAAGTTATAAAATTGCCTCGGATCCTTTGAAAATTCAAATTTACATCGGTTCAAATACATGGAGTAGCAATGACTGTTAAGTACGGATGGCCTACCCGACTTTTTGTACTTTTTATAGAAGTTTGTTTTTAGGTTTCTAAGTCTTTGCAACTGATTGGTAAACCAAGGTGGCCTGTCTAACTTAGGAGGAAAACTGTCAGGAACACATTCACAGAAAAAAGTGTTTAGGACACTATAAAATAGTTCCGTAGCACTTTCAATATCCATGCAATTAAATAAATTTGTCCAGTTATATTGTGAAATCAAGTTGTTGAGTTTACTAAAGTCACATTTACGAAAGCATCTACATTTATTTGGAGAAAGTGAAGGAGAGAGGGTATCAACGCCGGGAAGACAAATTGTAAGTTCTAATGTGGGATGATACTGGTCTTCAGGCACAACTAGTGGGTCAATTCTAGATACAGTGACTTCAGACGGATCTAAAACAAATAAAAGATCTAATTGTCTGTTTAGTGAATTACGTATAAAGCTAACTTGCTGTAATGATAATTCTAACAGACCATCAACGAAGTCATGGTCAGATAAAGGGGTAGAGACAAGTAAGTCAGTGGAAAGGGACCAAGAAATGTCAGGGAGATTGAAATCACCCAAAACAATTAAAAGATCCCTTTCGGAAAGATGAGATAAAACAGTTTTTATTGCAGACAAATGTTGCCCATAAATTGTTAAATCGGATCCAGGTGGAATATAAGAACAAGTTACATAAATAGAAACAGATTTCAAAGATACTTTAACACCAACAAATTCTATGTCATTGGGATTAAGAAAGTATATTCTCTCCGATGATAAAGTAGAGGTAACGGCAACCAGCACCCCACCCCCCCTACGAGGAGAGCGAGCAGTTCTATACGTATTAAAATTTTTGGACAGAACTTCGGAGTCTGATATCTCCGGTTTCAGCCAAGTCTCAGTAAAGGCCAGAATGTCTTCAGAAAAGGCAGAGGAGTCAGCATAAAGCTTAGGTAGCTTCATATTGAGTCCCCTAACATTTTGATAGGCCAAAAATAAACTGCTCAGTTTTTTGGCGCAGGTACAGTCGTGGAAGGCCTATTATTAGTTCTCCGTCTGTTTGGAACAAATTCTTTAATGACCAATTCATCATTAAGCCAAAAACTTTTAGAATTTAGTACATTAAATACTTCCGGAGGAGCAGATATTTTAAATGAAGATATCATACGAACATATGGAAATTTAAACTCCTCCACTGTGATGTTTTGAGATGGGAATTCCTGTTGTATAAATTCCAAAACATCTGCAGATGTGGTTTCAGGTGTTAAACGAGACACAAACAATTGCTTCCTATAAGGAACAACCGAGAGGCTCTTTCTTCCACCATTAGCAATCTGAACATCGTTCGTCTGATTATCAAGACTAGGGTCTCTTATAGAGCTAACTTCACCAGTAGGCACAGAAAGCTGCATAGGGTTTGACCCCTTAGGCTGACTAGCAGAAACAGGGACTCCTCCAGAGCTTTTGGTACCTGTGGGTACTGCTGTCAGTGAAACTTTAGGTACCCCAGACCCAGTAGATGCCGACATAGCTGCCGTTACCGATCGGGTACAAATATTTGGAGCTAAGTTGGGATTTGGAACTGATGCCTTTACGGGAGCAGATTTTGAAGGAGCGGTCTTTTTGCGTTTAGGTGACCCTACTGACATTTTTTTATTATCAAGGTCCGCCTTAAACTCTTTAAAATCAGCAACTACGCTCATAAGCTTATCAAAAAGTTTCATAAAACGATCATTGGTCTATCACGGTCTACTTCAACGCAAGAGGCACAAGTCCACGAAAAACCGACACGCAGATCAATAAAATCTTTTACTCTGACAACAAGTCCAGTACATTTTGGATGAAATGACTGGATCTTCAGTTGCCCAGCGAACCCGTCAGAAGGCGGAGTCTGGGAACGAATGGTGCAGTGCGTGAAGAGGGTGCTGCGCCACACAGTGAAAGAACTGGCGCCGAGGGAGCACGTCTTGAAGAGTTTCCTGGTGGAGGCGGAGAACATTGAAAATTCTCGTCCGCTCACCCATTTGCCAGTTAGTGCGGACCAGGAAGCCCCTCTTACGCTGAACGATCTGCTCAAGGGAACAGCTTGCCCGCCGGATACCCCCGGCCTGGATGGAGGCCTTGTTAAGGAAGGCGCCACAAGGAAGCAGTGGCGCATAGCAAGTATGTTGAGGGACCGATTCTGGAAGAAGTGGGCCTTGGAGTACCTGCCCACATTGACGCGGCGAGAGAAGTGGTGCCGCAAAGAGGAGCCGATTCGTCGAGGAGACATCGTCTTCGTTTGTGACCCAGCTGTACCGCGGCGAGATTGGCGGAGAGGCATCGTCGAGGAGGTCTTTGCTGGAGTCGATGGGGAGATTAGGCGAGCCAGAGTGCGGATCATGGATGGAGATCGGACTCGCTGGATAATACGCCCCGTTTCAAAGTTGGGGGTTGGAGTGAAGATGTCCTTCACGGAGGTGGGGATGTCGCGGGTCGAATTTAAGCCCAATAGTTAAGTCAGTATTTAATCGATAGGAATTGGTATTGTGCCCTGATGGAGCTATTGGGCACAATAGAAAGCCCGAATATGGCGCACTCGTTGAATTGTTAAAAGTCATGGAGTTATACTGCTCTAAGAAACTGTTACATTTTAAGCCATTGTAATTGAAAATAAAATATATATGTAGAATTGGCAGCCCTATTAATAACAGGTAGTGTTAAATAGCGTGAAAATTGCGCAAGAGTAGTAGAGATTGAGCATCAGCAGAGGAAGGTCGCGTGTGTCTCAGTAATAATTAATGTGTGAACTTAAGTATATAAACTGTATCAATGAAGTGTAGTAATCGAAGAATAAACTATTAATAATCAATAAATAAATTTACGGAAGCAATGGAAGCCTTTCTCTACAATTTTGGGGGCTCGACCGAGAACAATCGACAAATGAAAAATTGAGTGTGATACGCGGCCAAACAACCATCAAGTTCTTGTGCTAAGAATCCATCGACCGCAGTTTAATGAACAAAACGAAACGGAGAAACTAGAAAGTTATTAAACTGAAGTGATTACGAGAAATAGAAACTAAAAAACCATCCAGAAGAGCGGAGAATTTTCATGTTGCGCAATTCCACCAAGTTTTGCAAAGTTTTATCAAATTCTGAAACTACAAAACTGCAAAATTGGTTCTGTGGCGACAAGTAAATACCTAACAGAAGACGACGAAAGGCATTTATACAATCCGTTGTCGCACAAAGCGACAATACTGACTAAAGCGACAACTTGACCAGGAGGAAAACTTAGAAACGTAAAAGCTGGAGGAGATCACGACGGAGCAGAGATCCAGATGAGGTGATTGATACGAGGCGGCAAAGTGACGTTACTGAAGTTGAAAGCGATTGAAGGAGGGGTTGTAGACGATATTGAAGGCGTGGTTGAAGGCGCTATTGAAGGCGTGGTTGGAGGCGATATTGAAGGCGCGAGTGAAGAGGGAGTTGAAAAGCAGTTCGAAAAGCAGTCATCAGAGCAGACAACGGTTGCCGCATTTATTGCAACGATTTACCGGAGACGAAATTAAAAAGCAGTGGCAAATATCAGAGATGAGTAACAAAAGACTAGATACAGCAGGCGATACGCAATTATAAATCCATACATGCATACATTATATTGAATTGAAATACCGATATTTTATTCCCGTTTAAATTGTTCTCACTTTTTAATTTAAGAGAAAAGTAAGCAGTACATATTTGGTTGGGGTAAGAAATAAAATAAGTTATGTAAGTTTAGAAAATATGAATGTTGAAGAGATTACACGATTTTCTGTTGCAGAGCTTAAAGACAAGCTAAAAGAATTAAGATTACCAAGTTCAGGCCTCAAAGCAGTATTAAAGGATAGACTCATCTCCTATTTTGAGGGAGAAAATATTGACCAGCAGGAAAACACAGAAAGTTCAAAGGAGTCAGTGAACGAGGAAACTGACGTCGTGGAGTCAGATTCTTCTGATTCTCAATCCTTAGCCATGACATTCACTCTGAGAGATATTGAAGATTCGCTTTCTGCATTCACTGGAAATGGTTCTCCGGATATTGATGAGTGGCTTGCAGATTTCGAGCTTAATTCTATTACAGTTGGGTGGACTGATCTTCAAAAATTCATTTACGGCAGACAGTTGGTAAAGGGAGCTGCAAAATTATTCTTGGGCAGCCAACCAGGAATAAATGATTGGGAAGCACTAAAAGAAGCTTTAAAAAATGAATTTAGAGAAAAGCTTACAGCAAAACAGGTTCACAAGATGCTCGAAAACAGGAAGAAAAGCCAGAAAGAGTGTCTGATAGAATACTTCTACAGTATGACCGCATTGGCAAATCAGTCGAAGTTGGACGAAGAAGGTATTATAGAATACATAGTGGAGAGTATACCAGACTCGAAGCAAAATAAAAGTTGATTGTACCAGGCGTAAAATCTTAAGGAGTTTCGTGAGAAACTTAAGGTTTACGAGAAGATTTCAGCGAGTCAGGGGTTTAAACCAAAGCCCGAGTTTGACAGTTCCTTAGTTAAAACTAACCAAGATGGCAGACGTTGCTTTAAGTGTGGTGGCAGCAATCATATTGCAAAGGATTGTAAGGAAGTAGGTATAAAATGTTTCAAATGCATTCAGTTTGGTCACAAGGCAAATCAATGCGGTACCAAGGAATCTCGTAAGGAAGTGAAAAATGAAAAGTCAAACATTCAGCAGCTGTCACAGTTAACTTTCAACAGAGCGTTTAAAAACATAAACATGGGTAGCGACCAGATTACGGCGTTATTCGATTCTGGCAGTGATTTTTGTACCACTTGCGAAACGGCTTACACTCGCATCCACCCCGACATTCTCAAACCTGATATTACAGAGCTAATTGGAATAGGTGGCAAAAAGATATACACTCTAGGTTCGTTCACAGTTGCGACTAAGTTAGATGACGCTGACGTTGATATGTGCTTTCATGTAGTGCGCGACAAGGATACCCTTTATGAAGGTGTGATCGGTACCGATGTCCTTAATACAGAACCCGCAACAAATGGAGCAAACGGAGGCGTTTTCCACGCAGTTCATCCAGTAGATCTTGGACATATGTCTGATCTTACCTTAGGTAGAGATGAAATTAGTCCAAACCATGACATAAATCTCACTCATTATAGTGACAATCAAAATTTGACTGTAGGTGCGTCTTGCACTGGCATTTCAGACTTGACAGAAACTTTTCATCAGCTAATGGCATCTAATTTCATTGAAGACTATTTCATGCCAGATTTAGATCTGCTTCACTTGAGCAACAACATAAGATCAGCAGTGGTTGGGTTAGTTCAAAATTACAAGCTTTTAAAACCAGAGTCAAGCCCAGTAGAAATGAAAATACTCCTCACCGATGAAGTCCCAGTCTATCAGAGACCTAGGCGCTTACCGTACGAGGAAACTGAGAAAGTCGACAAGCAGATCAGGGATTGGCTTAAGGAAGGAATCGTTCGTCAAAGTGTTTCCAAATACGCCTCACCCATAGTGTTGGTTGCAAAAAAAGATGGCACTAAAAGACTCTGTTGCGACTACCGCAAATTGAACCAGAAGATTATTCGCGACAACTTCCCTATAGCCTTGATCGACGATGTTTTACATAAGCTTCAGAAGCTTATCAAACGAATTTTTGCATGTCCCCGTGCAGGAAAGCTCTCGCAAATACATTGCGTGCGTCACCCAAAGTGGTCAATACGAATTCTGCTTCGTACCATTCGGAATTTCCACTTCTCCTGCAATGTTTATGCGATACATTTTTGCAGTGCTCAGGCCATTAATTGAAGACGGTACCCTTGTCCTGTACATGGATGACTTAGTTATTTTATCATAGGACGAACGGGAAGGTTTAGAGAAATTAAAGAAAGTTTTAGATGTCGCAATGTGTTTCGGTCTGCGTATAAAGTGGGAAAAGTGTAAGGTCTTAAAGAAGAGGGTCCAATTCCTTGGCTACATAGTCGATAACGCAACTATTCAACCATCAGCAGAGAAGACTTGTGCAGTGGAAAACTTCCCAGTCCCGCGAGACAAAAAAGGAGTTCAACGGTATCTTGGCCTAACATCCTATTTCCGAAGGTTTGTGAAATACTTCGCTATCATTGCCAGACCTTTGTCGAACTTGCTTAGGAAGAACACTTCCTTTAAGATGGGCGAGGAAGAGCGAGCATCGTTTAATCAATTAAAATTATCCTTGTCTAGTTCCCCTGTTTTGAAGTTATTCGATCAAAAGAGTGCTACAGAAGTCCACTGTGATGCAAGCATGTACCGATATGGAGCAGTCCTTCTTCATAAGGATTCAGCTGATCAAGAATTTCACCCAGTAGAGTACATGAGCCGCAAGACAACAGATGCCGAGGAGAACTATCCTTCTTATGAGCTAGAGGTACTCGCTATAGTACAGGCTCTGAAGAAGTGGAGAATCTACTTGCTGGGAAGAAGGATTAAGATCGTCAACGACTGCAATGCGTTTGCTATGACCATGCGGAAGAATGATGTCCCAGTGAAAGTATCTCGTTGGGCCATGTTTTTACAAGACTTTGAGTACATAATAGAGCATCGTCCAGGCACAAGGATGAAAGATGTCGACGCCTTAAGCCGCTTACATACCTTGTTGCTCCAAGAGTCAGTCAGACATCGAATTCAACAGGCTCAACTTCAGGATGAATGTATAAAAGCCATTTGTAAGGTCCTGGAAACACATACCTACGACGACTTCTATCTGAAGCACGAAGTTCTTCATAAGTTCACACAGTTTGGTGCAGGATTGAAGTTGAAAAAGAAGTTCTTAGGGCCTTACGCCGTTACTCGTAAAATGAGACATGGTCAATACCTTGTCGAAAAAGTAGGAGATGATGAAGGTCCAGATTAAACGAACACTGTCGCTGAATATATGAAATTGTGGTCATCCTCATTCGGGTCGAATGAATTGTCAGAATAGCCAAATGTAGGATTGGCAGCCCTATTTATAACAGATCAGTGGTTCTGTTCCGTAACATTTTTCGGTAGTGTTAAAGAGCGTGAAAATTGCGCAAGAGTAGTAGAGATTGAGCATCAGCAGAGGAAGGTCGCGTGTGTCTCAGTAATAATTAATGTGTGAACTTAAGTATATAAACTGTATCAATGAAGTGTATTAATCGAAGAATAAACTATTAATAATCAATAAATAAATTTACGGAAGCAACGGAAGCCTTTCTCTACAATTTTGGGGGCTCGACCGAGAACAATCGACAAATGAAAAATTGAGTGTGATACGCGGCCAAACAACCATCAAGTTCTTGTGCTAAGAATCCATCGACCGCAGTTTAATGAACAAAACGAAACGGAGAAACTAGAAAGTTATAAAACTGAAGTGATTACGAGAAAGAGAGACTAAAAAACCATCCAGAAGAGCGGAGAATTTTCATGTTGCGCAATTCCACCAAGTTTTGCACAGTTTTATGAAATTCTGAAACTACAAAACTACAAAATTTATTGCGCAGTTTGCCGATCTGAGTGCAAAATTGGTTCTGTGGCGACAAGTAAATTCCTAACGGAAGACGACGAAAGGCGTTTATACAATCCATTGTCGCACAAAGCGACAATACTGACTAAAGCGACAACTTGACCAGAAGGAAAACTTAGAAACGTAAAAGCTGGAGGAGATCACGACGGAGTAGAGATCCAGATGAGGTGATTGATACGAGGCGGCAAAGTGACGCCACTGAAGTTGAAAGCGATTGAAGGAGGGGTTGTAGACGATATTGAAGGCGTGGTTGAAGGCGCTATTGAAGGCGTGGTTGGAGGCGATATTGAAGGCGCGAGTGAAGAGGGAGTTGAAAAGCAGTTCGAAAAGCAGTCATCAGAGCAGACAACGGTTGCCGCATTTATTGCAACGATTTACCGGAGACGAAATTAAAAAGCAGTGGCAAATATCAGAGATGAGTAACAAAAGACTAGATACAGCAGGCGATACGCAATTATAAATCCATACATGCATACATTATATTGAATTGAAATACCGATATTTTATTCCCATTTAAATTGTTCTCACTTTTTAATTTAAGAGAAAAGTAAGCAGTACATATTTGGTTGGGGTAAGAAATAAAATAAGTTGTGTAAGTTTAGAAAATATGAATGTTGAAGAGATTACACGATTTTCTGTTGCAGAGCTTAAAGACAAGCTAAAAGAATTAAGATTACCAAGTTCAGGCCTCAAAGCAGTATTAAAGGAAAGACTCATCTCCTATTTTGAGGGAGAAAATATTGACCAGCAGGAAAACACAGAAAGTTCAAAGGAGTCAGTGAACGAGGAAACTGACGTCGTGGAGTCAGATTCTTCTGATTCTCAATCCTTAGCCATGACATTCACTCTGAGAGATATTGAAGATTCGCTTTCTGCATTCACTGGAAATGGTTCTCCGGATATTGATGAGTGGCTTGCAGATTTCGAGCTTAATTCTATTACAGTTGGGTGGACTGATCTTCAAAAATTCATTTACGGCAGACAGTTGGTAAAGGGAGCTGCAAAATTATTCTTGGGCAGCCAACCAGGAATAAATGATTGGGAAGCACTAAAAGAAGCTTTAAAAAATGAATTTAGAGAAAAGCTTACAGCAAAACAGGTTCACAAGATGCTCGAAAACAGGAAGAAAAGCCAGAAAGAGAGTCTGATAGAATACTTCTACAGTATGACCGCATTGGCAAATCAGTCGAAGTTGGACGAAGAAAGTATTATAGAATACATAGTGGAGAGTATACCAGACTCGAAGCAAAATAAAAGTTGCTTGTACCAGGCGTAAAATCTTAAGGAGTTTCGTGAGAAACTTAAGGTTTACGAGAAGATTTCAGCGAGTCAGGGGTTTAAACCAAAGCCGAAGTTTGACAGTTCCTTAGTTAAAACTAACCAAGATGGCAGAGGTTGCTTTAAGTGTGGTGGCAGCAATCATATTGCAAAGGATTGTAAGGAAGTAGGTATAAAATGTTTCAAATGCATTCAGTTTGGTCACAAGGCAAATCAATGCGGTACCAAGGAAGCTCGTAAGGAAGTGAAAAATAAAAAGTCAAACATTCAGCAGCTGTCACAGTTAACTTTCAACAGAGCGTTTAAAAACATAAACATGGGTAGCGACCAGATTACGGCGTTATTCGATTCTGGCAGTGATTTTTGTACCATTTGCGAAACGGCTTACACTCGCATCCACCCCGACATTCTCAAACCTGATATTACAGAGCTAATTGGAATAGGTGGCAAAAAGATATACACTCTAGGTTCGTTCACAGTTGCGACTAAGTTAGATGACGCTGACGTTGATATGTGCTTTCATGCAGTGCGCGACAAGGATACCCTTTATGAAGGTGTGATCGGTAGCGATGTCCTTAATACAGAACCCGCAACAAATGGAGCAAACGGAGGCGTTTTCCACGCAGTTCATCCAGTAGATCTTGGACACATGTCTGATCTTACCTTAGGTAGAGATGAAATTAGTCCAAACCATGACATAAATCTCACTCATTATAGTGACAATCAAAATTTGACTGTAGGTGCGTCTTGCACTGGCATTTCAGACTTGACAGAAACTTTTCATCAGCTAATGGCATCTAATTTCATTGAAGACTATTTCATGCCAGATTTAGATCTGCTTCACTTGAGCAACGACATAAGATCAGCAGTGGTTGGGTTAGTTCAAAATTACAAGCTTTTAAAACCAGAGTCAAGCCCAGTAGAAATGAAAATACTCCTCACCGATGAAGTCCCAGTCTATCAGAGACCTAGGCGCTTACCGTACGAGGAAACTGAGAAAGTCGACAAGCAGATCAGGGATTGGCTTAAGGAAGGAATCATTCGTCAAAGTGTTTCCAAATACGCCTCACCCATAGTGTTGGTTGCAAAAAAAGATGGCACTAAAAGACTCTGTTGCGACTAGCGGTAGGCAAATTGAACCAGAAGATTATTCGCGACAACTTCCCTATAGCCTTGATCGACGATGTTTTACATAAGCTTCAGAAGCTTATCAAACGAATTTTTGCATGTCCCCGTGCAGGAAAGCTCTCGCAAATACACCGCGTGCGTCACCCAAAGTGGTCAATACGAATTCTGCTTCGTACCATTCGGAATTTCCACTTCTCCTGCAATGTTTATGCGATACATTTTTGCAGTGCTCAGGCCATTAATTGAAGACGGTACCCTTGTCCTGTACATGGATGACTTAGTTATTTTATCAAAGGACGAACGGGAAGGTTTAGAGAAATTAAAGAAAGTTTTAGATGTCGCAATGTGTTCCGGTCTGCGTATAAAGTGGGAAAAGTGTAAGGTCTTAAAGAAGAGGGTCCAATTCCTTGGCTACATAGTCGATAACGCAACTACAACCATCGGCAGAGAAGACTTGTGCAGTGGAAAACTTCCCAGTCCCGCGAGACAAAAAATGAGTTCAACGGTATCTTGGCCTAACATCCTATTTCCGAAGGTTTGTGAAATACTTTGCTATCATTGCCAGACCTTTGTCGAACTTGCTTAGGAAGAACACTTCCTTTAAGATGGGCGAGGAAGAGCGAGCATCGTTTAATCAATTAAAATTATCCTTGTCTAGTTCCCCTGTTCTGAAGTTATTCGATCAAAAGAGTGCTACAGAAGTCCACTGTGATGCAAGCATGTACCGATATGGAGCAGTCCTTCTTCAAAAGGATTCAGCTGATCAAGAATTTCACCCAGTAGAGTACATGAGCCGCAAGACAACAGATGCCGAGGAGAAATATCCTTCTTATGAGCTAGAGGTACTCGCTATAGTACAGGCTCTGAAGAAGTGGAGAATCTACTTGCTGGGAAGAAGGATTAAGATCGTCACCGACTGCAATGCGTTTGCTATGACCATGCGGAAGAATGATGTCCCAGTGAAAGTATCTCGTTGGGCCATGTTTTTACAAGACTTTGAGTACATAATAGAGCATCGTCCAGGCACAAGGGTGAAAGATGTCGACGCCTTAAGCCGCTTACATACCTTGTTGCTCTAAGAGTCAGTCAGACATCGAATTCAACAGGCTCATCTTCAGGATGAATGTATAAAAGCCATTTGTAAGGTCCTGGAAACACATACCTACGGCGACTTCTATCTGAAGTACGAAGTTCTTCACAAGTTCACACAGTTTGGTGCAGGATTGAAGTTGAAAAAGAAGTTCTTAGGGCCTTACGCCGTTACTCGTAAAATGAGACATGGTCAATACCTTGTCTAAAAAGTAGGAGATGATGAAGGCCCAGATTAAACGAACACTCGCTGAATATATGAAATTGTGGTCATCCTCATTCGGGTCGAATGAATTGTCAGAATAGCCAAATGTAGGATTGGCAGCCCTATTTATAACAGATCAGTGGTTCTGTTCCGTAACATTTTTCGGTAGTGTTAAAAAGCGTGAAAATTGCGCAAGAGTAGTAGAGATTGAGCATCAGCAGAGGAAGGTCGCGTGTGTCTCAGTAATAATTAATGTGTGAACTTAAGTATATAAACTGTATCAATGAAGTGTATTAATCGAAGAATAAACTATTAATAATCAATAAATAAATTTACGGAAGCAACGGAAGCCTTTCTCTACATATACTATGCCATACAGTCCTACATTCAAACGTTGCCCTGGTTTGTTGTGGATCGGGTCCGTGTATTTTGTAGGCAACTCCCATTCTTGTTTCGACACAAATAAATAAGTAAAACGATTTTTTAACCAAGCACTCCGAAAACCTGGACACATTTTTGAGAAAGACTAACAAAACAAAAAATAGATTTACTAACCATAATTGTCCCCTCATTAAAAATCAGAATAATACGATCTAATTAAAATGAATTTAAAAGAAAATTTAAAATGTATGTATTTCAAATTCTATATTTTCACAAGTGATTTCACTTGGGACGTGTCACTTGCAAGTGATTTCATAAGTAAAGCCGCATTGGAAATATTCTGAATTTCACAAGTGATATCACGTGGGACGTGTCATCGGCACGTGACAGGCCATACGACAATTGAGTATAAGGAACAAGTGAAATCCCGTGGGACTTCGAAAATTTTTCATTTGAATTTTCACTTGTGAAAAAGCGGACATCCCACACAATTGTCTATATGGAGTGTAAATGATCTACCCTTGCAGTTATAAATACGAAATTTAATTCGAAATTCTTAAAAATACAAAAAATGATGTTTCCATTAGAATAAGGTAATATGTATAATAGCACCGAAGCTATAATTTGTTTCATATTATTATCCCACCAATTTTCCTATCGTTCCTATTGCAGCTATATGATATAGGCGTCCGATTTTGATAAAATTAAATGCAAGACTCAGAACTAATTAAAAAATGTTATTTCCAAGCGAAGGAGGTTATATGTTAAAAAACACCGAAGCTATAATTTATTTTATATTATTTTCCCACCAATTTTCCGATCGTTCCTACGGCAGCTATACCATAAAGTTTCCGATTTTTAAAAAAATTAAATTCGATATTAAGAACTATTTAAAAAAAATTATTTCCAAACGTAGGAGTTTATATGACAAAAAACACCAAAGAAATTATTCAAACAAATTTTTTCCCGATTATTCCAACGGAAGCTATAAGATAGAGTTGTCCGATCATGCTGGTTCCGACTTATATAATACCTGCAAAAGAAATAAGACTTTTGGGAAAGCTTCAGCCCGATAGCTTTAAAACTGAGAGACTTTTTCAAGTTTGGAAACAAAAATAAGTCACACGGGCCCAAATCTGGGGAATATGGTGGATGGGGTAGCAGTTCGTAGCCCAATTCGACCAATTTGGAATTGGCGAGGGCGGAAGTGTGAGCCGGTGCGTTGTCATGATGGAAGAGCACTTTTTTCTTCGCCAAATGGGGCATAGTACAGCCCTGTGACCGTTTTGCCCTTTTGCGTCGTTGTAGATCACACCTTGTGAATCCCAAAAAACGGTGGCCATCACTTTCCGGCCGATGGGACAGTCTTCGCCTTCTTCGGAGCAGGTTCGCCGGGTGAAGTCCACTGTTTCGACTGTTCCTTGCTCTGGTGTGTACCAGTGGATCCATGTTTCATCGACGGTCACGAAACGACGCAGAAACTCCTTCGGATTGCGCTTAAACAGCGACAAGCACTGCTCTGAAGTGGTCTCACGGTTGCGTTTGTTGTCCGGAGTGAGCAAACGTATCTACGTAGGTAATGGATTGTAGATCGCTGTGCTGGATGTCACAATGCGCTATGCCCACAGCGTGGAGCTCCCGGGCGCACGACTTTCTATGCGCCAGCTGGCAAAGTGTAGCTCTAGATGTTACAGAGCAATTATTGACCGTGTGGATTTCTCCATCATAATCCGCTATGATCTTGTCCTCTAGCCTGAGCATCGTGTCGTGATGTGTTACGGGGAAAATAGTGATTTTAATACACGCCGATTTGATTTTAGGGAATTTAATAATAAATTGCAATATGTTAATGGACTGTAATATTTTCACGGACGCAACGGACAATATGTCTTTGATGGGAGTATCTGTGGGCTCCTCCATCCACATACCTTCCAGGTCTGCATGGTCTAGTATGCTAGGGCTAACGATATTGACTTTAGCAAGCGCTATTGCCAGTAATACATTTTGCAGCTCCATTGTAAGCATCCTATTTCGAGATAATAACATCTCATATAGGTGCCCCGAGTCAATTTGGGCTTTAAGTTTAATTTTTTCGAAAGCCTCTGCGTCCGGCGTTCCTGCCACTACCTTTAGCGCTATTCTAAGAAGTCTAAGCTTCTAGCTACTCTATAATGGATGCTCAACGACTCGAGCAGGTCACGCAGGTGAGCGACATCGACGCTAGAAAGTTTCTGACGAATGCGAATTCCGGTCTGCGTATAAAGTGGGAAAAGTGTAAGGTCTTAAAGAAGAGGGTCCAATTCCTTGGCTACATAGTCGATAACGCAACTACAACCATCGGCAGAGAAGACTTGTGCAGTGGAAAACTTCCCAGTCCCGCGAGACAAAAAATGAGTTCAACGGTATCTTGGCCTAACATCCTATTTCCGAAGGTTTGTGAAATACTTTGCTATCATTGCCAGACCTTTGTCGAACTTGCTTAGGAAGAACACTTCCTTTAAGATGGGCGAGGAAGAGCGAGCATCGTTTAATCAATTAAAATTATCCTTGTCTAGTTCCCCTGTTCTGAAGTTATTCGATCAAAAGAGTGCTACAGAAGTCCACTGTGATGCAAGCATGTACCGATATGGAGCAGTCCTTCTTCAAAAGGATTCAGCTGATCAAGAATTTCACCCAGTAGAGTACATGAGCCGCAAGACAACAGATGCCGAGGAGAAATATCCTTCTTATGAGCTAGAGGTACTCGCTATAGTACAGGCTCTGAAGAAGTGGAGAATCTACTTGCTGGGAAGAAGGATTAAGATCGTCACCGACTGCAATGCGTTTGCTATGACCATGCGGAAGAATGATGTCCCAGTGAAAGTATCTCGTTGGGCCATGTTTTTACAAGACTTTGAGTACATAATAGAGCATCGTCCAGGCACAAGGATGAAAGATGTCGACGCCTTAAGCCGCTTACATACCTTGTTGCTCCAAGAGTCAGTCAGACATCGAATTCAACAGGCTCAACTTCAGGATGAATGTATAAAAGCCATTTGTAAGGTCCTGGAAACACATACCTACGGCGACTTCTATCTGAAGCACGAAGTTCTTCACAAGTTCACACAGTTTGGTGCAGGATTGAAGTTGAAAAAGAAGTTCTTAGGGCCTTACGCCGTTACTCGTAAAATGAGACATGGTCAATACCTTGTCTAAAAAGTAGGAGATGATGAAGGCCCAGATTAAACGAACACTCGCTGAATATATGAAATTGTGGTCATCCTCATTCGGGTCGAATGAATTGTCAGAATAGCCAAATGTAGGATTGGCAGCCCTATTTATAACAGATCAGTGGTTCTGTTCCGTAACATTTTTCGGTAGTGTTAAAAAGCGTGAAAATTGCGCAAGAGTAGTAGAGATTGAGCATCAGCAGAGGAAGGTCGCGTGTGTCTCAGTAATAATTAATGTGTGAACTTAAGTATATAAACTGTATCAATGAAGTGTATTAATCGAAGAATAAACTATTAATAATCAATAAATAAATTTACGGAAGCAACGGAAGCCTTTCTCTACATATACTATGCCATACAGTCCTACATTCAAACGTTGCCCTGGTTTGTTGTGGATCGGGTCCGTGTATTTTGTAGGCAACTCCCATTCTTGTTTCGACACAAATAAATAAGTAAAACGATTTTTTAACCAAGCACTCCGAAAACCTGGACACATTTTTGAGAAAGACTAACAAAACAAAAAATAGATTTACTAACCATAATTGTCCCCTCATTAAAAATCAGAATAATACGATCTAATTAAAATGAATTTAAAAGAAAATTTAAAATGTATGTATTTCAAATTCTATATTTTCACAAGTGATTTCACTTGGGACGTGTCACTTGCAAGTGATTTCATAAGTAAAGCCGCATTGGAAATATTCTGAATTTCACAAGTGATATCACGTGGGACGTGTCATCGGCACGTGACAGGCCATACGACAATTGAGTATAAGGAACAAGTGAAATCCCGTGGGACTTCGAAAATTTTTCATTTGAATTTTCACTTGTGAAAAAGCGGACATCCCACACAATTGTCTATATGGAGTGTAAATGATCTACCCTTGCAGTTATAAATACGAAATTTAATTCGAAATTCTTAAAAATACAAAAAATGATGTTTCCATTAGAATAAGGTAATATGTATAATAGCACCGAAGCTATAATTTGTTTCATATTATTATCCCACCAATTTTCCTATCGTTCCTATTGCAGCTATATGATATAGGCGTCCGATTTTGATAAAATTAAATGCAAGACTCAGAACTAATTAAAAAATGTTATTTCCAAGCGAAGGAGGTTATATGTTAAAAAACACCGAAGCTATAATTTATTTTATATTATTTTCCCACCAATTTTCCGATCGTTCCTACGGCAGCTATACCATAAAGTTTCCGATTTTTAAAAAAATTAAATTCGATATTAAGAACTATTTAAAAAAAATTATTTCCAAACGTAGGAGTTTATATGACAAAAAACACCAAAGAAATTATTCAAACAAATTTTTTCCCGATTATTCCAACGGAAGCTATAAGATAGAGTTGTCCGATCATGCTGGTTCCGACTTATATAATACCTGCAAAAGAAATAAGACTTTTGGGAAAGCTTCAGCCCGATAGCTTTAAAACTGAGAGACTAGTTTGCCTAGCACAGACGGACAGACGTATATGGCTAGATCGACTCGTCTATTGATGCTGATCAAGAATATTTGGTGTTGGAAATGTCTCCTTCACTGCAGAAGTTTGCAACTTCTGACTGAAATAATTATATGCAAGGGTATAAAAAGGACAGAGACTGAGTGTCCGTTCTTGATTCCTAAAAAGTACAGATGTACATACGAGGGAGGTCCGATAAGTACTAAGCCTCCAAAAGAAAAACGAAAATTTTGGAAAAGTGGCGATTTATTTCTCAACATAATCTCCTTTTACCTCGATAAACTTGACACAGCGATGCTCCAACTTCTTTAACCCGTCTGAAAAATACGTTTTCTCGAGGTCTGCAAAATAGGCCTCTGTGGCGGCGACGACCACCTCATTCGACGCAAATTTCTGTCCAGCGAGTGATTTTTTCAAGTTTGGAAACAAAAATAAGTCACACGGGCCCAAATCTGGAGAATATGGTGGATGGGGTAGCAGTTCGTAGCCCAATTCGACCAATTTGGCCTTGGCGAGGGCGGAAGTGTGAGCCGGTGCGTTGTCATGATGGAAGAGCACTTTTTTCTTCGCCAAATGGGGCATAGTACAGCCCTGTGACCGTTTTGCCCTTTTGCGTCGTTGTAGATCACACCTTGTGAATCCCAAAAAACGGTGGCCATCACTTTCCGGCCGATGGGACAGTCTTCGCCTTCTTCGGAGCAGGTTCGCCGGGTGAAGTCCACTGTTTCGACTGTTCCTTGCTCTGGTGTGTACCAGTGGATCCATGTTTCATCGACGGTCACGAAACGACGCAGAAACTCCTTCGGATTGCGCTTAAACAGCGACAAGCACTGCTCTGAAGTGGTCTCACGGTTGCGTTTGTTGTCCGGAGTGAGCAAACGTATCTACGTAGGTAATGGATTGTAGATCGCTGTGCTGGATGTCACAATGCGCTATGCCCACAGCGTGGAGCTCCCGGGCGCACGACTTTCTATGCGCCAGCTGGCAAAGTGTAGCTCTAGATGTTACAGAGCAATTATTGACCGTGTGGATTTCTCCATCATAATCCGCTATGATCTTGTCCTCTAGCCTGAGCATCGTGTCGTGATGTGTTACGGGGAAAATAGTGATTTTAATACACGCCGATTTGATTTTAGGGAATTTAATAATAAATTGCAATATGTTAATGGACTGTAATATTTTCACGGACGCAACGGACAATATGTCTTTGATGGGAGTATCTGTGGGCTCCTCCATCCACATACCTTCCAGGTCTGCATGGTCTAGTATGCTAGGGCTAACGATATTGACTTTAGCAAGCGCTATTGCCAGTAATACATTTTGCAGCTCCATTGTAAGCATCCTATTTCGAGATAATAACATCTCATATAGGTGCCCCGAGTCAATTTGGGCTTTAAGTTTAATTTTTTCGAAAGCCTCTGCGTCCGGCGTTCCTGCCACTACCTTTAGCGCTATTTTAAGAAGTCTAAGCTTCTAGCTACTCTATAATGGATGCTCAACGACTCGAGCAGGTCACGCAGGTGAGCGACATCGACGCTAGAAAGTTTCTGACGAATGCGAATTCTTCCCATACTAGAATTCGACCATCAATGATGGGAATATATTTTGCCTGTGAGTAGTCCGTGACGTGGCCGATGTTAAGGTCAACAGGGATAGCAGGGATATATTTATTTGAAACAGAGTAGCCCACTACCAAACATAAAAACTAAAGCATGATTAAGCGTAATGATAACAAAAACTTGTGCCAAGTGGCTAGGGATGACAAATAGTGAAAATAATAAAAAATTTACCAGACGAATGACAACATGGTTGTGTTTCGCCTACCTAAGGTTGTCCTTATGGACTACCCTCCCCTTAATGAGGACTTTGGTCCCCATGTCCGCTTCCACAGTTTTCTCCTCACGTAATGGTGAAAGCTTCTTGCCTAGCCTCCTGTTGGATTTTACTAGGACATTGTCGCCAACCTTAAACACCCTATTTTGTCGGGAAGAATTTTCCCTAGCTCTAAGCTTGTCTTGGGCATGCCTAATCCTATCCTGAATTTCGTACTGTGAGTCACTCGATTGTGCCATAACCACATCGGCTGGCCTCTTGTCGATGACCGAATGGATAGATTTGTTGTACCTGGCAGTGGCCAGCAAAATTAGCTCCACGGTGTCGCTAATGCCTTTGTCAATTTTAAGGCATCTGGCGAGCTCCACTAGGGTGCTGTGGAAACGTTCCACTTGTCCGTTTGAGACGCTTTGGAGGGGCGGAGCATTCGAGATGCTAATGCCGAAGTGTTTTTCCAGCATGGTTAAAATAAAATAAAGTCAATAGATGACTTTAGCTTTGGGGAAAACGTTCAAGAGTTGTAATAGGGTTGGTTTAAGATCCTCAATGGTTCTAGATGGAGTCGGCTGGACCATGGCAAATTTTGAAAATTTTTCAATGCACGTAAGGAAGTATTTCCTACCGGTGGAAAAAATGTCTGAGTTCTTGTTTCTGAGTTCTTGTTTCCTTGGGTGCCTGTCATACTTTGTCTTTTCACATGTCCTGCAGTTAGTGACGATTTCATTCGCCAAATTTGCCATTTTTGGAAAGTAATACTCTGAGAGTACTTGTTTAACATTTTCCTGTGCCGATCTGTGGGCCCTATTATGCTCAGCAGTGAGGATTTCTCGCCTCTCAGCGACTGCAAAAATATCCGTAACACGGTTTTTGCAGTGCCAAATTTTGGTGGCTGGGAATTGCCGAACCAATTGATTCTATATCATCGCTAGCGTGTGCAAATCGCAATGAATGGCGTTTACGCCCTTAGGGACAATAATGTCTGCAAGCTCCTCAAGCAACGACTCCTTGCATACGAAGTTAATGTCATGACGTTTCTTGTTTCCGAAGAGCACGAAGGTGCGTTTCGACGGAAAGCGCGCTTCCTCCAGATTTATCTGGTTCTGAAAGCAATTCAAAGGTTTATCCGTGGTTTCAATTGTGTGTGTTTGCGACATTTCACTGTGAATAGTGGCCGCAACGTTAAGTTGCTGTCTGGAGAGGGCACCTGCGACGAGGTTATCCTTGTCGGGCTTGTAAAAAATTATAGCGCCGGACTCGTCAATGCGAGCTTTCCACCTTTTGATTTTCGCATTCGGATTGGATTCCGACACTGCGAAAGTCAATGGTTGGTGGTCAGTAAAAATATTTATACCCTTGACTGCATATAAATAATGGCGCAATTTGACCAGTGCCCAAACTATGGCTAATAGCTCCCTTTCGTTGGTAGCATAATTAACCTCCCTGTCCTTTAAAGTCCTCGAGATCATAGTAATAGGTCGTCCCTCTTGGGATAACACCGCGCCAATGCTATGTGCTGAGGCATCCGTCGTTAGATCGTTGCTGCTCATTAAACTGCACCTGGATATTTTTGTATCTGTGACTACTGACAGTTCCGTTTTCCCCTTTTAGAATGTCAGAAACGGGTCTAGCTATCGATGCAAAATCTTTAATAAAGCATCGTTAATAGCTAGCCAGGCCTAAGAATGACCTGACCTCGAATACGTTTTTAGGTTCGGGGAATTCCTGAATGGCCCTAATTTTATCTGGGTCAGTAGTGGCACCGTTGTTGGTGACAATGAATCCCAAAAAGCTAACGCTTTTTTTGAAAAAACGTGATTTCTGTGCTGACACCCTCATGTTAGCATCGTGTAGGCTCTTAAGAACCCAGTCTACGTGCCGGATGTGGGCGTTTTCGTCTTCTGAAAAAACGATAACATCATCAACATAAACATAGCAGAATTTGCCGATCTGTTCTCGTAGAATATCATCAATGGTTCTCTGGAAGATGCTGGCAGCATTCTTCAACCCAAATGGCAGTCGGCGAAACTCATATTTCCCCCCATTTACGGAAAAGGAAGTTTTTTCGCGGTCGCGCTCTGCCAGTGTAATCTGGTGGTAGCCAGACTTGAAGTCTAGCGTTGTGAAGTACCTGGCCTTGCCTAAGTTTCCAAGTATCATAGAGATGTTTGGCTTAGGGTAGCGATCGGGTATCGTCCTTTCGATCAATTTGCGAAAGTCCAACACCAGCCGCATTTTTCGGTTGCCCGATTCGTCGACGCCCTTTTTATCTACCACCCATATTGGGTTATTGTAGGGGGATTTCGACTTTTGAATTATGCCATTTTTCAGCATGTCTTGAATTTCGCTGTTGACGAAATCTGCCGCTCCCATTGGGTATGGGTAAAGTTTGGCATAATTGGGTTCCTCACTAACAGTTCTGATGGTGGCAACCACCGACGTGTTGTAAAGAAGGGCTTCGTTGGGGTTCGCGAAGGCTTTCTTCCTGTCGCGGAGCATTTTTACAAAAGCATCCCTAGCTAGAGGCGGTGCATCGGAGCAATCTACGTTAGTAAAATTGACATCGGGGCATGATTGAAATTCTACTTTTTCTACTTCGTTTCCCCATTTGAGGTGGCCGGCGGCTAAAAAAAGTGATACCCCTGCCTGTCAAGACAGGTCAAGACCAACAATAGCATCAAAGGAGGACAAATCAGGTAAGATGAAGAACGTGGCCTTCAAGTTAATAATTGATACAAAGCATTTCTTAGTAATTGTGGTGGCGCCATGAGAAGCTTCATGTCTACAAGCTGCGGTGGTGTACGTTTCTTCTGCATTGACATGGTGAACCCTCTGTTTTTTATGTGGTCCCGATCGATCGGACGCGGCCGGCTTCCTATTTTGGTATGCCGGGGCCTGAGATGGTTTAAGCATCCAGGACAGTGACAACATCCATGGGTTAGAGAGTATTTCTTTGAAGCCTATCACTGCGTGGAGCAGAGTGTACTTGAGCTTTGTGCTGTTTATTGAAGTACGGATTTTTACTAGTACCTGGTTGCGGATTAGCATGAGGATTGGCCTGTTGTAGTAGTAGTAGTTTTTTGTGCCTTTCCTCCTGGCTTCTTGCAAAAGATGATGCAAAGATGTACCTTTCATGGTTGGACTCCACTTCTTGAGCCAATGCAAGTGCTGATGGCATGTCCTTCGGCCGAGAAGAGGACGTCGGTGAGACTGCGTTTTAGTCCAGAGATAAATACGCGGAGGGCATCGTCCCGGAATTTTTCGCATAAAACATGTGCCGCCGAGGCTTCATATGACATAGTTGCCTTATTAGTGAGGAGGGTAAGCTTCCTTTCCACCTCGTCGTAATACTGTAGAAGCGAGAGATTTCCCTGTTTGAGGGTACCCATCTCCTGCTCTATGACGTGCATTGTTCGCTTGTCACTGTATGTGAAATCGAGTCGATTTATAATCGCATCGAAGTTCAGCACGGTGCCAAATGAAGATAGTACGGCATCGGCAGGGCCTCTAATCTTACTCCTAATAATAATAACCGCCTGATAATGGCGTGAACTACTGCTGCTGGCCACCAGGAGACGTATATCTCCTGGGTTCCCGCAAATTCGGGCAGGCACTTGACAGCGTCTGGCGGCTCATTACAAACTATGTCCCTGTTTATATCTATAGGTGCATAAACTTTAATCTGAGGGGCTACTGTTTGGGCGGGCGCGATTTGTATCGCCGCCACTTGGCGGGCCAGTTCCTGAATAGTCTGACGTAATTGATCTTCCCTACGCTGGCCGTCTGCGGACGTTTCCTGTAGGGCATGGTTAACGGCAGCCTGGACGACCGCCTTTATTAAGTCTGGGTTAAATGCCATATTTATGGCGGCGGATGTGCTAGCGTTTACACTTTTCGGTGTAGAAGCTCTGGTCGGCCCTTCGGTCTCGGACTCAAAGTCGCTGTCGAACTGTTTGTTATTCCTATATTGCTGGAACGGGTCGCTCATATGGAGCTGTGTAAGCTAAATCGCAATAGCGAATTAATGTATGTTCAAGCAGTCTTGCCCATGGATATGGCAAGGGGGCTGCGGGGGCTAAGTCGCCGCGTGGTAACAAAGGAACAAAAAATTGCCACAGTCGAGGGACCCTGGTGGCTAAGCTGCCACTCTGATGGACAATACAAACGTCGGGGTGTCGAGTTCGAGTGTTGTAGTGGAGTGGGGAGCGATAAAAAGACAAACCCAAGATTGTTGCGAAGCTAATACAAAGAATTTCGGTGCAGGGAAAAAAAAACAACTACATATAAAGGGTGAATTAAACGCACGTAATTTAAGTGAGACAGTGACAGTCGCCAAAAAAATAATTCAATAAATGCAAAATTAATTTAGTTTCCAGCAGCGCCTTTGCGCCTAGTCTGGGATAATTAATAAGTCTGGTTGATATATGGGCAATAATGTTTGGCACTAAGATATTTATTTAAAAAATTTAAATAATGCAAACAACACACAACGATAAACATTTACAATATCACATGTGATAATACCAATTAAATTGTCAAACAATTAACGAGTATGTTAATTAATAAAAATGTTCACACGCAAATTTAATACGGAGCTGCAGAAAATATTCTGGCAGTGTATGTAATTAAATATTTAGCAAATGCAGATGCCGGGAAAATATATGTATGAGGGGCTCACTTACATGGTTTCCCAATTTTATATTAATGAGTAATTTATGTTGGGCGCCAATTAGGTTTAGTATGGGGGTAGCTGCAGAAGAGTCCCTAGCTGCAGTCCTCAATCAGTAGCCGGTTGGCCGATGGTCAAAATTGATGTGATCTCTGAAAGTGATAATTGTCCAGCTTTCTTCGTAGCAGCTCTCGATTAGCTGCCGGTAGTCGGTTGATTAGCTTCTCATCTACTGAAGAGTTATGATGATTACGCTGGAAGGGTAACTGACCTCCGTTCGCTGCTGGCCTAGAGACTCAGTCAGTGTTTAAGTAATAAGAAGTTATACGGCGGTTGCCGGAGTTATTTCAGAATGAACTTCTGTTCTTTATTCTTTGAATGTTGAAAATGAACTGAATCTTAAAGCTTACATAATTGAACTTCATAGCGGCCACTCCAATGGGCAGAGCTTGCCGGCTATGCATGAGCTTCCGGCTAGACGCTGTGTCAGCAGTTTGGCCGGAGCGGACTTTTGGGCGATCGGTTAATGCCGTCGCCCGGCTGAGTAGTTAACTTATATATATTCTTGATCAGCATCACTAGACGAGTCGATCTAGCCATGTTCGTCTGTCCTTTCGTTTCTACGGAAACTAGTCTCTCAGTTTTAGAGCTATGGAGCTGAAACTTTCCCAAAAGTATTCTTTCTTTTGCAGGTAGCATATAAGTCGGAACCAGCCGGATCGGACCACTATATCTTTTAGCTCCCATAGCAATAATAGTAAAATTTTTTTTTAAATTACATCTTTGGTGTTTTTTTAACATATAACCACCTACGCTTGGAAATAACATTTTCTAATTAGATCTGAATTTCGAATTTAATTTTATCAAAATCGGGCGACTATATCATATAGCAGACAAAGGAACGATCGGAAAATTGGTGGGAAAATAATATGATACAAATTATAGTTTCGTTGTTTTTTGACTGACATCTTGACATCTACCTAGCAGATAGTAACCATCTAATAACACCAGTTTACAAAAAAAAATTGATGAAATACGCCTTTCAGGAAACCTTTGTTTTCCGGTAAGATACATCTCCCTGATTAAGAAAAGGGCACTTAAAATTTTTTCTATGGTACCAATTTTTTTTAAAGTGTAAAAAACGTTTTTTGCACTTTTTTATTTTATAACTTGAGTTGTGATAAACCGAATTCGGTCATTAAGGACTCATTTTACAGGTAATAGAATGCCCTTTAACTTTCTTATACACATCATTAAGTTCCATTCATTAGTTCAAAAGCTACACTTCGTCAAAGTTGAAAAATTTGGAAAAAAATCAAAAACGCTGGCATAAATGGCTTCTTTAAAAATACACGCGTAAAAACCGAAATTAGTTTTATGTTTTTTTCTTGATGGCTGAACCATAACGGAGAATATGCGCCATAGATCACGACAATCCGTTGGTAAATCGATTTTTAACAGATTTTTAAACGTATATACCCAAGTTCATTATTCGGGAGCAGCGGCCGTTAAACGTTATTTTAAATTTTCAGTGTTGGGGAACGTAAGAATTTGGTGCAAGTTGTTATGCATAACGTCAGTTTCCTTGCTAAAAATATATGAAAATGATTTCCTCGTAACTGCAATCGCATACTCTTTAGCTTGCCCAGCGCTATAGCAAAGAAACTGACGTTATGCATAACAACTTGCACCAAATTCTTACGTTCCCCAACACTGAAAATTTAAAATAACGTTTAACGGCCGCTGCTCCCGAATAATGAACTTGGGTATATACGTTTAAAAATCTGTTAAAAATCGATTTACCAACGGATTGTCGTGATCTATGGCGCATATTCTCCGTTATGGTTCAGCCATCAAGAAAAAAACATAAAACTAATTTCGGTTTTTACGCGTGTATTTTTAAAGAAGCCATTTATGCCAGCGTTTTTGATTTTTTTCCAAATTTTTCAACTTTGACGAAGTGTAGCTTTTGAACTAATGAATGGAACTTAATGATGTGTATAAGAAAGTTAAAGGGCATTCTATTACCTGTAAAATGAGTCCTTAATGACCGAATTCGGTTTATCACAACTCAAGTTATAAAATAAAAAAGTGCAAAAAACGTTTTTTACACTTTAAAAAAAATTGGTACCATAGAAAAAATTTTAAGTGCCCTTTTCTTAATCAGGGAGATGTATCTTACCGGAAAACAAAGGTTTCCTGAAAGGCGTATTTCATCAATTTTCTTTTGTAAACTGGTGTAATAGCTCATAACAGTTAACAACAGCTACTGATCAAAGTCGAAGCAGGTCAACCGCCAGCTAATGATGCTTTCGAAATTTGTTATAATGTTATTATGGGTTAGAACAAATGAATGCTTTAAAAATAAGTCAACATCTGAGAAAGATTACATTGTGAGAACTATTTTACATCTAACATGGGAACCAAGCGAAAATCTGCGTTTGGAACGAAGATTAATAACCGACATGATTCTTACAGAAGGATGGACTAAAAAAATTAATTATATACAAATATACATAAAATATAATTAATTATGAATTTAATAAAATATGTTTACAGTAATAAAATATATAAAAAAATATTGAATGATCCTACAAATTTTGATTCTGACTGTAATGTCCTTGGGTCTTGGGCATGTGACTTTAATGACGGTCAGGTAATGATAGTTCACTGCAAGTGTGTTTGGCTAACACATCTTAAAAACATTAACTTGTGTACTTTGATAATTCTTAATAAGAGACTACAGCAACTCATAATACTTGTTAACATTTAGTTACCATCTAAAACCAAGTACTTTACAGATACTATACAGATAGTAACCATCTAAAAACAAGTACTGTACAGGTACTATACAAAAGGTAACCATCTAAAAACAAGACTTAAAAGAAAGTAACCATCAAGATACTGCTAGGTAACAACTAAATACAACGTGTGCAACGTGTCAAGTCTTTGTCGGTACGACTACTACCCTAAAAAATTGTATATCTCTTGATAATCTTCAAAGTCAAATCTTATTAGATAAATATCTTATATTTATTGTATTTTTAAGAATTTCGAATTAAATTATATATTTATAACTGCAAGGGTATACAATCTTCGGCTTGCCGAAGTTAACTTCCTTTCTTGGTCTCTGTGTAGCAGTGTATAAGTACCCTTCAGTTCCACAAAAAAGGGTCACTTGTGAATCACCTTTTGAATCCCGTGGGACATTTCCTCTTGGACAAGTGAAGAACAAGTGACACTCCATATAGACAATTGTATGGAATGTCCACTTTTTCACAAGTGATAATTCAAATAAAAATTTTTCGAAGTCCCACGGGATTTCCCTTGTTCCTTATACTCATTTGTCGTATGGCCTGTCACGTGCCGATGACACGTCCAACGTAAAATCACTTGCGAAAGTCAGAATATTTTGAATGAGTTTTCACTTACGAAATCACTTGCAAGTGACACGTCCCAAAGGAAATCACTTGTGAAATTCAGAATTTTTTTCCATGAGTTTTCACTTATGAAAACAAAGAATTTAAAATACATACATTTTTAATTACATTTAAATTCATTTTATTTAAATCGTATTATTCAGATTTTCAATAAAGGGACAATTATTGTTAGTATTACTAAATTTTTGTTTTGTTAGTTCCCTACAGTTCCAAAAAAAAAGTTTCACTTGTGAATCACGTTGAGAATCACCTGGGACATGTCCTCGTGCACAAGTGAAGAACAAGTGACGCTCCATATAGAAAATTGTATGGGATGTCCGCATTTTCACAACTGAAAATTCAAATGAAAATTTTTCGAAGTCCTAGGGGATTTCACTTGTTCCTTATACTCATTTTTCGTATGGCCTGTCACGTGCCGGTGACTCGTCCCAAGTGAATCACTTGGGAAAATCAGAATTTTTCCTTGAGATTTCACTTGTGAAATCACTTGCAAGGGACACGTCCCAAGTGAAACACTTGGGAAAATCAGAATTTTTCCTTGAGTTTTCACTTGTGAAATCACTTGCAAGGGACACGTCCCAAGTGAATCACTTGTGAAAATCAGAATTTTTCCTTGAGTTTTCAATTAAAAAAATATAGAATTTAATTCATTTCATTTTAATTCATTTTAATTATATGGTACTATTTAGATTTTCAAAAATTGTACAATTATTGTTTCTGTTTTTTTGCTTCGTAAGCTTATTTTTAACGTTAGACATCGCCGTTCTTAAACGTTTAAAAATGCGTTTTATTTGTTTAATTGTATATTTACCTTTTATAGCTTGTTGCAGAATTTTTATTGGCACAAAACATTTCGTCATCCACTTTCGGCTAACGGAACCCATTGAATACCTTCAAAATTTACGTACTTTAAACTAAGATCAATGCACAACATCTTAAACTTAATGTAGCACTTACCTGACTTTATTATATTAACTAAACGATTAAAGTAACTCTGCTGCGCACCATTAAAATAGATGCTTCCCTTTCAATCACTCAAACAGAATGCACCAAGTCTTCTCACCCCTTTACTAGATTTCTTTTGTTTTCTCTTCGCTGTTGGCGCGTGCCACTGCACCTATACCCTTTCTAAAGTGAAATATATCCGACTATATAGTTTTTACTTCTTGAGTAAAAAATTCAATACGATTTTTTTTTAAATGTTAATACTTAAATGTTTTAAATACTTAAATCAATTTTAACGGACTAAATTTCTATAACTACTATAAAATTATATTGTAATAAGAATGTATAATAAGTAAATATAACATACTAAGTAAATTCAATTTACTAAATTTTACTATAATCAAATAGTTTACTTTTATAAAACAATATTAGTTGTTTTTTTCGATACACAATAATGCTCCTAAAATATTAGGGCATTCACATGTCGCTTCTCCACGAAAATTTTTCCGCCGAAATATTAGTCGCTAGCCGAACATAACGGAGAGACGCAAAAAAAAATAACGGACCAGCCGAAATTTGTCTCTGCGAGCGCGGAGTGCAGGCAGATTATAAGACAAGAAAGAGAGGGAAATATCCGAATATCTGCCTCTCTTTGTTGCACGATCGTTTTCGTGGGCAGTCTTCTACGCTGCGCCGACTGCTCTGCTGACGTCAACAGCGGCACAGCGTTTTATATATGATGGACGTTGATGCACTACGAGCAGTACAAACAAGTGGCCCAACGACACCAAGCACGTGCTTGTTACGCGCGGGACCCTTTTATCAATTTGGGCAAAAAATACGAGTTCGCGAGGAAGATACAAAAAACAAATAGAGACGGGACACAAATGAAAATAAAAGAAGCATCTAAGAATGAAGCAAATGAGTTAAAATATTAGTTTTTAATACCGGGATAGAAGTTGAAGTGCAAATTAAATAATAAAGGTTGTTATAATTATTACATAGAACGCGAAAGGGCTCGTGCAGACAAAAATTAGATGTACATCGTGGCAAATTTAGGGGATAATAATTTCGTGTTAGTCTAACAGGAACATTGAAAGTTAGGCGGTTTACAAGTTCTACAGAATCAATATCACCTCTTATAAGATTTTGCAAAAAAATAGTACCAAGCATTGTTCTACGATTTGCAAGGGTAGGTAAATTAAGCAATAGTAATCTACTCTGATAGGAAGGTAGCCTTATGTTTTGATCCCAGTTCAAACTACGAAGGGCAAAAAGAAGAAATTTTTTTTGTACCGACTCAATACGGTCAATATGCACTTGATATTGTGGACTCCAAACCGAAGAACAATATTCCAAAATAGGACGGACAAGGGAGGTAAATAATAATTTGGTTGTATAAGGGTCATCAAATTCTTTTGACCAACGCTTTATAAACCCAAGAACACTCATGGCCTTGCTGACAGTGGACATTATGTGGCAGTCAAATTTAAGTTTTGGGTCCAGAAGAACGTCATTAACTGAATATATACGGTATTTTGAAGAGAGTAACTAACAAAAGTAGGAGTACCCCTATGAAAAGTCATAACGTTGCATTTAAGGCAGTTCAAATTTAAAAGGTTATACTCACACCATCCCTGAAAACAATCAATATCTGACTGTAAGTTGAAACCCGACGCTATATCATTATGTGATAAACAAAACTTAACATCATCAGCATACATTAGTACACGAGAGTGTGTTATGATAGAGGGAAGATCGTTAATAAACAAAGTAAACAGCAAAGGGCCCAAATGACTACCCTGAGGCACTCCAGATGTCACATAGATCAGTTTTGAGGCAGCGTTCTTGAATATAACCCTCTGAGTCCTACCATCCAAATAACTTGAAATCCAAGTTAATAGATTACATGGAAAACCAAGCTGATTTAATTTGAATAAGAGAAGAGAGTGGTTGACAGAGTCAAAGGCCTTACTAAAATCTGTGTATATAACGTCAGTCTGCATTTTATTCTTAAATCCATTTATTACAATAGATGACAATTCCAGAAGGTTAATGGTGGTCGATCTTCGCTTAACAAAACCATGCTGACACGGTGATATTAGCGAGGAACATAAATGTTGCAAATGAGAAGTAATAATACGTTCAAATGCTTTAGGAATTGCCGACAATTTAGAAATACCTCTGTAATTCTGGGCATCCGCCTTCGCACCCTTTTTGTGAAGTGGAATGATAAAAGAGTCCTTCCAGATAGTAGGAAAAACTGACGATGAAATAGACAAATTAAAAAGTTTAAGAATCGGTTTACATATGGTTGACGCACAAAACTTAAGCACACACCCGGGGAGTCCATCAGGACCGGGAGAATAAGTTGGCGTTGTTTTTTCTAAGTCTCTTACGAGAGAAATTTCCGTAATTTCAGGGGTAAAGATACAATTTGCCTTATTTAAGGGATTAGGGTAGTTAGAATTTGACCAAGCAGCCGAACTATAAGTAGTTTGGAAAAACTCGGCAAATAAATCAGCAATTTCAGAATCCGTCGATGCCTCCACTGAGTTAAAACGTACCGATGAAGGCAATGCAGACGACTTACGCTTGGGATTGACAAAGTTATAAAACTGCTTCGGATCATTTGAAAATTCAAATTTACATCGACTTAAATACATAGAATAGCAATGACTATTGAGAACATTAAAATCCGATCGAGCCACCACATATTTCGAAAAATCAGATGGCTTACCCGATTTCTTATACTTTTTATAAGTGTTTGTCTTAAGGTTTTTAAGTCTTTGAAGCGCATTGGTAAATCAAGGTGGCCTGTTTGTCTTTGAAGGAAACCTATCAGGAACGCATTCATTAAAAAAGGTATTTAACACTATATAGAAGTGTTCAGTGGCACTTTCAATATCCATACAATTGTACAATTCTGTCCAATTATATTGAGAAATCATGTCGTTAAGTTTTTTATAGTTACATTTTCGGAAACATCTCACTTTAGTTTGAGAAACTAAAGGAGAGAGGGTATCAACGCATGGGAGGCAGATTGTCAATTCCATTGTTGGATGATATCGGTCTTCAGGTACAACAAGAGCGTCAATTCTAGATACCGTGACTTCAGACGGGTCTGAAACAAACACAAGATCTAGTTGTCTATTTAATGAATTCCGTATAAAGCTTACTTGCTGTAACGATAATTCTAGAAGACCATCTACAAAATCATGGGCGGATAGAGGTATAGCAACTAGTGAGTCAGTAGGAGGAGACCAAGAAATATCAGGGAGATTAAAGTCACCCAAAACAATCAAAAGGTCACTGTTAGAAAGAAGGGATAGAACAGATTTTATCGCAGACAGGTGGTGCTCATAAATTATTAAATCAGAGCCAGGTGGAATATAGGAACATGTAACAAATATTGAGAATGATTGCAAGGAAACTTTCACACTAACAAATTCAATTTCATTAGGAGTATCAGAGTTAATTCTCTCGGATGTTAGGCTAGTGCTAACGGCAATCAGCACACCGCCTCCCCTACGTGAGGTGCGATCGGTCCTATAGGCATTAAAATTGTTTGACAGAACTTCATTGTCAGATATCTCCGGTTTCAGCCAAGTCTCCGTAAAAGCCAAAATTTCAGCAGTAAATGCAGAGGAGTCAGCATAAAGCTTGGGTAGCTTCATATTTAGTCCCCTAACGTTTTGATAAGCCAAAAATAAACTTTTTAGTTTTTTGGCGCAGTGGAAGGTCTATTATTTGTTCTCGGTTTATTGGGAACAAATTCTTTTATTACTAAATCATCATTAAGCCAAAAGCTTTCAGAAAGTAGTACCTTAAACACATCAGGCGGAGCAAATATTTTAAACGACGATATACTACGAGCATATGAAAATCTAAATTGCTCAACTGAAATATTCTCGGATGGGAATTTTTCTCGAATAAATTCCGAAAACATCCTCAGATGTGGTATCTGGGGTGAATCTCGAAACAAATAATTGTTTTCTATGTGGAACAACCGATAATTTCTTACGTCCCCCAGTAGCAGATTGCACCTCACTAAGCTGAGAGCCAGAAACGGTAACTTCTGTACCTATAGGTACGGTCGGCACCGTAGCCGGCACTGAAGGTTTTTTTACCACCCGACTTCGAGAAGCAGTGACTTCACCTAAAACAGCTGTATCCATAGGCGCAGTGGGTTCACTTACCACAGTGTCAACAGAGACTGCTGCAGCCACCAAATTCGGATTTGGGGTGGATTCCGTGACCGTATTAACTGCCGCTAAGCTGGTTTTTTTACGTTTAGGCGACTCAGTTAGTAATTTTTTATTATTAAATTGGGCACAAACGGAATTGAACCCCTCATTGAGCTGTTTAAAAGCACCAGAGAGATTCAAGAGGCTGTCTCGAGTCTGCTTCATAAAGCCGCTCATCTCAACAACCATTTCCTTGCAGGATCCACATGACCACATGAGTCCAGAATTCTGATCAATAAAGTCTTTGACTCTACCAGTAAATCCTGCGCATTTTACGTGCATTATCGACTGGCAGAGCCAGCAGAAAATAAATGGATCTTTAGTTGAAGACGAAAGAGTACAATTCTTCTTAGAGCACACAAGAGCCATTTTAAGGAAATTAAATAAAATAAAATAATATATGAAAAATACCTCGAGTAAATTTGGCACTGGGATCAAATTCCAAAACCACAAAGGCACAAAACACGAAAAAAAATAAGAGCGCGAGATCGCGTAATAATTTAAATGTAAGAGAGCACGAGAGAAAAAATTTTCTGTCGATTGAGCGTTGCTTGTGGGACACTGACAACTTTACGCAGGAACAGTTACAATGTAAAGCAAGCAAGAGAGAGAGAGAGAGAGACAAGAGAATAGCACACCAAAAGTCTACCAGAAATTTGGCAGGTTCAGAGAGAGTTTAAGTTACAGTTGTAATATAGAGCGGGAGAGAGAGTGAGAATCAAAGAGTTTTAGCAAGTTTAGTGAGTATAAGAATTACACTAACAAAGCTAGGAGATTAAACAAATCTAATATAAATGTTAAAATATCTATAATAACTGGGAGATCTAGTAAAAAATACTAAACACACTAACCCAGCGGTTAGACTAAGCTTTGTTAATAAACAAACACAAAACACTCGCAAAAAATCACAGAATAGACAAAAATTCAGAGCACAAGAGTAAACACAACCGTTCACAAGCGACGCTAAATCGATAGGCACAAAAAAAAACAAAAAAAGCTTTTTGCCTTGAGCCATGTCACCGCGTCCCTACTGCAGAACTGAAGGGTTTGTTTTTCACGTTCGTCATCGCCTTTCTCAAACATGTGTCCGGGTCCTCGGAGTCCTTGGCCAGCACTCCTAAAAAAAATGTGTGGGCATATGATTAAAAATTTTTTTTACTTGTTAATTAGTATATTTGCCTTTTAGAGCTTTTTTGTAAACCCTTTGCGAAATTTGTTTTGGCACAAAACATTTTATCATCCACTTTCGGCTAACGGAACCCATTGAATACCTTCAAAGCTTTAAACTAAGATCAATGTACAACATCTTAAACTTAACGTAGCACTTACCGGATTTTATTATATTAACTTAAAGAAACAATTAAAGTAACTCTGCTGCGCACAGTTAAAATGGATGCTTATACCACTTATACCATTTTTAAAGCGAAAAATACCCGACTATATCATTTTTACTTCTTGAGTAAAAAATACAATATGAATTTTTTTTAAATGTTTGTACTAAAATATTTTAAATATTAAAATTAATTTTAACGGACTAAATTTCTATAACTAAACTAAAAAATGATGTTGTAATTAAAATGTATTATAAGTAAACATTACATTATAAGTAAATTAAATATACTTAATTTTACTCTAATCAAATAATTTACTTTTATAAAACAATTTTAGTTGTTTTTTTCGATAAACAATAATTCTCACAATATTAGTTGATTTTATTTCGATATACAATAATGCTCCTAAGATATTAGGGCATTTAAAACAATATTAGTCGTTTTTTTTTTCGATATACAATAATGCTCCTAAAATATTAGGGCATTCACGCCGAAATGTTAGTCGCTAGCCGAACATAGCAGAGAGACAAAATTTGTCTCTGAGAGTGCCGAGTGCAGGCAGGTTATAAGACAAAGATAGAGAGAGAACTTCCGAATATCTGCCTCTCTTTGTGGCCGATCGTTTTCGTAGGCAGTCCTCTACGCTGCGCCGACTTCCCTGATGACGTCAACAGCGGCACAGCGTTTTAGGCACAAAAAAAAGCCTTTTGCCTTGAGCCATGACACCACGTCCCTACTGCAGACCTGAAGGGTAACGAGTATTAAAAACATGAAAATATTAGTAATGGGAAAAAAGGTTTTTTGGGACCACCCCAAAAGATTTTAATAAAAGTTTCACAATAAGATAACAAGATTTAATTTTTCTAATATAAGTTAGAGTCAAGGGAATGTTTTGTTATTTCAAAAATATGTTTAATAACTCCATCTTTACTCTAATTTTTATGTGCTTCTGCACTTTTTATGTATATAGTCAAAATAGTTCGGTAAGTATGTTAAATAAGTAATTAATTGAAAGTTATAAGACAATTACATACCCTAATTTATTTCAGCTTAAAATGTGTTATGACTTTATCAAGTCAACTGCAAGTTTGAACTATTATGACATTAATAATGCAATGTGTGAAGATTTAGTTTGCCTCAAAACCAATCACCAAATTTTTAAGCGTATGTACGATACAAATACTGGGCGTTGGATCCCTTATTTAGTAGATTGCAAAACGACAATAAGTATAAAGAAGCACTGTCCAGATGAACTGTATGAAATTCGATCGCATAGCAATGTTACAATTTGCTTAAAAATTTCAAAGGAAGTTCAAGCTTACAATGAAGAATTTTGCTATGGGTCAAATATAATTACTCCAACAGAAATTTTCAAATTAACTAAGTTTTTTATAAAGAAGAAAATTAATGAATATTGGCTGCCAACAAGGCGAATGCCATTTAAAGTGCGTTTGCCAGCAAAAACGTGGAGGAAAGTATTACATAATAAATTAATACAGTTTAAGAACAAATCTGATGAACACTGTTGTAAGCACATCCTAAATAATCCAAGTATGTTGAACTCTGAAATTGTAGTAGTCGCTGTACCCTGCAACACTTTTATTAACGCTGTCTACATTTTCAATTCGGAATTGCTATATAGTGCTGGGTGTCCGAACGGTTTTGGAGCCTTAACATATCGGCCTCACGACTGTTTTGGTATTGATTGGAAGAAAAAAAAAATTCAAAATTTTCCAAGAAAAATGTTCGCAAAGTATGTGACAGAGAAAAAATATATATATTTGTTTAAAATTGATTATTTTTTTGGTACTTTTGGAGCTGAGTATACTATTTTAATGAACCCATTTAAAATAATTAAAATTGTTGGAAAAGGTATGAAATGGGTTTCTGCTTTGAGCAAACAAAATACCGAGCCAACAAATGCAGTAAAAATGGTATTAAAAGTGGATGGAAAGACTAAAACGTTAATACTGCTTGCTTATAACCGGAAGTACTTGTGGGCAAATAAGGAAATTCATCTTGGAGTAAAATGTTTTACATATTCAGAATACGGCACTTTAAAAAAAGCAAAGGCGGATCTTGTTTGTGAGAAAAAAAAGCAAACCTTCTCTATTTTTCAAGTTAATTTGGTTTCGAAGTATGGTACCGAATATTATTGTGAAGGTCACAGAATTTTAGATTTCCAGTCAGTGTCCACCCAACTATTTATAGCTCCCATCCCGAGCCAAGGGCATGGATTTGTTAGACGTTGGAATGTCTTATGTATTCGTCATGATTGCCAGAATAATATGTGCAACGTCTTAAGCATAGACTCCATAGTAACTGGTAAGAAACTAAGAAGCCTCATAAAAAGTAGAACTAGTAATAGCAACTTAGATGAGCTTGTTGTACACTGTGTTCGAATTGTGAATGTTGAATGCAAGACGAAAATGTTTGTGTATCTCAGTAAAAACTCGACAGCTCTCATACGTAATGAAAACCTATGTTTTCCAGAGCGATTATTTTCCAAAAATGACATGAAGAACCAATGGGTATTAACTCGCTTCGGAAAACTTGCAAGGACTAAAAGAATATGCCTTAAAAAAAATGACATGCCTTTTTCTAGATTATGTAAAGGTGACTTAAGTGGACCCTTTTGGAGAAAATTAAGAAAACTAATCGTATGCAAAAACACAAACAAAATTACAAAAATATTTCATGATTTATGGAAATCATATACGCATAGCTCGAGTCCAGAAATAGTATTAAATAATATTAAAGACATAATCACAAAAAACAAAAAAATACTAGTACCTGTTGATATACTGCTTATTTCTAATATTATTCAAATTGCCCTTGAGAACATTTTAGAAAACAAATTGTATTGGGTTACATTTGAAGGTTTTGTAAAATGGAGAAATGTTTTCGCTGATATTTTGAATACTTACAATTCAATAATAAGTATTGACTTCAGCGTTCTTAGAAGGTCAGCTAAGATAAACGCGACAAACAAGTTATTGGAATCATTTGAACGATCTGTCGACACTATTTCAACTAAATTGTTCTTTATTCACACCGACATTGCTGAAGAAGACTTTGACTTAGAAGTACAAAGTGAAACCATAGACTATGATGATATAGGAGTTTCCGTACATATTTCGAAGTACATTTTATATTTCCTTATCAATCCTCTTGTTGCTAATGTTTCTGGAATAGCTCTGTTTAAAAATAAAAAGTCTGGAGAAATACATCAACAATTAAAAGGAGCATTTATAAATGAACATTACCGATTTCTCCAAACAAATCATGACATTAATGATGTTGTAAAAGAACCAAACCTACAACTTGGTGTTTATTTACCAAACCATCTTTTAGCTAAATTAAAAGCATTATCTGGCTGGCTTTCATCCGCAAACAATAAAAGTGACCCTATTGTTGTTGTTAAGGTATACTCAAATGACAAACTGTTTCAACATTCTACTGGATCTAAAAAGCTTTTAAGTCGTATAGTTTCGATATCATTACCTGGATACAGTTCCATTCTCCCTGAACCTTTACCACTTATCTTAAGAAGGACGATTAAAAACGATGTAAATATGTCTGGTTCTTGTCAATATTGGAACTACGAATACTGGGCAACTGATGGTATATTAACGCTAAGCCAATCGGAAACTAAAGAAGGTGTGGTGGTCTGTCTTTTAAGGCACTTGGCACCATCTGCATATCTTATAGGAAATAATATTTAAACTGAAAAGTATATAAAAATAAATGATCCAAAATTTCATAAAAATATCATCAATATTACACTATTAGCTTGCTGCCTAATCTTTTTGCTTTTGGGAGTAAGACGCTTTATACTGCAATGAAATAATCGAGCTTCTAGTCATCGCCTATTAAATAATTTGATTGACAACAAAAAGCGCTGATTTTAAAATTGTATTTTAGTAAAAATGTATATGTAATCTATAAATATTGCGTAAATATTTAATACTATTTAGCCTACAGTGACCTCAGTCGGTTTAATATTTAATTGTTACATATGCACAAAGCGTTCTAACCGAAATTTGTTCTGTGTTGACCTCAATAAATAAGTGCCATATATCCTGGCCTGGACACCTTTGCGCATGATAATGGTTCACAAACTGTATGTTGGAAACTTTCAACCGGAACATCTGGTAGAAATTAATAAATATTTACGCTTAATGTTTGTAAACTCATAATTAAATGCATTGCGTATTTCTCTCTATGCTAGACCTTAGTATACATCCCTGTAGTTCTAATTCCTATTTAATAAATACCAGTACCAAATAATGAAATTGGTTAGGAACTGTTTTATGCAGCTTATACACTCAAAAAAGGAAACCGTTCTGGCTTTCAGTATTTTCGATCTCAAAAGTAAGCCAAGATCGATTCATACTAAAAATCCTAAAATCGTCATTGAAGTCTTCTCGGTTTCCAAACGGGTTTTTGAGAATGTTCGATCCTTATTTCGAGAAGACCCGTTCTCGGTTTCAACATCGCATCAATTTTGATTTCGGTATGAATCGGTCTCGGATTCAACATCTCATTGATCTCGATTTCCAGAAGAACAGTTCTTGGATTCAACATCGCATTGATCTGACTCCCGGAATCCATTCTCTATAAAAATGCTAAGTTTTTTTAAATTTATATATATTTAAGCATTACGGCTTAAATGTCATTATTCAGTCTTTATACATGGAGGAAGGGCGTTACAAAATTACAAAATAATAGTCCCTAAGATAAAAGCAGAATGTTTAATATTACCCGGCTTTGCGCTTCGCAAGGAAAAATGTTGATTAGCTTGTCCAACAACTTGGAAAATTCTGAACAACAATATTGTTTTGAAAATTTTTTCTATAATGATATTAGTGTTAGAATTCCTTCGATTTTCTGTCAACACTTTGTTGTTTAGTAAATCGAGGCCAATTTCAGTCGATTGGAGCTCAATGAAAAAAATGAATTTTCATTCGGAAAAATTTGATTTGAATAAGATGAGATAATTATTGGTCGTTTTATTTGAAAACCCACTTGATTCTTTTTTTCCTTAAACTGAAATCGGCACTGAGACTAAGAAAATTTTAAAGAGAAAAAATTAACTATAAATATCTATATTTCTTATCTGGCTATGCTAACATTCATCTGTGTTTGTTAATAGCATCCAATTTACTTAATTATTTCACACATTAGCTTATAAGTTAATAATTATTCGTTTACGTAACGTTACGTTTATGTTTGTGTATATACATATGTATGTATGAAAAACAGTTATTACAACACATTACTGATTTCGTTTTCTTAAGAAAAACGTGCTCGAATAAAAACTAAAGATAAACTAACTCAAGTTGTAAAAAATCATTTTACTTAAATGTGGAAGGGCTTTCATAAGGTTGAATTCCTGGAGCAGGTCTGTAACGATTCAGGCTAGATGATACACTGGGAAAAAGGGACGCACGCGAAATTAGCTCGGCCTTGCTCGTCGACAAGTGGGGTGGTGATCTTGTTCCTTTTTCTTTAGAGGTGCCTTTTGCCATCAAACTTCTACTTAATTGGCGTGCTGCGACAAGAGCTACACTACGCAAGTCTCAGCTGAGGCTCTCACTTCATTTCCCTACACTAACCAAAATACCCTCTAAATAACCTCTGTCCGACCTACCTATGGCCAACTTATTTCCGATTAAAAAAAAAACATTTTTTTATTGGCCCATAAAAAAGAATTTAAGTGTGTTAACTGGGGCGGCATAATGACGGAGGCAAAAACAATATTATTTCAAAACATTATAAATTTATTCTTAACAGCTAACGAATATTTCTTAACGCAAGGGACATTATATAAATTAGACAAGGTAAAATGAACAAAAAAAAAGATGTGTGAACAGCACTGAATTTTTCAACACGTATACAAATTGCTATTTAAACTTATAATTCTGAGCTCTATTTGTGACGAGACGGTAAAAGATTGGCTATAAAATGAGGTTTAAAACATTTAATTTAGCATTATTAGTTCAAAAGCGCGTTCATATTTTCTTTCATTTCTTATCGCACCTTCTTCCATTGCACGTTATTTAATTTGCTCTGCTTTGCGGTGAGCCGCACAGCCGGTCACGCCTTGCGTGGAAACTCAAAGAACATGTCCCGCTATCTCAGGTCAAAAATAAAAATGGAGGATGAAATTTCTTTGACACTCACTCCAACTTTACTGGCTCCATCGATGAAACAACTTTCTCGATCGGTCCTGTGGAACAAATATTTATTTTTATATGATTTCCAGGCATCTTGCCCCAATGTAAGGCACAAAGGCAAAATTCAAGCCGTGCACAGAACTAGGCACACAAAAAAACAAAAAGAAAGAAAACAAGGAAGAGCGCTATAGTCGAGTACCTCGACTATCAGATACCCGTTACTCAGCTTAAGGGACCAAAGGAAATGGAGATATGCAAGCAGCAAAGCGAGATTAAAATGAACCACCTACCGGCGGTAGACAGATTTAAGCATAATGAGCGTTAGAGTGGGCGTGGCAATTTTTTTTTTTTGACCTATACATAGGTATTGACGAGACCAATACATTTTAGTTAAAATTGGTTATCTTGCATAAAAATTGTGGGCGTCACAGGTTTGGGCGACTTGTGGGCGTTAAAGTGGGCGTGGCCAACTTTTTTTGGGTCAGTCGATAGGTCTTGATGAGAACAATACATTTCAGTTAAAACTTGTATTCTAGCATCAAAACTGTACGAGCCACAGTTTTGGGCGGTTTGTGGGCGTTAGAGTGGGCGTGGCACTCTGCTGAAACAAACTTGAGCTGCGTAAGAAGCTCAGGAATCTGCACGCCAGCGTTCATCCGCACAGACAGACAGACAGACGGACATGGCTAAATCGACTCGTCTAGTGATCCTGATCAAGAATATATATGAACTCACACTATATATTCTATATATGCACTATACATAAACTCACGCAACCAACGTCACCACGAATGACAGCACAGAGAGCTGTAAAAATTTGGCTTCTCGGCCTATACACTTTTCATTTTCTTCTCACTATAGCCAAATTTTCCTGCTTTTTCACCACACTTAGTCTGAGATTCGAAAAGTTTTTAGTTCTTCTCTTAAGTTATTTCTGCCCTTTTGGAACCGCGAAGACTTAAATTTACTTTTGCTCCCTCGCCGAATATTATGATCCATATGATACGGATAGAATCCAGGTCTCCACCGGTCATTGGCCAGATAATCGTTCCTGCAGCAAAACAGAAAAAGCTT
Source organism: Drosophila suzukii (assembly GCF_043229965.1). NCBI lineage: Eukaryota > Metazoa > Arthropoda > Insecta > Diptera > Drosophilidae > Drosophila > Drosophila suzukii. The sequence continues at coordinate 55,615,303 of NC_092082.1, forward strand.
TTCTTAGGCACTTAAATAAAGTACTTAAGAAGCGCCAAGCCTGGTAAAGAGAACTGTTGATCTCCCTAACTTACAAAAAAAATATGCTCTTACAAAAAGAAATCTCCTTCCGAGATGCACAATCTAATTTGGCAGCGGCTTATTGAAATTTATTAAGGTCTTTATTTCACCCGAACTTAAACTATTGTGAAATTAAAATTTTCGCATATATGTTTGGAAAAACTGAACTGTCTAGCTCGACTGCCAAAATCGGAAAGAAAGTGGAAGCGCCTCGCCATTAGCAAGAACCTTCCTCCATCGCCTCTTGCCCCCTTCGGGTCAGACACGAAAATTGACAGAAGTCTCTGTTACGTTAGTCTCTCTATTCTACCACCAAAGCAAAGTATCTAAACTGCGCCAAGCGCTACAAATGCCCCTTCCTCAAGATCAAGCTTGGGGGTCAGACTCCCAAGATTGGTACACTTGGGGCAGCAACAAAAAAAATCCCTCCTACTGCTACAAATCTTTTGCGTTATATTTGCCAACCAGCCGACCTGCAAGTCCTCTAACTCGTAGTACGAGTTGCCGAGTTTTCGCCGAACTCTTGCCTTTATAAAAGCTGGTCCCAACTTAGCGCTATAGCCGGCCTAGAAATTACTTTGTTTAAAATTTCTTCGAAACAGTTCTTGACCTTCCGTATAAGAAACCTCCCTTGAGCGCAGATTATAGAGACGTTCATTCTTTTGATTTTGTTTCCGCATGACCTCAAGAGCTTTGGTTCTTACCAACTCTAGGGAATCCCCTATATTAAACAAAGCCGATCTATCCTCCAACAAACCCAAGGTTCTTAAAAGCTTATACGTGGAACCTGAACCAATAAAATTTTGATATAATACGGCGAAGTACCAAGGCTAGAGTGAACTGAAGTTATCAGAGCACAACATATGCTACAAAGTTTCTCATTCCAATCCTTCTGATCTGGCCTCACATAAGATCTGATCGCCACAATTACCGACCGATTAACCCGTTCCGACGCATTCGCCTATGGGGAGTATACTGCTTTAAGGGTACGCGCTATTTTCCATTTCCGTAAAAACTCTTGAAAAATGTCAGATTTAAACTGGGACCCATTATCTGAAATTATAGTCTGGGGCACTCCAAATGTATGAAATAAATCCTGCTCCATATACCTAGTTATAATTTCAGCCGTTTGTTTCTTTATCGCCTTTAAAAACACGAATTTCGAGTAGTGATCCAAAACAATGAATATACCTACATGACCACTTCGCGAGCGTGGATATGGACCAAGAAAATCAACATATAACCCTTGGAAAAATCGTCTCGACTCTGGAGCAACGCCCATTGGAGGTCATTGGATAGTACTTGAAGCCTTGGTCGCCTTTCAAGTCTCGCACCCCAGAACATATGTTTTGACATCTTTGACCATTCCTGGCCAATAAAAATACCGAACTACTCGCTCTAGAGTCTTATGAATTCCTCGATGCGATGCCAAAGGGTGGTCGTGCGCATTTTCCAAAACGACCTGCACTAAAGTCTGTGGGATCCATAATTTCCAACAGAATTGGTCATGCAGCGCGTCATCCGAAGTATGATCCATTTTCTTATACAAAAATCGTCTACTAGTTTAAGATCTTGCAACTTATCTACATTTGCTTTAATTCCCTCCTTGAACAGAGAATACTCGGAGGACTGAACATCAGGGATTTTAAATCTACCAGCAAACCGTGGTTGGCATCCAAAACCGCAATATTGTCTTCGTTGACCCTGGACAGGGCATCCAAAACGACATTTAGCTTCCCGCTGCGGTGTTCAATCTTAAAATCAAAACTCTGTAGTTTTAAAGCCCATCGTGCCAAACGCGAATGTAAATCAGTCTGAGACATCAGCCATTTCAAAGACGCGTGATCCGTAATCACGGTAAACTGGTGACCCTTGATGTATGGCCTAAATCTATTAATGCACACGATTGCTGCTAAACACTCCTGCTCCGTAACAGAACAATTCCTCTGTGCCTTGTTTAGTTTTTTGGACACAAAAGCATTGGATATTCATCTCCTTTAGAAGTCTTTTGTATTAAAATACCACCTACACCTGTCTTGCTGGCATCGTACTGAGTTTCTGCTTCAGCTTTTCAAACGCCTGCTCTCCCTCTGGAGTCATGTGGAAACTCGGCTTTGGTTTCAACAAATCGGTTATCGGCGCCGCCACAGATGCAAAATTTTCTACTAACTTCCGATACCATCCGTACATTCCCAAAAATCGTCTAAGGCTCTTCAAGGACTTGGGCAACGGATAATCTTTCATGGCTGAAATCTTTTCCGGATCTGTTTTGATAAAGCCATCCCCTACTATGTGACCGAGGTATTTAACCGATCGCCGGCAAAACTTACTTTCTTCTACATTCTGCGTCAAGACGGCGGCTTTCACATGCCCTGCGACTAATTCCAATACTCTCAAAAGCGAATCAACACTATCCGAGACGATCAACAAATCGTCCAAGTACACGAATATCTCATTTCGAAGATCAGCTGGAATTACTATGTCCATCAGCCGAATCATGGTTTGGGAAGCATTCGTAAGGCCAAAAGGCATTACTCGATACTGGTACAACGGCTTGTCGGGTATGGTGAAGTCCGTTTTATCCCGAGATTCTGGGTCGAGAGGAGTTTGCCAATAGGCATCTTTTAAATCCAAACTGGATATAAACATGGCTGGCCGGCCTAAAATTCCATCTATTTGAGGTAGCGGATATGCATCCTTTTACTGTCTAAGCAAAGTCGAACCTTGCCGGGCTTCTGAACCAGATCAACTGGAGACGACCAAGCACTATCTGATTCTTCAATTACACCTAACTTTAAGATCCGATCCACTTCGGCATATAGAAGCTTCTCCACAGCGGGTGAAACTGGAAAGTGTCTCCGTTTAACAGGCTTAGCATCTCCAATGTCTATAAAATTAGAAATTGTTGAGGTTTTACCCAACCCGGACACAGAAAATGACGAAAGTTTGTTTATGATCCTCAGTAATTTCTCCTTTTGTTCTGAAGACAGATCGTTTCTGGTGGCAGTAATTCAAATTGCGTCCACAAATCTATTCCCAAATATAAGTCCTGTTTTACCGACGGAATTATGTAGAGTTCGATGTCTTTCGTTTGCAGCTGATACTGCATCGACACTTAAATTCGGCCTAAAACAACTTGCTTTTTTCCATCTGCCGTACTAGCCGGAGAACCTCCTCTCTCAAATGGAATCCTACTCTTAATTACATGCTCAGCTAGATTTCCGCCAATAACGCTGATAGCTGCTCCCGTATCTAAGAGACCCATGATTAGCCGACCTACGACCTCGGCATACGGACATTTATCTCTCGGCTTATAACGGATGGCATTTATAGCCTGAATAGCTTTAATGTACTCGGCTGAGGAACTTGTGAGATGGTCCCAAAGTCGCCTAGCTGGGGCAACCGAGCGGGTCGCAGGTTGCGGGTAGCGGACGACCTCTCTTGAGGCCAACTGTGAATAAGCTGGTGGGAGAAGTCAAACACGGAATCGTGGACAGAAACCCCAGTAAATTAACAGTCCTGAACAGCCAGCGGGTATATTGCAACGAAGCAATACCGACGATGCGAGTTGTTCAGCCGTATCTAAATAGTTCCTTTACACAAACCCACTCCCTACCCATCTCCCCTCCCAAACAACATCTCACTCCGGGCCGAACTACGGTGTAAAACGGACCGTGCCAAGAGTCAGCCTGGCTGGGGGACCGGCGACGGAGGACATCCTCTTCATGTTGCAAGAATGCAACCCGCACCTCCCCACGAAGGCGGGAAAGTCGTCAAGGTGGAGGAGCATGAAGGGGACGTCAACCAGGCGGTGTTGGTCCTGAACAAGGAGTCAGTTGCTCCGATCGAGACTGCTTGAGGAGTGCTCAACTTCGGGTTCAGTGCGATCCACATCAAGGAGTATAAGGGCGACTCCAACGCCGCTAGTAGCTCTGCCGGCAACCCAGCCGAGCAGGTGCTTGCTGAGGAGTTGGAGGCACCTGGTGGGCCGGAGGACGGCTATTCCACTGATTCGTTGCTAAGCAGAAAGATGCGAGCGCTCGGACCGGCTATCGAGGACGTGGACCTGAGCGACCCAGAGGAGGCCGACGTCACTGTGGTTGAGGTTGCAGTTGTAGATGTCACTAAGACTTCTACAAATAAACCTGCACCATAGTAAAGCAGCGTCTGCTGCACTTTTGCTTCGCCTGACCGAAAGCGTAGCCCACCTAGTCCTTGTACAGGAACCTTGGGTAGTAGGAGGCAAGGTTGCTGGACTAGGAACAAAGGAATGCAAGCTTATGCTTGACCCCAAAGAAGGTACAACTCGAACCTGCATATAAGCCAAAAGGCATCTTAGTATATTTATTTATTTATTTCATTTCGCCAACGGAATTCCTTTACTGGCTACTTGAACATTTCAACAACTTATCCTACGTACTTAAACTTACAAAATAATTGACTAACCTATGCTTAAGAATTGATTTACTTGAGAAGTAGTCCAATTGCATATCAATTGGAAGTGCGTTAGACTCATATAAGGCCCTATAGAGGGGCTCGTTTTTGGAATAATTTGTCCGCCGCAGCTCGAGGAAAAAGGGATCAAAATTCCGAAGTTGCCAAGACGGGGCGTGAAAACCAACTTTCGATAGCAGTTCTGGACAGTCGATACTACCATCCACCAAATCAGAGATGAAGCAAATGGCGAGGATACTTCTACGATGCTCAAGGGATGGTAGGTGAACAAGCCTACATTGCTGGTGGTATGAAGGGGTAGGGTCTAAAAACCTTAGCGGCAACAACGCGAATTTCAACATGGAAGAACGCTATAGTCGAGTACCTCGACTATCAGATACCCGTTACTCAAAGGGAAATGGAGATATGCAAGCAGCAAAGCGAGATTAAAATGCGTCATCTACCGGCGGTAGACAGATTTAAGCGTTATGGGCGTTAGAGTGGGCGTGGCAAATTTATTTTTGGATCAATCGATAGGTATTGACGACACCAATACATTTCAGTTAAAATTTTTTATCTAGCATGCAAATTGTGGGCGTCACAGGTTTTCGCGGCTTGTGGGCGTTTAAGTGGGCGTGGCAAACTTTTTTTTAGGTAGGTATTGATGAGAACAATACATTTCAGTTAAAATTTTCTATCTAGCATCAAAACTGTAGGAGCTACAGTTTTGGGCGGTTTGTGGGCGTTAGAGTGGGCGTGGCAGTCTACTGAAACAAACTTGCACTGCGTAAGAAGCTCAGGAATCTGTACGCCAAATCTCAATAGCCTAGCTCTCATAGTTTCCGAGATCTCAGCGTTCATCCGGACAGACAGACGGACAGACGGACAGACGGACAGACGGACAGACGGACATGGCTAGATCGACTCGGCTAGTGATACACTGCACATACACTACACAAGTCTCGGCTGAGGCTCTCTCTTCATTTCCCTACACTAACAAAAATACCATATGTACAAAAAAAGCCATATTTATACCCGTTACTCGTAGAGTAAAAGGGTATACTAGATTCGTCGGAAAGTATGTAGCAGGCAGAAGGAAGCGTTTCCGACCCCATAAAGTATATATATTCTTGATCAGGATCACTAGCCGAGTCGATCTAGCCATGGCCGTCTGTCCGTCTGTCTGTCCGTCCGGATGAACGCTGAGATCTCGGAAACTATGGGAGCTAGGCTATTGAGATTTGGCGTGCAGATTCCTGAGCTTCTTACGCAGCGCAAGTTTATTTCAGTATCGAGTGACCTGAAAAAAAGTTTGCCACGCCCACAAACCGCCCAAACCTGTGACGGCCACAGTTTTCATGCTAGATAAAAAATTTTAACTGAAATGTATTGGTCTCGTCAATACCTATCAATTGATCAAAAAAAAAATTGCCACGCCCACTCTAACGCCCATAACGCATAAATCTGTCTACCGCCGGTAGGTGGCGTATTTTAATCTCGATTTGCTATTTGCATATCTACATTTCCCTTTGGTCCCTTTAGCTGAGTAACGGGTATCTGATAGTCGAGCTACTCGACTATAGCGTTCTTCCTCGTTTTTTATTAACCCCTAAAAAAGAAGGCAAGTGTGTTTACTGGGGCGGCATAATGGCGGAGGCAAAAACAATATTATTTCAAAACATTATAAATTTATTCTTAACAGCTAACGAATATTTCTTAACGCAAGGGACATGATAAAAACTGAATAAAAAAAAGATGTGTGAACAGGACTGAATTTTCCAACACGTATAAAAATTGCTATTAAAACTTATAATTGTGAGCTCTATTTGTGACGAGACGGTGAAAGATTCGCTATAAATCTAGGTTTAAAACTTTTAATTTAGCATTATTAGTATATTTTCTTTCATTTCTTATCGCACCTTCTTTCATTGCACGTTATTTAATTTGCTCTGATTTGCGGTGAGCCGCACAGTCGGTCACGCCTTGCATGGAAACTCAAAGAACATGTCCCGCTATTTCAGGTCAAAAATAAAAATGGAGGATGAAATTTCATTGTCACTCACCCCAACTTTACGGGCTCCATCGATGAAACAACTTTCTCGATCGGTCCTGTGGAAAAAGTATTTATTTTTTATAATGTATGGCACAAAGGCAAAATTCAAGCCGTGCACAAAACTAGGCACACAAAAAAAGAAATAGAAAGAAAAAAATTACATGCACTCACGTAACCAACGGCACCACGAATAACAGCACAGAGAGCTGTAAAAATATGGCGCTCTCGCCTATACACTTTTCATTTTCTTCTCACTATAGCCAAATTTTCCCGCGTTTTCACCACACTTAGTCTGAGATTCGAAAAACCGACCAAAAACTTAACGCTAATACTAAAACATCCCCGACACCCGGACAAATTTCCGCGCGGGACTGGGCGGCCGCTCCGCTTGCTGATCCACTTAAACTGTTGTCTCGCTGCTCCTCTTGCTTTCAGCTATGCCAGCTGGAGTTTCGGGAAGGTTGCGTTGGAGAAGTGCGTCTCTTAAAAATGAACTTTTTACACTGGCCCTTCTCTTAACTTATTTCTGCCCTTTTGGAACCGCGAAGACTTAAATTTATAGACTTTTGCTCCCTCGCCGAATATTATGATCCATATGATACGGATAGCATCCAGGTCTCCACCGGTCATTGGCCAGCCAGCTTTACTTAGGCACTTAAAAAAAGTACTTAAAAAGCGCCAAGGCTGGTAAAGAGAACTGTTGATCTCCCCAACTTACAAAAAAAAATATGCTCTTGACTTACCCGAGTGGACCTAGCGCCGCTCTTACAAAAAGAAATCTCCTTCCGAGATGCACAATCTAATTTGGCAGCGGCTAATTGAAATTTATTAAGATCTTTATTTCACTCCGAACTTAAACAATTGTGAAATTAAAATTTTCGCATATATGTTTGGAAAAACTGAACTGTCTAGATCGACTGCCAAAATCGGAAAGATAGTGGAAGCGTCTCGCCATTAGCAAGAACTTTCCTCCATCGCCTCTTGCCCCCTTCGGGTCAGACACGACAATTGACAGAAGTCTCTGTTACGTTAGCCTCCCTATTCGACCACCAAGCGCTACAGGTCCTCCAATTTTTGGTGGTCTTCGTTGTCACTCATTAAGCACACCTCACAGTTCCACCATATACATAGAAGTGAATTTGCAGCGATAAAGACGCCGCTTATTTCGATAACTTTGCGGTAATTTTTAGAGAGGAGTTCGGTCTCTCTCCTCTCACTCTCAGTTTGTCTACGTCTTCCCCTCACGTCCCTCGTTAACAACCGCAAAACCGAGATTGATTTTTGGTCTGAACACTAAATTCGACATCGCTTTCGTCATGAAACCGAGATGAAAAGGATAGTATGACAAAATACTAAAACCGAGTAGAACCGATCTCGGCATTTTCCGTTCTCATTTTTTCTGAATGTATCTGTTACAATGTTTTTTGGGCTTACCTAAATACTTTTTCCCTCCTTAAAAGCGTTTAAAAGTGATATGCAATATATAATTTTAAGAAAATGTGCAGTTTATATTGTTTAAGTTAAATTTTAAGGAATTTTGATCATACTTCAAGTTGCATTTTTTACAGAAAGTAACATATTTGGGACGTTCCAAAACATCCCGGCCACCCCATTTTTATTTAAAGTGCAGAATTACGGTTAAAAGAAAATTAGTGGATTGTTTTTAGCCATAAAAGAACACGCATTATCATATTTAAGTCTAAAAAAGGATTTCAGCCAAAGGTCCGAACGGAAAAATTATCATTAGAATAATTCCAAAAAGATCCAATTTCAACGCATTTTATTTCACTTGTTTCGAAGTGGGATCATTGCAAGTAATTACCTAGGATTTAGGTTGGCTGCGATTACCTCGAGATGCAAAAGACTAATCAGGTGCGCCGCGAGTCTTTGGATGCGACTGTGAATGATAATTTGATTTTCCTGGTCAAGCATTCATTAACTGTCCCACTTTTCAAAATCACGTGTTTGTCAGACTCTGAAATTGTCCTGAGATAGCTATCATACACTAACCGAGCCTAGAATAAATATGATTGTTTAAAAGCTGTTGGCAATGCATTTTTAGTGCCGATTGTCCTGCAGACTGCGCATCCCAAAGAATACTTCCAAAAGACCTCAAGAATCATCAAATCTGGTGGAATAGACCACCTTGACTATCTAAGTCACGTTCAATTTGGCCACCCGTTTAGGCTAAGTATGCTCTGCCCACAGATGAATAGGCATGTCTGGAAGTAAGGGCCGAACCACAAGTTAATCTGAATAATGGGTATAAGGAACAAGTGGAATCCCGAGTGACTTCGAAAAGTTTTCATTTTAATTTTCACTTGTCAAAAAAACGGACATCCAATACCATTGTCTATATGGAGTGTCACTTGTTCTTCACTCGTGCAAGCTGGCGTGTCCCGCGGTATATTCTGTAGATATTCACGACAAATCTAAAAAGTTAATGATTCTTATATGTAGGAATATTTTCAAACACACATTTTTGTTTACGCCCCCAAAACGTTTAACTGGTAAATTGTCTAAGATTCTCTTCTTTCCACAAATGGGTCATAAACATGTCATAAAAGGGATTCAAGCAAGGGCTACCCGAAAAAGCGCACCTGTCCATTACCTGACCGCAATATAAGAGACAAATGCACAAGCCTAACTACGCACGTTCATTGACAAGATCATGGACCTCAGAAAGAGCAATATCGGTCTGTGATTCGATTCAAAATCAAAGAGCGCATGGATGCTGTGTACGGTGACTCTTCTCCTTCGATCTCGTATTGATACGCGAGATAGCTGGGACAGTAGGCATGCGAAAAGACCGCGTGCGTCATATCCTGTCGGCGCGATGGGTGCCGCGTTTGCTCACTCCGGACAACAAACGCAACCGTGAGACCACTTCAGAGTAGTGTTTGACGCTGTTTAAGCGCAATCCGAAGGAGTTTCTGCGTCGTTTCGTGGCCGTCGACGAAACGTGAATCCACTGGTACACACCAGAGACAAGAGAACAGTCGAAACAGTGGACTTAGCCCGGCGAACCTACTCCGACAAAGGCGAAGACTGTCCCTTCGGCCGGAAAGTGATGGCCACCGTTTTTTGGGATTCACAAGGTGTGATCTACATCGACTACCTGGAGAAGGGCGAAACGGTCACGGGGCTGTACTATGCCGAATTGTTGGGCCGATTCGCCGCCGAATCGCAGACAACACGGCCCCTTTGACGAAGGAAAAAGTGCTCACTTCCGCCCTTGCCAAGGTTAAATTGGTCAAATTGGGCTACGAACTGCTACCCCATCCACAATATTCTCCAGATTTGGCGCCGTGTGACTTCTTTTTGTTTCCAAACTTGAAAATGTCACTCGCTGGACAGAAATTTGCGTCGAATGAGGTGGTCGTCGCCGCCACAGAGGCCTATTTTGCAGACCTCGAGAAAACGTATTTTTCAGACAGGTTAAAGAAGTTAGAGCATCGCTGGGTCAAGTTTATCGAGCTAAAAGGAGATTATGTTGAGAAATAGATCGCCAAATTTCCAAAATTTTCGTTTTTCTTTTGGAGGCTAATTACTTATCGGACCACCCTCGTATGTAGTCGATTATTAAATGAGATTATGTTTATAGTATTATTGGGTACAGAGTGAGACCAGCTGAAGGAAAGCTCGAGCTTGACCGAACTTCCCGGCCGCCTTGAAAGGATCTTCTTTCATTAAGAACGAGATGCAGTGGGAAGTGCTGAATGTATGTATGTACTGGTCGGCAGCATACGACTGTGCTTGCTCGAACGTGGGCCACTCTGATTAGCCCATCCTGTCCGGGAACAACTGATTCGACGCGCCCGATCTTCCATCGCCTCGGAGACAGATTATCGTCGTGAATAATGACCAAAGTGTCCGGACATAGTGGAGACAGCGGACGCGAATTTAGCATCGCTTCGACTTCCGCGGTGATGGTACAGGGCTCTTCAAATGTGAATCTTGAGTTTATTAGCGTTCTGTAGAGCAGAACGCTCTTTACCGCGGCCTCCCAAAGGAATCCAAAATGGGCAGCTCTAGAAGGGATGAAATGGTATGTTATGAGATTATTATGAAATAGCTTCTTGCGTGGCTTTGTCCTCCAAGAACTCTTGTAGTTCACGATGATTGGCAGCTCCGACAAAATTAGTTCCATTGTTGCAGTAGATATCCGATGAGCTTGAGCGCCGGGCAATCATCCGTTTCAGTGCTGGGAGAAATGCCTTGGTTGACAAATCAAAGACGACTTCTATGTGCACTGCCTCAGAGGCCAAACCAATGAAGACGGATAGATAGGACTTTGTGGGACCCTTTCCTCTTTGGCGGAGACACGTGTTGAACGGTCCGCAGAAGTCGATGCCACACTTCTGGAACGGTGGTTATTGTTGCACTCGTTCTGGTAACAGCAATCCCATGCGTTGGTTCTCCAGTTTGGGCTTAAACCAAACGCACGCCATACAGGAACGCACCACTCGACGAGCGAGGTCTCTGGTATTGACGATCCAGTATTCCAGACGGATTAGCGCGACTAGAGCTTTCGGTCCTGCATGACAATTCCGTAGATGCAAGTGCCGAACATAGATCCAAGTTAAGTGCGCCTTGCTAGGAAGCAACAGCGGGCGCCGTTCCGACTCAGGGATGTCGGCGTTCTGGAGTCGTCTTTCAACCCTGATGAGGGGATATCCTGAGGAGCTGTCGAAAAATGGAGCTAAGTATTTTAAACGACTGTAAGCGGTTTAGCTTTTTTTAGCGAGTGAAAGTCTTTCAGAAGCGATAGTTGCTGAATGTTGTAAACGACGCCGCGCTCCTTCTTTGCTCTGCCTTGACAACTTCTAAGTTTATATCGATACTTTCTGCAGACCTTGGAAACTGGGATATCGGTTGGGTCAAGAACGGTGGTCCAGTGAACCACATAGAGGTTTCGAGATCAGTTGTGGAGGTCTCACGTGAAACAATGTCCGCCGGGAGCAAATTTCCACTTGCCATCTGCAGTCCAATCTTGAATTTGTGATATGCGGTTACCGACGAATGCTGACAGACTTACTGAGTGTTGTTTTAGCCAATAGAGAACAATTTGTGAATCGGTCCATAAATATAAGAGTTATAAACTATAAGAGTTTTATCTTTGCATATAGTTGGCCAAGCAAACATGCTCCGCACAACTTCAACTTCGGAAGAAATTTCTTCTTAGTATGAACTACTCTGGATTTGCCAGTCAGCAAATGAACTGCAATATTGCAAACTGTGTGTATATTCTGTGGTAAGCTCTCATCCCAGCACAGACCAGCGAGCCAAAGTTCTTGAAGGAGTATTATTGCGAAGACAACAAGCGGCGAGAGTTGTCACGTAGCTCTCTGGCCGGGGTAAAACCTCAATCGGGGCCAAGGTACCTATAGAAGAAATTTATATAGGAGGGTGGAGGTGGAAGGTGGCAGACCTAGGTACTGAGAGGGCGATCGCACTGCTTGGTGGGGAACTTGGGGGGTCCCGCTCAGAACGCCCCCTTGTGGCAGAGCGAGGTACTGAGAGGGGATCGCACTGCTTGGTGGTGAACTTGGATGACTCCGATTGAAGTTGGCTGCGGGGACTCCGCCGGGCGTGAACGGCGGGGCAATTTATAAGAATAGGGGCCCTGGCTGCTGCCCTCACAATGGGTATGCTTGCTTACGTGTATTTTGGTGCGCTGGTCGGTTTTGCGCGGATCGACAAGAGCCGAAAACACTAAACGAAAAGTTGCGGAGTCGGGCGCGGGTTCGGATACGCAAGGATGACTTGAGTCCCCGGCGGATCGAGGCGTATCTCTCCGTGTGTGTCGGTTGTGGTGTGCCGGAGGGATGCTCGGACACACGTCCACTTTTGGCGAAAAGTCAAAAACGGAAGAAGGCAAGTTTAGGAATCAGAGATCGCACTTCAGTCGAGCGTCGCGCTCGCTGAACCAGTTCCCTGCTATCGATTGTGCTATCGATCGCGGGCCTCACGAGTGCGATAACGCGTTAGGGGGGCTTTGTCTAGGGTGCGTGTCTTGGCTAAAAATTATGACTAGTTTAATTAGTTTCCAATAATCGCGACCGCTGAAGAGAGTGGACGTGTCTAGTGCGAGCTCCGCGAAAAGTGCAAGAAAGTTGATAAATTAAATGCAAACAAAACACAACAACTAAACTGGTTAATTTCAAATAAGCGAAAAGACGCTAAAACCCAAAGAAATTTAGCTTTCAACACAAAATCGGTGTAATGACTTTAACTAGCACATACATTTTTTCATCTTATAATAATAAATAAGTGCCACACTAATAAAAGCTCAATGAGCTACGAACAGAATAAAGAGCGACACAGCTCCGCGAGCCGAAGAGACGGTTACTTTTCGTATGTCTCAACGCGTGATAGCGAAGTGAAGTGCCAAAGAGCACGATCTTGCTCACCATGCTTACTTACGGCTACCCCTACTCCGACGGCGTGGAGTCAACAATGCAAAGCCCCCCCACCATCAGTTTCGACCCCTGGCGCACCAACAACATGCAACGGTAAAACTTCTGCATCCGCACTAAATTTGTCAGCAACAACTACAGCTACGGCAAAAAAACCAACGACAACCACAGCTACGACTATTATTTTGGAATCGACTGCAACCGCAGCTCTAAATACAACGGCAACAAAACCACGACAACAAATCAAAACCAAAACAAAATTCAGCAAGCGGGTCCGGCCATACAGACCGGACTAGATCGGTACATCCATATCAAGCGTAAGCTTAGCCCGCAGAACACCGCGGTAGGTAACAAGTCAAAAATAAACCGTGTCCAAGTAGAAGGTATATTACCCGGGAGATCCGACAGCAATCGATTTGCGCTTCTAGCAGAAAATGAATCAGGACGGGCTCAGGAGACCCAACCGAAACCTAAGCCTCCACCAATTTACATTAGGGAGAAAATCTCGAACGCCCTGGTCAACAAAATTGTTGCGCTGACCGGAGACGGAAACTTTCATGTTGTTCCGGTCACAAAAGGGGATATCCATGAAACCAAGCTTCAGACCAAATCTGAAGAACATTTCCGATCAGTATCCAAATACCTGGAGGAAGCTAGGAAAAGCTACACGTACCAACTAAAAAGCAGCAAGGGCCTGCAAGTGGTAATAAAAGAAATCGAGCCCGACGTAAACGCCAAGGAAGTTATCGATGCTCTCAAGGAAAAAGGGTTTTCTGCAAAGAACGTCAGTAACATTATAAACAGGAAAAAAGAGCCGCAACCACTCTTCAGGGTCGAGCTGGAGCCAGACAGCAGAGTCTTGAAGAAAAATGAAGTGCACCCCATTTATAACCTGCAATACTTATTGCACCGAAGAATTAACGTGGAAGAGCCACATAAAAGGAACGGCCCAGTGCAATGCACAAATTGTCAGGAGTATGGACACACCAGGGCATACTGTTCGCTTCGAACAGTATGTGTAGCTTGTGGAGACTTCCACAATTCGGCTAACTGCGCTGCCAACAAAGAAGACCCCTAAACGAAAAAATGCGTTAACTGCCAAGGTAACCACACGGCAAACTACAGGGGCTGTCCGGTTTACAAGGAGATGAAGGACCGCATGCAAAAAGTGATAGCAACGCGTCATCAGAATACCCAAAATGCGTACACTTACTCGCGTACGATGCCGGAAGTATTTTTCGGCACGGCTGCAAGATCCTCCTTTGGTCAACTAAATACCCAGAAGGGATTCTCATACGCCTATGCCCTTTGATCGGGGACGGAAAATTCACTCCAGTCTTATCTAGGAAACGCTCAGCAGATCCAAGAACAGTCGCAAAGCACTCTGGAAACTATGATGGTCACCATGCAACAAAGTATGATGGAACTCATGTCATTCATGAAAACGACCATGCAAACACTGGTTCAAAACCAGAACATGGTGTTACAGCTACTTGCAGCTAAGCAGTCCAAGTAATCAGATGGCAAGTCTACGAATAACAATGTGGAACGCCAATGGCGTTTCACGGCACAACCTTGAAGTAACACAGTTCCTGAATGAAAATCATATCGACATTATGCTACTGGTAGAGACGCACCTCACAAACAAATACAACTTCCAAATAAAAGGCTACACTTTCTACCGCACAGACCATCCAGATGGTAAATCCCACGGCGGAACCGGCATCCTAATCAGGGAACGCATCAAGCACCACTTTCACCAAAGGTTGTCAACTAATTACTTGCAAGCCACGTCTATCAAAGTGCAGTCAGGCAACGGAAACCTCACCATGTCTACTGCCCGCCTCGCTTTACAATTTCTGAAGGACAATTCATGGACTTCTACAACTTGCTTGGAGACCGCTTTATAGCTGCAAATTAGACTATGTTTCCCCTGGCAGCCCCACATACTGGCCAACAGACCCCAGGAAAGTTCCAGACCTAATAGACTTTGCGGTGACAAAAAACATTCCCCGCAATATAATAAGCGCTAAAGCGCTTTCGGACCTGTCGTCAGACCATTCGCCAGTGCTAATAACTCTTCTTCAAAGCACAAAAACCACAGATCACCCCCTCAGGCTGACGTCGCACAGAACCAACTGGTTAAAATATAAAAAGTATGTAAGCTCACACATCAAATTAACCCCTCACTTCAACATCGAAGCGGACATCGACTGCTCTACCGATGCTCTTGAAGAAGTATTCGTGGAGGCAGCCACTATCTCAACACCACAAGGCAGGGACGTGCAAACCAACCACTTCAAAACTAATCTGCAAATTGAACGGTTAGTCCTAGAAAAGAGGTGCCTGCGACGTGCTTGGCAAACTAACAGATCGCCATCATCAAAACAACATCTTAAGGAAGCCTTTCGCACACTTAACCGAGCTCTAAAGCAAGAAACAGAAAATGCACAGCTGCGGTACATTAAAAAACTTTCGCCAACCAGTACAAAACATCCTCTGTGGAGGGCTCACCCAAATCTGAGCTCACCAATCGAAACCGTCACTCCGATAAGAAGTTCATCTGGCGGCTGGGTCCGCAGCAACGAAGATAGAGCCGAAACTTTTTTTTTACATCTCTCATTTTACCCTGCCACTGGTTCATTTGTCCTACCACAAATCAAATCAGAATCTACTTCCCTACCACCATTGTTTCAGGCAAAGCAGATCCCGAAAGTCATTGGGGAACTGAAACCGAAAAAGGCCCCTGGCGGTGACCAAATAACCCCAAAAATGTTAATTGAACTTCCATACTCTGCCATTAAGGTTATATGTAAGATCTTCATGGGATCATAACTCTCGGCTACCATCCAAAAAAATGGAAAAAATCTATTATCATTATGATACCGAAGCCCGGAAAAGACCACACAATTCCGTCATCCTACAGACCAATTAGTTTATTATCGTGTCTGTCTAAGCTGTTCGAAAAATGCCTTCTAACTCGCATAACACCATATCTAGGAGCACACGATGTTATCCCTGCTCATCAATTTGGATTTCGTCAAAATCATGGAACAATCGAACAAGTTAACAGAATAACATCAGAAATAGGCACAGCCTTTGAGCATCGGGAATACTGCAGCGCAATATTCCTCGATGTATCTCAAGCCTTTGATCGATTATGGCTAGATGGCCTCATGCACAAAATCAAAGCACACTTACCTGATTACACTCACAAGCTTCTTGAGTCGTATCTATACAACAGGACCTTCGCAGTAAGGTGCAATACAACAACATCCGACGACTACATTATCAAAGCTGGAGTCCCGCAAGAAAGCGCGCTAGGGCCTACTCTGTTCCTCCTATACACAGCGGATATTCCCACGAACGAGCAGCTAACAACATCTACGTTCGCTGACGACACCGCAATTTTAAGTCGCTCGAGGTGCCCAGGCCGAGCTACAACACAGCTAGCAAACCACCTCCTCGTAGTAGAGAGGTGGCTATCTGATTGGCGGATTAAAATAAATAAACAAAAATGTAAACACATAACGTTTACTCTCAACAGGCAAATATGCCCTCCACTATTATTGAATAAAACGCAGATTCCCCAAGTCAGCGATGTAACGTATCTCGGCGTCCACCTTGACAGACGACTAACCTGGAGAAGACACATCGAACGCAAGAAAGTACATCTAAAACTAAAGGCCAGCAGCTTCCACTGGATTCTTAACGCTCGTTCGCCCCTGCGTCTGGACTACAAGGTTTTGCTCTACAAATCCACTCTAAAGCTCAGCTGGACATATGGCTCCCAGCAATGGGGTAACATTATACATTATACAGCGCGTTCAATCGAAAATCCTGCAAACTATCACTGGGGCACCATGGTATATATATATATATATATATATATGGCATTCTTACCGTAAAAGATGAAATAGACAAACAAAAAGCGTCCTACAACGAAAAACTCTCTGTGCACCCCAATCGCCCCGCAAGAGGCTTGACTTGGGTTTCCAGACGATCCCGTCTACAACGCAACGACCTGCCAAGCCAGCTATAACTTTCGGGCCCCTTTAGCACAACATCAGTCATATGACTGTGAGTTAGATTAATTAGTCTAAGATTTGATACACTTATTGTTAGTATCCAAAGGGAGAAGATTCAATAAATAAATAACAAAGCATTTAAAAAAAAAAAAAATTATTTTCCCTAGTTCCTATTATTTTAATTCATAACTCGGAACTTCATTTCCGATCTTAAAGCTAATAGCGAAACTATGACTATGATTACAATGATTACAATAAACTTAATATGATCCTCGTCACGACTCGTGGGATTTGTGCGCCCTCGATTTAGGGGGATAAAAATAAATGTTTCCTGCGCCGTTTGGCTTCAGGGTGACCTGGTAGGACAGCGCTTCAGGGTCCCGACCGAGCCCTGAAGCGCTGTCGTGAGACGCGGGCTGCAGGGCGTCCTGCGCAGATGGCCTGCCGGGTTACGGCCGAGACTTGGCCATCCGTAGTGTTGCACATCCACCCAGCCGGAAGCGGATAGCGCTCGCCACCGGAGGCAGAACTGATTTCGGGGGCTAGGCGACCCTCTTTTGGAGCTGTCGCCTCGGACTGTGGGTTGGCGACCTCGCCCGAGTCCCACTCGGATGGCGACTCCCACCATCGGTTCTCCATTTCCTGTAAGATTTGCCCCAACAGGAGGTTGAGTGTCGTGGGCGACATCCCCATCGAGGTGTCCGATGGGCTGTATGTTAGTGTTGTTGGGGGGTGCGAGTCGTGGGCGACTACCTCCGCGTCTGGTCCCCGTCCGCTAAATGTGGGTGACGGTGTAGGCTCCTTCCGTCCAAAGCGCTGCTCGGTGTTCTAATCGTCGTCGCTAGGCTCCGACTCCCACTTCATTGCTTTGCCCGTAAGGTAGCGCGGGGGACCGGGCTCATCCTGTGTGGTGGATGTCCCGAGGGAGAGTGTCGTGGACGGCCCGCGAGAGAGCGTTGTGGACGGTCCGAGGGAGAGTGTCGTGGACGGCCCACGAGAGAGCCCACGAGAGAGCGCGGCCCCGGTCCCATCTCTTCGTCCTGCGTGCAGGTGAGGTCGACGGGGTGTTCCATCTGGACTCTTAGGTCCTCGGCTTCCTCGGTCTCATCGGGCCCCATGACGTACAGGCGTACGGTTGACGGCGGGAAGGTCACGATCGGGTTATCGGATGGCCAATACGGTGCGTCTATCTGGATCGTTTCCCAGCTCGTCTTGATGAGGTACATCCAGGACCCCCGGTGGTACCCGCAACGGTCCTCGCCCGTGTACACATAGTGTGCCGCGCCTTCCTGGGGATCGTCGTCGTACTCCCGGCTGCTCCCGGCGTCCTCGACATAGGGCGCCTGTTCGCCGCGTCCTTCCTCATCTTCGCTGCCGTCTTCGGCGTAGGGTGTCGGGTGATCCCGGTCGTTATCGTTGTCGCTGGCGTCTTTGGCGTAGGGTGTCGGGTGATCCCGGTCGTCGTCATTGCGCCCGCAAGGGTTGTACTCCCGGCTGCTCATCGATGACCCGACTGGACTCGGGTGGTATTGATAGGGCTTCGGGTAGATGCGACGTCCGGCCGCGTCCGTATAGTGGGGAGAGACTCCCCCTGCTCGAGCGGGTGTCGACGTCGGCTCGTCCTCTGAGTCGCTATCTGATGCGCAGTTCGACGCTGGCCGAAGGGGTGGAGTCCTACCGCTGGACCCTGGAGAGGGTGAAGTCGCTCTTCAAGAGCCTCCTGGCTGGCGCCTACCCGTCAGGCATGACCGGGTGGATCTCTCGGCGTACGCCGTTCCCGGATGTAGCCGAGGGTCTCGTGTGGTGGTCGACTGGCGGTTACCCGGGGAACTGGGCTCAGACTCCCCATCGCTGTCGCCGGACGACAGTACTATCGTCTCCATATCCGCTCGTTCTGTGGAAGAAGTAACTAAACTAGCTTAGATCTATTGATACTTAGCAATAGGGATAAATGGGCAGCAGCGAAAGAATATCCTAACTTCATTCGTAAGGTCTTAATGGTTTATAACGAATTTAAACTTAGCGGGGACACAATGGGAGTTTGGGGTACTTATGATCGACCCACGTTGCTAGTGTGGTCGGTTGACCTCTTTGGGACTGTCCGGGTTGGTCGCCGGTGTCCTCCTTGGCGGTGGTATTCCCCTCTTTGGTGCGGGGCAGCGGTCCGACGAAATCCACACACAGTATAACAAAGGGTTCGCTGACCTGTCTCTTTAGCATCTTTCCGGCTTGTTGTCGCTGTTCTGTTTTGTATTTTTGGCACGGGATACATAGACGTATGTATCGTCGCACATCGCGAAACATCCCTGGCCAGTAGTACTTCTGCGATATTCTGATGATAGTCTTCCCAACGCCAAGTATTCGGCTGTGGGTGCATCATGGCATTCGTGTAGGATTCGAGCTCGATGTTCGGCTGCTACGCACAGCTTCCACGGTACGTAGTCCTGGTCATCTGGACGGTGGCCGAGGTGGCGATATAGTTCTCCGTTTTCAATGATGAAGTCGGGGAACTTCTGTGGGTCCTCTTTCGTTCCAGCAACTTGCACAGGTGCTCGCCTTGCGTAAGTATCTGTAAGTGCTCGTGATCGGTGGTCGGTGATTACGTCGAACCTATAGCCTTCGAGGTAGCGTCGCAATTTCCGTATTCCCCAGACAATGGCCAAGCACTCTTTTTCCGTGGGTGAATAATTCAGCCCCGCGGCATCGAGCTTGCGGCTGACGTAGGCAATGACTCGTTTCTGGCCGTCGATCTAATGGGTTAGTACTCCACGAGTCCGTAGTTGCTGGCGTCAGTCTGGAGTGTCATCTTGACGGAGAAATCTGGGCATGTCAGCACGGGTGCGTCTGTCAAAAAATTTTTCAGGAGATCGAAGGCTGCTCCGAAGGTTGCTCCGGCTCCCACTTCCACCGTTGGTTCTTCCTCAGCATGTTCGTCATGGGCAGGACCACTGAGGCGAAGTTGGGCACGAATCGTCGGTACCATGAGGCCATCCCGAGGCATCTCCTCAGCTCCCGTAAGCTCGTGGGAGGGCTCAGGTTTCGCACGGCGGCTACCTTGTCCGGATCGGTGTGGATGGATTGAAGAATGAGCACTTTTCCTGGTTGATGCGCAAATTGGCTCTCCTCAATCGTTCAAAGACTTTGCGCATGGACACATGGATTGTCCATGTGTTCTCCTTGTCGGGTATCCCTCGTGAATTTTTAGCGTGTTCCTCCTGGTTGTGATGTTCCTGATGCTCCCTGTCGTTGTTCTTAGCTATTCTGGCTTTGTCGTTCTTTGTTGATATTCTGACGTTTCCACCTGTGTTGTTGTTTTCGTCGTTTTCCTTGCGTGTCCTATGTCATGATTGGCTATGCCTAGCCGAGGTTCCGTTGATGGCGGGTTCGATGTCCTGGGCGTAGTTTCGTGGCTGAGTGCTCTTCGTCGTCGGGGTCGAGGTAGTGGTTCCGATTGATTGCCCTGGTTGTCGTGCTCCGGTTTATATGTCTGATCGTCTCACATTCTGCGGGTCTTCATCGAGACAGCGTGAGGCTTGCCGTACCACATCGGAGGGTAGTGCCGATGGAAGCGAGAAAGTCCATCCCTAGGACTAAAGGTTCCAGCATGTAGGGCGTTACTAGAATGGGAGCCTGAATTGACTTCCGGGCGAGGTTACTCCGCAAGGAGTAACCTCATTACTTCGACTCGAGACGTGTCAGCGAGATTAATCTGTGTGCGAATGTCCCTAAACTGGTGTGGCTGACCGACTACGTCGGCGATGTCCTGGCTAATGAAACTTCTAGATGCCCCGGTGTCGATGGTGGCTAAACGCACGTATCCGCCAAGGTCGACCTCAGCGGCGATCCTTCCTCTCTCTATCCTAAGCGGTGCGGTTACGGTGGTTCTCTGGTGGATTGGGTCCCGACGGACTCCGACGGTTGAGGGGACCCATCCCGATTCCCGGTTGTGAGCGCCGACAACATTCGACGGTCCGAACGTCTCGTCGTCCGCAGTCCCAACAGAAGTACTGTCGTGGATTCCGGAAACCGCGGATGTAATGTTCCGGTGCTCCGCAATTCCGGCAAGCATCCCGCACGGTCGGATGCGGTCACACGGTTAACCCCAGCTGGCAAGGCAGCTCTGGGTTCTGGCGATATGCGTGCGTGGATTTCCTTGGGGAATTCTCTCAGCGAACGCAGGTTGAGTCCGACCGTGGGCGGTAAGCTGTCGCATTTTTAGAGGCGTGGTTATAGTTGTTTCTCCCGAGGCTCCGCTTCTGGACGGACTCAAACTCAGTGGCCAACTGAGCCAGTTCCCCAATGGTCCGGATTACGTCGGATATACATCCGGTATTCTGACGCGACATTTTCGTATAACCTATCCAGCTCTTGTCTTTAAACGTTTCCCCTTCCAGTTTCACACGACTCCGAATTGCCGAAATGTGACCCAGTCAGCCCCTTGGAGGCGGCTTGTTTGGAATCACTTGTCCGCTCTGCTCGTCAGCAGCTCTGCTTTGGCTCCAGGAAGGAGTTCTATGTCGATCCCGTAGGATAAGGCCCGGACTTCGACCTGCGCGATGAAGGCTAAGGGGTCTGAATACCTATCGAATTGGAGGACCCATTTACGAATTCGTTCGGGGACGCAAACAACCTCGCGGCGGTTCAGGTCGCGGCTCGGCTCCATAAAAGTTTCTCGGTTAGTTAGCCCGGAGAGGGGCCAGTAATAGCGAAGCTAGGGGTGGTTCGAGACCGGCCTACGGAGGAGACGCCGGGGCTTGATCCGGCTCTTATGTTTGCGGCGGGGCCGCTAAGGCCAGGTTTGTCTTCCCCCAAAGGTACGGGACTCAGGGCACGTGAGGTAAATTGCCTTCCTAGGTCGGCGAGTTGGGCCCACACCTCTTGGGTTTGTTCAGAGTCCCTAACTATGGTGACTAAGTTTCGCCGCAAATCGTCGACGACTCCTTCGGCGGAGAACCCGAATTCGTCAGCAAAGGCTGGTAATTCGGCCTTCAAGCGGAAATAAATCCACCGCGAGGGGACCCCAGGATTTTTAAGCAAGCGTGGAACGGACTCACCAGAAATTTTCTGGTCGGGGTCCATGCTTGCAGCGAGTCTTTGATGTGTTGTCGTCTTGGAATAAAGTCTTCGTTTCTTGGAGTCTGTACTGAACTTCTTGGGCTATATGTTTGTATTTTCACAAACGCTCGATCGCGTGGACTGTACGGGATCGCGAGTAAGCTCGTGGGATTGATACCAGGCGCGTTCACTAGTTCGTTGAAGTTATTTTCCACGGTCGGGGCACTTTTCTTTAGTTTTCGATTGTTTTCGCGCAACCTTTAGGTTATGTCACTCGTCCTGGGGCTACGCACTCCAATACAGGTGGTAATTGGTAATTGGTAATTTTCCTGGTCTTTCTCCCTATCAGGTCCCTGTTCGGGCGCCACACGGGGCTTTTAAGTCTCAGGTTTGTATTGGCAATTGATAAGAATAGAAAGCCCTGGCTGCTGCCTTCACAATGGGTATGCTTGCTTACGTGTATTTTGGTGCGCTAGTCGGTGTTGCGCGGATCGAGTCCAAAAGTGTCAAACACGGTCGATGCGATGCGATTCCTTGGGGTGAACTTAAAGAATAGAGTCTAGAATAGATCTTCATGTTAGTTCCAGTTAACGCAATTTGAACTGAGCTCCTTATTAGTGTGTACTTCCATGAATCCAGCGTTATTTGAGTGCCATTTTGTAAGGCGGACGTCGTTCAGCGATGTTGAATTCGAAGTGCGACAGTAGGCGTCAAACATCACCCTGAGCTTGGTAGACTCACTAGTGGGTATGAAAACGAAGTGGTGCGGAATGTAATAGTGAGGCTCGTGCAGTTTAGGATGAGTAACCGGAACATGTGCCCTAATTCCTCGTGTTCCTCCATGAAGTCGCAATACTGTTGACGAAGTTCTGGTGATTTCGATAGACGACGTTAAATACTCAGTATCAAACGAACTTCACAGACGGCTGGGTCATCTTTGAAGGTTAGTTTGACAATAATCCTACTGGTGCTGCGAAGGAGCGTGCTCATCCTGTACTGCTCCTCACAAATAGAGGCGGCGAATCGACAGCTTCCAGTTCCCAAAGATATTTGAGATTGCAATCATTTAAACTTGCCTTGAGAGTTAAGCAAGTGGATAGTTCTGTTGTAGCGGTTTGCTGAAGTCGGCCAGATACATCTCATCAGAATAAGGCGGACCATGGGAACCCAATCTGATTTGTCCTACTGTCAAGGCGTCAAAAAATGCTTCGGTTCCCAGCAACATGTCGACGTGGCGTGACTAGTACAATTTATCATTAGCGAGCGGCGTGTTCTCTGGCAACTTCCAAGTAGGAACGTCGATTACGAGATCAGGCTGATATGCGATTTGCGCAGTGATACAGAGATCTGCGGAGATATAGAACGGTGAAATTCGAGACTTAATGCATGTGGTGGTGCAATATTTGATATCAGTTTGTGAATGCCCTATGCTTCGAATTTGGAAACGAAGTCGCTGCGCGAAATCCTCAGTGATAAAGCTTACTTGGGAGCAGAAATTGAGAAGTGCTCTCCCAAGTCTGTAGGTTCCAAATGCTTCCTTAACGAAGACCATCGCGATTTCTGGCCAAGATGAAAATGGGGGTGAGTCGCTGCCTCTAACGATGGTGCTGTTGGACCGGTTTGTGCGGACGAGACAAGTCTAGCGAATGGTGGTTGTGCAATGTAGTATGATGTGCTCTGTTACAGGTGCGACAGCGGTTCTTTGATGGACAGCTCGATAATTGGTGACCACTACATAGGGAGTTGAGGCAGAGGCGGTGTAATTTCACGACATCAAAACGCTCGTTGGGATTTAAGCCTTTAAATTTTTCACAGCCAAGCAATCTGTGTGAGGGTGTCAAACAAAAGTCCGACAAAAGAATATGGCAATGTCGTTCTAGCAGCTGCGTGCACTGGTCCCAGGATGGTAGAGTGGCGTAGTCCAGTGATTCGTTCCATTTAATTTTGGTCATCTGGTCGCACTTTTCAATGACGACGTAGATGAGATGATTCTAATGATGAGAGGGAACTCTATAAGGCCGATGCATTATCAATTAAACTACGGAGCTGCTGAGCGTTTGACGTGGCAGCAGGATGCGATTGTTTCGGCGAATATAAGTGCAGGCTTGTCGTAACGAGCCTTCAGCTTCTCCAAGGCCTTTACGTAATTCTCTCCAGTGATCGGGATAGCTCCAATAATTTCTAGTGCAGGGCCCTTCAGACAATTACGAAGATAAATAGTTAAATTTGTCTATGTTAGAGAGTTGTTGACGATTCACAAGTTGAAGATAAGATGTGATGAAGTTCTTGTAATCCGTATGATTTCCATCGAAGCGGGGTAATGACAATGCTGGCAGTCGAAACGGCGTGCTGAAACTTGGTGCTGGGATGTGGTCGAAGACTGTGCTGCAATTCCTCTCTGCGAAGGGTTTAAATTATCAGTTTGGTGGTTATGTAACTGTCCTCCAAGCCCGTACGTCCATTATCTGCTGAATCTAGGGCTTCAATCTCCGACTGCACTAAAAGGGCTGGCTTAAAATATGACTCGAGTATTGCCAAACGGCACTGAAGTTCAGCTGGCGATTTTTTCTCGTCTGTAGTATGCATGTATCATTGTAGCGAGTACCCACTGTACCGACACCAACATTGTGTTACAGTGTACTCAACCAAATACAAAAGTGCCGGCCGCTAAACTCTTGCGGCCAGCCGAAATATGAATGCGCCTCAGAGCCCAACTTGTGGGAAGTGCTAGTGTCAGCATATTCCCATGGCCTGAGTGCAGACACATACAAGGCATGCATATACAACTGCTCTCGCGCTCTTGGTGCTACCAGCACAAATACAATTGTGAGCATATACTTTGATATATACATGACGGCCGCTGCCAATGTTTGCAGGCAGCGCAGCCGCAATTAGCTAGCTGTAAGTCACTCGAATTATGACCATCAATCAATAAAGAACAAGCTTGGCCGTTGGCCACTATAACCAAATCTTTTACTTTATTCTGAGGATAATAACACACATCTAATAAATATGATTTAAATAATACATGGCGACCGTGACAGTGATGTCGAAGCAAACAAAGTTTTAATTTGAAGTGCGAATTGTGTACAACAAACCAAAATAAGTGCACCAGCAACAAAAATTGAAGAAAATGGTGATGGTACAGATTGTACAACAAGCAAATGTTAGAGAAATATGATGCAAATGCTGAGAAAGTGATATTGATGAGAGAATCTAATTGTCAGAAGGAAGAGCAAGCGCCTACGATAAAGGGGGCTATGTAAATCCGAAGACAAAACAAAGTTGAAGAAACGCGAGGGAAGCCAGAAGAGAGGAAAAGCTATTAAATAAATAATCTACGTTACTGCCTGTGCGAGGACCAGCACCGGCGCCGCTTAAACCCATAGGCCAGGGACGACCACAAGAGAAAAAAAAAGTGTGGGAGGCATGGCAATTCCTCCTACACCTACGTTGGAAAAGTAATGAACATAAACGACGACGTTGGACTGGACAAAGCTGCTCCTGTCGAGCAAAGGGATGCACCGAGTCTAAAAGAAGCTCTAGAGGTGTGCCCCAACGATGGACCACGCCCCCTCACAATAGCTGAGTACAGGGCACGCCAGCAGAAGAAGGACAAACCAAAGAAGAAGAGGAGCGGCAGGAGAAGTAAACTCTTGCGCCAACGGAGGTTGGCTAAGGACCTAATAAAGACGGCAGCAACATTTGAAGAAACACAAATACACAAGGCCGAATTAACAAAAATTGAGGACAAACTTCGTACTGGTGCGAAGTAACGTAACCAGGCTGCATTAATTGCCAATGCCTAAGTTACCTTAATATTAAAATCTTACACTCAAGCCGATGCGTGAAAACGCTGCTTGAAAACTACTAACCCCTTGTTAGGCTTTGTACTAAAATCATATGGAAGATATTTTAATTATATAGAGCGACAAATTGTAAATCTGCCATGTGAAAAATTACTATCCAAAACATTTCCTTTTCTTTCCAAATTTCTCTTTATGAATAACAGTTTATCTAAAACAAAAGATTCGCCATACATACTTGGCATAAAATATAGAATTTTGGAAAACATTCCCAAAATGGGTTTTGTAGACACAAAAGTTGTCGATTCAACGGCGAACGTCGTTAATAAAGTAGAATCTCAAAATATTGATTTAGAAACAATAACCATACTATTAATAATAATTGTAATTATAATGTCAGCAAGTGTTTTTCTAAAAATCTATAAATTACACAAAAGGTGTTTGAAGAAAAGAGTCCAGAGTCAAGCAAACGACCTGGATAAAATTTAAAAAAAAAAGAGATACAAAATAAAACTTGCCAGTTATAATTTCAAGAATTATTGAAAGCAAACAAAAAAATTTTTACTTTAAAAAATATAAAAATAAAAAAAAAAAAACAAAAAACAAAATTTTACAAATTCTTCTATTATGGCCACAAGTATAGGTAGATAAACAAAACAAACAGAATGAATGCAGAGGCAGTTTTCAATACCTTTATGTCATGGGATCAATATTTTAGTGAAAGAATTATCACATTGGTCTCAACGACCCCAATTACTATCTATGAGTTAGAAAATTTATAAATGTCAACATATAATCTAGAAAGCTCACCATTAATACATTGCTCTAATAAACAAAAAGCGATGGTATTAAGCACCATCCCGGGTGTCCACATGAGAACAATTGTAAGCGAAAATGACATATTAGGTAGTGCTAGAATTTCAGTGGTGTACAAGAATAATTCATATCCATATTATAATGGAATGGAGTGAATTATATAAGGATCTAAATAAATTAAAAAGCTATTTCGATAAATCATATAAATCATTAACGCAAAATAGATCAATACAACAAGCCACTATAAATAAACATGCAGAAATATTAGTATCTCGCTTCAACAATGCGCGTATACTAATACATGAGCAAAGAGATCGACTAGATAAAAATCGTTGGTCTGAAGTATCAAAATTTCTAACCAGACTTCGATCAAACCTAATAACTATAAAAGAAAGGTATAACTTAAATATTTCAATACCGACCATTCTGAACACCCCTCTGAAAGTAGAAACTGGGGACAAATTGGAATCATCAGATCCACCAGAAGTCGACTCAGTACAGGTAGAAGAATCTGAATTTGACAGCCCAGAAGTAGAAGAGAAAGATTTAAATAATCTCACAATTCCAGCTGTACTTTTTCAATCTGAATTATCAGATCAGGAAACAATTGAATCCGATTGCGAAATCGAACAACACCAAATAAGAACAATGACGGACGAAACTGTTGCCCAACGGGCATATATTAAGGATATAGCAAATGCTATCCCTGAATTCAACGGACAAAAAATCAACCTTCAAAGATTCATAACAGCCTTGAAATTAGTAAACCTAACCAAAGGCACATTTGAAGAAATAGCAGTTGAAGTCATAAAATCAAAAATAGTTTGCTGAACCTTGTACAAAGTTCAAAACGAATCAACTATAAACGGAATTATAAAAAAATTACAAGACACAATTATCGGCGAAACATCCGATGTAGTCAAAGCAAAAATGGCTAAAACTACTCAAAAAGGAAAAACAGCTGAAAAATTCACAACTGAAGTTGACAATTTACGAAAGCTACTCGAAGCTTCGTATATTGATGAAGGATTACCCGCTGAACATGCGGACAAATTCAGCACCAAGGAGGCTATAAACACAATGGTCAAAAATTGTGAGCATGGCCGACTCAAAACAATACTTGAGGCAGGCAACTTTTCATCAATGAATGAGGCTGTAACCAAATATATACAGTGTAGTACGGAAATGACGGGTAATGCAAACGCAATACTACAATATTTGCCAGAAAAGGACCGGCCTATAGAGGTAACAACTTCATAAGTAACTACCGTGGTAGAGGTAGAGGAAATGGTCGTGGTAACTACCAAAATAATGGGTATTACCAATATAACAGCTACAACAGAAATAGCGGTTACAACCAAAATAATGGTTTTAATCGAAACTATAATAACCAGACCAATAACTATAGTAGAGGTCGTGGAAATTATAGACAAAACAATAATAACCAAAATACAGGCAATTACGGCAACACACAACACAACAATAATGTCCGCTTTACCCAGCCAGTTTCGGGAAACTCGCAGACCCCTTTAGATACAATAAATTAAAAATACCAACGGTATATACCATAAACCTCAATCTCAATATCTTCGTACCATTTATTAATTCAGAAACAGGAAGGCAGCTTACGTTCCTTGTGGATACGGGAGCAAATATTTCACTTTTAAAAGAAAATGCAGATACCTTTAGCAACATACAAATAAAAAATACAATAAATATTCAAGGAATAGGCGAGGGAATCATAAAATCCAAAGGACTTGCACCATTTGAACTCGAAACAGACAAATATATAATTCCATACAATTTTCATATAGTAAATAAAGATTTTGCGATTCCATGTGATGGAATAATAGGAATAGATTTTATAAAAGAATTAAACTGTCAAATAGATCTTAACCCTACAGAGGATTGGTTTATAATAAGACCAAATAATATAGACATTCATATTTATATCCCAATAACATATACTTCTGGTAATAATACAATTCTACTACCAGCCAGATCTCAAGTAGTACGAAAAATCAAAATAATGTCCGATACTGATACTATATTAATACCAAATCAGGAGATTCAACCTGGTATTAACGTTGCAAATACTATCACATCAAAAGAGAATACATTTGTCCGATTACTCAACACAACCAGTACTGATCAATTGGTTAGTATAACAAATTTAAAATGTGAACCAATTTCCGATTATAATGTAATTCAAAACATTTCAAGTAATAGAGAGCAAAACATCATAGAAGAACTGAAGAAAAATTTTCCAATTCAATTTAAACAACAATTAACGGAACTATGTGGAAAATATACTGACGTATTCGGTCTTGAAACCGAATCAATAACAACAAACAATTTTTACAAGCAGAAACTGAGATTGAAGGACGATGAACCCATCTATATAAAAAATTATCGAAGCCCGCACAGCCAAGTTGAGGAAATTCAAAAACAAGTAGGAAAATTAATCAAAGACAATATAGTCGAGCCATCTGTATCAGAATACAACAGCCCACTTCTACTTGTCCCAAAGAAAACCCTTCCGGGTTCAAACGAAAAGAAATGGCGACTAGTAGTTGACTATCGTCAAATCAACAAAAAACTTCTGTCTGATAAATTTGCACTCTCAAGAATTGATGACATCTTGGACCAACTAGGTAGAGCAAAGTATTTCTCATGCCTTGATTTAATGTCAGGTTTCCATCAAATCGAACTAGAAGAAAATTCAAGAAACATAACGTCGTTTTCAACGAGCAATGGCTCATATCGTTTTACGCGATTACCTTTCGGCTTAAAAATAGCCCCAAATTCATTTCAGAGAATGATGACTATTGCATTTTCTGGACTTGAAGCTTCTCAAGCATTCCTCTATATGGATGATTTAATAGTCATTGGATGTTCTGAAAGACATATGCTCAAAAACCTAAAAGACATCTTTGAAATATGCAGAAAGTACAACTTAAAATTAAACCCACAAAAATGTTCATTTTTTATGCATGAGTGACCTTCCTTGGTCATAAATGCACCCACAAAGGAATCTTACCAGACGACAAGAAATATAATGTCATAAGAAACTATCCAGTCCCACATGATGCAGATAGCGCTAGACGATTTATAGCATTTTGCAATTATTATAGACGTTTCATTAAAAACTTCGCCGACTATTCACGGCACATAACTAGATTATGTAAAAAAAATGTTCCATTTAAATGGTCTCCCGAATGCCAAAAATCATTCCAATATTTAAAAGATAAACTTATAGAGCCAACTTTATTACAATATCCTGATTTCCTTAAAGAATTTTGTATAATAACGGATGCAAGTAAACAAGCATGTGGAGCGGTATTAACGCAAAACCATAACGGACTCCAACTCCCGCTAGCATATGCATCACGTTCATTTACAAAAGCTGAAAGCAATAAAAGCACTACAGAACAGGAACTAGCAGCAATTCATTGGGCAATTACACACTTTCGACCATATATTTATGGCAAACATTTTACAGTTAAAACCGATCACAGACCACTAACATACTTATTTTCAATGGTCAATCCTAGTTCAAAACTCACGCGCATGCGGCTCGAATTAGAGGAATACGACTTCACAGTCGAGTATCTAAAGGGAAAAGATAACTTTGTGGCAGACGCCCTTTCTAGAATAACAATTAAGGATCTTCAAAACATTACGGCAAATATATTACAAGTCACTACAAGACAAAAAAGTAGACCAAATTCCTGCGCAGGAAAAGATAAAGTAGAATTGCCTAGGCAATCTCAAGTAAAAGCTTCTAAGCCCAACGTATATGAAGTCATTAACAATGACGAAGTACGTAAAGTAGTGACCTTGCATGTAAATAATAATATATGTTTTTTCAAACATGGAAAAAAAATTACAGCAAGATATGATGTTGGAGATTTGTATACTAATGGAAGTCTTGACTTAGGTCAGTTTTTCCAAAGGCTTGAACTGCAGGCTGGTAAACAAAAAAGTACCCAACTCAAAGTGGCACCATGGAAAAAAATCTTTGAAAATATTTCAATAGATAAATTTAAAAAAATGGGCAACAAAATATTAAAATCATTAAGAGTAGCGCTACTCAACCCGGTGACCCTAATAACAACTAATAACGAAAAAGAAGCAATATTGTCTACATTACATGACGACCCCATTCAAGGAGGACATTCAGGTATAACAAAAACCTTGGCCAAGGTCAAAAGACACTACTATTGGAAAGGAATGAGTAAAGACATAACCCAGTACATACGTAAATGTCCAAAATGCCAAATGTCAAAAACGACAAGACATACAAAAACTCCTTTAACACTTACAGAAACACCAGAAATGGTATTCGATAAGGTAATTGTGGATACGATCGGTCCACTGCCGAAATCAGATCAAGGAAAAGAATATGCAGTCACCTTAATATGTGATCTGTCAAAATACCTTGTTGCCATACCAGTACCTAATAAAAATGCAAAAACGGTAGCAAAGGCTATATTCGAAGAATTTGTTCTAAAGTACGGTCCAATGAAGACGTTCATTACGGACATGGGAACAGAATACAAAAATTCTTTAATCGAACACCTATGCAAAAACTTAAATATCAAACATATAACATCGACAGCACACCATCATCAGACTGTCGGAACTGTGGAACGAAGCCACAGAACCTTTAATGAATTTATACGTACATACATCTCAACTGATAAAACGGATTGGGATATATGGCTAAAATATTTTGTTTATTGTTTCAACACGACACCCTCTATGGCACATGATTATTGTCCATATGAGTTAGTGTTTGGTAGGACTTCGAATTTACCAAAACATTTTAATAGCGTAGAGAGAATAGAACCTATTTATAATATAGATGATTACGCAAAAGAAACAAAGTTTAGATTAGAGCAAGCTTTCAAAAGAGCCAGATTAATATTAGAATCAAATAAAATAAAACAAAAATGTCACTATGATAGAAACTGTTTAGATTTTGAACTAAAAATTGGAGATCAAGTTTTATTAAAGAATGAAACAGGTCACAAATTAGAATACAAATATACGGGACCATATAAAGTAATTGGTATAGGAGATAATGATAATATAAGAATTTCAAATATTAAAAACAAAGAACAAAAAGTTCATAAAGATAGGTTAAAAATTTTTATTTCAAAATAATTTTTATACAATTTATACGTATGGCCATACATAGAATAAATACATAGAATAAATACCACAAATAAATATAAAAAAAAAAATTTTTAAAAAAAATACATACATATAAAAAAAAATATAAATATAAAAAACAACATGATATCAATATTTTCTGATTAGAACAGCATTTTTGAATAACATGTTTTCCAACTTTCTTATATTTCTTTAACGATACAAAATAATTTCTATAACTTTTAAATTTTCAAATATATAAATACTAGAAGATAATTTTAATAACTAGAAATAATTTCATTTTTATTACTTTTTAAAAAATTAAAAAAAAAAAAACCAAACATATTCTTCATTACATTACGTTATTTTTCAAAAGGAGGGAGATGTAGTATGCATGTATCATTGTAGCGAGTACCCAATGTACCGACACCAACATTGTGTTACAGCGTACTCAACCAAATACAAAATGAATGCGCCTCAGAGCCCAACTTATGGGAAGTGCTAGTGTCAGCATATTCCCATGGCCTGAGTGCAGACACATACAAGGCATGCATATACAACTGCTCTCGCGCTCTTGGTGCTACCAGCACAAATACAATTGTGAGCATATACTTTAATATATACATGACGGCCGCTGCCAATGTTTGCAGGCAGCGCAGCCGCAATTAGCTAGCTGTAAGTCACTCGAATTATGAACATCAATCAATAAAGAAGAAGCTTGGCCGTTGGCCACTATAACCAAATCTTTTACTTTATTCTGAGGATAATAACACACATCTAATAAATATGATTTAAATAATACACGTCCTCTTCCTGGGTATCGACCATTCCTTTAATGCGAATAATATTTCGCTTAATGTTTGCGCGCTGGCGTCTAAGACTTTCTAATACATCCGTTGACATTCTTCCGATGAAGGTATGCGGAACGAGAGCAAGTTGTGGTAACAACGACGAACGAAGACGACGCGGTGAATGTGGCAAAGTGGCAGCTCCGTGCGGTAGCTCCAAAGCGAAGCGACGAAAACTTAAGACTGTACCAGCAGCGGCAATTGGCGATGTGCAGGCAAGCGAAGTCAACAAATCGTTCACAAGAGAACGGAGCGAAGAGGCCTAAGCGATTGAGCGAGCGGTCCATGCACACACACAAGCGACGAGATGTGCGAAAGACTGCGACTGTGTCGTTTGCCGTTGAGAAGTTTCATTTCTCAATGACTATTAGTTTTTGCGAATAGTTAATAACTTTAATGTTAAGGTATTTAACTTGCGATAGGCGCGACTGTGGAGTTGAAGTTTGATGGCGGTTATGACGATGATGAGTAGTGATGAGCGGATCGAGCGAATGATTTATCGGTGTTGACTAGTGGCAAAAGCTTTTTTGTGCTGCATAAGATGATCAGGTTGGGGGTGCAAAAACTAATTATAAAACTATAACCACACGCTAAAAGAGAACCGTTTTACTTTGATTTGGAACTTCAACTGAACCTTGCTAACAGAGGATTAACAGAGGAGAGGATTAAATGAGATTATGTTTACATTATTGGGTAAAAAGAGAGACCAGCTGAGGGAAACCTCGAGTTTGGCCGAACCATATTCATAATGTTAAGTGCTTCCATTTTTTAATCGAAAATTCGATCGCATGCACAAGTATTGACTCCCTCTGTAACTGCATCATTGCTCCACTCGCAGGTGTCTACTTGATTTCCATGAATAAATGTTTTCATATTATATCCATCACATTCGAAGAGTTTTGAATGTATGATCTGGAGACGTACATAATGTGCATTGAACAGAATTCCGTCAAATTCTTGAGAAAAATATTTATGTTACCTAAATGCATGATGTCTATCGAAGTCAACAATATCGTCTTACACCTCAAAATATGCTTACACAATTTATAAAGCAATTTCAAATAGGTTTTCATTTTCTTCTTTTACTCCAAGATGTGCATACTCAAAATTCAACATATGAAAAGCCTTGATTTTTCAAAACATGAAATGATGTGTTTCAAATTAGCTACCTGAGTATGGCGTATATAAGAAATTATCTTTCCTTTCCCACCTGCAAGCAAAGTATGTGCGACCTCTTCTAACCAAACCCCTTTTTTATTCTATGATTTTGTGTCTCCGTTACCGATTTGATGGCGTCCTATTGGCTACACTTGTATCAAATATTTTTAAAAATATATACTTCTCTTGCCCTTTAACCAACAAATAGACTATACAAATATTTAAAATATTTAACCCCTTGACGGAAGAGTCAAGAATACTGCATTTCATGTATGTAAGTAACGGATCGGACTTGATCTTACCTGAGAATTTCTTTATAGAAGCTGGATTGCCGTTGCTCAGCATCTCAGCATTTTATTAAAGAATTATACTTCAGCAAAAGTAAACTATTAATTGTTTGCAGATTATATACTTTTTAAAGATAAATCTGAAGAAATTGATAAACAAAGCCTTCAAAGCAAAATGACGATTATGAATAAAGATTTTGATTTAGAATGTATCTTTCATGACCATACCATGGAAATAGTTTCATAAGCTCAAGAATTCCAAGAAAAAATCAGTGGGTGGTCTCTTACAAAATTTATTCGCTTTCAAATGTATGTGAATCAATATTCACCGATGGCTGGTTCATCTTTCATTCCATTACTTCGTTTCCATTTAACGAAAAAAGCAATAGTTAAAAGTTTTATATTTGTTTAAGTAATGCAATTTGTGTTTTAATTTTTCCAAACTGAGGAAGCTGCATTGAAACACAAGAGGATATGTAGTGGGAATATACCCAAGCTTAACATCAACTTCAAGTGCTATTCGTTGTTTATATTCGTTGTCGGATTTTATATGCATTCTGGAACCGAAGTATCTTGAAGTGAGCCCCAAATTATGAACATGATCCAATATCATATGCTTATTGTATAAAAAGTGTGTTTTTGATTCTAGACTAGAGAAATATGTTTACAAACAGGAAAAAATGTGGGAACAAGTTTTGTAATTTCATTGATAAAAAATTTTACTAGTTTGAGTGATGAGTACTCACATAAAATAGTTCCCATCGGAATGATTTGAGATATCCAACAAATATTTGATAATCCATTGAATTTTTCTATTTGCCAGAAAATTTTAGGGGCTGATAGGGTTATAGATAATTGTCATTTAACAGGTCGCTTTAGAGGTGCGGCCCAATCTAAATGTAACTTGGATTATAGAGTGAACAAGTTATTACCAGCATTTTTTTCATAATTTTTCGAAATAAAACTGTCATTTAGTTATTCAGGACTTAGGGCCATTCTCGGTGAAATTTCCGTAATTCCAATAAATAAGGAAAACTATATTTCTGATTCAAAAAAAAAAAAAAAAAATAAATAAATACATATAGATTTATTCCATAAAGTTTAGAAACCCCAGGATTTAATTTAATTGATAATGAATTGAATACTGTAAAGTAATTTTTCAGTATTGATATAGAATTTCGACTAATGCGTAAGAAGGGTATATATCCCTATGAATATTAATGGAAGCTAATGGAAGCATTCTATAGTTATTTAGCGGGCAGGGAATTCTCTCAGGAAGATTATAATCACGCTCTTAATGCTTGGTCACATTTCTTATGTTCCACTCTTAAAGATTATTTAGAATTACATTTAAAAACTGATGCATTCCTTTTAACTGACAATTTTGAAAATTTCCGAAAAAATGTCCAGGTCAGGAAATGTTGAACACTGCAAATATTCAACTTGAATTGCTGACAGATATAGATATGTATAGATTTATTCAAAATAGCATTCGAGGTGGTTTAGTTCAATGTTGTCATAGATATACAAAAGCAAATAATAAATATTTGTCAGATTATGATTCCTCGAAGGAGTCTTCATTTTTAATGTATGTGGATGCGAATAACTTGTATGGTTGGGCAATGTCACAACATTTACCATATAAGGACTTTAAGTGGATGTCTACTGCAGACATAGACAATTTTGATATTCATAATATTCCATTTGATAGCAAACACGGTTAGTTTTTGGAAGTGGACTTAATATATCCGTACCGTTTACATGATCTTCATAATGATCTTCCATTTTGTCCGTGAAATTGTCTGGCCTCAAAAGAGGATAAGGTAAAAAGATTAATTGCTGACCTGGGAATTAAGAAAAATTATGTAATACATTATCGGAATTTGCAACAATGTATACAGAATGGGTTAGTACTGAAAAAGATCCATAGAGGAGTTCAGTTCTTACAAAAACCTTGGTTAAAGAATTACATTGATCTAAATACTTTACGTAGGCAAAATGCAAAAATAAATCAAGCACACTGTAACACTTTTTTGCAGTGTTTATAGACAAAGGCTCGGTCCAAAAACCTAAGTGGCCGAAACAGGAGTCGATCGACGCGCTCACAAGAAGTGCAAGTGTCAGCATTCTGTTGCACACGCCGGCCGCTCAGCCAAACTCAAGTACATACGTATACCCTCGCGCTCCAGCTAAACAGAGCATAATTAAATACACTTGATATACATAAGATGTACATAGCAGTCTCTCTGCCGCCCAACTGTAGGCAGCGCAGCTACAAGACTTTGGCTTACTTATACCTTAAGGCAAATTGTAAAATCAGAAACAACTTGACGTTGGAAGCGGCATTAATGCTGCTAAATAAAGAATATTAAAACTACCAAAAGATGCGTTCTCACTATATGAATAAAGAATATTAAAACTATCAAAAGAAGTAGTGTTCTCACAACATGGCGACCGTGACTTTGGTCCAAAAGGATCTGGACCTGGATCTGGACTTCAAAGAACAAGAAGACAGCAACAAAGGCGACAACAGCAACAAAGGCAACAAAGGCAAAAACAGCAACAACAAAGGCAACAACAGCAAAAACGGCAACATCAACCGCTTACAATACGAGAACAAGAGAAGAAACGCAGTGAGTAGAGTGTGATGTGTGCCAAAAGAAGTGGAGTGGTAAAAAGATTGAAAGCCAGAAAGGCTCAACTACTGAAGCTGCTCAACAGCGGCAAAGCAATAAAGTGGAACGACTCGGTAAAAATACATGCCGAAGTTGAATACTTACTTGAATACAGCCACAGACACATCCACCTACCCTGTAATCCCAAATATTGCCAAAAATAAAAACACATTGCCTCCTCCAGAAAAAGTTGCCATCCCAAAGCTGAAGAAGACGTGCCCGGATGACTGCGAGGGACCACTGTACTCCCCCTTCTGCGAGTACACCTGTGTAGCCAGCACCGGTGCCCCACCATGAAGTACAGCCTGTGCAGCCAGCACCGGTACCAAGGAAGAGTGAACCGACAGCGCTACCAAGAGCGCATAATTTTTTTTTGCACTGCGTTGCAAAAATTTTTTTAATTGCACTGCGATGCATATTTTTTCATTTATTTTATAAAAACAAATGTAAAAATTGAGCGACATAAAAGTTGCCCGATTAGAGTATGGCCTGAAAACCAAACAAAATAGGCAGGAAATAATATACTAAATCAAATATAATAAAAATTGGTCAAAAACAAAAAAAAAAGTCAAATCAAAATTAATCATATCAAACTAGTTGTTTATGAATAACATTAACAACATTTACGAATTAATTCAAAAATCTAAAGTATTTGACAGACCAAGATATATATTAAGAATACCAACCCCAGAGATGGGTTCAATAGATACAAAAACAGTGGATACCACTGCAAATGTTATTAATAAGGTAGAGTCAAACACCATTGACTTATAATTAATTCATACATTGTGAGGAGTTGAATAACTCCCCACGAATAGAAGCAGCAGCAGATGGCCGGCCGCTTACCAGATACGCGGCGAATTCGCGTAGTAACGGCGCGGCGGGGAGATCGAGAGAGTTTGGAGACCAACGAAGGAGAGCGAGAGAGTTTGGAGACCAATGAAGGAGAGCGAGAGAGATTGGAGACCAAGGATGGAGAGCGAGAGAGTTTGGAGACCAATGAAGGAGAGCGAGAGAGATTGGAGACCAAGGATGGAGATCGAGAGAGAATGGAGACTTCGCGGGCAGAGCAAGAGTGCCGTATGCAGAAGGGGATAACGGAACTCCTCTGGACTTTGGACTCTCCCGTGAACTTTGGACCGGGAGAGGAAGAGCCACATCTCGACAGTGGAACGGCACACAAGCGTGCCACAAGCGGCACGGGAATTAGCGGAACGGCAGCAGTGGGCGGAACATCCATTGGAAGCGGTACATAAAGGACAAGTGGGTCATCCAGGAGGCACGGACTTTGGACCCAAAGTGGAGAGATCCAGCGGGCCGTGCGCAAAAGGGAAATAACGGTGCTTGGAGGCCCTATATAAGGCCGCAGAGCGCTGGCAGCTGGATCAGTCGATCACAAGGAGTCAAACCGTCAAGATCACTCAGATACCAAAGTGAACAATCAAACAACCAGATAACCTACAAGGGAGCAGCAGCAAGTCGAGTCGCCAGAGAAGCAGCGCCGTGGGAGCCTACAAGGAGCGAGATTGCTACGTCGAGACGTTCGGGATTGGGATACCAGGAATCTCCGAATTGAGACGCAGGTAGCTGAGATCCAGAGGGCATCACACGGCTAGGTCAAGGCGGTCGAGTAATCCTGTCCACAAAGTCCTGGCGTTACGCCTGGAAAGAGTATAACAAGCCAGAAGGGAGAGCGGTCGATCAGTAAGGTCTCGAGTGGAATTGTCCAGGAGAGCCCTACGGATTCGACTTGCGAGGTCCCGGAGCGGCGTGCCCGAACCACGAATATAACAAGCCAGAAGGGAGAGCGGTCGATCGGTACGGTCTCGAGTGGAATTATCCAGGAGAGCCCTACGGATTCGACTTGCGAGGTCCCGGAGCGGCGTGCCCGAACCCCGAGTACCACAAGCCACACGGGAACGTCCCGGACAAAAAGCAAAAGGGTGAGGCTAGGGTGGAACGTTCGTTTACACTAGGCGTGGAAGCGAAGTAAGGCGCGAGGCAGCTTCCTGGCGTTACCGCCTTGACTGTCCGCGCGGGCTGAGCAGAAACCCCAGTGGGACCATCCGGGACAGAGCAAGGGACAGGCGGCGGTGTGTCGAAAGGAGCGATCCTGGAGAGCGCAGCTTCTGTTCACCCTAGTCTGAGAACGGTGACGCTTCCCTAAGCCCGTACGGCCGATACCCCTCGCGAGTCCGAGTCGTTACCAGCAGTCACCAAGTCACGCGTGAGAAGCGAACCGCGAGCGAGCATCTTCAGGGAGCTGCGAGGATCTTCAGGGAGCGGCGAGGATCTTCAGGGAGCTGCGAGTATCTTCAGGGAGCTACAGGACGGGAGCACCGAGTCATCAAGGCGAGAGGTCGTAGAGTCATCCAGGACCGGCGGAAGCACCGAAGGTCACAAGCAACGAGTCAAAGCCAACCAAGCGACTAAGACACTTGTAATAATATACCCGCAATAAAACCCAATACGAACCCGTGAATTCTGTGCTTTCTCACTGAGCTACTGGGCGGTCACGTTAATATAAATTTGGTGGGATGAACACACAATATACTGAGCTAGCCGCACGAATCTCGTAGCGAGCAGACAATAAAAATCAGTTCGTTACATCTGGCGCCCAACGTGATTGTCCCAACAGTGAGAACAGCACAGTAAAAATGGGAAAGAAGTGGATTTACCGCCTCAAGAAGGAAGACTTCGCCCATGTCGCACAGAGGCTCAACGTCGCCCTGGAGGGCAGGCTAGACGACATGAGGAAGGCACTATCGGAATACTACTCCGAAACAGAGAACGATCCACAACTCGTCGACATCTGGGCCGAGCTAGAGGCGACATACTACGACAGAGCCGGCCCAAGCATTACGTTAACGAACGCTGAAGGGGACAACCTGGTGGCAAGCCTGAGCGTTGACAACATACAGAAAGAGGCCCACAGGAGAGAGTCAAGCCAAGAAAAGAAAGCAGCAGCGCTGATCCCGAGACCAAGCCAGTCGGACTATGCAAAGGTCGCTAAGCAGGTCCGCGAATGGTCGTTCAGGTTCGACGGGGCGGAAAAACCATTCGAGTTCCTGGAGCAGGTAGAATGGTCCGCCAACACGTACGGTTTGGAGCTTGATATGATCCCTCGAGCGATGCCGGAGTTGCTAAAAGGAAGGGCCTTGAAATGGTTCATCGCCAACAATAAGCAATGGAGAACATGGGCAGAATTCATTGAAAGCTTCCACACATATTTCCTGCCAAGAGACTTCTTCACCAGGCTGGCGGACCAGGTCCGGCAAAGGAAGCAAGGCTTCAGCGAGTCGTTCAAGGACTACATGATCGACATGCAGACGATGGTGAGGCCACTTAACTATTCTACGAAAGAGACGTTAAGGGTCATTAAAGAGAACTGCACCCCCAGTCTAAGGATCTTCCTAAGGGCATACAAAGTGTCGGACCTGGACACGCTGATGATATTAGCAGACGAGTATGAAGAACTGGAAAAGGAGCGGGAAGCGTTCGCGCAAGAAAACAAATTCTCGAAGAACAAGTCGTCATCGCCAGCGCAGGTAACATGCAGAAGATGCGAAGAGACAGGAATCCAGGAGACGCGGGGAAACGACCAATGGTCGCCACCTAACCGAGTACCACGGCAGCAGGCAACAGGAGCACCACGCGGAGGCCAATGGACACCACCACAACAGCAACAGATGCAACCAGCAAACAATGTTTGGAGGCCACCAAGTACAACACAAAGGCCTCGTGAAACGACACACATCACAGACCCCCAGGAGGCCTGCCGAAAGTGCGGCGGTCATGGACACTGGGCGCGGGGATGTCGGCACCAACGCCTGTTGTTCTGCTGGGTGTGCGGGAGAGTAGGCGTCAGGAGCGTTGAATGCTGCCAGCAGGCGGGAAATGCCCAGCGATCTCAGCCGCAGAGAGGCGAGCGGGGGTCGCAAGATGCTACCTCTCCAAACTAACGGGAAAGCTGATCGAGGAGGAGCAGCAGTTGTCCGCAGCGGTGACGATTGGTGGGGGCACATACAAGGCCACAATCGACACCGGGGCAACAGCAAGCTTTATAAGCAAAGAGCTGGCGGACGACCTGGCTGCCCTCGGAAAGATTACGAGGATACGACGGCAAGTTAGGTTGGCAGACGGAAGATGTGGCGGAATCGATGAGCAGCTGGAGGTGGAAATTGCGTTCGGGAACAAGCGACTGAGCATGAGCCTGCTGATACTACCAGGAGTAGTGGATTCATTGGTGTTGGGATGGAACTTTCTAACACAAGTCGGTACCGAAATTAAGTGCGCTGGACACGAAGTGATAATACCGGCCAGGAATCGTCACAAGGGATGGCTCGAGGAAAAGTTGTCGGTGACAGTCGTACAACGGGCAAGCGAAGATGACGACACGACGAAATTCCTGGAGGCAGAGCTATCGACTTTCAGCAGCATGAAGGGAACATCAAACATGGCAGAGCATCAGATCACGATGAAAGACGACAAACCAATAAAGCAGCGATACTATCCCAAGAATCCGAAAGTTCAAGGGGAGATCAATGCGAAGGTGGACGAGCTTCTCCAAATGGGATACATAGAACACTCAGCAAGCCCATACAGTTCTCCCATCGTGATGGTTAGAAAAAAGACGGGCAAATGGAGACTGTGCGTCGACTTTAGGCAAATAAACGCCAAATCTGTAAAGGATGCCTACCCGATGCCCCGAATAAATTATATTCTCGACCAACTGAGGGAAGCACGGTACATCAGCAGCTTGGACCTAAAGGATGGGTACTGGCAAATCCCACTGAAAGCGGACAGCAGGCAGTATACGGCATTTACAGTGCCGGGGAAAGGTTTATTCCAATGGAAAGTAATGCCATTCGGACTTCATTCGGCGTCTGCGACTTTTCAACGGGTGCTGGACCGGGTGATCGGCCCAGAAATGTCGCCGCACGCATTTGCTTACCAGGACGACATCATAGTGATCGGGCGCTCGCTGGAAGAACATAAGGCCAACCTAAAGGAAGTTTTCCGACGACTAAAGGAGGCAAATCTGAGATTAAACCCGGAGAAGTGTCAATTTTTTAAGAAAGAGCTGTTATATCTCGGTCATCGAGTGACTAGCGAAGGAATAGGCACGGATCCGGAAAAGGTAGCAGCCATCGCCGAACTAGAACCACCATCGACAGTAAGAGAGCTCCGACAGTACCTGGGCGTAGCATCATGGTACCGCCGGTTTGTACCTGACTTCGCAAAAATAGTCAAACCTCTCAACGATCTGCTACGCAAGGGCAATAAATGGGTGTGGACACAGGAACATCAGACGGCGTTCGAAGAGGTGAAGGCAAGACTCGTCGCAGACCCCGTACTGGCATGCCCGGACTTCGACAAACCATTCATCTTGCAAACTGACGCAAGCGACTACGGCATCGGGGCAATCTTGACCCAGGAAACTGAACGAGGCGAAAAGGTAATCTCTTACTCAAGCCGAACGCTCAACGGCGCTGAGAAGAATTACTCAACAACCGAGAAGGAGTGCTTGGCAATCGTCTGGGCAATCCGAAAGCTCAAGCCGTATCTGGAAGGTTACCACTTTAAAGTAGTAACCGACCACATGGCACTGAAGTGGCTCAACAGCATAGAGAGCCCTTCAGGGAGGATCGCCAGATGGGCCCTGGAGTTGCAGCAGTACGACTTCGAAATAGCGTACAGGAAAGGGCAACTCAACGTGGTGGCAGACGCTTTGTCAAGGCAGCCACTGCCGGAAACGCTTCGAGGGATCAAGGAGACGTCGGCGGCGGAAGCTTCTGCAGCATGCAGCTGGATTCTGGAAATGCGCGAAAAGATAAGGACCCAGCCGCAAAAGTATCCAGACTAAGTGATGGAGGGTAACACCCTGTACAGTAATATACCCCATAGAGC
Organism: Drosophila suzukii; assembly: GCF_043229965.1. Classification (NCBI taxonomy): domain Eukaryota; kingdom Metazoa; phylum Arthropoda; class Insecta; order Diptera; family Drosophilidae; genus Drosophila; species Drosophila suzukii. The sequence goes on from NC_092082.1 coordinate 55,658,009, forward strand.
GGGCAGCGAAGATGTTGCAACATGGAAGATGTGCGTCCCGAAAGCGCTGCGGGAAACGGTGCTGAAGGAGAACCACGACTCACCGGCGGCTGGCCATGTAGGAAGCCGAAAGACAATAGCACGTCTGGCAGCCCGGTACTACTGGCCAGGAATGCACAGAGACGCCCGAGCCCACGTGCGAGTATGCGAGACATGCATGAGGTTCAAGCCGAATTAGATGCAAATGGCTGGGAAAATGCTTACGCAGGTGCCAGAGGAACCATGGGCTACGGTATGTGCGGACTTCGTCGGACCCCTGCCGCGTTCGAAACACGGCAACCAAATGCTGCTGGTATTGATAGACAGGTTCTCCAAGTGGACTGAGTTGGTGCCGCTGCGAAGCGCGACGGCCGAATCCCTAATGAAAGCTTTCAAAGAACGCATAATCGCGAGGTATGGGGTCCCCAAAATAGTCATAACGGACAACGGAGTCCAGTTTACCAGCAAAACCTTCAAGAGTTTCCTGGCCGAAATGGAAGCCAGGCAACAGTTCACAGCTCCATACACCCCACAGAAGAACCCGACTGAGAGAGCCAATAGGACGGTGAAAACAATGATTGCGCAGTTCGCAGGGCAGAACCAAAGAGACCGGGACGAAAAATGGCCAGAAATCATGCTGGCAGTAAACACGAGCGTTTCAGAATCCACAGGTTACACACCGTCGTTCATTACCCAAGGCAGAGAACCAAGACTACCGAGCGCCCTATACGACAGAGAAACCGTAGGGACCGGACGACCGACAGAGACCCCGGAAGAGAATGCTAACAAACTCAGGGAAATCTTCGAGATTGTAAGGCGGAACCTGGAGAAAGCATCCCAGGACCAGGCTAGGCATTATAACCTAAGGAGGAGGCAATGGACGCCAAAGGTGGGTGACGTCGTGTGGGCCAAGGAACACCATTTATCAAAAGCGGCCGAGGGGTTCGCAGCAAAATTGGCCCCAAGATACGACGGACCTTACCAAGTCATAGGTTTTGCGTCACCAGTAATCTGCAAAATAAGACACATAAACACAAAGAAAGAGCGGACCATCCACGTAAGCGAGCTGAAACAGCAACAAACGGAAAACACAGGCGAGCGGCTACAGCAAGCAGACACAACAGATGCAAAACAACATTAAAAGTCCAAGGATACCCACAAGGATGACCAAAGGATACTACGAAAGGATCCCAAGGACACCTCCAAGGATGCCCAAAGGATACTACGAAGGGTGTCCAAGAATACCTTCAAGGATGCCCAAAGGATACTACGAAGGGTGTCCAAGAATACCTTCAAGGATGCCCAAAGGATACTACGAAGGGTGTCCAAGAATACCTTCAAGGATGCCCAAAGGATACTACGAAGGGTGTCCAAGAATACCTTCAAGGATGCCCAAAGGATACTACGAAGGGTGTCCAAGAATACCTTCAAGGATGCCCAAAGGATACTACGAAAGGAGTCAAAGGATACGTCCAAGGATTCCCAAAGGGTACTACGGAAAGAGTCCAAGGATACCTGCAAGGATTCCCAAAGGATACTACGAACAAATTCCAAGGATACCTCCAAGGATACTACAGGTCATCTACAAAGGCGCAATGAAACACATAAAGGACATCAGGAGAACGTTAAGAACACAAAGGGAGCGAACCAGAGCGTCTAAGGTCTCGATTGGGACTGATCGGAGGAAAAGAAAAAACACGCATCAAAAGTCTGCCGAAGGATGAGGGAAGACGGTACAGAGCAGAGAGCTGTACCGTAGATCTGAGTAGTAAGAAGGAGAGGCCGATGGAAATAGCGGGATTGAGCAAAGAGGAAGGCTCGGAACCGAGGTGTCGTTAAAGGGAGCCCAGGCTCCAGCTGCACAATCAAAATCAACGAGCAATCATGAGCACACGTGTAACAAGAAGCGAAGCGCGCAGGATGATGGCTGCCCACCAGCCGTCCGGAGGATCTAGCCCGGGGCAAGGATGGTCGGCAGCCCGGCCTACCCGAACCTCGCGGCGGATCTCCGGGCGGGGCGTCCCCGATCCGGTAATCAGCTCCGACAGCGACGTCGAGTTGGTGGAGGACCCACGGGTGGAGCAACGGCGATGGCGGCTTCGCAAAGCGGTCAACAGGGCCGACGGCCGCATCCCGACTGGCTCGGCGGAGGTAGAGTGGGCCAGCGAAGAGTCGCCCCAGGACCAGCTGGCTCTCAGTAGCCATGCCGAGGCTGTGGTAGCGGCCACATGGGAATTTCGGCGCAAGTGCGAGGCGCGAAGGCGAGACGAGGAGCGGCGGTTGAAGGAGATGGAGGAGACGCCGGAGTGGCAGGCCCAACTACGGATGGCCGAGGAGGAGGAGGCGCAGCTGTGGGAAAACCCGGGGTACCCACCTACGCCGAGGTATGCGCCCGAACCCTGCACCACGCCGCAAGAAGTGGCAGACGATTGGGCGTCCTCGCCTCCGCGGTGGCTGCCCGAAATCCCGCCCACACCGCGGTACGAGGGGTCACCACGGTGGACGCCAGCGCGACCGCCCACGCCGAGGCACGAGCAGCAGCCACCGCAGCAGCAGCCACCGCAGCAGCAGCCACCACCGCAGCAGCAGCCACCGCAGCAGCAGCCACCACAGCAGCAGCCACCACCGCAGCAGCAACACATCCGGACAGATATCCCGGCGGCCCACGTGAGCCACAGCACCCGGACGTTCGTGGCCGAAGGGGTAAGGTGGCGACAACAGACGGTCGTCTGGACCTGGCCGGAGGGACCCGCGGAGGAGACGGCAGCGGCGGAAGAACCCCGGATCTGGGAAGAGTGTGGTCCCCGGGTGAGCCCGCTGGACCCCAGGACCCGTGGCAGACCGGAGCAGTGGGCACCACCGACGCCGAGCACCGGACCAGCAACGCCAAGGACAGGGCCGTCGACGCCAACGCCTACCGGGAGCGCAGGAGCCGCGGAGCATCTGGAGCGAGGACCCTGGGTGTGGCCTGAGCCCGTGAGAAACGGCCGTCCTCCGCTCAAGCGGCAGCACTCGGCGCCCGAAGTGTCCGAGGTGGTGGCCCGGCCAAAGTTGTCGCGGACGGTGTCGGCGCCGGAAGGACAGCGATGGCGAGAAATCGCGGAGACGGAGTGGCCCGAAGGGATCGCGGAGACACCGGTGGTGCAGGAGGCTCGCATCCTGGGCGGCAGGCGCAGCGTGCGCGTGTGGAGAGAGAGGCGCGCGTTCCGCGTCCGGTTAGGGCTGGCGGGCATGAGAGTGTTCGAAGAGCAAAAATAAAAGTTAAATAAACCGACAAAACAGAGTTTAAAAGAAAAAAAAGAAAAAAAAAAAAACCGACATAGAACGGGAAACGCGGCTGAAACAGGGGCCAGAAGTAAGGGGCATACATGGCAGCTTCAGCGTCCTGAAATCAATATTGGGTTAATACAGGAAGCAGCCAAGCGACACCAAAATACTTACCTGCAGCGAAGCAAATGCGAAGTCCTCTCCGCACCAGCGTTCGAGTGTTGCCAGCGTAAAGCCAGGCTCAGCCGGATGAGGACGATTGAAGGGCGAGAGAGAGAGACGAGAGGCGAGAGAGGCCGTGTGGAGAGAGAAAGGATGAAATAGAAAGGAGTGAGGAAATGCGAAAACTTACCTAGAAAGTTGCAAAATCACCATGAGCCAGGGAAGGGGGCGCCTCGATAGGCGATCGATTGGCACTGGACGATAGTGCGACCGATGGGCACACGACAATGGAAATATCGGCCAAGGTGGAAGTATCGCAACGAGCAGGTGGCAACGCCGCACCGTCGATAGCGAATAAATATCGATCACGCACGAATGGTGTGACCAGGCGGAGGAAACACGGAAAGGAGTGAGACGCAGCAATGAGCAGCGAGCTGGGGATCGATAGCCCAGGAGTATCGATGTCCCAGTGGGAACACAGGAAATATCGGCGCGGGAGATTTAAAGTTGCTACGAGGAGGATGACCCCCGCTGTAGAAACTCAAGGGAGTTAGGAGCGTCGAGGGAGCATCGAGGGAGCAACGAGGGAGCGCCGCGGGAATCACAAGGACTCAAAGGCTAGGATAAGCAAGGAAACGTCGGAGAGTAGGAACCAGTCTTAAATGTTTCCCGAAGTAAGGGGGGAATGTGAGGAGTTGAATAACTCCCCACAAATAGAAGCAGCAGCAGATGGCCGGCCGCTTACCAGATACGCGGCGAATTCGCGTAGTAACGGCGCGGCGGGGAGATCGAGAGAGTTTGGAGACCAACGAAGGAGAGCGAGAGAGTTTGGAGACCAATGAAGGAGAGCGAGAGAGATTGGAGACCAAGGATGGAGAGCGAGAGAGTTTGGAGACCAATGAAGGAGAGCGAGAGAGATTGGAGACCAAGGATGGAGATCGAGAGAGAATGGAGACTTCGCGGGCAGAGCAAGAGTGCCGTATGCAGAAGGGGATAACGGAACTCCTCTGGACTTTGGACTCTCCCGTGAACTTTGGACCGGGAGAGGAAGTGCCACATCTCGACAGTGGAACGGCACACAAGCGTGCCACAAGCGGCACGGGAATCAGCGGAACGGCAGCAGTGGGCGGAACATCCATTGGAAGCGGTACATAAAGGACAAGTGGGTCATCCAGGAGGCACGGACTTTGGACCCAAAGTGGAGAGATCCAGCGGGCCGTGCGCAAAAGGGAAATAACGGTGCTTGGAGGCCCTATATAAGGCCGCAGAGCGCTGGCAGCTGGATCAGTCGATCACAAGGAGTCAAACCGTCAAGATCACTCAGATACCAAAGTGAACAATCAAACAACCAGATAACCTACAAGGGAGCAGCAGCAAGTCGAGTCGCCAGAGAAGCAGCGCCGTGGGAGCCTACAAGGAGCGAGATTGCTACGTCGAGACGTTCGGGATTGGGATACCAGGAATCTCCGAATTGAGACGCAGGTAGCTGAGATCCAGAGGGCATCACACGGCTAGGTCAAGGCGGTCGAGTAATCCTGTCCACAAAGTCCTGGCGTTACGCCTGGAAAGAGTATAACAAGCCAGAAGGGAGAGCGGTCGATCAGTAAGGTCTCGAGTGGAATTGTCCAGGAGAGCCCTACGGATTCGACTTGCGAGGTCCCGGAGCGGCGTGCCCGAACCACGAATATAACAAGCCAGAAGGGAGAGCGGTCGATCGGTACGGTCTCGAGTGGAATTATCCAGGAGAGCCCTACGGATTCGACTTGCGAGGTCCCGGAGCGGCGTGCCCGAACCCCGAGTACCACAAGCCACACGGGAACGTCCCGGACAAAAAGCAAAAGGGTGAGGCTAAGGTGGAACGTTCGTTTACACTAGGCGTGGAAGCGAAGTAAGGCGCAAGGCAGCTTCCTGGCGTTACCGCCATGACTGTCCGCGCGGGCTGAGCAGAAACCCCAGTGGGACCATCCGGGACAGAGCAAGGGACAGGCGGCGGTGTGTCGAAAGGAGCGATCCTGGAGAGCGCAGCTTCTGTTCACCCTAGTCTGAGAACGGTGACGCTTCCCTAAGCCCGTACGGCCGATACCCCTCGCGAGTCCGAGTCGTTACCAGCAGTCACCAAGTCACGCGTGAGAAGCGAACCGCGAGCGAGCATCTTCAGGGAGCTGCGAGGATCTTCAGGGAGCGGCGAGGATCTTCAGGGAGCTGCGAGTATCTTCAGGGAGCTACAGGACGGGAGCACCGAGTCATCAAGGCGAGAGGTCGTAGAGTCATCCAGGACCGGCGGAAGCACCGAAGGTCACAAGCAACGAGTCAAAGCCAACCAAGCGACTAAGACACTTGTAATAATATACCCGCAATAAAACCCAATACGAACCCGTGAATTCTGTGCTTTCTCACTGAGCTACTGGGCGGTCACGTTAATATAAATTTGGTGGGACGAACACACAATATACTGAGCTAGCCGCACGAATCTCGTAGCGAGCAGACAATAAAAATCAGTTCGTTACAACATTGCTAATAATAATTGTTGTTATAATGTGCGCAAACTGTTTCTATAAACTTTATAAAATGCATAATAAATGTCTTAAGAAAAAATATATGAGCCAGGCAAATGATCTGAACAAAATTTAAAAATTTTGGCACAAACAACATTAATATAAAAATATTGCTGTATTCAAATTTTAAAAATTAAAGAAAGTGGAATAAAATAAAAATAAATAAATAAAAATAAATTAATTAAAAATGGCTACTCTAAAAGCAATTAGAGACACATATGATAGAGACATTCACTTTAAAGAAAGAATTCTGCAATTAGTTGCACCAACTTCAGTAAGCATTTATGATTTAGAAAATTTATATATTGAAACATTTAATTTAGATGCTTCTCCACTAATTCATTGCACAAGCACCCAAAAGGGAATGGTCCTATCCACCATCCCAGGGGTACAGGTTAGATCAGTAGTAGACGAACACCCAATACTAGGTAGAACAATAGTAATGATGGTCTTTAAGAAATAATTCATCTCCACTATATAATGAAATGGAATGAATTATATAAGCAGATAAATAACATAAAAGTTGACTTTGACAAATCATATAAGTCACTTACTCAAAACAGGCCAATTCAAAAAAATACCGTTAAAAAACATGTGGAAATTCTAGTAAAATGCTTTAATGAAGCACGAATACTAATATATGGCCAGAGGGGAAAATTAAATCAAGATCATTGGTCCCAAGTATCAAAATTTTTGATCAGACTACGATCTAATTTAATATCAATTAAACAAAAGTTTAAGTTGGACATATCAGTACCGACTATACTTAACACTTCCCTAGCAGTTGAAACTGGTGATGAATCGGAATCAACAAAACAAACTGACATAGACCAAATAGAATCAGAATACCTTACAGAAACAAATCCTAAAATAGAAGAGCAAGATTTAAATAATCTTACTATTCCAGCTGTTTTAAAGTCAGATCTGGATAATTCTACAGATTCTGATGATAGTTCAAGCATAATAGAAAATAAAATAAGAAACAATATTACAATGGCAGAATCTAATATTGATTTCATTAATACAGCATCCAAGCTTATACCAGTTTTCGATGGTAAAGCTGAAAACTTAACAAGTCTTATGGATGCATTAGGTTATGTTAGGTTAGGTAGGAGTGGTTGGAGACTAAATATTAGTCCCCTCACTTAGGCCACAATGGGCCCCTTGTGATACCACATGATCTCTGAAAAGATCCGTTTCCCTAGCTCATGGGTTATCTGCTTTCGCGAAGTATTCTGTTTTTCTTAAGAAACATAGTAGTTTTTGAATGCTTACGTCCTGAATGGCCGCAAGGTTCGGAAGTGTGTAGCTACCTAGGGTTTGAAAGCGCTTTAGGTTATGCGCTGGGCAGAAGCATAGGAGGTGTTCGATGCTCTCCTCTTCGTCTATCTGTTTGCAGCTGCGGCAGAAGTCGTGGTTACTTAGACCCAGCCTTATCGCATGAGTCCCTATAAGACAGTGGCCCGTGAGGGCATTTAGGAGAGTGGAGATGTTCTCCCTGCTACATTGTAGGAGAGTTTTTGTTCTTTTCGTGTTGTAGTTTGGCCATGTGAGTCTAGAATTGTGGCATGTTGAGATTGAGTTCCAACAGTTGTTGGAAAGAGTATACAATCTCTGCCTGAGATGGAGCTTGCAGGTAGCCATGGGCATCCCTACCGTGTCCTTATCGCGAGGGATATCGGCCTGTCCCCTGTCTTGCTAGCTCGTCTGCTATGCAGTTGCCCTCAATATTGCGGTGTCCAGGCACCCAGATGAGGTTGATTCTCAGATGAGTGGCCATCTCGTTAAGAGATTTGCGGCATTCAGAGATTGTTTTTGAGCTCGTTGTGTAGGAGTCGAGGGCCCTGAGGGCTGCTTGACTATCCGAAAAGATGAATATATCTATATCTTGATGTACAGACGTGTTCAGCTGGGTAGTGGCTTCCTGAATTGCCATCACTTCCGCTTGGAAAACACTACAGTGGTCTGGTAGGCGGAATGAGACTTTTATGTCTAGTTCGGGGGAGAAGACTCCCCCACCTGTTTGGGAGTTAAACTTGGAGCCGTCAGTGTATATGTTGACGGCGTTTACGAATTGATGTGGGAGGTTGTCCCAGTCTGAACGGGTGGGTATATGAAATTTGTATCTTCTTTCGAAGTTGAATATGGGTGGGACATAGTCTGTATAACGTGGTAGGGGTGAATGTTTTGATAGGATAATGGAGTGACCCGTGGAGCCCGTTGTCCATGCCGCTGCTTCACGGAGCCTCAGCGCTGTTGCAGATGCCCAGCTTTTGGCAAGTAGGTCCAGGGGTTGGAGATCGAGAATTGTGTTTAGTGCCTCGGTGGCGGTAGTGCGCAGCGCCCCACTGATGCAGAGCTCTGCGCTCCTTTGGATCTTGTGAAGGATCCGGAGGTTGCAGTTCTTATCTAGAGAAGGCCACCAAACAATGTTTCCGTAGAGGAGAATGGGCCTGACTATTGCAGTATATAGCCAGTGAACTATTATGGGGGAAAAACCCCATTTCCTCCCTATGGCTTTTTTACAAGCGAAGAGGGCTATGGCCGCTTTGCGTGTGCGATCTAGGATGTTATCTGTCCAGAGGAGCTTTTTGTCAAGGATGACACCTAGGTACTTTGCTTGGTTGCTAAAGGTTAGGCGCGTTTGGTGTAGTTTTGGGGGAACTAGAATTGGTACCTTATACTTCCTTGTAAAGAGAACTAGTTCGGTCTTTTCTGGGTTAACTCCCAGTCCACAGCCAGCCGTCCACCGGGAGAGGGTGGATAGGGCTGTCTCCATTAGATTGCAAAGGGTTTGCGGGAATTTGCCCTGCAGTAGGATAACCACGTCATCCGCGTAGGCTACCACTTTTGTGCCCGCCTCTTCTAGAAGTGATAGCAGTTTGTTGACCACCAAAACCCATAGAAGAGGTGAGAGTACGCCCCCTTGTGGGGTTCCTCTACTGACATTCCTGGTCGAGAGGGCCGATCCCATAGTGGAGTGCACTACCCTGCTGGTTAGCATGGTGTGTATGAGTCCCACTATGGGCCGCTCAATGCCCAGTTCAGTCAGAGCACCAGTGATCGCCGTTGGGGTGACGTTGTTGAAGGCGCCTTCTATGTCTAGAAACGCTGCAAGAGAGTGTTCCTTATTGTGGAAGCCTCGTTCTATACTGTACACTAGAGAGTGGAGGGCGGTATCGGTTGACCTACCCTTACGGTACGCATGCTGTGCGTCAGAGAGTAGGCTATGGTCGATGGTTAGTCTGATGTGGGTGTCGATTAGCCTTTCCAGGGTCTTCAACAAGAAGGAAGAGAGACTGATCGGGCGGAAGTCCTTTGGGTTGGTGTGGGAGGGCTTGCCGGCTTTCGGTATAAAAATTACCTTAACGTCCAGCCACCTTGTTGGAATATGGTTTAGAGCAAGGCAGCCGTGGAAGATGGCTGTCAGCCAGGGAAGGGACATATCTAGTGTCCGTTGTAACTGGGCCGGGAAGAACCCATCTGGGCCAGGTGATTTGAAGGGCTTGAAAGAGTTGACAGCCCACTGAATGCGGCCAGGGTTTGAAATGTTGTCAATACTCTGGTCGTCTAAATTCTCCTCTATGTGGAGGTCCTCCACTACATGGGTGTTCTTAGGGAAGTGGGTGTCTAACAGTAGTTCAAGGGTTTCCTGACTGTTTTCCGTCCAGCTGTCAGCATTGGTTTTAAGATAGCCAATGGTCGCTGGAGCTTTAGCTAGAATTTTTCTGAGTCTGGATGCCTCCGCAGTAGATTCTATTCTTTTTGATATTCGTTTTGATATTCTAATTTCCTTTTTGTATAGGCTTAGTTTTGTATGATATAAATTCCAGGAGGATTCGCTATTGTTGTATTTAGCTTTATTAAAGTAAGTTCTACACTCTCTTTTAAGGTTCGCTAGGGTTGGGTTCCACCATGGGGATTTGTGCTTTGTTTTGACTGTTCTACTTGGGCAAGCCCTTTTTAAGGCCTCACCGCAGATATCAGTAAAAGTGTTAACTAGGCTATCTAATTCTTGACGGTTGCGTATGTGTGTCGGAGGAGCGGGTAGGTTCCTGTTGAGGAGATTTTTATAGTATCCCCAGTTGGTTAATCTTAGATTAGTTATGTTCTCGGCGGGAGGATGTTCTAGACTTATTGTAAATTCTATGTATCGGTGGTCCGAGAATGAGTGTTCGATCCCCACCTTCCACGCGTCTAGCTGGTTAAGTAAGGGATCAGATATTAGAGTAATGTCTAGTACTTCCCTCCTATTTCTAGTGATGAAAGTTGGGTCATTACCTTTGTTGCAGATGAATAGATTTGATTGAAGGAGATAGTCGTAGAGTAACTCACCCCTTTCGTTGGTGTTTGTACTTCCCCATTGTGTGTGGTGTGAGTTAGCGTCCCCACCCAGGATGAGTTCCTTAGATGAGTGAGTGCGTATGAGTTCTTGTGTAGTGGTGTTTGGTAGTGGCCCTTCGTAGTCGTGAGTCAGATAGAATGATGCTATGGTGTGATGGGTGTGTTCGTTTAGCTCCAGTCTGACCGTGGTAAGGTCGCCTTCGCTAAACTGTGGAATAAGAAATGTGTTAAATGTGCATTAGAAATAATAGAATCAATAAAAGGCGAACATGAACAATTAGCAGTTTCCATTATAAAAACAAAGCTAAAAGGTGTCGCCAGAAATCTAATCGGAAATGAAACAACAATAGCTGAAGTCATTTCCAGATTAAAAAACAACGTCAAAGGCGAAACTGTAGAAGTGTTGTCAGCAAAACTGATGAGCCTACAACAACGCAATAAAACTGCCAACCAGTACACACAAGAGGTTGAGCAGATGACGAAATCCTTAGAAGGTGCATTTATAACAGATGGCTTATCCTTAGAGTTAGCCAAAAGTTATTCCACTCGGCATGCAGTGAAAGCAATGACTAAAAATTGCACAATAGATAAGGTAAAAACTATCATGCAAGCTGTTACCTTCAATACAATGAATGAGGCCATATCCAAATTTGTAAACAGTTGCACAGAAGCAACCGGACAGCCAAACACTGTCCTATATTACAAAAATTACCCGCAGCGCGGTGGAAATCGCGGACGAGGTAATAATCGAGGTAATAATCGATTATAACAATACCAGATATTATCAGAATAACTGATATAATCAAAACAATGGTTATAACAGAAATAACAATAACCAAAATAACAATTATTACCGAAACAACAACAGTGGTGGAAACACCAACAACCACAATAACAATGTTAGAGTAGCACAAACAAATTCGGGAAACTCCCAACCACCTTTAGATACACGACAGTAAACAACATCAAAATTCACACTCTAAATCTCAGTCAAAATACATTTGTCACTTTCATGAACGTAGCAACAGGAAAAAAATTAGTTCTCTTACTAGACACAGGTGCGGAAATATCCTTATTGAAGTAAAATTCTGATAATTTTCAAAACATTCAAGATAATCACATCATAAACATACAGGGTATAAGTCAGGAAGTTACCAAATCAAAAGGTTTAACTTCTATTGAAATTCAAACTTCTAAGTACATAATTCAACATGTTTTCCATATCGTAAATATGCAATTCGCTATTCCATGTGATGGAATACTAGGAATCGATTTTATCAAAAGATACAACTGTCAATAAGACTTCAAGCCGTCTGAAGACTGGCTTATAATAAGACCAAATAACCTAAAACATCCAATTTATGTTCCAATAGCATACAGTTCTGGCAACAACTCCCTAATTCTACCAGCAAGATCCCAAGTCGTCCGAAAAATCGAAATAAATTCAGAAGAAGACAGTGTATTAATTCCGAATCAAGAAATTCAGCATGGTATCTATATCGCAAATACCATAGCAACAGTCCAAAATGCATATATAAGATTACTAGATACTACAAACACAGATCAAGTAGTCTATATCAAAAACATTTATCATGAACCTCTTTCAAACTACGAAATAATAAAAACGGACTTAGAGGACAGACAAAAAATTGTATTATCCCAACTTGCAAAAAACTTCCCGCCTCAATTCAATGAACAACTTACAGCATTATGCACGCAGTATAGTGATGTGTTCGGACTAGAAACCGAATCGATCACTACCAATAATTTTTATAAACAAAAGCTGAGATTAATTGATGATGAACCCGTATATATAAAATATTATAGAAATCCTCATAGTCAACAAGACGAAATTCAAAAACAAGTCCAAAAACTCATCAATGATGAAATAGTGGAACCCTCTGTATCACCTTATAATAGCCCACTTTTGCTAGTACCAAAAAAGTCACTTCCAAATTCGGAAAATAAAAAATGGCGATTAGTAATTGACTATCGTCAAATTAATAAAAAACTCTTGTCTGATAAATTTCCACTCCCTAGAATCGATGATATTTTAGATCAACTAGGTAGAGCAAAATGTTTCTCATGCCTTGACTTAATGTCAGGTTTTCATCAAATTGAACTGGAAAAAAGTTCACGGGATATAACATCTTTTTCAACAAACAATGGTTCGTACCGCTTCACGCGATTACCATTCGGTTTAAAAATAGCGCCAAACTCTTTTCAGAGAATGATGACTATACCTTTCTCTGGATTAGAACCTTCGCAAGCATTTCTTTATATGGATGACTTAACAGTCTTAGGTTGTTCCGAAAAACATATGCTCAAGAACTTAACTGATGTTTTCGAGAAATGTTGGAAACACGACTTGAAGTTACATCCTGAAAAATGTTCATTTTTCATGTATGAAGTCACTTTCTTAGTACATAAATGCACAGATAAAGGAATCTTGCCCGACGACAAAAAATACGACGTAATTCAAAATTATCCAGTCCCACATGATGCGGACAGAGCTAGAAGATTCATTGCATTTTGCAATTATTACCGACGTTTTATAAAGAATTTTGCTGAATACTCCCGTCACATAACAAGATTATGTAAGAAAGATGTAAAATTCGAATACGATGTCAAAACGCGTTCGAACATCTTAAATCAGCATTAATAAATCCCACTCTGTTGCAATACCCAGATTTTAGCAAAGAATTTTGCATAATCACAGATGCTAGCAAATACGCTTGTGGAGCAGTCCTAACTCAAAACAAAATGGACTACAGCTTCCAGTGGCATTCGCATCAAGATCCTTTACGAAAGGTGAAAGCAACAAGAGCACTACAGAACAAGAATTAGCATCCATTCATTGGGCAATAACACACTTCAGACCATATATTTATGGTGGACACTTCACTGTCAAAACAGACCATAGAGCACTTACATACTTATTTTCAATGGTAAATCCCAGTTCCAAACTAACACGAATGAGACTTGAATTGGAGGAATATAATTTTACGTAAGAGTATCTAAAGGGTAAAGATAACTATGTAGCCGATGCGCTCTCTAGAATAACCATCACAGACCTAACAAATATACAAACAAGCAATAAAATTCTGAAAGTCACTACCAGAAACCAAAGTAGACAGAAATCCTGCGCAGGAAAAGATCAAATAGAATTGCGTAAGCAATCTATAGAAAAAGCTTCAAAGCCCAACGTATATGAAGTCATTAATAATGATGAAGTACGTAAAGTAGTGACCTTGCATGTAAATAATAAAATGTGTTTATTTAAGCACGGAAAGAAAATTACTGCAAGTTATGATGTTAGCGATTTGTATACTAATGGAACCATTGACTTAGGTCAATTCTTTCAAAGGCTTGAAAAGCAGGCCGGTATTCACAAAGTCAGCCAACTCAAAGTGGCACCATGGGAAAATATCTTTGAACATGTGTGAACATGCGCTACTCAACCCGGTGACCGTAATCAAAAATAATAAAGAAAAAGAAGCTATATTGTCTACATTCCATGATGATCCAATATAAGGGTGTCATACAGGCATTACAAAAACCTTGGCCAAGGTCCAGAGACACTATTACTGAAAAAATATGTCCAAAGACATAAAAGAGTACATAAAGAAATGTCCTAAATGCCAAAAGTCGAAAACGACTAAACATACTAAGACCCCACTAATTATAACCGAAACTCCACAAAGAGCTTTTGATATAGTAATTGTAGATACTTTTGGTCCACTTCCAAAATCTAATAATGGAAACGAATACGCAGTAACACTCATCTGCGATTTAACTAAATACCTTGTAGCTATACCTATACCAAATAAAAGTGCAAGTACAGTAGCAAAAGCTATATTTGAGGATATTATTCTAAAGTACGGTCCAATGAAGACGTTCATTACGGACATGGGAACAGAATATAAAAATTCAATTATTGAAGATCTATGTAAATACTTACATATTAAAAACATAATTTCAACTGCACACCACCACCAGACTGTAGGTACCGTGGAGCGAAGCCACAGAACACTCAATGAGTTCATTCGTTCATACATCTCAGTTGACAAAACAGATTGCGATGTATGGCTACGATACTTCGTATATTGTTTTAATACAACTCCATCTATGGCACATGACTATTGTCCATATGAGCTAGTTTTCGGTAAAACTTTAAATCTACCAAAACACTTTAATAGCATAGATAAAATAAAACCCCTTTATAATATAGAAGATTATGCTAAGGAATCCAAATTTAGATTAGAACAGGCAATTAAGAGAGCTAGACTAATGCTAGAATCTCATAAGTTAAAACAGAAAATTAGTTACGACAAAACTAGTTTAGATTTCGATTTAAAAATAGGAGATCAGGTTTTATTGAAAAATGAAACAGGACATAAGTTAGATTCGAAATATACAGGTCCTTATAGGGTAGAACAAATAGGAGATAGAGATAACATAACTATAATAAATAACAAAAATAAAAAACAAATAGTACATAAAGATAGATTAAAAACGTTTATTTCATAATTGCATTTAGCATGGCCATGCTTTAGAAATACTTATTCTTTTAATACGTATATTATTTTTAATTCCATTCTCTTTGTATCAAGACAAAAAAAAAATTTTTTTTTAAAAAGATTAAAAAAAAAAATAAAAATTATTCCTTTAAGTAAAATATACTAACAAAATAACTTTATAATATTACGTTATTTTTCAAAAGGAGGGAGATGTAGTATGCACTTATATCGAATATCTACTGTACCAAGAGTACTTGAATCAAACACACTGTAACACTTTGTTGCAGTGTTTATATAAACAAAAGCTCCGTCAAAAACCTAAGTGGCCGAAACATGAGTCGATCGGCGCGCTCAAAGAAAGTGCAAGTGTCAGCATTCTGTTGCACACGCCGGCCGCTCAGCCAAACTCAAGTACATACGTATACCCTCGCGCTCCAGCTAAACAGAGCATAATTAAGTACACTTGATATACATAAGATATACATAGCCGTCTCTCTGCCGCCCAACTGTAGGCAGCGCAGCTACAAGACTTTGGCTTACTTATACCCTAAGGCAAATTGTAAAATCAGAAACAACTTGACGTTGGAAGCGGCATTAATGCTGCTCCTGAATACAAATACAGAATACAAATAAAGAATATTAAAACTACCAAAAGATGCGTTCTCACTATATGAATAAAGAATATTAAAACTATCAAAAGAAGTAGTGTTCTCACAACATGGCGACCGTGACTTTGGTCCAAAAGGATCTGGACCTGGATCTGGACTTCAAAGAATAAGAAGACAGCAACAAAGGCGACAACAGCAACAAAGGCAACAAAGGCAACAACAGCAACAACAAAGGCAACAACAGTAACAACAGCAAAAACGGCAACAACAACAGCTTACACTACGAGAACAAGAGAAGAAACGCAGTGAGTAGAGTGTGATGTGTGCCAATAGAAGTGGAGTGGTAAAAGACAGAAAGGCTCAACTACTGAAGCTGCTCAACAGCGGCAAAGCAATAAAGTGGAACGACTCGGTAAAAATACATGCCGAAGTTGAATACTTACTTGAATACAGCCACAGACACATCCACCTACCCTGTAATCCCAAATATTGCCAAAAATAAAAACACATTGCCTCCTCCAGAAAAAGTTGCCATCCCAAAGCTGAAGAAGACGTGCCCGGATGACTGCGAGGGACCACTGTACTCCCCCTTCTGCGAGTACACCTGTTGCACAGCCTGTGCAGCCAGCACCGGTACCAAGGAAGAGTGAACCGACAGCGCTACCAAGAGCGCATAATTTTTTTTTGCACTGCGTTGCAAAAATTTTTTTAATTGCACTGCGATGCATATTTTTTCATTTATTTTATAAAAACAAATGTAAAAATTGAGCGACATAAAAGTTGCCCGATTAGAGTATGGCCTGAAAACCAAACAAAATAGGCAGGAAATAATATGTCAAATATAATAATAATTGGTCAAAAACAAAAAAAAAAGTCAAATCAAAATTAATCATATCAAACTAGTTGTTTATGAATAACATTAACAACATTTACGAATTAATTCAAAAATCTAAAGTATTTGACAGACCAAGATATATATTAAGAATACCAACCCCAGAGATGGGTTCAATAGATACAAAAACAGTGGATACCACTGCAAATGTTATTAATAAGGTAGAGTCAAACACCATTGACTTATAATTAATTCATACATTGCTAATAATAATTGTTGTTATAATGTGCGCAAACTGTTTCTATAAACTTTATAAAATGCATAATAAATGTCTTAAGAAAAAATATATGAGCCAGGCAAATGATCTGAACAAAATTTAAAAATTTTGGCACAAACAACATTAATATAAAAATATTGCTGTATTCAAATTTTAAAAATTAAAGAAAGTGGAATAAAATAAAAATAAATAAATAAAAATAAATTAATTAAAAATGGCTACTCTAAAAGCAATTAGAGACACATATGATAGGGACATTCACTTTAAAGAAAGAATTCTGCAATTAGTTGCACCAACTTCAGTAAGCATTTATGATTTAGAAAATTTATATATTGAAACATTTAATTTAGATGCTTCTCCACTAATTCATTGCACAAGCACCCAAAAGGGAATGGTCCTATCCACCATCCCAGGGGTACAGGTTAGATCAGTAGTAGACGAACACCCAATACTAGGTAGAACTATAGTAATGATGGTCTTTAAGAAATAATTCATCTCCACAATATAATGGAATGGAATGAATTATATAAGCAGATAAATAACATAAAAGTTGACTTTGAAAAATCATATAAGTCACTTACTCAAAACACGCCAATTCAAAAAAATACCATTAAAAAACATGTGGAAATTCTAGTAAAATGCTTTAATGAAGCACGAATACTAATATATGGCCAGAGGGGAAAATTAAATCAAGATCATTGGTCCCAAGTTTCAAAATTTTTGATCAGACTACGATCTAATTTAATATCAATTAAACAAAAGTTTAAGTTGGACATATCAGTACCGACTATACTTAACACTTCCCTAGCAGTTGAAACTGGTGATGAATCGGAATCAACAAAACAAAATGACATAGACCAAATAGAATCAGAATACCTTACAGAAACAAATCCTAAAATAGAAGAGCAAGATTTAAATAATCTTACTATTCCAGCTGTTTTAAAGTCAGATCTGGATAATTCTACAGATTCTGATGATAGTTCAAGCATAATAGAAAATAAAATAAGAAACAATATTACAATGGCACAATCTAATATTGATTTCATTAATACAGCATCCAAGCTTATACCAGTTTTCGATGGTAAAGCTGAAAACTTAACAAGTTTTATAGATGCATTAGGTTAGGTTAGGTTAGGTAGGAGTGGTTGGAGACTAAATATTAGTCCCCTCACTTAGGCCACAATGGGCCCCTTGTGTTACCACATGATCTCTGAAAAGATCCGTTTCCGTAGCTCATGGGTTATCTGCTTTCGCGAAGTATTCTGTTTTTCTTAAGAAACATAGTAGTTTTTGAATGCTTACGTCCTGAATGGCCGCAAGGTTCGGAAGTGTGTAGCTACCTAGGGTTTGAAAGCGCTTTAGGTTATGCGCTGGGCAGAAGCATAGGAGGTGTTCGATGCTCTCCTCTTCGTCTATCTGTTTGCAGCTGCGGCAGAAGTCGTGGTTACTTAGACCCAGCCTTATCGCATGAGTCCCTATAAGACAGTGGCCCGTGAGGGCATTTAGGAGAGTGGAGATGTTCTCCCTGCTACATTGTAGGAGAGTTTTTGTTCTTTTCGTGTTGTAGTTTGGCCATGTGAGTCTAGAATTGTGGCATGTTGAGATTGAGTTCCAACAGTTGTTGGAAAGAGTATACAATCTCTGCCTGAGATGGAGCTTGCAGGTAGCCATGGGCATCCCTACCGTGTCCTTATCGCGAGGGATATCGGCCTGTCCCCTGTCTTGCTAGCTCGTCTGCTATGCAGTTGCCCTCAATGTTGCGGTGTCCAGGCACCCAGATGAGGTTGATACTCAGATGAGTGGTCATCTCGTTAAGAGATTTGCGGCATTCAGAGATTGTTTTTGAGCTCGTTGTGTAGAAGTCGAGGGCCCTGAGGGCAGCTTGACTATCCGAGAAGATGAAGATATCTTTGTCTTGATGTACAGACGTGTTCAGGTGGGTAGTGGCTTCCTGAATTGCAATCACTTCCGCTTGGAAAACACTACAGTGGTCTGGTAGGCGGAAAGAGACTTTTAAGTCTAGTTCGCTTCTTTGGATCTTGTGAAGGATCCGTAGGTTACAGTTTTTATCTAGAGAAGGCCACCAAACGATGTTTCCGTAGAGTAGAATGGGCCTGACTATTGCAGTATATAGCCAGTGAACTATCATGGGGGAGAAACCCCACTTCCTCCCTATGGCTTTTTTACAAGCGAAGAGGGCTATGGCCGCTTTGCGTGTGCGATCTAGGATGTTATCTGTCCAGAGGAGCTTTTTGTCAAGGATGACACCTAGGTACTTTGCTTGGTTGCTAAAGGTTAGGCGCGTTTGGTGTAGTTTTGGGGGAACTAGAATTGGTACCTTATATATATATATATATATATGGCATTCTTACCGTAAAAGATGAAATAGACAAACAAAAAGCGTCCTACAACGAAAAACTCTCTGTGCACCCCAATCGTCCCGCAAGAGGCTTGACTTGGGTTTCCAGACGATCCCGTCTACAACGCAACGACCTGCCAAGCCAGCTATAACTTTCGGGCCCCTTTAGCACAACATCAGTCATATGACTGTGAGTTAGATTAATTAGTCTAAGATTTGATACACTTATTGTTAGTATCCAAAGGGAGAAGATTCAATAAATAAATAACAAAGCATTTAAAAAAAAAAAAAAATTATTTTCCCTAGTTCCTATTATTTTAATTCATAACTCGGAACTTCATTTCCGATCTTAAAGCTAATAGCGGAACTATGACTATGATTACAATGATTACAATAAACTTAATATGATCCTCGTCACGACTCGTGGGATTTGTGCGCCCTCGATTTAGGGGGATGAAAATAAATGTTTCCTGCGCCGTTTGGCTTCAGGGTGACCTGGTAGGACAGCGCTTCAGGGTCCCGACCGAGCCCTGAAGCGCTGTCGTGAGACGCGGGCTGCAGGGCGTCCTGCGCAGATGGCCTGCCAGGTTACGGCCGAGACTTGGCCATCCGTAGTGTTGCACATCCACCCAGCCGGAAGCGGATAGCGCTCGCCACCGGAGGCAGAACTGATTTCGGGGGCTAGGCGACCCTCGTTTGGAGCTGTCGCCTCGGACTGTGGGTTGGCGACCTCGCCCGAGTCCCACTCGGATGGCGACTCCCACCATCGGTTCTCCATTTCCTGTAAGATTTGCCCCAACAGGAGGTTGAGTGTCGTGGGCGACATCCCCATCGAGGTGTCCGATGGGCTGTATGTTAGTGTTGTTGGGGGGTGCGAGTCGTGGGCGACTACCTCCGCGTCTGGTCCCCGTCCGCTAAATGTGGGTGACGGTGTAGGCTCCTTCCGTCCAAAGCGCTGCTCGGTGTTCTAATCGTCGTCGCTAGGCTCCGACTCCCACTTCATTGCTTTGCCCGTAAGGTAGCGCGGGGGACCGGGCTCATCCTGTGTGGTGGATGTCCCGAGGGAGAGTGTCGTGGACGGCCCGCGAGAGAGCGTTGTGGACGGTCCGAGGGAGAGTGTCGTGGACGGCCCACGAGAGAGCCCACGAGAGAGCGCGGCCCCGGTCCCATCTCTTCGTCCTGCGTGCAGGTGAGGTCGACGGGGCGTTCCATCTGGACTCTTAGGTCCTCGGCTTCCTCGGTCTCATCGGGCCCCATGACGTACAGGCGTACGGTTGACGGCGGGAAGGTCACGATCGGGTTATCGGATGGCCAATACGGTGCGTCTATCTGGATCGTTTCCCAGCTCGTCTTGATGAGGTACATCCAGGACCCCCGGTGGTACCCGCAACGGTCCTCGCCCGTGTACACATAGTGTGCCGCGCCTTCCTGGGGATCGTCGTCGTACTCCCGGCTGCTCCCGGCGTCCTCGACATAGGGCGCCTGTTCGCCGCGTCCTTCCTCATCTTCGCTGCCGTCTTCGGCGTAGGGTGTCGGGTGATCCCGGTCGTTATCGTTGTCGCTGGCGTCTTTGGCGTAGGGTGTCGGGTGATCCCGGTCGTCGTCATTGCGCCCGCAAGGGTTGTACTCCCGGCTGCTCATCGATGACCCGACTGGACTCGGGTGGTATTGATAGGGCTTCGGGTAGATGCGACGTCCGGCCGCGTCCGTGTAGTGGGGAGAGACTCCCCCTGCTCGAGCGGGAGTCGACGTCGGCTCGTCCTCTGAGTCGCTATCTGATGCGCAGTTCGACGCTGGCCGAAGGGGTGGAGTCCTACCGCTGGACCCTGGAGAGGGTGAAGTCGCTCTTCAAGAGCCTCCTGGCTGGCGCCTACCCGTCAGGCATGACCGGGTGGATCTCTCGGCGTACGCCGTTCCCGGATGTAGCCGAGGGTCTCGTGTGGTGGTCGACTGGCGGTTACCCGGGGAACTGGGCTCAGACTCCCCATCGCTGTCGCCGGACGACAGTACTATCGTCTCCATATCCGCTCGTTCTGTGGAAGAAGTAACTAAACTAGCTTAGATCTATTGATACTTAGCAATAGGGATAAATGGGCAGCAGCGAAAGAATATCCTAACTTCATTCGTAAGGTCTTAATGGTTTATAACGAATTTAAACTTAGCGGGGACACAATGGGAGTTTGGGGTACTTATGATCGACCCACGTTGCTAGTGTCGGTCGGTTGACCTCTTTGGGACTGTCCGGGTTGGTCGCCGGTGTCCTCCTTGGCGGTGGTATTCCCCTCTTTGGTGCGGGGCAGCGGTCCGACGAAATCCACACACAGTATAACAAAGGGTTCGCTGACCTGTCTCTTTAGCATCTTTCCGGCTTGTTGTCGCTGTTCTGTTTTGTATTTCTGGCACGGGATACATAGACGTATGTATCGTCGCACATCGCGAAACATCCCTGGCCAGTAGTACTTCTGCGATATTCTGATGATAGTCTTCCCAACGCCAAGTATTCGGCTGTGGGTGCATCATGGCATTCGTGTAGGATTCGAGCTCGATGTTCGGCTGCTACGCACAGCTTCCACGGTACGTAGTCCTGGTCATCTGGACGGTGGCCGAGGTGGCGATATAGTTCTCCGTTTTCAATGATGAAGTCGGGGAACTTCTGTGGGTCCTCTTTCGTTCCAGCAACTTGCACAGGTGCTCGCCTTGCGTAAGTCTCTGTAAGTGCTCGTGATCGGTGGTCGGTGATTACGTCGAACCTATAGCCTTCGAGGTAGCGTCGCAATTTCCGTATTCCCCAGACAATGGCCAAGCACTCTTTTTCCGTGGGTGAATAATTTAGCCCCGCGGCATCGAGCTTGCGGCTGACGTAGGCAATGACTCGTTTCTGGCCGTCGATCTAATGGGTTAGTACTCCACGAGTCCGTAGTTGCTGGCGTCAGTCTGGAGTGTCATCTTGACGGAGAAATCTGGGCATGTCAGCACGGGTGCGTCTGTCAAAAAATTTTTCAGGAGATCGAAGGCTGCTCCGAAGGTTGCTCCGGCTCCCACTTCCACCGTTGGTTCTTCCTCAGCATGTTCGTCATGGGCTGGACCACTGAGGCGAAGTTGGGCACGAATCGTCGGTACCATGAGGCCATCCCGAGGCATCTCCTCAGCTCCCGTAAGCTCGTGGGAGGGCTCAGGTTTCGCACGGCGGCTACCTTGTCCGGATCGGTGTGGATGGATTGAAGAATGAGCACTTTTCCTGGTTGATGCGCAAATTGGCTCTCCTCAATCGTTCAAAGACTTTGCGCATGGACACATGGATTGTCCATGTGTTCTCCTTGTCGGGTATCCCTCGTGAATTTTTAGCGTGTTCCTCCTGGTTGTGATGTTCCTGATGCTCCCTGTCGTTGTTCTTAGCTATTCTGGCTTTGTCGTTCTTTGTTGATATTCTGACGTTTCCACCTGTGTTGTTGTTTTCGTCGTTTTCCTTGCGTGTCCTATGTCATGATTGGCTATGCCTAGCCGAGGTTCCGTTGATGGCGGGTTCGATGTCCTGGGCGTAGTTTCGTGGCTGAGTGCTCTTCGTCGTCGGGGTCGAGGTAGTGGTTCCGATTGATTGCCCTGGTTGTCGTGCTCCGGTTTATATGTCTGATCGTCTCACATTCTGCGGGTCTTCATCGAGACAGCGTGAGGCTTGCCGTACCACATCGGAGGGTAGTGCCGATGGAAGCGAGAAAGTCCATCCCTAGGACTAAAGGTTCCAGCATGTAGGGCGTTACTAGAATGGGAGCCTGAATTGACTTCCGGGCGAGGTTACTCCGCAAGGAATAACCTCATTACTTCGACTCGAGACGTGTCAGCGAGATTAATCTGTGTGCGAATGTCCCTAAACTGGTGTGGCTGACCGACTACGTCGGCGATGTCCTGGCTAATGAAACTTCTAGATGCCCCGGTGTCGATGGTGGCTAAACGCACGTATCCGCCAAGGTCGACCTCAGCGGCGATCCTTCCTCTCTCTATCCTAAGCGGTGCGGTTACGGTGGTTCTCTGGTGGATTAGGTCCCGACGGACTCCGACGGTTGAGGGGACCCATCCCGATTCCCGGTTGTGAGCGCCGACAACATTCGACGGTCCGAACGTCTCGTCGTCCGCAGTCCCAACAGAAGTACTGTCGTGGATTCCGGAAACCGCGGATGTAATGTTCCGGTGCTCCGCAATTCCGGCAAGCATCCCGCACGGTCGGATGCGGTCACACGGTTAACCCCAGCTGGCAAGGCAGCTCTGGGTTCTGGCGATATGCGTGCGTGGATTTCCTTGGGGAATTCTCTCAGCGAACGCAGGTTGAGTCCGACCGTGGGCGGTAAGCTGTCGCATTTTTAGAGGCGTGGTTATAGTTGTTTCTCCCGAGGCTCCGCTTCTGGACGGACTCAAACTCAGTGGCCAACTGAGCCAGTTCCCCAATGGTCCGGATTACGTCGGATATACATCCGGTATTCTGACGCGACATTTTCGTATAACCTATCCAGCTCTTGTCTTTAAACGTTTCCCCTTCCAGTTTCACACGACTCCGAATTGCCGAAATGTGACCCAGTCAGCCCCTTGGAGGCGGCTTGTTTGGAATCACTTGTCCGCTCTGCTCGTCAGCAGCTCTGCTTTGGCTCCAGGAAGGAGTTCTATGTCGATCCCGTAGGATAAGGCCCGGACTTCGACCTGCGCGATGAAGGCTAAGGGGTCTGAATACCTATCGAATTGGAGGACCCATTTACGAATTCGTTCGGGGACGCAAACAACCTCGCGGCGGTTCAGGTCGCGGCTCGGCTCCATAAAAGTTTCTCGGTTAGTTAGCCCGGAGAGGGGCCAGTAATAGCGAAGCTAGGGGTGGTTCGAGACCGGCCTACGGAGGAGACGCCGGGGCTTGATCCGGCTCTTATGTTTGCGGCGGGGCCGCTAAGGCCAGGTTTGTCTTCCCCCAAAGGTACGGGACTCAGGGCACGTGAGGTAAATTGCCTTCCTAGGTCGGCGAGTTGGGCCCACACCTCTTGGGTTTGTTCAGAGTCCCTAACTATGGTGACTAAGTTTCGCCGCAAGTCGTCGACGACTCCTTCGGCGGAGAACCCGAATTCGTCAGCAAAGGCTGGTAATTCGGCCTTCAAGCGGAAATAAATCCACCGCGAGGGGACCCCAGGATTTTTAAGCAAGCGTGGAACGGACTCACCAGAAATTTTCTGGTCGGGGTCCATGCTTGCAGCGAGTCTTTGATGTGTTGTCGTCTTGGAATAAAGTCTTCGTTTCTTGGAGTCTGTACTGAACTTCTTGGGCTATATGTTTGTATTTTCACAAACGCTCGATCGCGTGGACTGTACGGGATCGCGAGTAAGCTCGTGGGATTGATACCAGGCGCGTTCACTAGTTCGTTGAAGTTATTTTCCACGGTCGGGGCACTTTTCTTTAGTTTTCGATTGTTTTCGCGCAACCTTTAGGTTATGTCACTCGTCCTGGGGCTACGCACTCCAATACAGGTGGTAATTGGTAATTGGTAATTTTCCTGGTCTTTCTCCCTATCAGGTCCCTGTTCGGGCGCCACACGGGGCTTTTAAGTCTCAGGTTTGTATTGGCAATTGATAAGAATAGAAAGCCCTGGCTGCTGCCTTCACAATGGGTATGCTTGCTTACGTGTATTTTGGTGCGCTAGTCGGTGTTGCGCGGATCGAGTCGATCAGTCGAGCGTCGCGCTCGCTGAACCAGTTCCCTGCTATCGATTGTGCTATCGATCGTGGGCCTTACGAGTGCGATAACGCGTTAGGGGGGGCTTTGTCTAGGATGCGTGTCTTGGCTCAAAATTATTACTAGTTTAATTAGTTTCCTTAGTTCCTATTATTTTCATTCATAACACGGAACTTCATGTCCGATCTTAAAGCTAATAGCGAAACTATAACTATGATTACGATGATTACAATAAACTAAATATGATCCTCGTCACGACTCGTGGGATTTGTGCCCCCTTGATTTAGGGCATTACAGAGTAGTCCAAAAGTGTCAAACAAGGTCGATGCGATGCGATTCCTTGGGGTGAACTTAAAGAATAGAGTCTAGAATAGATCTTCATGTTAGTTCCAGTTAACGCAATTTGAACTGAGCTCCTTATTAGTGTGTACTTCCATGAATCCAGCGTTATTTGAGTGCCATTTTGTAAGGCGGACGTCGTTCAGCGATGTTGAATTCGAAGTGCGACAGAAGGCGTCAAACATCACCCTGAGCTTGGTAGACTCACTAGTGGGTATGAAAACGAAGTGGTGCGGAATGTAATAGTGAAGCTCGTGCAGTTTAGGATGAGTAACCGGAACATGTGCCCTAATTCCTCGTGTTCCTCCATGAAGTCGCAATACTGTTGACGAAGTTCTGGTGATTTCGATAGACGACGTTAAATACTCAGTACGGTGGTGCAATATTTGATATCAGTTTGTGAATGCCCTACGCTTCGAATTTGGAAACGAAGTCGCTGCGCGAAATCCTCAGTGATAAAGCTTACTTGGGAGCAGGAATTGAGAAGTGCTCTCCCAAGTCTGTAGGTTCCAAATGCTTCCTTAACGAAGACCATCGCGATTTCTGGCCAAGATGAAAATGGGGGTGAGTCGCTGCCTCTAACGATGGTGCTGTTGGACCGGTTTGTGCGGACGAGACAAGTCTAGCGAATGGTGGTTGTGCAATGTAGTATGATGTGCTCTGTTACAGGTGCGACAGCGGTTCTTTGATGGACAGCTCGATAATTGGTGACCACTACATAGGGAGTTGAGGCAGAGGCGGTGTAATTTCACGACATCAAAACGCTCGTTGGGATTTAAGCCTTTAAATTTTTCACAGCCAAGCAATCTGTGTGAGGGTGTCAAACAAAAGTCCGACAAAAGAATATGGCAATGTCGTTCTAGCAGCTGCGTGCACTGGTCCCAGGATGGTAGAGTGGCGTAGTCCAGTGATTCGTTCCATTTAATTTTGGTCATCTGGTCGCACTTTTCAATGACGACGTAGATGAGATGATTCTAATGATGAGAGGGAACTATATAAGGCCGATGCATTATCAATTAAACTACGGAGCTGCTGAGCGTTTGACGTGGCAGCAGGATGCGATTGTTTCGGCGAATATAAGTGCAGGCTTGTCGTAACGAGCCTTCAGCTTCTCCAAGGCCTTTACGTAATTCTCTCCAGTGATCGGGATAGCTCCAATAATTTCTAGTGCAGGGCCCTTCAGACAATTACGAAGACAGTTAAATTTGTCTATGTTAGAGAGTTGTTGACGATTCACAAGTTGAAGATAAGATGTGATGAAGTTCTTGTAATCCGTATGATTTCCATCGAAGCGGGGTAATGACAATGCTGGCAGTCGAAACGGCGTGCTGAAACTTGGTGCTGGGGTGTGGTCGAAGACTGTGCTGCAATTCCTCTCTGCGAAGGGTTTAAGTTATCAGTTTGGTGGTTATGTAACTGTCCTCCAAGCCCGTACGTCCATTATCTGCTGAATCTAGGGCTTCAATCTCCGACTGCACTAAAAGGGCTGGCTTAAAATATGACTCGAGTATTGCCAAACGGCACTGAAGTTCAGCTGGCGATTTTTTCTCGTCCTCTTCCTGGGTATCGACCATTCCTTTAATGCGAATAATATTTCGCTTAATGTTTGCGCGCTGGCGTCTAAGACTTTCTAATACATCCGTTGAAGGTATTCCGATGAAGGTATGCGGAACGAGAGGAAGTTGTGGTAACAACGACGAACGAAGACGACGCGGTGAATGTGGCAAAGTGGCAGCTCCGTGCGGTAGCTCCAAAGCGAAGCGACGAAAACTTAAGACTGTACCAGCAGCGGCAATTGGCGATGTGCAGGCAAGCGAAGTCAACAAATCGTTCACAAGAGAACGGAGCGAAGAGGCCTAAGCGATTGAGCGAGCGGTCCATGCACACACACAAGCGACGAGATGTGCGAAAGACTGCGACTGTGTCGTTTGCCGTTGAGAAGTTTCATTTCTCAATGACTATTAGTTTTTGCGAATAGTTAATAACTTTAATGTTAAGGTATTTAACTTGCGATAGGCGCGACTGTGGAGTTGAAGTTTGATGGCGGTTATGACGATGATGAGTAGTGATGAGCGGATCGAGCGAATGATTTATCGGTGTTGACTAGTTGCAATTGCTTGTTGATTAATACTTTGTTTATGATGGTTCATATACTTACCCCACGTTGGGCGCCAAAATGATTAGTGGCAAAAGCTTTTTTGTGCTGCATAAGATGATCAGGTTGGGGTGCAAAAACTAATTATAAAACTATAACCACACGCTAAAAGAGAACCGTTTTACTTTGATTTGGAACTTCAACTGAACCTTGCTAACAGAGGATTAACAGAGGAGAGGATTAAATGAGATTATGTTTACATTATTGGGTAAAAAGAGAGACCAGCTGAGGGAAACCTCGAGTTTGGCCGAACCATATTCATAATGTTAAGTGCTTCCATTTTTTAATCGAAAATTCGATCGCATGCACAAGTATTGACTCCCTCTGTAACTGCATCATTGCTCCACTCGCAGGTGTCTACTTGATTTCCATGAATAAATGTTTTCATATTATATCCATCACATTCGAAGAGTTTTGAATGTATGATCTGGAGACGTACATAATGTGCATTGAACAGAATTCCGTCAAATTCTTGAGAAAAATATTTATGTTACCTAAATGCATGATGTCTATCGAAGTCAACAATATCGTCTTACACCTCAAAATATGCTTACACAATTTATAAAGCAATTTCAAATAGGTTTTCATTTTCTTCTTTTACTCCAAGATGTGCATACTCAAAATTCAACATATGAAAAGCCTTGATTTTTCAAAACATGAAATGATGTGTTCCAAATTAGCTACCTGAGTATGGCGTATATAAGAAATTATCTTTCCTTTCCCACCTGCAAGCAAAGTATGTGCGACCTCTTCTAACCAAACCCCTTTTTTATTCTATGATTTTGTGTCTCCGTTACCGATTTGATGGCGTCCTATTGGCTACACTTGTATCAAATATTTTTAAAAATATATACTTCTCTTGCCCTTTAACCAACAAATAGACTATACAAATATTTAAAATATACACCTCTCATCATCAATATTACTGTACACGCCTATTTCAAACACTATAAATGATAGAGGATACTGTGCTACGTCAAACAAAACTTAAGTAAAAGTAAAAAAGAGATTGGAAAAAAACTGGCTAAATAAAATCTAAAATGAATAACGAAAATCAGTTTTGTCAATCCTGTCAGTGTTTCTTGCAAAAGAACAAGTGGGCAAACCATGTTTGTTCGGAGTTACATAAGCGAATTGCAATTTAACCCCTTGACGGAAGAGTCAAGAATACTGCATTTCATGTATGTAAGTAACGGATCGGACTTGATCTTACCTGAGAATTTCTTTAGAGAAGCTGGATTGCCGTTGCTCAGCATCTCAGCATTTTATTAAAGAATTATACTTCAGCAAAAGTAAACTATTAACTGTTTGCAGATTATATACTTTTTAAAGATAAATCTGAAGAAATTGATAAACAAAGCCTTCAAAGCAAAGTGACGATTATGAATAAAGATTTTGATTTAGAATGTATCTTTCATGACCATACCATGGAAATAGTTTCATAAGCTCAAGAATTCCAAGAAAAAATCAGTGGGTGGTCTCTTACAAAATTTATTCGCTTTCAAATGTATGTGAATCAATATTCACCGATGGCTGGTTCATCTTTCATTCCATTACTTCGTTTCCATTTAACGAAAAAAGCAATAGTTAAAAGTTTTACATTTGTTTAAGTAATGCAATTTGTGTTTTAATTTTTCCAAACTGAGGAAGCTGCATTGAAACACAAGAGGATATGTAGTGGGAATATACCCAAGCTTAACATCAACTTCAAGTGCTATTCGTTGTTTATATTCGTTGTCGGATTTTATATGCATTCTGGAACCGAAGTATCTTGAAGTGAGCCCCAAATTATGAACAAAAAAAAAAAAATAATAAATAAATACATATAGATTTATGCCATGAAGTTTTGAAACCCCAGGATTTAATTTAATTGATAATGAATTGAATACTGTAAAGTAATTTTTCAGTATTGATATAGAATTTCGACTAATGCGTAAGAAGGGTATATATCCCTATGAATATTAAGATTTCGCTAGTAGACTCGAAAAAACTTCCCTTCCACTAATGGAATCATTCTATAGTTATTTAGCGGGCAGGGAATTCTCTCACGAAGATTATAATCACGCTCTTAATGTTTGGTCACATTTCTTATGTTCCACTCTTAAAGATTATTTAGAATTACATTTAAAAACTGATGCATTCCTTTTAACTGACAATCTTGAAAATTTCCGAAAAAATGTCCAGGTCAGGAAATGTTGAACACTACAAATATTCAACTTGAATTGCTGACAGATATAGATATGTATAGATTTATTCAAAATAGCATTCGAGGTGGTTTAGTTCAATGTTGTCATAGATATACAAAAGCAAATAATAAATATTTGTCAGATTATGATTCCTCGAAGGAGTCTTCATTTTTAATGTATGTGGATGCGAATAACTTGTATGGTTGGGCATTGTCACAACATTTACCATATAAAGACTTTAAGTGGATGTCTACTGCAGACATAGACAATTTTGATATTCATAATATTCCATTTGATAGCAAATACGGTTATTTTTTGGAAGTGGACTTAATATATCCGTACCGCTTACATGATCTTCATAATGATCTTCCATTTTGTCCGTGAAATTGTCTGGCCTCAAAAGAGGATAAGGTAAAAAGATTAATTGCTGACCTGGGAATTAAGAAAAATTATGTAATACATTATCGGAATTTGCAACAATGTATACAGAATGGGTTAGTACTGAAAAAGATCCATAGAGGAGTTCAGTTCTTACAAAAACCTTGGTTAAAGAATTACATTGATCTAAATACTTTACGTAGGCAAAATGCAAAAATAAATCAAGCACACTGTAACACTTTGTTGCAGTGTTTATAAAAACAAAGGCTCGGTCAAAAACCTAAGTGGCCGAAACAAGAGTCGATCGACGCGCTCACAAAAAGTGCAAGTGTCAGCATTCTGTTGCACACGCCGGCCGCTCAGCCAAACTCAAGTACATACATATACCCTCGCGCTCCAGCTAAAGAGAGCATAATTAAATACACTTTATATACATAAGATATACATAGCCGTCTCTCTGCCGCCCAACTGTAGGCAGCGCAGCTACAAGACTTTGGTTTACTTAGACCCTAAGGCAAATTGTAAAATCAGAAACAACTTGACGTTGGAAGCGGCATTAATGCTGCTCCTGAATACAAATACAGAATACAAATAAAGAATATTAAAACTACCAAAAGATGCGTTCTCACTATATGAATAAAGAATATTAAAACTATCAAAAGAAGTAGTGTTCTCACAACAATATTAAGATTTTGGTACATGGGAAGCTCCGGATAGCACAAAGACTGGACAAAATGCACATTGTGTTAAAACTTTAATTTCAAAATCCAATTTTCATAGTGCAACTAAAATTAATGATAATTTCTATGCAATTCAAATGAAAAGGTTGTCCGTTCTATTTAATAGGCCAATGTATTTGGGATTTGCAGTATTAGACTTATCGAAATGTTTGATTTTCACCATCAATATATGAAGCCAAAGTTTCAGGAAAAGTTACTCTTAAATTATATGGATACTGATTCATTTATCTATACCATAAAAACTGAGGATTCTTTTAAAGATATTCGTAATGATCTTGTAGCAAAATTTGATACATCGGACTATTCAGATGAAAGAATTAATCTGTAAAATTTCAAAAGAGTTAACAAAAAAAGTTTAGGGTTTTTTAAAGATGAGCTTAACGGTAAACTCATGACAGAATTTGTAGGTCTGTGCTCAAAGGTTTATTGTAATAAACATAATAAAGCAAAGGGAGTAAGTTCACGAAATCTTACAATTAAACACTATAAAAACGTTTTATTATCTGGGGCCTCACTATATGGTAATAGAACAATGTTTAGATAAAAAGCACAAAAAATAACTACAGTTAAAGTAAATACTAAAATTCTTTGTGGCAAAGATAACGAAAGAAAACGTAATGTTAATGAAACCAATTTTTAGAGTTAAGTAATGAAGACCATGGTACGACATCAATAAAACATCAGAGATTAATCGAAAAAGATATTTTAGAAAATGTTGAATGGCTAGAATCAAATTCATTTTGCTTGGGTGAGATGATACAAAATAGTTATTTTAATGATGGCGAATCATTAGATAGGCTTAAATCTCAAAAGGAGCATATTGACAAGGAACTATTTTATAAATCAGTTGAATTGGAGATGTTTAATTATGATCGAGACTTTGGAAAATATAAATGAAAATGATTTTGAGTTTGTAAAAAGTATTTTTATTATATTTAATTTTACTTTATGTAAACGATGGATCGGACTTGATCTTACCTGACAGTTTCTTGAGTGAAGCTGTATTGCCACTGCTACCTCAACTCAGCATGCTATTAGAAAGTTATACTTCAGCAAAAGTAAACTTTGAGCTGTTTGTTTGCAGAGTATATACTTTTTAAAGATGAATCTGAAGAAATTGAAATGAAAAGTGTTCAAAGTAAAATGACGATGATGAATAAAGATTCTGATTTAGAATGTATCTTTCATGAACATACTATGGAAAGAATTTCTAAATCTCAAGAATTTCAAGAGAGAGACAGTGGATGGTCTCTTATAAAATCATTTTTATCTCTTTTAAGCAATTAAATAATTTGTATATATTTCTCTTTCAAGGACCAATGACTGCTCAAAGAGGATATGTGTTTGAATTTTTCCGGAACCAAGGAAGCTGCATTGAAACACAAGATGCAGAGCGTCTTGACTGATAGGGTTAGAGATCATTGTCATTTCACAGGTCGCTTTAGAGGTGCAGCCCACTCTAAATGTAACTTGGATTATAAAGTTAACAAATTCATACAGGTATTTTTTAATAATTTTTGGAAATACGATTGCCATTTATTTATTTAAGAGTTGGGAAAGATTCCCGGTAAAATTTCCGTAATACCAATAAATAAGGAAAACTATATTTCTGTCTCAAAAAAATGATATGTTTAAGTGGAAATAGTTTTGAAATTCGTTTTCTAGATACATATAGATTTATGCCATCAAGTTTAGATACCATAGCTTCTTATTTAGTTGACGATCAAATGAATACTGCAAAGTTATTTTTTAGTAATGATATTGAATTTCAACTAATGCGTAAGATGGGTATATTTCCCTATGAATATTTAGATTCCGCTGGTGGACTCGAGGAAACTTCCCTCCCACCAAGGGAAGCATTCTATAGTAATTTAACGGAAAGGGAATGCTCTCAGGAAGATTATAATTACGCTCTTAAAGTTTGATCCCATTTCTCTTGTTCCACTCTTAAGGATTATTAAGAATTATATTTGAAAACTTATGTATTCCTTTTAACTGACATTTTTGAAAACTTCCGAAAAATTTGTATGCAAATTTATTCACTTGACCCAGCCCAGTATTTTACGACACCAGGTCTATCTTGGGAGGTAATGTTGAAAACTACAAATATTCAACTTGAATTGCTAACTGATATAGATATGTATAGATTTATTCAAAATAGCATTCGAATGGGTTTAGTTCAATGTTGTCATAGATATACAAAAGCCAATTATAAATATTTGTCAGATTATATTTTCTTGAAGGGGTCTTCATTTTTAATGTTATGGATGCGAATAACTTGTATGGTTGGTCAACGTCACAACATTTACCATATAAACCCTTTAAGTGTATGTCTACCACGGACATAAACAATTTTCATATTCATAATATTCCAATTGATAGCAAATACGGTTATTTTTTGGAAGTAGACTTAAGGGGGATCACCTGTGTGAATGTCGATTTTCAAGCGCTTTTTCTTATATTTCGTGTAAGTAAACTATTCAGGGTTTTTAAATAATTATTTTTGTATTTTGTTAGTTTATTATTTAAGTTAATATATTTTTATGAGCAACGGTTTTATCAAGAAAGTGTACTGGTGGCCGAAGCTGGAAAGAGACTTTCTCAAATTTACGGACCTAATCGGTGTGCAGGATACTCCACACATAAGTCGTCTGAAACAAAAAACGAAAATACTTCGTTATTCGTAATCAAGTTGCCGATGTACTGACGTAGGGTTTTCGTACATTTTTTAAAATTGTCAAAATGGCGTACTTTGGGAAGAAAAAATTCGTTTTTCACATTTCTTATAAGATATTAAAGTGTGAAAAACAATTTGAAAAAATTTTTATAAGAAACCACTACGTCAGTACCTCGGATTATTGAACCCTCAAAATTTGCGAGCACAACCGAAAAAGTTCATACTCCCTCTCTCGCTCTGAGCAAGACACTCTTGCTGTGTTGATTTATGTTTTCTGTTGAGCGATTTTCATTGATCTCTTTGTATGTCGCTTTTTCAATGAGCAGTGCGTAAGGAGCGAAACGAGAAACGCTCGCAAACGGTCTTCACATTTACTTTCGTGGTTGTAAAAAAGAAATAATAAATTTTTTAATAGAACAATTTAAATATATTTTCAAATATTTTTGCTAACGATTGCAATTAATATATTTCGTCTGCAAATCAGACGCTTTACGGAAAAACAATGGAAAATCCGAGTGGAGAGTCTATATTGAGCGTGTTATTACATGGGAAACTACGGATAACACCAAGACTGGACAAAAAGCACATTGTGATAAAAGTTAAATTCAAAATAAATTTTTCATAGTGCAACTAAATTAAATGTTTAATTCAAATGAAAAGATTGACCGTTCTATTTAATAAGTCAATGTATTTAAGATTTGCAGTACACAGAAAAAAAAATTTGTCAGGATCAATTTGACATGCGCATGGTAAATTTGTGTTTTTTTGACACATTTTATTTTTACCATGAAATAGTGTCATATTGATACCAAAAAATGTCAAGTTGTCAATTTCTCTCTTTTCGGAAATTCCTTGACATCGAAGAAGAGAGGATATAGCAAAATGGCGACATCAATCACGTGAGTGGAAGCAAAAAAGATATATTCGATATTCGAATTAGTGCACTAACATACGTTTTAGTGAATTTTTCGCCACTTGAGTTTTATAGTGAAGCCGGTCAGACGTACATTGTCAGTGTTTCACTTAGCGCAGAACAAGGGTGAGTAAACTTCATATACAATGTGTATATGTATAAAGTGTTATGAGATTTATAATAACATAATAAGTGGAAAAAACAAAAATCGTGTGGGGTTTTCTGACTGCCCTACGACAACGTACATACATTAGGGCGGTTCACATTTGTATGGAAATTTTGAAGGTCCTACTGTCACCCGCCAAAACGGTGCGCTTTGAGGTCATTAATGTATACAAAAAGAAATTTTTTGAAAAAAACGCGTTTATAGCTCATACGCACTGTTGCCCTTGATCAAATATATTATTTTCAAATTCGTTTGTCACCTTTCCGAACTACTTTGAAAGCTTTGTAACGAAGTGATTTTTGTGGTCGGCTCGCTACGAGATTCGTGCGGCTAGCTCAGTATATTGTGTGTTCGTCCCACCAAATTTATATTAACGTGACCGCACAGTAGCTCAGTGAGAAATCACAGAATTGTCGGGTTCGTAGCAATAAACCGCGGGTATATTATAACAAATGTATTGGTAGCTTGGTTGGCCTTGCCTCGTCGCTTGTGGCCTTCGGTACTTCCGACGGTCCTGATCGATTCGACGACCTCTCGCATTGACGACTCGGT
Organism: Drosophila suzukii; assembly: GCF_043229965.1. NCBI lineage: Eukaryota > Metazoa > Arthropoda > Insecta > Diptera > Drosophilidae > Drosophila > Drosophila suzukii. Next base: position 55,692,760 of record NC_092082.1, read on the forward strand.
GCTCCAGTCCTGTAGCTCCCTGAAGATCCTTGCAGCTCCCTGAAGATCCTCGCAGCTTCCTGAAGATCCTCGCAGCTCCCTGAAGATGCTCACTTGCTGCTCGCTCCTCATGCGTGACTTGGTAACTGCTGGTACGACTCGGACTCGCGAGGGGAGTAAGCCGTACGAGCTTAGGGAAGCGTCACCGTTCTCAGACTAGGGTGAACAGAAGCTGTGCCCTCCAGGATCACTCCTTTCGACACACCGCCGCCTGTCCCTTGCTCTGTCCCGGATGGTCCCACTGGGGTTTCTGCTCAGCCCGCGCAGACAGTCAAGGCGGAACGCCAGGAAGCTGCCTCGCGCCTTACTTCGCTTCCACGCCTAGTGTAAACGAACGTTCCACCCTAGCCTCACCCTTTTGCTTTTTGTCCGGGACGTTTCCGTGTGGCTTTTGGTGCTCGGGGTTCGGGCACGCCGCTCCGGGACCTCGCATGTCGAATCCGTAGGGCTCTCCTGGACACTTTCACTGGAGACCGTACCGATCGACCGCTCTTCCTTATGGCTTGTTATATTTGGTGTTCGGGCACGCCGCTCCGGGACCTCGCAAGTTGAATCCGTAGGGCTCTCCTGGACAATTCCACTCGAGACCGTACCGATCGACCGCTCTCCCTTCTGGCTTGTTATACTCTCTCCAGGCGTAACGCCAGGACTTTGTGGATACGGTTAATCGACTCTGGACCTCAGCTACCTGCGTCTCAATTCGGAGATTCCTGGTATCCCAATCCCGAACGTCTCGACGTAGCAATCTTGCTCCTCGAAGGCTCCCACGGCGCTGCTTCTCCGCCGACTCGACTTGCTGTTGCTCCCTCGTAGATTATCTTGTTGTTTGATTGTTCACTTTGGTATCTGATTGATCTTGACGGTTTGACTCCTTGTGATCGACTGATCCAGCTGCCAGCGCTCTGCGGCCTTATATAGGGCCTCCGGACACCGTTATTTCCCTTTTGCGCATGGCCCGCTGGATCTCTCCACTCCGGGTCCAAAGTCCGTTCCTCCTGGTTGACCCACTTGTCCTTCACGTACCGCTTCCGATCGATGCTCCGCCCACTGCTACCGTCCCGCTGATTCCCGTGATGCTTGTGGCACGCCTGTGTGCCGCTCCACTGCCGAAATGTGGCACTTCTTCTCCCGGTCCAAAGTTCACGGGAGAGTCCAAAGTCCGGTGAAGTCCCGTTATCCGCTTTTGCACACGGCACTCTTGACTTGCCCGCGAAGTCTCCATTATCGCTCGATCTCCATCCTTGGTCTCCAAGCTCTCTCGCTCTCCTTCCGTGGTCTCCAAACTCTCTCATTCTCCATCCTTGGTCTCCAAACTCTCTCGCTCTCCATCCTTGGTCTCCAAACTCTCTCGTTCTCCATTCAAGTCTCCAAACTCTCTCGTTCTCCATCCAAGTCTCCAAACTCTCCTCACCGCGGCGTTACTACGCGAATTCGCCGCGTATCTGGTAAGTGGACGGCCATCTGTTGCTGCTTCTATTTGTGCGGTGGTATTCAACTCCTCACAGCCTTAAAAATTGAAAATCTTTTCTAGTTGCTAAAAACAGAATTTACATGGTCGTACAAGATCGAATTGAATTTGATTTTTTAAAATATTGACAATAAGGTATTAAAATCCTCGAGTTGCATAATAAGTCATTTAAAACATTTCGCAAATAATTTTTTTTTTTTTGAAAAAAAAACCGTTTTTTAAATGGACCTTCTGTAAACACTTATATACTCAAATGAGGAAGGACAAAGAAGGCTCTCCTTTTATATTAACATTTTTTTTAAGCTAAAATAATCTTTGTGAAGCCGCGATATGGATTTGTTCTTGCCCAAGTCAGATGGACAAGGTCGGGTCTCTCCGCGGGACGAGGAGGGGTATAGACGCTCGTCGCGGGCACGGGGACGCTGTTTGTTGCAGTCGGATCGCGTCGCGACACGGGTGACTATGGGTGTCACGGTGCCGGACCACAGGCGATATGGACTGTGTGAGTAGGGGTGCCGGATACTCGTGTAACCGGGGTCAACAGTGTGTTGAGGTCACGCCTCGGGATCAGGAGGATAATGGCACACCTGTCGCTAGCACGGGGACACTAGAGAACACAGGACGATTCGCGTCGCGACACAGATAGCTAAGGGTGTATGGTGCCGGACCACAGGCAATCGATGAGCTGTGTTAGGGTGAGTTGACAAGAGTCTTTACGTTATAGAGTAAGAAGACTTGTGAGTGTTTGGATTTGTAACTGACTTTATTGAGCTGTCGATCAGAGCTTAAATACTATCATGACCCGGAACTTGGGTGCCTATATTAACTGACATGTTACGCCTCATATTGGGTTCACCTACATTTTATCGTCCACGCTGCAATGTCAGCGGTATGCTGCTTGTGACTGCTGACCCACTGACCGTCGTGACCGGCTGTCCCATACTTGCAGCGTCGGCACTGTATTGTGCTGCCACTGTGCGCCTGGTCGCTGTTCCGTATAAGTTGCATTGGTCGTATGTTCGGCTCGCTGACCACTTGCAACTCTGTCGTGTTAAAGATTGCGTGCTTTTGACCCGTGTTCGTAACCATGCTAGATCGATCCGAGTTACCTTGGTTACGAACAGGATTTATTAATATGATGGTGAGGCCGGACTGGAATACCCCTTGCACTCCAACTGGTAACTAGCAGGCTCTGGCTGGAACACATGTCGTATGAGTAATATTAAAGCAAGCTTTGAGCACGATTCGCAAAGTCCAAGTCTCAACAAAATTTTTTTTTTTTTTTTGACTTCATTTTTTACAGACCTTAACCTACCACCCTATTGTACATACATACGTATGTATGTGTGTCTAACATTAAACATAATTGCATTCAAATTAAGTTTGTAAGTATGTTTTTATGTAAATTAAGTTTCTCACTAGTGAATTAATTAAAAAAATTATTTTTATTTTTATTAATCACTTATTCACTATTACAATTTTATTATAATCATTATAATTAAATATATAAATGTGAATATGATCCGTTCTCCGGCACCACTTCTCGCGGCGCACAAGCGTAGGCAGGTACTCCAGGACCCACCTCCTCCAGAAACGGTCTCGCAGCATGCGAGCAATCCTCCACTGCTTTCGCGTAGAACCCTCCTTGGGCAGCTCCGCATCCAATCCAGGCGTATTCGGCAGGTTAGCTGCTCCCTTGAGCAGATCATTTGGCGTCAACGGCGCCTCTTGGTCCGCATCCACCGGCAAGTGGGTGAGCGGACGCGAGTTGACTACATTCTCCGCCTCGATCAGGAAACTCTCCAACACATGATCCCTCGGCGCGACTTCCTTCAGGGTATGGCGCAGCACTCGTTTGACGCACTGCACCATCCGCTCCCATACTCCGCCCTCAGACGGGTTCGATGGGCAATTGAAATCCCATTCAATGCTTCTGCTGGACAACTCACTCTGTATCCTCTCCGTCTCGAACACGTCTCCAAATCGCTTGGCCTCCCTGTCAGCTCCCACGAAGTTCTTGCCGTTATCACTCCGCAGTCTATGTACTGGTCCTCTACGGCAGACGAAGTTCCTGATCGCTATTATGCAGGAATCCGTCGACAGGTCATGAGCCAACTCCAGATGAATCGCCCTTGTCGTCAAGCATGTGAACAAGGCGACCCAACGCTTCTCTCTGTGACGGGATACAGTCACCAGCAGTGGCCCAAAGTAGTCCAATCCGGTGTACTTGAATGGCCATCCTCCCGCTTCCAGTCGATCCTCTGGTAGGGGTCCCATTATCGGCGGCATCGGCCGCATTCGCTGCAACTTGCACTCGTTGCACGACGAGATTACTTCCTTCAGCACTCGTCTCATCTTCGTGACCCAGAATCTCGTCCGAATCTGAGCAATCGTCGCATCCACGTTTTGATGCTTCATCTGGGCATGAAAGTGCCTCACAATCAATTCCGTAAGACTGTGCCTGTGTCGAATCTCGAATCTCACTCGAGCTACACTCTCTAGGCTCACCACGTTGCTGGGCTCTCTGCTGGCCCTTCCTCCAAACCATTGTATATTCAGCTGTCGATGCACGCCTCGCACTCCCAGATCCCTCCGTAGCTCGTCATCGATCATCGTGACGGAGGATCCTTCATCCAAGAGCGCGTATGTATCCACCTGGCGACCAGCTCCGTACAGCGTTACTGGCAGTATACGGAACAAAAGTCGGCCTCCCTTGGCGTCAACGCAGTTTAAGTTCCTCTGCACGGGCGCCTCCGCTGGCTGCGGGGCCCTTATCTCCAGGCTGTTTCTGGGGACAGCCGACTGTAGGCTCCCCTCGTGGTCCCTGTAACCACCTCGTGGCGAAGACCTCCTGTCCGGGCCGCGTCTGGAAACTGCTGACTGCTGGTTTCCTTCGTTGTGGCTCCTGAAGCCACCTCGCTGCGCCGGCCATCTTCGCTCCTCGTCCGCGCCATGTAGCAGACGGTGATGCAATCTGCGGCATCCGTTGATCTGGCACTCGCCATGTACATCGCAGGTTCTGGTCGTATGTCCACTCCGTAAGCATGTGAAGCAGAGCCGGTGCCTCCTCACCATGCTCCACCTACCCGGTGGCGAAGCTCCAATGAACTCCCTGCAGCTCGTCGCAGCATGTTGCCCTCCACAAATTGGACAACCTCCATGCCGATCATCCTGTTGATCGCATCCGTTCTGGTCGACGCTCGCATGTAGAGCTCGACGCCTCGGCTCCTTTCCCTCGACGTCCAAAACCGTACACACGACGTTTGCGTACTCCTGCAGCCACACGCTGAAGTGCGCCACAGTGGGAAAGGGCTCGATCGATGCAGCGTGCCTGGCCCAGTCTACTCGCTTGCTCGTAGGAAGCTTTGCCACAAGCTCCTCCATTAGCGTTGGGTTCCGCAGGTGCTGCTCCGCCTTCGCTGACTGCAAGAAGGCCGTGAGGTTACTCACTCGGGTTGCGAAGGGAACGATCCTCGCCAGGTGTTCAGCTGGCTGCGTATAAGCTGCTCCGGTCGGCCGAACCTAAAGCGCAGCTGCTCCATCACGGGGATGACGTTCCCAGGGTGAATCAGCAGCGACTTCACTGTCTCGCGTGCTTCATCCTTCAGCGCCTTCAACAACCTCTGGTTGTTCTCCAAGTCTGTGCAGTTGTATGCTTGGGTCGTCTCCACAAACGCACAGTTAAAGATCGGCCACTCCTCGGGCTGCCCTCCAAATACAGGCAGGTCCGGAAGCTTCCTTGGCCCGTACACTCTTTGGGATTCATTCGGCGTTATCGGGGCATAGGATCCGACAAAAGGCGATGCTGTTGCCACGTTGTGGGTGCTCCCGCCCGGTAGCACACTTGTAGTACACAGTGGCTCCACAAAATGATTGCTAGTCGTTAGCAATGGCGGTCCACTCCAAGATGGCGGCAGCGTGCAGGCCGCACTGCTCGCACCGACACCGCTATGTGGGACCGGCCCGACCCCGTTAGTTGAGGCCTCACCGTTAGATGTGGCTAATGGCGGTCCGCTCCAAGATGGCGGCCGCCCCGACGCTCCACTGTTGGCGCCATCTGCGCTTGGGCCAACTGCGATTGACGCGCAGTTGGCGGTGCTCACACTGTTCAGGGCTTTAATCTGCTTTAGCTCCTCCTCCAACGCCGCAATCCTTTTCAAAAGGTCCGACGTGAGGGACTGGTTCGTCTCCGGCTCTGATCCCGCAGCTGTGACAGCAGTACTCCTCGGTTGGGTTGGCTGGGCTAGAAATGGCCGCCGCCGAGGTTATGTTCACTCGCGGCCGGTTTTCTGCTCCACTACTCACTGGCTGCTGATCCGCTCGCGTTGCTGTAGGGGTGGCTTCCCCTCCTCTCAGCCGGGAGCTCCTCTTCGGGGAATGCTGCATCCTTACAGGTCCAAATACGGCGCTGCCTCAGCGCTCTCCAAAATGGCGGCACCTGTGCCTTCTGGCCGCTGGCTGCGGCAGGCGATGCTTGACGCTCCTTGCGTCTTTTGGCCCGCTGTCTGCGGACCCCGTGCTTGGCGCTCCTTGCGCCTCCTGACCGCTGTCTGCGGTCTCCTTAACTGACGCGGCCTCCGTCTCCCTGTCGCTGACTGCGACTCCGTCCGTACCCAGTGTTCGGCGCTGTCTGCGCCCGTTTATGTCGCTGCCTGCGACTCCTCTACTGGTACGGGAATTGCTCCTGGCAACTCTCTAGCTGGTCGTCAAGCCGTCCTCCAGCGCAAGTTGCCCTTACAGTCTCCCTAGGACTGCGAATAAAAGGAGTTGTCTTGCATCATATGGAGTTGCCTTGTTAACGACTACCCCACACGCGTAGGTCCGAAGAGAGGGTGAACTTCAAGGGCGGCGTGCGCCTGCTGGCGGTCGTGGCAGTTGTTTTATTCTGTTAACAATTCAAATCAGCCTCATACATTTCAAACTAACTTAATCTTACCGCAGTGTGCCCTCCTACGATTCACAAGACAATGAAAAGCACAATTTATGGCGGCATCCATTAAACCGATATTAGTAGGCCCGCACTTCAAGGGCCAAGAAATCCATACGAGATCGGATAAATTAACAAATACTAGATTTCTCTTACAATACTTAGTCTACCTATCGATTGTTCGACCGTCGACACTGGTATTTGAGTTTGTTTAATTTGAATAAATGGATTTAGCATGTTAATATTATCAAATGAGAGTTCCGAATCATTAGATATAATATATTCGGATATTAAAAAATCTGTATATTTTCGAGCTGTGATGTATTCCAATATCTTATTGTCCTTATTGGTGTAGGAAATATTATTAATTATAGAGGTGCCTGTTCAGTTGTGACGCCGTGCAAACCAAAAGCTCTGTACGGCTGTCATTGTAAGATTAAACGACTGAAGTTCAAATATAACAGTTTAGCCTTTAATTCATTAGCTTATAATGTGTACACTTCACTCTTCTTCATTAATTAACTTTAACAAAATAATGGGTCGCAATGGACCGCAAAATAAAAAGAAGACAATGTTGTTCCGGTCGCTGAAGCTTGTAGTTCTCACTGCCTTCTCCCTCGTTCGTCGGGTTGCCAGATCTCCTGACCTTCGTCTTCAGTTGGCAGGGCGATCAGCTGTGCATACGAACCAAGTACCGTGGGACTGAACATGCCGCCCGCCAATGCGAAATCCGCGTGATACATGTGTTGTTCAGGATTCTGGATCTAACTTCCCTTGTGCTCGTAGCGGCTAAGACAAAGAGAAAGAGAAATGACATACGGATGCAATTGATTATCAACGGAGCAATAGCTGGTTCATATTAGCATGAGATCGGCAGGCGACAAAGCTTGGAGATGGAGCGTTTTTGACTGCCTGATTTTGTTTTCAGTGTTACAACTCGAACGAGTGAATCCTCTCCAGGATGGAGACTGGTAATTCTACCGAGCGACCATTGCGATGGAGGCAGTTGATCGTCCTTCATGAGTACTAACTCGTTGATTTTAAAATTCTCCTTTTCCTGACACCATTTTGGGCGAGTTTGAAGGTGGGACAGCCAATCTCGGCTCCATTGCGTCCAAAACTGACGGATCAAATTTTGATGAGACAGAAATTGCTCACGGAACGACGAGTTTTGAGGGCGACAATGGGCAGGTGCGAGCAGGGTGTCACCAATGAGAAAATGTGCCGGCGTGAGAGCTTCTAAGTCGTCTGGATCAGCTGTTAGCGGACAAAGTGGCCGAGAGTTTAGTCAAGCTTCAATCCGGATGAGCACCGTTGCGAGTTCCTCATAAGTCTGCTTGTGACTTCCGACAGTCCTCTTCAGATGATGCTTGACGGACTTGACCCCAGCCTCCCAAAGGCCTCCGAAATTGGGAGAGTATGGCGGAGTGAAATGCCATGTAGGGCACGTAGCGTGGTCGCGATCCGCCTGTTGTGCGCTTGCTAATAACTTATTGGCGCCAACGAAATTTGTTCCGTTGTCGCTATACATATGTTGAACTGGTCCTCGGCGACCAGTAAAACGAGAAAATGCTAGTAGGAAGTGTTCCGACGAGAGTCCGGTAACCGCTTCTAGGTGAACTGCCTTCGTAGCCAAGCAGACGAAAATAGCAATGTATCCTTTGTAAGTACTTGTCCCACGAAGCCGTGCTGCCTGGATTTCGATTGCCCCGGTATAATCGACGCCGGTCGCAACGAATGGGCGGTTTGGTGGGTTGACTCTGTGCACCGGCAGGTCGCCCATCAATTGACTTCCGATGCTAGGTGACGCGCGGAAGCACGTGATGCATTTTCGAAGGATTGTTCGGACGGCTTGTCTTCCATTTGGAATCCAGAACTTGTACCTCGTGTGGGCTAAAGTAAGATGAGCGCCGCCGTGCAGGGTAGCTTGATGCGAGTTCTGAATTACCAGCTCTGTAAAGAAATGACGCTGCGGTAAGATGATTGGATGTTTGCGATCGAAAGAAAGGTTGGAATGCTTGAGACGACCGCGAACGCGTAAGATGCCGTCGTCAAGAAAGGGAGTGAGATTTCTTAGGGTGCTCTTCGGAGGCAGAGGATTTTCTGCGAGGATGCAGGAGGTGCATGTCGGACTGAAAGGTTTCTGCTTGTACTATTTTCACGACGCAGCGAAGTGCATTGTCCAGTTCCTCTGGCGACAGCTGACTGTAAGATCTGGTTTTCTTCGATTGAGCGTTGTGACAAAAGCGCAGTATGTATGCTATGACTCGAACGAGTTTGGTGTAAGTTGAAAACCGCTCAATGAGACTAATGTCTACTTGGGAGGTGTGCACACGAATTAGCAAAGATTTTGCTTCTAGGGACTGCTCATCAAACTTTATGTTCGGTACCTCTGTGTCCGGCCACTCACTGGAGTGTTGCCTCAACCATGATGGTCCGTGCCACCAGAGATCAAAGATGGAGATTTCTGATGGGGATAGTCCTCTCGTGGCGCTGTCTGCTGGATTATCTGCCGTGGGAACATGTCTCCATTGGTTTGAATCGCTGTGGTCCAGAATGTAGGCAACGCGATTGGCAACGAACGTTTTCCATCTAGTAACATCTCCTTTGATCCAGTGGAGAACGATAGTGGCGTCCGTCCAGTAGGTAACGGAGATTTTAGCGTTTTTCCAACGATTGTTTGCTACTACCCATTTAGTTAGTTTGGTTGCCAGCACAGCGCCGCATAACTCGGTCCTCGGGATCGTGAGGGGTTTCGTTGGAGAGATTTTGGATTTTGCAGTGATGAGAGTGGTATAAAACGATGAATCCGGTTGGGGTATACGCATGTAAACCGTTGCTGCGTAGGCGTGAGTGGACCCGTCGCAGAAAGCGTGCAACTGGATATCATGGCTAAAGTCTGGCATATACCGTACGCTGCGAGGTATTCGGATTTTGCTGATGTCCTCCAGATTGACACGGAACTTTTTCCATTTGTTAGCGATGGAACTGGGTACTGGGTCGTCCCACCCTAAGTGCTTGCGATCGTTCTCGGAATGGAGGTGTGCCATTGTGACTTCCTTTAGAATTAATTTTGCTGAAATGAGAATAGGGGCTATTAGTCCTAAGGGATCGAAAAGTCTGGCAATGCTCGAAAGAATTTCTCTTTTGGTTGAACCCGTGGGAATGCTCGCTTGCAATTTGTAGGTGAAACAGTCTTGGTTAGGTAACCAATGCATTCCTAAGGTTTTGACTGTATCAGAGTTGTCCCAGCTTCGTGACGTTTGATTGCATCGGTTTGATAAAGGAATGCTGTCTAGAAGCGCTATGTCGTTACTAGACCATTTTCTCAATTCCATATTTGCGGAATTTAGAGCGTTCTGGATTTGTAAACTCTTGTTTTGTGCTGCTGAGATAGTGTGATCACCAGAAAGAATATCGTCGACGTAGATTTCGTGCTTTAAGACCTCTTCCGCCAGTGGATAATTTTCGCGTTCATCCTCTGCAAGTTGACGAACGATTTTAATGGCGGTGAATGGTGCAGAAGCGGTACCGAAAGTTACAGTTGACAGGCAATATTCCTTGATGTTTCCATCCGCCGCCCGCCATAAAATCCGCTGGTATTGCGTGTCGTCCGGATGTACGTCGATGCAGCGGTACATGCGCTGGATGTCGGCGGTGAAAACATGTCGGTACTGTCTCCAATTCAGTAACACTGCAGGGAGATCATTTTGGAGAGTGGGTCCTACGGACAATACATCGTTTAGAGATCGACCGTTTGAGGTCTTTGCCGATGCGTCGAATACAATGCGCTGTTTGGTGGTGAGACTGTCTTCTTTATAGACAGCGTGATGAGGAAGAACGCAGGATTCTACCCGACAGAATTTTTTGGAGGTACTGACGGTTGATCTCTCACTAGTGACTGCTGGTGTGATTTGTCCCAATTCAAAATATTCTTCGATTCCCTCCTTGTAGCGAATCCATTTTTCTGGATCCCGTTCATAACGCCGCTCTAATTGAAGAAACCTGTTTAAAGCGACTTGATGCGATTTCCCTAGGGCCATTGTGGAATCGAAATGCCATTTGAAAGGTAGTCTTACCATAAAACTACCGTTTGGTTGACGTGTGTGCGTTTCCTTAAAGAAGGACTCACACCACCGCTCTTCGTCAGATTGAAGTGATCGGCTTGGGACAGATTCTATTTCGCAAAAATTCTTCAAAAGCGATTCCGTGTCTAGCGTGGTTTGATGACAGCGAATATTAAGTGTGTGGATTGATTCCTGGAACTTGCCGAGTATCATCCAACCTAAGTTAGAATTTTGTGCAATAGGTTCGTATGGATTTCCGATTCGGGTTCCCGGAAGGATAAGACTCGCCATGAGGTCGGCTCCGATGATGAGATCTATGCGTTTCGAGCGATAGTATAAAGGATCCGAGAGCTGGAGTCCGTTGATGTGTTTCCAGTTTTGAGGCGAAAACGATTGGTTTGGTAGATGTGAGGTCAGCGAGTTCATAACGTACGCAGAGTCGACATCTAGATTGAACGTTGGGTTTAGCGACGTTCGGATGCAGCAGCTTGCCGTAAAGTTGCACCGTTGACCAGTAGTTTGGCCGACGCCGGCGATCGAAGCGCGGATTCTGCATCGTGGAAGCTGGAGAGCTTGGACGGTATGCTCTGAGATTATTGTAGCTTCCGACCCCTGATCGATGAGGGCAGTTATTGTTGCTTGAGCGCCGCTCTGGGGGTGGCAGACAATAATCCGTGCGGTAGCTAGCAAGATATTCTGTCGCGTTGCATGGGAGGCTGTAGAAGAATAACATTGGAGGTTTGGATTAGCAAGGGGGCTAACTGGTGAGGTGTCGTTGTTCATAATCGAAGCGGTATGTGGTTGACTGGATGATACGGTCGGCGAGTAAGGTTGGGGTGCTTGAGTGATGCTTGGCGCCGCGGCCGGATGAAGTAAAGAATGGTGGCGTTGTCCACAGTGGTAGCAATTCTTTACACTTGAACAGCGGGCCAGCATGTGCGATTTGCTCAGGCAGTTGAGGCATAGATTTGACTTACTCACGACCTCCTTACGTTGGTAGCAATCCAAGCTAAGGAATTGCTGACATCGACGAAGGATATGATTACCATTGCAGTGTGGGCAACGAAGCACAGGGGGGCTTGGTTGCGCGTGGGTGTTATGAACCGAGATACGTTTTGTGGGGTGATGATCCAGTGGTGATCCAGATTTGTTGGTGCCCGAACAGTTTCTATTTTCAATGGCGTCCAGGGTGATTAACCGGTTGTTGAGAAACTGTTCGAGATCCTTGTACGAGGGAATGTGGGTTTGACTGCCGAGATGATGTTCCCAGGCGGAGTGCGTCTCTTTCGGTAATTTCGCAGTCAAATAATGGGCGAGCCAGTGATCCCCGTTCTGCAACGACGCGTTGATGGTGTTACAGGCGGCTGCGCAGACGTTGACTGCACTGATCATAGCTCGTGTATCATCGGGCTTCTCCTTGCTTAGGCTTGGCAACTGGTACAACATGTTCATGTGATTGGAGAAGACCACGCGTGGATTGTTATAGCGCTGAATTAGTGTGTCCCATGCTACCGTATAGTTAGCGGCCGTCAAAGGAATTTGACGAATATCGCAATCTCGACCAGCTGGCAGAGATTCCTTGAGGAAATGAAACCGTTGAATATTGTCCAGCCGCTCATTTTGATGAATTAACCGAGTGAAGGCGTCATAATATCCAGGCCAGTCCACACAGTTTCCGCTAAACTTGGGCACTGGCAGTTGTGGCATGTGGACACGTGCGTCGGCAACCGTCGACACGGCGGTGGGTGCCGAGGCTGAGGACGGCGTCACTGGGAACTTTATTCGTTGGCCTTCAGCTACAAGGCAATAGGTTTCCATGTACAGATCCTCGAAACTGACGGCGATCTTCTTGGCGTGATAGTCCGTTTTGACATATTCCTCGGTGCAGATGATTACTTGATGGGTGGTCTCAAAAGCCGCGTTTAAACTCTCGATCTGCTGCAGGCGCTTCATATAATAACTTTCGGTTTTTCGAGACGCGGCATCCTTCTTATAGTTCTGCTGCAGACGTGTTAGACTTTGGAGACGCTCCTTTTGAAGTGTAATAAAACCTGCTAAGGCCGGATCATCAGATTCGTGGTCAGACATATTATAAGAATTTTTACCAATTTATTTTGAACCTAGCTAGCTCTGCTTGATAAATAAAAAAGCACCCGTACTCACGTGATCTTTCCCTTTTTTTTTTTACTTATGCCTGATGTTACGTAACGTTGAATATAGCGTGAGCGCAGGCTGTACTGTTTTTCGATTCCGCTTTGAGTAGAAGATTTTCCTCGGTTGCGAAATTATAACGGGCCTTCTTGCAGCACCCGTGTGTGTGTGTGTAGAAGGGCTGTCAGGCGACCGGGTGTGTTGGTATTGGTGACTGTGCTCTATCGGTGTGAGAGCACTTGTTGGGGGCACAAACGGAGACGATCGCAATTTGTGTTAGATGGAGTGCTGGGTGTTATGCATTATAACCCACAATTGAAAGATCAAACTGAGATTTTTAAACTTCAAGCAAGAGTCCCCTCATGGGCCACCATGTTCAGTTGTGACGCCGTGCAAACCAAAAGCTCTGTACGGCTGTCATTGTAAGAGGGGCTCTTGGGAGTGATTAAACGACTGAAGTTCAAATATAACAGTTTAGCCTTTAATTCATTAGCTTATAATGTGTACACTTCACTCTTTTTCATTAATTAACTTTAACAAAATAATGGGTCGCAATGGACCGCAAAATAAAAAGAAGACAATGTTGTTCCGGTCGCTGAAGCTTGTAGTTCTCACTGCCTTCTCCCTCGTTCGTCGGGTTGCCAGATCTCCTGACCTTCGTCTTCAGTTGGCAGGGCGATCAGCTGTGCATACGAACCAAGTACCGTGGGACTGAACAGTGCCAATAAAAGTTATTAAATATGACCCATTTAAATGAGTGTCATTAACTGTATTTTCACCATTTACTCCATCTTGGATTACATCTACTTTTTTACTTTTTTCTCTGATTTTGTTACAAAAGATTTTTTTCCATTTAGTAATCTGGTGAAACACGAACCTTCTGGGTTAAGTGTGCAATAGTTATTAAATATTTCTATCTTAAAATTAGACATAACATAGTACTTATTTCTACATTTTGCGACGTGATGATCAATTAATAATTTTCCATCGTCATGTGAAATGGATCTTGAATTGTAAACGTCACAACGATTACCGATACGGTATTTTATGTAAAATATAATAGGATCTTGATGCAAAGCGATTTTTAATTCAGATATATCTAAAAGGTCTGTTATAATTACAGGTCTATCTTCGTGCTTACAAATTTCTTGTATATCGTCATTGTTTAGAATTTTAGTATTAAATACATTAATTTTGGCGAGTGTAATTGTGTCCATTAAATTCATAAGATCATAAGTAAGCAAGCGCAGATGATATTTTTTAAGCGGAATTTCTTGATCTTTAAATGCTGTTTTGAATTCTTCAGATAAAGATTTAATCTCTTTAAATATTTTAGAATTAATAACGAATTGATCGTTCTTTCCTTTTATTAAATCATCGATTTTATTTTGAACAGTTATAAAATCATCATGATCTGGTGTTCCCGCTAGCCATTTCCAAATAGTGCATATTTCATTAATGCCCCTTTTCGATCTACTGGGTATAATTTGAGAGATAAGTATTTTGATAACTTTTAAATCGTGGGATATTTCCCAAAGGAAATTGTTGCTGTCGTGACTTTTTAGAAATTCTGTTTTGTAAGGATGCTTTCTCGGCCGAGGTACAGATACCAGTCGGATCCAAGAGTAATTTACAAGAAAATTTGTAAATCACCGAAACACCGGACTAGAGCGTTCCACTTCACAGGGGAACGGGTAGCTTTGAGAGGAGTCTTCACCGGAGGTCCTTATTTACGTCGACGAAAAGGCAGATGACGTTGGTTGTGCAGAGTCCAATTCCTGGGCTACGACCTAACGGGCTAGCCGGAGTCTTGTACTTCGTGTTAGAGGCGAAAAAACCACCGGGCTGGACCTTCGGGCGAGGCCAAGCCGGGAGGGTACTTTGTGGGTGTAAGTGTTGCGTTTCGCGTCGGAGGCGAAAAATGCACCGGGCTGGACCTTCGGGCAAGGCCAAGCCGGGAGAATACTTTGCGGGCGTAAGTCTTGGGTTTCGCGTCGGAGGCGAAAAATCCACCGGGCTGGACCTTTGGGCGAGGCCAAGCCGGGAGAATACTTGGCGGGCGTTAGGAAGGATTCCAGATAAGGCGGAAAGGGTGTCCACGCGCAAATCCCAAGACCACGGAAGACGTAGGAAGAACCAGGATTCCGGATAAGGCGGGAAGGGTGTCCACGCACAAATCCCAAAACAACGGAAGAGGCAGGAAAAACTAGGATTCCGGATAAGGCGGGAAGGGTGTCCACGCGCAAATCCCAAAAACTACAGAGGTAGGAAAACTAGGCTTGCGGATAAGGCGGGAAAGGTGACCACGCGCATGTCCCAAAACTACGGAAGAGGTAGGAAAAACTACCGGACCGAACGGGAAGGGGGTCCAGATCCAGTTCCGAAGTAGCAATGTGAACGGGTTAGGTAAGGTTAGACTTGGTGTCTGACTACGAGAAGGAAACACACGACCGAGAGGTGCAATTATATATTCTTTATCGTTTATTCAATTTATCCTCACTCGGGTCCGCTACGCCGTTTTGAGCACATGAGAATCTGGTCGTACTAACCTCAGCTGACTTGTTTATACATAAATGTGTATCTTGAAATCGTCCGCATAACCACCGCATGGAACTTGGACGCCTTCGGATGTCGGAACACGCGCGATCAGAAGGCGGAGAGTGGTCACGTCAGGAGTCCAGGCTTGCCTGTGCTACGATTCTCCACCAGCGGAAAAGTTCGAGGAGCACACGTGGTTTTCGAAGCCTCGCTAAGCCGTGTCCAAATCACACGCCTTACCCGTTTCGCGATCCCAAGAGAAGAGACACGCCCAGATCGCTCCGTGACCGTCTTCCATTTTCCGCCTTTTCCGGCATTCGGGATTTTTAGTATTTTCCTACTACTGGAATTTTAGCTCCTTTGCTTTTCTAGTATTTAACATGTCTTGATGAACTATCGGTTGGCGTTGCCACCCCGGGTTCTGAACTCAGCTAAACTTTATTTATTCTTAATTCGACTTAATGTTTATTGTAATTCACGGTATTTCTCTTAAAGCTATTATAAGGAAAGTAGTGATGATTATTGCGCACGCGCCTTCTAGGCGGGTTCGTCACAGTGAAAACTTCTCAACAAAGATCACGAAGTAATTTTTGACATTTAGTGTAACTGGAGTAATTGGTCCACAAACATCTAGGGGTCTTTTAATATGGGTCCTGTACTTAAATTGTTTAAACGGTAACGTTGCTTGTTTTCCATTTAAACATGGTTCGCAAATTTCACTTGATAGCTCTAAATTATTTAAAGGACTGTTATCACTAAACCACTAAGCCACAGCGATCTTCAACGGCGGCGCCAATTCCACACTATCGATGTACAGTAGCTCATCATTTATCAGATGATCACTTGCACCGGAATCAAGAATAAATCCACCGTCCATCTACCGCGGGGTTTTCTTGCACTTCTTTTACCATGAATGCAATACCTTGTGATGTTGCAGTGAAGTTAGAGAGCTTGGTCTGTATTCTCTAAGATTATTGAAGCTTTCGACCCATGATCGATGAGGGCAGTTATTGATGCTTGAGCGCCGCTCTGGGGGTGGCAGACAATAATTCGTGCGGTAGGTAACAAGATATTCTGTCGCGTTGCATGGGATGCTGTGGAAGAATAACATTGTTGGTTTGGGTTAGCAAGGGGCTAACTGGTGAGGTGTCGTTGTTCATAATCGAAGCGATATATGGTTGACTGGATGATTTGGTCGGCGAGTAAGGTTGGGGGGCCTGAGTAATGCTTAGCGCCGAACCGGATTAAAAAGAGAATGGTGACGGTGTCCACAATGGTAGCAATTCCTTACACTTGAACAGCAGGCAAACATGTGCGATTTGCTCATGCAGTTGAGGCATAGGTTTGACTTACTCACGACCTTCTTACGTTGGTAGCAATCCAAGCTTAGGAATCGCTGACATCGACGAAGGATATGATTACCATTGCAGTGTGGTCATCGAAGCACATGGGGGCTTGGTTGCGCGTGGGTGCTATGAACCGAGATACGTTTTGTAGTGTCTGGTTGTGATGGTCCCGATTTGCTTGTGCCCGAACAGTTTATATTTTCAATGGCGCCTAGGGTGATTAGACGGTTGTTGAGAAAATGTTCGAGATCCTTGTACGAGGGAACGTGGGTTCGACTGCCGAGATGATGTTCCCAGACGGAGTGCGTTTCTTTCGGTAATTATACCCGTTACTCGTAGAGTAAAAGGGTATACTAGATTCGTCGGAAAGTATGTAACAGGCAGAAGGAAGCGTTTCCGACCCCATAAAGTATATATATTCTAGCCATGTCCGTCTGTCCGTCTGTCCGTCTGTCCGTCTGACCGTCTGTCCGTCTGTCCGTCTGTCTGTCCGGATGAACGCTGAGATCTCGGAAACTATGAGAGCTAGGCTATTGAGATTTGGCGTACAGATTCCTGAGCTTCTTACGCAGCGCAAGTTTGTTTCAGTAAACTGCCACGCCCACTCCAACGCCCACAAACCGCCCAAAACTGTAACTCCTAAAGTTTTGATGCTAGATAGAAAATTTGAACTGAAATGTATTGTTCTCATCAATACATATCGATTGACCTAAAAAAAAGTTTGCCACGCCCACTTAAGCGCCCACAAACCTGTGAAGCCCACAATTTGCATGCTAGATAAAAAATTTTAACTGAAATGTATTGGTGTCGTCATACCTATCGATTGATCCAAAAACAAATTTGCCACGCCCACTCTAACGCCCATAACGCTTAAATCTGTCTACCGCCGGTAGGTGGCGCATTTTAATCTCGCTTTGCTGCTTGCATATCTCCATTTCCCTTTGAGTAACGGGTATCTGATAGTCGAGATACTCGACTATAGCGTTCTTCCTTGTTTTGCAGTCAAATAATGAGCGAGCCAGTGGTCCCAGCCCTGCAATCAACTATCGCAAATTGTGTTAGATAGAGTGATAGATATGCATTATATCCAACAATTGGAAGATTAAACTTAGATTTTTAAACTGCTTGCAATAGATCCCCTCATGGGCCACGATGTTTAGTTGTGACGCCGTGCCGAAAATGATCTACACGGCTGTCTAATAATAGGGGTTGGGAGTAGTTAAACGACTGAAGTTTAAATATAACAATTCAACCTTTAATTCATTAGCTTTTAATGTTTACACTTCACGATTGTTTATTAATTAACTATTATACAAAGGGGGTTTCAAGGAACAGAAAAGAAAGGAGGTGATAATGTTGTGCTCTCTTTTCTTCTCTCAAGTTCTGTAGATTTCGGAACTAAGAATTTCCGGTTTTAACCAGGTTTCAGAAAACACAATAACATTGGAGGACAAGGAGATACTATCGGTATGCAATTTGGTCAGCTTACTTTGTAAACCTCTTGTATTCTGATAGGAAAGCAGAAGAAAAGAATCTAGTTTTGTTTGAAATAGATGAAGATGTAGATGTGGATAATTTCTTTTATGGGACTTCCAACTTCCCTTGAACGAATTCTCTTTTTTTTAGCTTCGTACTCCTTAACAAGAATGCCTCCGGGCCAAAAATGGGCACATAGTTGCAAAATGAGCACAGGGAACACCGATCTAAAATGATGATACTTCCTTAGCATATGGAAAATTAAATTGTTCAACCTTTAGATCATCAAACTGAACTTTGTTACGGATATAGGCCGTAATGTCTACGGATGAAAGGTCGGGACTCAGCCGAGAAACAAAAATTTGTTTCCGCTGCGGTACACAGGCTACGGTTTTAGGTACCACGCATGTGACAGGTTTTCAGTCGGTACTCCGGACGTTAAGCCAACATGCTGCGTTGGAATCATTGATGTATTATTTGCAACAGATTTTTCGGGCGTCTCATGCAGTAAAATCTCGCGTCCTTTGCATTCGGAAGCCGAATCTTTTTTAGCCTTCAACCTCAGTACCATTTGTGCGGCAGCTGAGATCGACTGCTGTGCTGCAGACTCCGGATCGCTAGAGAGAGTTTCACTAGCGGCTACCGTTGTTTGTCTATCGACCGCGATCATTTTACGCTTAGGGGCCGTCCATAAACCACGTGGACAATCGTGGATTTTTAACTAACCCGCAGATTGTGACAATCCAACAACAAAGTTTTACGCGGGAGAACTGGTAACTACCGTTTAGACTCTTACCGCTCCAAAGAGTGTTTGGAAGAAAAGGTGAAGGCAATTAGATAAAACAATAACAACAAACAATGCACAGAGATTATACGTGCCAACTAATTTTGTTAATTTAAACAAAAAACAATCACTATGCACTCGCGAAGCGAACGGATGTTGTTAGGGACATAATAATGTAAGAAAATATGATTTTAGCTATGATGGCTTATGGACAAAAAGAAAAAATATTCGGAGCGCAAGACAAAAACACGACCGTTCACTGAAAGAGCGAAAAAGTTTACGTAAACATTTTATTATAATCTGATTGTACTAACTCTATTTGTGCGATTAAAGTTTTTATCAGCACGTTAAAAGGTCTTACAGCTGAATCGTCTAACTGTATTGAAGTTTTAAGTGATTTTTTACATACTTTGCCATTTTAGCCTTGTAAATATTTTGTTAAAAGTTTCGCAATTCTTGCGTCATTTTGCACACATTTTCTGTAATATCCTAAGCTCTTCTAAGCTCTCTTTTTAGGTATAGGACATTTTATAATTGTAGACATTGTTTTACTTCTTCTCTTAAAATGTCATCCATTTCTCTTTGGAATATTCTGGGGGCGTTTTTTTACCCAAAAGGCATTGTCAGGAATTCATATTTCCCATTGTTTATTGAGAATGAGGTTTTCTGAATGTCTGTTTCATTTATGAGAATCTGATGAAATGCAGATTCCAAATCAGTTGTGGACAAGTATTTTGCCATTCCAGACAAAATCACCGAAGGGTTCTGCATTGGGTATCTATCAGGCATAGTATTTTTATTAAGGTTTTTATAATCTATTACAAGTCTGAGTTTTGCAGTGCCGGTTGGCACTGAGCCCAAACGTAGGCTGGGGAGGAGAAGCAAGCGCAGAGGCCAGCGGGATCAGCAGACCGAGTTCCCAGCCCAGGAATACGGAATTGTGAAAGCAAAAGGAAGGTCGCGGTTTTGCAGAGCTCCCGAAACAATTGCTCAAAAAGTCCATTAAGTCCAGAAACATAAACAATTTCTATCGGACTATAAGCCGCCTGTGGTCTGCGATCATTTAGCGGTCAAATCGCGCGTGTAATCTCCATATTTTTGTATAAAAACACTTAAAACACATTTCTTTTGGTCGAAAGTACTGCAGTGCACACTTACACAAATCACTCAAACTCAAAATTTATCAAAACAACAACATAATTAATGCACCAAAGCGACTAAGGAGTGAAAAGTCGAACGCCGAAATCAAGGTAGCTCACACATCGGACACACAATTGCTGCAACAAATTGATGCAAAATTCACGAGTCAACGGAAGGAAATCAACATGGAACTACTGCAGCTGATCGACGATAAATTTGCTAAGCAAAGGGAGTCACTGGGTAGAGAGTATCGAGAGAGCGAGGCCCGCTTTCTCAACACTCTACAGGTAAAATTCGATGCAATGAACACAGAAATACACAACCTTACGAAACGAGTGCGAGAGCTGGAAACCGAGGCAAAAGAGGTGAATACACTGAAACAATAAGTGTGTGAACTGGATGCTCAACTGGCAGCAAAGTGCGGTTTTGACTTGCTGGCATTTATATACTTAAACGAACAATTAACTAAATTACGAAATTTTTAAGCATGCCATGCGACTCAAAAAACAAAAGCGCGTAGCGGCCGTATTTACTCGCCGTGGAGACGTATTTGATCGGAGTAGTGAAGTGAGCGAAATCAACTCGAGCAGAGATGCCGCTTTAGAGAATAATTCATTTCGTAATTAAAATATTTTATATCTCTATATTAGGATTTCAAATTAGTTTAGTATCTTTAACTCCTGTTAGTAATATGTTTAGGATCAGTCACATTGTTAATTTAGTAGTTTGCCTAATTTATTGTCTGTTGTGCAGTCCTTGTTTTTTTACTTGAAATTTAAAACTATTCACAATGGAAGAAAACCTGAATAATTTAACAGCAAATAG
Organism: Drosophila suzukii; assembly: GCF_043229965.1. Lineage (NCBI taxonomy): Eukaryota > Metazoa > Arthropoda > Insecta > Diptera > Drosophilidae > Drosophila > Drosophila suzukii. Next base: position 55,713,521 of record NC_092082.1, read on the forward strand.
TCATGCCCTTCTGTGCATCCTGGCAAAGCAGAGACCTGGTCTCAAGATTTGTCATATAAATGCCCAAAGCCTGCCAAAGAAAATTGAAGAGTTTAGGTACATGTTTGTAAATTCAGAAATTTGTCCAGAGTCTAAGTGATGTGCTAGTATCGTGTGATGGATATAAAGTGTACCGTTCTGATCGTGTTAGTCATGGGGGAGGAGTTGCTATATACATATGTAAACAAAAAATGAAAAGCCATATTAAACAGTGCAATAGAATATATTTTCCTTGAAATACAAAACCTGATAATGGGGAAAAATCTCTTAATTGGCTGCATTTATCCGCATTGCAACACAAATTATGATGATCTAGTCAAAATTCTGACAGACATTACAGTAAACTTCACTGATGTAATCCTTGCAGGCAATTTTAATAGTGATATTATGAGGAAATCTCACCCTACCAGCAACACGGAATCGCTAGGTCTGAAACCATTAAATCTTTCATTTCCAACCCACTTCATTAGAAAACGTAACACATTATTAGATTTTTTTGTGAGTGATGTTAATTAAATATGATTGTATGATCAGCTAATCGTTCCGTTCTTTTCAAAACATGACCTTAAATAACTGACCTATACCTTTGACCTTAACTACACGGACCATACAATATCTTATCGTGATTTTAAGAATATTAACTATATACTGTTGAACGAAGCATTCGACCAGTGTGTATGGAACAATATTTACAGTCTTCCAACAATTGATCGTCAACTTAACTTTCTACAACTTAATATTAGCCACTTATACGATAGTTTTGTTCCAGTTAAAAGTAAAACAATTCGACCGTCCGAAAAACCATGATTTACCAGTAATATAAAATTGGCAATTATAAAACGTAATGAAGCATACCAGAAGTGGAAAGGATACAAAACACCGCAACACCACAGCATGTTTGTTTCTCTGAGGAAAACTGTTACCAAACTAATCGACTCTGCAAAATGAAACTTTTCTAGCCAAAAATTTAAAAACTCAACCTCTTTGAGTCAAACATGGAAACAGATAAAAGCTCTAGGGATAGGTAAACAAAAGACATCACAGGAACTAGATGTTGACATAGATGAACTCAACCTTAAATTATCAGAATGCCAAGTTCCTGAGGTCACAACCAACACGTACCTGAATTCAGTACCTGAAAACATCTGTGCTACTAGGTTTAGATTTGTGTGTGTTGACCAATGTGATGTCTAACGCAATTGGACCTGATGATATTGGATATGATGATAATTTTATATCTGTCAATAGCCTCTTAAATGACCATCAATCTGGATTTAGAAAAAATCGTAGCTGCACTTCAGCCATCTTAAAAATAACTGAAGATATTCGTCAACAGACGGACAACTCGTATGTCTGAACTGCAGCAAAGCGTTCGACACAGTAAATCATGAAATCCTGTGCTCAAAAATCAAAAATTTGTATTTCTTCTCCAATACTGCCGTCAAACTGTTGTGTTCGTATCTTTAAAATCGTCGCCAATATGTTGTATCGTCTAATATTTGTTTTTCGTTTGCCTATCTGAAGCGTGGTGTACCCCAAGGTTCGGTTCTTGGACCACTATTATTCACAATATATATAAATGATCTTCCGTCGGTGTTGTCGACATGTAATGTCCATTTATATGCTAATGATGTTCAAATGTACGTTAGTTGTCCCTTAAACAGAATTAGTGAGTGTTTAGATATTTGTAGAATGGAGCTTGCAAAAGTAAATGAATGGGCAAAAAACAACGGTCTTGCCATCAATCCGTTAAAATCAAAGTGCTTAATCATATTTAAGAAGAAATTATGCAATATTGATCTATCCCCCCTGATGATTAACGAAACACCAATTGAGTACGTGGAAACCGCCAATAATTTGGGTATCACATTCAATAGAACCTTGAACTGGAATGACCACGTGAACAAAGCTGTAGGCAAAACACTAAACTAATAAGATCCTTGTCACTAGTTAAATATTCCTTACCTGTTAGTGTGCGTCTTCTAATTGCGAAGTCTTGTATAATACCCACACTCTTCTATGGTCCAGAGATCTATGCAAATTATGATGTAGCAAGTCAACATAAGCTGAGAATAGCATACAATAGTATTTCGCATTTTATATTTAATATGCCTAGATCTGACCATGTAACTCAATTTGCTTACAAGATATTTGATATAAGCCTGGCAGATTATATAAAAAGTAGAACAATAATCGTTTTACACAAAGTTATATACACCAGAGAGCCATCATACTTATTTGAAAAATTACCATTCTCCAGATCTACAAGAACAAATAATATTATCTGCATCCGACACAGGTTTCTGCTGTCAAATAGACAATTTTTTATAAATACGATTAGAACGTGAAACGAGCTTCCCAACTACATAAAAGAAACTAGGAGCGCAACACTATTTAAGACAAAACTTCTCCCACACCTAAAAAATAGCAGTTCTAGTCTGCAAGAAGGTATCATATCCTATCTTAACATTGCGACTTATCCCAAAAACCTTTTCCTGCATTTTTTTTTTTTAATTTTGATTTAACTTTGTTTGTCCTTCTAAATGTTCAATGTAACAATGTATGTCATTAGATTTAAGAACCAATTTTGTCCAAATTTAAGTATGTTTACCAGTTGTGACTAGCGCAGTAATTTATAAGTTTTAGAACTTGTAGCGTTAGGAAGTCTAAACAATAAATAATAATAATAACAATAGTCGGTAGGAGGAGATTTGTGACGCGTGTGAGTGAAAGAGCTAGAGTGAGTGCGTAGCTCATTAGTTTGCCCAAGAATCGGGAAGTCCAGCGAACACCGAGAAATAAGAAACTTCGAAAGCCACCTGGTGGAGGCCATGTACACGTGTTTGTAAATTTTTTCCCCGATCTCGACATGGTGTCAGGTTAGGGTTAGGTTAGATCTCGCCCCATATTTGCGATGAAGCAAAATTATTCAAGAAAAAACAGTATCACGAGACGTAGGTACCTCCTACCATATACCCAGAAAAGCATGAAAAGGGTACCTAAGAGTAAAATGTGTACCTAAAACTATTCGACATTTCCCCAAATCTGAAAATATTTAACCCAGCGACTGACAACTCACCTATCGTCAGCTCGCTATTCATAAATTTTTAAATTTTCTGTATAGTGACCCTGGCTAGACTGAGTCGTATATTGTTAACTATAGTTAACTGAGTATATTGTTTATTACCTACGATAATTCAACGACGGCGAGTTCAGAATTTGTAATTCCCAAACTTTAATTTTTGGCGGATATTTCAACGACTTCGTGTTCAGGATTTTTCATTCCCAAACATTTATATATGTCGTATAGTACCTGTGTTCAGGAATGTTGTTGAATTATCCATCGACGGTGTGTTCAGGATTTTTTTATCCCAAACTGAATTTCCTTTGGTTTCTCACTTTAGATTCGGATTTTTTATATAATATTCCTTTGACGAGAGAATGGTGTTTACTTCAGTTCAGAAAAGTTGGTTTAAAATGTTTCCGTTATCATTATTTTTTCAATAGGCTTTAACAAATTAACAAATCTGAGTCTAACCCTGGGTCTAAACCTGAGCAGGTGAACTAAAAAGACCAAGAGAATCAAACTGGGTAAGTGATCAAAGTGGAGCAAGTGATCAAAAATGAGCAATTGAACAAAAAAGAACACATAGGAAGAAGCATGTTCACTCACTCAGCTTAGTGAACATCTCTTTTTTGTTCACTCACTCATGAGCAACCCAACACTACTGTGAATACTATTTTATATATGCGAAGCTAATTTTTATTTTTACAAATTCCTGTTCTAATATAGCACTATGTTGTTCCAGTGTCAATTAATATTTTTTACTTTTTATTTATTTATTTTCATTAGTTTTCCACCTGGATTAGATTTATTCGCACGTTTTCTTTGTTCAATTAAAAACCTTTTTAAAAACTCCTTTTATGAAGTGCAAGTTAATTATACCCGTTACTCGTAGAGTAAAAGGGTATACTAGATTCGTCGGAAAGTATGTAACAGGCAGAAGGAAGCGTTTCCGACCCCATAAAGTATATATATTCTTGATCAGGATCACTAGCCGAGTCGACCTAGCCATGTCCGTCTGTCCGTATGAACGCTGAGATCTTGGAAACTATGAGAGTTACAATACTGGCATTAGGCACGCAGATTCCTGAGATTCCTGCGCAGCGCAAGTTTGTTTCAGTAGAGTGCCACGCCCACGATTGTCCCAAAGAAACTTTTCCGTTTTCAGTCCAATGCTCTCAAACCAAAGTAGTAAGGACAAGCCTTGACACTAGAGCCAGAAAACGACATACATACATACATATATATGTATTTATGCATGTGTGTGGATGTAAAAAATTGCAATCTAATATCCGCGGCAAATAGAATTCTTTCAATCAAATATTTTGAAATACAGAATGTGCCTTAAAATTGTGTATGTTTAGCAAGCAAACATAAATATAAATGTTTTTTGTCTATTTTATGTGTTGCTTTCTCATTCTTGGCGCTGGCTGAAACAAAAGCAGAGCCGAGAAATGAGAGCAAGGGAGAGAGAACGAAGTGCGTGTCTAACTTATTTTAAAGTTTGTTATCTGAGTAACGGGTATCTGATAGTCGAGGTACTCGACTATAGAGTTCTTCCTTGTTTTTTGTTGTCAAGACGTTTTTGCTCCAGCAGCTTATTGGTCCATATATAAGCTTAGTATAGATAATAAAAAATTTAGGCGACAGGTGTGATGGAAAGCCGTGAAACTATTTTTTTTAAGCATTTGTGTATGTTAAGTTTGTAATATGATATTAGTTATGCCCTTTGAATGAAATGTGTTTGTCGGGTCACGCAGCCGCAGCAGCTAATTAAGGTCTTAATTCGATCTCTTATACTTATTGCATCGCGAAAGGTAGCTCTCTCTATCTAACTCCCTCGTTTTTTGTGTACTTGCATTCTTGGGCCCAGCATTCGGCTGGCTGTCCCCTTGTAAAATCAGTACGAATTCTGATCTCGACATTAAATTCACTCTCGTCTCGCCTGCTGTACTCTCTTTCGCTAATAAATTGTTAACGAGCATAAAGCAACCTGAAATTCGTATTTTTTAACTTAGCAATAACTAAATAAAAAGCTTATTAGCTCAACATTGGTGACCCCGACGTGATTTGTGCATAAATAATACTAATTGAAAATCATATAAGTCTATTTATTGACGTTTTCGTTCTTGCGGCTGCGGTGCATTGGCGGAGCAACAATCATAAGGCCTTAAATGCAGTGAGCGCTATAAATAAATAGCAGGTGGTGATTGCGGAAATTACATATAAGGCGAAAAATCTGCTATACATAGAAGCGTACATAGCCAAGTAGCGGGCTGATGTTCCCTCGTTTGCTTTGCGCTCATCTTCCCGCTGGAGCCGAATTTCCGGCTTTTCGTCTGCTGGGTTTGTTGTTGTTGTTGTAGCCACTTTTGGAGATGTTTCCGCTGATGCAAACAGGGCAATATTTTTAGAGTGCAAGGCAACGGCTTTTTTTAATAGAGTGGAGCGTTTAGTGGATTCCCTATCAAGTGCAGCGTTAACTTCATGCGACGAATCCGGTCTTCATGTGAGGTTGGAGTTGATTGATGAGCTTCAAGAGTCATTTAAAAGGGTGCTCGGTGAGTTCGAAGAATTGGATTTCGAGGAAATTGAAAGTGATTTAAGTGAAAAATTTGATGACATTCTCTTAATTCTGAAGTCATCGGTTCGATCCGAAATTTCAAAGCGCGCCTCACAGCTTCTTTCGCACTCAACTTTTGCTGACGGCATCACTCCGGGAGTTTTCGGCCTCCAGCAGCGTCAGCCTCGACATAGGGCAGCATTGCTGCTCCCACTGGAGCTTCCAAAATTCGCTGGAGGTTATGCAAATTGGTCTGACTTTTATTCTATGTTTACCACGATCATAGATAGTCATCGGGACCTCACCAACGTAGAAAAGCTGCAGCAGCTACGATCATGCCTGAGGGACGCAGCGTTGGATACTGTTCGCTCATTGAAAATTTTGGAAGGCAACTACGCAATTGCTTTAGATTTGCTGCAAAACAGATTTGACAATCGACGTTTGGTTTTTCAGGCACACATTACTGAGATCCTGGGACTTAAAGCGGTGCAGAGTGGTTCCGTCTGGACACTTCGGGAGCTGTCCGATAAGTTCAACGCTCATATTCGTGCTCTCAAAGGACTGGGCACGACGGAACAAATCGGAGGATGCATCATCGTCCAAGTCCTGTTCCTAAAGTTGTGTCCGGCAAGTCAGGCAAAGTGGGAAGAGCGTTAAGAGGACACTGCCTTCGTCAATTTAATTCCTACGTGGGAGTCAATGGCATCATTTCTGGAGCAGTGATGCAGGCCGTTGAAGACTATGGATTTCGACATGGCAAACTATGCGCCGCGCAATCAGGTGGGAAGTAACAGAATACCCAATGCGCGTAGATCAGCATTTGATGCCTCGAATGCAACCCTTGGATTTGAATATTCTGCAATGATGCGGGGCATTCCATTTCTTATTGTCATAATTTTAAAATCCTGTCTCCTGCGAATAGGCTTCAAGAAGCGAAACGGCTCGGTCTTTGCATAAATTGTCTTAAGGTTGGTCATCAAGTTCGGCAATGCAACTCCAGAGTTGTCGTGCATGCGGATCTAAGCACCACACCCTGCTTCACCTGGGAAACTCACCTTCCTTTTCTTCACAAGAAGGAGCACAGCTTCAAGAAGGACTTCCCTCTGCCTCACCCTCTGCACTGCCTTCCACTTCGACTGCTCTTATTGCACAGGAGTTTAGTAATGATATTGTGCTCTTAGCAACGGCTAGCGTTTTAGTAAAAAACCGTTCCGGGGTTTCGTACTCGATTCGGGCTCTCAACTGCATCTTATAACGTCCCGGTTTGCAAACAACTTCAAGTAAAGAAAATAAAATCTTCAGCATCTGTAACTGGAATAGGAGATTCCAGTTTTGTGACGGACGGTCACTCGGTCAATATTACGATTCAGTCCCGAACTTCCGAATACTGAGCCAACATTACCGTGACAGCCTAGCTTCAACGTCGACATTGGCAGCTGGAACATACCCAAAAATATACAGATAGCTGACCCAAGGTTTTATGCTCCCCAGCGGGTGGATCTTTTAATCGGAGCCAGTCTCTTTTTCAAGATGTTGTGCGTTGGCCAAATCAAGCTCCCACCTGGATTACCCCTAATTCAAAAGACGCGTATGGGTTGGGTTGTTTCTGGAGGTTATGGCCTTTCCAATGGCTCGGCTTTTATGTCGTCTCAAGATGTACTTCTCGCTAGTAGAGAGAAGGTTAGATGATCATCTTCTTCGACGATTTTGGGAAGTGGAAAGCTGCGCCGAGCCAATTATACGCGCTACTAGGGAAGATTTGGACTGTGAAGCACGTTTCGTAAGACACGTCGTTATTCTGTTCGGCTGCCTGCCAAGTTTAATCTAGATCTTTTGGGAGAGTCCTACCAGCAAGCTTATCGAAGATTCTTGTCCCTAGAGGGAAAGTTGAATCGTCAGCCAGCCTTGAAGGCTCAATATGCAGCATTCATAAAGGAATACCTCGATCTTGGACATATGTCATCAGTTTCTGCCGCTGACATCGGGTTGTGCCGATACTTCTTGCCTTATCATTGCGTCATAGCTCCGCTACAAAGCTTCGCGTAGTTTTTGATGGATCGCTGAACAGTTCCTCAGGCTATTCTCTCAACGATGTTCTTATGGCAGGCCCTGTTATTCAGCCTAAGGTGTTCCAGATTCTTCTTCGGTTCCGCTCACACCCAGTAGCAATCACAGGAGACATTTGCAAAATGTACCGTTGTGTTAGGGTTCAGCCTGAGGACAGCCATTTGCAATGCATTTTGTGGAGGGATTCCCCCAGGACCAATTGCGGGTGTTTAAGCTAGGCACCGTTACTTATGGCACGAAGCCAGCATCATTTCTGGCAGTGCGAGCTATGCATCATTTGTCAGCAGACGAGCATACAGCGTTTCCTCTTGGGGCTGAGGTCATTCGTCGCGATTTGTACTTGGATGGCCGGCTAAGGAATTCTTCTCTGGAATTTAATGGGCGTCATCCAATTATATTACCACGGAGTCATTCGGTCACTATTGCCATTATTACTCACTTTCATGAACGCAATCTGCACACTGGGCCACGGGCATTACTCGGCATAATTCGATCCCAATATTGGCCTATTGGGGGGAGGAAGACGGTTATGAAGGCGGAAAACAAATGTATAAGATGCTTTCGAATGAAGCCTCGAGTAGTGGAGCATATCATGGCGGATCTTCCAAAGGAGCGACTTGATGGATCTTTTCTACATGGCCTCAAACGATTTATATGCACTAGAAGAAGGCCGGGGCAGATTTGGTCTGATAATGCAACCAACTTTGTTGGCGCTCGCTATAAGCTGCTCGAACTAAGGCGCCTATTCCTCAGCAGTGATCACCAGAGAGCTACGTTGGACTTTTGCCTAGCGGAGGCTATTGATTGGTGTTTCATTCCTTCTAGGTCGCCACACTTTGGCGGTCTTTGGAAAGCGGCTGTGTAGATCGCTAAGCATCATTTCTACCGCGCTGTTGGCACTGCTGTTTTAGCCTTTGAGCAGTTGCGGACCCTGGTGTGTCACATTTCGGCGGTTGTTAATTCTCGACCATTAGTCTCGATTTCAGAAAACCCAGCTGATCTAGATGTATTAACCCCATCACTTTTTTTAAATGGTGTTCCGCCTTCCTCATTCGTCGAGCCGGATGTGACCAGTCTTAACTTCAATAGCTTGGATGGATGGCAAAGCGTGGCTTACTTGCAGCAGATCTTTTGGTCCCGATCAGAGAACGTCAAGGGTGTCACTTTTTTGGAACCCGAATCACACTTATAAGTTTGGAGTGCTTGTCGCACTCACAAACAACAAGAATAGAATAACAACACAAATCGCTTTTAACAGTTATGATTTCGAGTGTCTTTAACTTGTATGTATGCATAATCGCTGGTTTGTTATTTGGTCGCTTGATTTCATTTGTTAGTTGAAGCCTTAGAAGGAATAAGCAAAATGACTGAAACGCCGGACTCTATAGTAAAAGTAAAGTAAAATTAATTGTGGAACGTACACTTTAACACAAAACATAAAGGAAGAAGTGTTATGTGGAACATTTTACATTATATTCTTAAAGAAGACAAAAGTGCCGTGGAAGGGTGGCTATTTTGCAGCACCTGTCGAAAAGTTCTAAAATTGTTGGCCGGCCACACATCAAATTTGTCTCGGCATAAATGTTGTATGACATTAAGGCAACCAAAAGAAGTGACGAAAGTGTTGGCAACAGACAAAGCAGAAGCCATTAAAAAATGCAGTCAATGGATTGTCCAAGATTGTCAGCCGTTTTCATCAGTGGCCGGGCCCGGATATAAAAGCATGGAGCAGCTTCTTATCAAAATTGGTGCCGCCTATGGGGATCACATAGATGTGGATGACTTGCTGCCTAGTCCATCAACGTTAAGTCGAAAGGTCCACAAAGACGCTGAAGAAAAAAAAAGGGTTGATATCATCGGAAATTCAAATTGCAGCAGATACTGCAGGATTAGCTGACACCGTCTGACCAATATCAACAACGAAACTTCTTGGGCATCACAGTTCATTATCTTAAAAACAATGTTCTTTGTGATTTAATTTTGAGCCTTAAGTCAATGGAATCAGAGAAAAGCAGCGGAGAAAACATTTTAACTAAAATTAGTCTTAATTAAGTCTTCTCAAAATGTAACATTGAAAACATTGACGAGATCATATTTGTAACAGATAGGGGCAGCAACACAATAAAAGCATTAGAAAACAACTTCAGGCTTAACTGCAGCAGACATCATTTAAACAATTGTTTAGAACAATCATTTTCAGAAACAACGTATCTAATCGAAACAGTGACAACATGCAAAAAAATTGTTAGGTACTTCAAAAAAGCCAATTCGCAGCATAAGTTAAACACATCTCTAAAGAGTTCATGCCCAACAAGGTGAAACTCAAACTACGCAATGCTGAAATCTATCGACGATAATTGGGTGGCTGTCTACAATATATTAAGCGAGAAAGGGTCCGAAAGATTGATGGATGTCAGTAGGTCAACATTAAAAATGTTAGTTGGGTTGCTAGAATCCTTCGAAAGGATTTTTAAAGAACTTCAAACTTGCAGCTCGTCTTCAATTTGTTTTGTGCTGCCTTCAATTACAAGAATTTGTGTGCTATGCGAGCCGAATATATCAGACATCTCATCAATTGCAACATTAAAAGAAACAATTAAAACAAAAGTTGATGGCATATGGACATATGTATCCCCCGGCTGCACATATGCAGGATACAGACCTGGCCGACATTAAACAGCAGTGGTTTCAGAAACGTTAAAAATTTGTATTTTTTAAAAGAAAGTGATACAACCCATGTTTCTAGTCCATATACGTTCTGCACAGAAATGTCCACTTTATCAGAGCCGTCACCAAGCATAAGATATGTTTCAAAACCAGAATTTTTTTCAACATCAGGCAGCCCCCATCTAATAAGAACTCTAGAGAATCCCCAAGAGAAGAAATAGAACAATATAGAATATATAATAGAATATATAATAGAAATATGACAATATCATGATTTCGATGTACTGCAGTGGAGAGTAAATGAAAACCGTTACCCTCTTCTGTCAAAGGTGGCATAGAATTACCTGTTCCTTTATCTGTATAAACGATTTTTGAAAACATTAATATTAAATACACACAATGAAGCAGCAAAACACGGCTTTTAATTTCATCTCACATATATGTATGTATGTATATGTGCATACTCAAAAACTAATATGTGTGCATGTATGACGCTAGTGCAAGAATAACAACAACACACGTGTCTCTCACATATTGTTTGTCTCAAGTGTTGTGCTCTCAATTTCGCTCATTCCTTTTGCTTTAGCATATTAATCGGCGTCAACTCATGTATACATGCAGAAAAGAGCTCGAAATTATTTTGCGAGTGTGCGTATGAGCATGTCCGAAAATATCAGTGCAAGGCAACAAACCTTATTTAAGAGTGCCGATCACACTCTAAGTGCCGTAAACGCACAAATGATTCGGGTACACTTATTGTTTGGGTGTACCCTTGCCGTTCTCTGGTCCCGATGGAAGGAAGAATACTTAACATTACTGCAACAGCGCTCCAAGTGGCGCACCACAAAACCTGGCCTGATTGTCGATGACTTCGTTCTGGTCAAGGACGAAAACTTGCCTCCCATGAAGTGGCCCCTCGCCAGAGTGATCGAGCTTCTGTTCGGTGAAGATGGGGTTGCTCGAGTTGCCGTTCTGAAGACAGCATCAGGAGTGACAAAGCGAGCAGTAAACAATCTGTGTCTGCTTCCCTTTAAGGATGATGTTGAAACCCAGGCTTCCAACGGGGGGAGTATGTCGGGTCACGCAGCCGCAGCAGCTAATTTACTTAATTCGATCTCTTATATTAATTGCATCGCGAAAGGTAACTCTCTCTATCTAGCACTCTCGTTTTTTGTGTACTTGCATTCTTTGGCCCAGCATTCGGTCTGCTGTCCCTTTGAAAAAATAGTACGAATTCTGATCTCGACATTAAATGCTCTCTCGTCTCGCCTGATGTACTCTCTCTCGCTAATAAATTGTTAACAAGCCTAAAGTAGCCTGAAATTCCTGAAATTTTAATTTTTGCTGCCCTTCAAAGAATTTTCAATACGTCTATAAGTTTAGTAATCGCATCCATCGCCCTACGCTCACGGTGTCTGACCTTCAAGGCGGTACTCTGCTGTTGCTTCGTCTTGTCAGCACTCACATTTATGGGATGACATCAAATCATTGCAGTCAAAGCGAAGCAAGCCTCAAGTAAAATGCTACGTTTGTGTCTTCATTTGTTTCTCCACAAAGGCTATTCATTTGGAGTTGATCAAGGATCTCTCTACGGTATCGTTTCTACATGGCCTCAAACGATTTATATGCACTAGAAGAAGGCCGCGGCAGATTTGGTCTGATAATGCAACCAACTTTGTTGGCGCTCGCTATGAGCTGCTCGAACTAAGGCGCCTATTCCTCAGCAGTGATCACCAGAGAGCTACGTTGGGCTTTTGCCTAGCGGAGGCTTATGATTGGTGTTTCATTCCTCCTAGGTCGCCACACTTTGGCGGTCTTTGGGAAGAGGCTGTGAAGATCCCAGCACATTTTTTGAATGGAACTTCAATCGCTTGGGTGGATGGCAACGCGTGGCTTACTTGCAGCAGATCTTCTACGGCTTTTCCGGATAAATTCCGTAACACTGCTTTTTGTAAGCCTTAGAGATTGCCTGGGTTTCATAAGCAATGCATTCATCACAATAGTATCGCAAGCCACTTCTCATGTCGACTCCATCGCATACCATGCCCGAATAGCCAAAGCATTTTGCATGAAAAATATTCTCGCACGAATGGAACGGAATGCTCTGTTGTCCAACCGAAAGCAACGACTTGCATTTCTTTAAATAATAGAAAGCCATTATTGCGACATTCCGAACAATAGTGCAAAGAGAGTTAGAGAGCTGAAGAGCGTGAGCGGGAGTGAGTAAGCTGGGGGACCGTAAGATTTTGACGTTCCAACAACAAAGTTTTATGCGGGAGAGCGGGTAACTACCGTTTAGACTCTTACCGCTCCAAACAGTGTTTGGAAGAAAAGATGAAGGCAATTAGATAAAACAATAACAACAAACACTGTACAGAGATTATACGTGCAAACTAATTTTGTTAATTTAAACACAAAACAATCACTATGCACTCGCGAAGCGAACGGATGTTGTTAGGGACATAATAATGTAAGAAAATATGATTTAAGCTACGATGGCTTATGGACAAAAAGAACGAAAATTCGGAGCGCAAGACAAAAACGCGACCGTTCACTGAAAGAGCGAAATAGTTTACGTAAATATTTTATTATAATCTGATGGTACTAACTCTATTTGTGCGATTAAAGTTTCTATCAGCCCGTTAAAAGGACTTACAGCTGAATCGTATTGAAGTTTTAAGTGATGTTTTTTAGATGCTTTGCCATTTTGGCCTTGTAAATATTTTGTTAAAAGTTTTGCAATTCTTGCGTCATTTTGCACACATTTTCTGTAATATCCCAAGCTCTTCTAAGCTCTCTTTTTAGGTATAGGACATTTTATAATTGTAGACATTTTTTCGGGATTGGCTTTGATCAACATGGCACATTTTACTTGTTCTCTTAAAATGTCATCCATTGCTCTTTGGAATATTCTGGGGGCGTTTTTTAACCCGAAAGGCATTGGCAGGACTTCATATTTCCCATTGTTTATTGAGAATGACGTTTTCTGAATGTCTGTTTCATTTATGAGAATCTGATGAAATGCAGATTCGAAATCAGTTGTGGACAAGTATTTTGCCATTCCAGACAAAATCACCGAAGGGTTCTGCATTGGGTATCTATCAGATATAGTATTTGCATTAAGGTTTTTATAATCTATTACAAGTCTGAGTTTTGCAGTGCCGGTTGGCACTGAGCCCAAAAGTACGCGGAGGAGAAGAAGCAAGCGCATAGGCCAGCCGGATCAGCAGACCGAGTTCCCGAGCTCCCTATTCATCAATTTTTAAATTTTCTGTGAAGTGACCCTGGCTACACTGAGTCGTATATTGTTAACTGAGTATATTGTTAGTTACTACGATAATTCAACGACGGCGAGTTCCTGTGTTCAGGAATGTTGTTGAATTATCCATCGACGGTGTGTTCAGGATTTTTTTATCCCAAACTGAATTTCCTTTGGTTTCTCACTTTAGATTCGGATTTTTAATATAATATTCCTTTGATGGGAGAATGGTGTTTTGTTCAGTTAAGAAAAGTTGGTTTAAAATGATTCCGTTATTATAATTTAATTTCTCTTCTTTTCCGTTACAATTTACTACTCCATTAGCTGAATCGATCACATATTCAATTTTTTCAATAGGCTTTAACCAATTAATAAATCTGAGTCTAACCCTGAGTCTAAACCTGAGCAGGTTAACTAAAAAGACCAAGAAAATCAAACTGGGTAAGTGATCAAAATGGAGCAAGTGAGCAAAATTGAGCAATTGAACAAAAGAGAACACATAGGAAGAAACATGTTCACTAACTCAGCTTAGTGAACATCTCTTTTTTGTTCACTCACTCATGAGCAACCCAACACTACTGTGAATACTATTTTATATATGCGAAGCTAATTTTTATTTTTACAAATTTCTGTTCTAATATAGCACTATGTTGTCCCAGTGTCAATTAATATTTTTTACTTTATATTTATTGATTTTCATTCTTGTTTTCATTAGTTTTCCACCTGGATTAGATTTATTCGCACGTTTTCTTTGTTCAATTAAACACCTTTTTAAAAACTCCTTTTAAGTAGTGTATGTATTATTTTTTATGTCAAGACGTTTTTGCTCCAGTAGCTTATGTGTCCATATATAAGCTTAGTATAGATATCAAACAAGGAAGAACGCTATAGTCGAGTACCTCGACTATCAGATACTCGTTACTCAGCTAATGGGACCAAAGGGAAATGGAGATATGCAAGCAGCCAAGCGAGATTGAAACCGCGAGACCTAACCGTGATCTCAATATATGGTTATGTGGGCGGTAGACAGATTTAAGCGTTATGCGCGTTAGAGTGGGCATGGAATTTTTTTTTTTAATTAATCTATAGGTACGGAGGAGACTAATACATTTCAATTAAAATTTTTTATCTAGCATGAAAATTGTGGGCGCCACAGGTTTGGGCTGTTTGTGGGGGTTAGAGAGGGCCTGGCATTTTCGCGTAACAAACTTGCGCTGCAGATCCCATTTCTCTATTTTTGATAGTTTTCGAGATATCCGCGTTCATATTTACGTTTTTTTGAAGTTTGTGGGCGTTAAAGTGGGCGTGGCAAACTTTTTTTTTGGTCAATCGATAAATGTTAATGAGAACAATACATTTCAGTTAAAATTTGTATTCTAGGAGCCACAGTTTTGGGCGTTTTGTGGGCGTTAGAGTGGGCGTGGCACATTGCTGAAACAAACTTGCGCTGCGCAGGAATCTGCATGCCTAATCCCAGTTTTGTAAATTCTACAGTTTCCGAGATCTCAGCGTTCATACGGACAGACGGACAGACAGTCAGGCGGACAGACGGACATGGCTAGATCGACTCGGTTAGTGATCCTGATCAAGAATTTATATACTTTATGGGGTCGCAAACGCTTCCTTCTGCCTGTTACATACTTTCCGACGAATCTAGTATACCCTTTTACTCTACGAGTAACGGGTATAAAAATTTAAGCGACAAGTGTGATGGAAAGCCGTGAAACTATTTCTAAAACATTTGTTTTTGCTTAAACATATGATTGCAATTTCAGTTTGGGAATGACAAAATTGGTTTTTAGTGTATTAGTTATGCCCTTAAACGATATGTGGTAAGTCTGTTATAGGATATCAGTATTGCGGTGTTGCGTTTAAGCGAATCTCATTACCCACGTCAGATGCAAAAGCATCAACACAAAAACGCATATGTCGCATAATGAACGTATTTTGACCACTGTACGTGTCTGTCACATTATGAACATAGTTTGACCACTGTGCTTGCAAGAAGTTGCTGCGCAATGAGTTTGGTATATTGTGAGATCCTTCTTAGAACATGTCTACGACGTAGAATTTGACTACGGCGTAAAATATGACTGGCGCCTAAAAATCGTACGAATGAGGCGGCGGCGTTGTCGCGCTGTCGCCGAGTATAGTCCAGCTTGCGTGTGTAAAGAAGCATAGATCGATGCGTGGGCAGAAAATGCCAGTTAGTTGCATTAAGACAATTGCGCACGCCGGTTGGAATTCGCTTCACTCGGAAAGTTTGTGTGTCAACATGGAAGACCAGCCACAAGAAAATAACAACTCTGCGACATCAGAAGTGGGATCTGCTTTGCCTACAAATATCACCGATGCATACTTGGCAGCTTTACAAGTGCAAAACAACAACCTTTTGGAGATTATCAAAAATATGCAGACACCAAGGCAACTGACGACAAGGGGAAACATATAACTCTGCCAAAATTGTATCCTGAGGGAGCTGGTGCAGATGCCTCAGCTTGGTGTACAACAGTGGATCTCATTTTTGCTGATGAAATGCCCGAAGGTAGCAGCCTTATGATAACTTTAAGTAAGGCGCTAGAGGGAAGTGCATCACAATGGCTGTCCCAAATATGCTTTGCTGGCATCACATGGCCACAATTTAAAGAACTCTTCATTCAACGCTTTGTTGGCATCGAAACGTCTGCTGCCACACTGATGAAAATTTTGAACGGGCGACCAAAGTCTGGAGAAAGTTTCACCGAACATGGGAGCCGAATCGTCACCTTATTAATGTCAAAATTTAAATCTAATGATCTGGAGGAAATTGCGGTTTCACTAGCTCTGGCCCACATGGCACAAATTGATGACAATTTGTCGCGCTGGGTTTTTACAAACAACATTAAAACTCGGAATGAAATGCAACAACAACTACAAGCGCACACTTTTAAAGAACGTAACCTAGATGACGACGCATCTACAACAGGCCCGGAGCGTAAAAAGTCTAATTATCTCTCTCAAGTGAAATGCAACTATTGTGGAAAGTCTGGACATAAATATGCCGAATGTCGTGCTCGGCAGAGGACACCATCAAGGAAAGAGCCACCACGGAAGTTCAACACAAGGATCAAAAGACCGGTCAACTGTCAAATGTTTCAAATGCGACGAGCTTGAGCACTTCGCATCCGTTTGTCCAAAAGGACGATCGAGAGGAAACGACCGAGTAATCGAGAAACGTGTAGACATCTGTACCTTAGCTCCATCATTAGGAACAATAAGTAGTTCAACCGGTAAGTCCGTTCCATTTTGTTTCGACTCTGGCGCTGAATGTTCCTTGGTTAAGGAAAGCTCCGCCGATAAATTTAGTGGTAAAAGAATTAATAACATTGTTAAATTAAACGGCATAAGTAACGATTCAATATGTAGCACTCAACAACTATTGTGTAATATAAATATTGATCAATGTTATTTTGAGATTTTGTTACATGTAATTATGGACAAGTATTTGAAATATGACGTACTAATTGGTCGTGAAATTTTTAGCCAGGGCTTTGGCGTAACCATGGACGCTGACAAATTTCAAATTTACACAACCAAAAGAGTAGAATCGATAGTAATTACCAATTATGAAGATGTCATAGAATCAAATAGTGAACTTGATGATCTTGATAAGACAGCCTTGGTAAACATTTTAAAATTTTATTCAGATTGGTTTATTGATGGAATACCAAAGACTAAGGTTACCACAGGGCAGTTGGAAATTAGATTAATAGATCAGCAAAAGACCGTACAACGGCGGCCATATAGGCTTAGTGAAGAAGAGAAAAACAAAGTGCGTGGTAAAGTTGACGAATTTCTAAAAGCCAAAATTATTCGGGCAAGTTGTTCACCTTTCGCTAGTCCCTTGATGCTAGTTAAAAAAAAAATGGCACCGATCGACTGTGTGTGGACTATCGCATGCTTAACGAAAACACAGTGGCTGACAAGTACCCATTGCCCCTCACCTCAGACCAAATTGCTAGACTACGTGGTGCTAAATATTTTTCGTGCATAGATATGGCAAGCGGCTTTTACCAAATTCCAGTTCATGAGGACTCAATCGAATGAACTGCATTTGTAACGCCAGAGGGTCAATACGAGTTCTTGACAATGCCGTTTGGTTTGAAGAACGCCCCATCTGTGTTCCAGCGGGCTATAATGAAGGCCTTAGGAGCTTTAGCTTACACTTACGCAATTGTGTATATAGATGATTTTCTCATAATAGCAAAAAACAAAGAAGATGCGCTAGTTAGATTGCAGACAGTATTGGAGACATTAAGTAAGGCTGGATTTTCATTTAATGTCACTAAGTGTTCCTTTCTCACCACAAGAATAGAGTATCTTGGATTTGAAGTAAGCAACGGTGAAGTCAGGACAAATTCACGAAAAATTCAAGCCTTAAAAGAATTACCACCACCCCAAAATGTCTCGCAGCTAAGACAATTCATTGGTTTAGCAACATATTTTCGGCAATTTGTTTTAAATTTCTCCCAAACACTTAAACCCCTGTATCTTCTCACCTCTAAGAAAAACACTAACTTTGTTTGGTTACCAGTGCATGAACAGATACGAATAAAAATAATAGCTATATTGACTCATGCGCCAGTTTTAATCATATTCGATCCGCAATACCTAATAGAGCTACATACTGACGCAAGCTTCTTGGGTATGGAGCGATCCTGTTACATAAAATTGACAATAAACCTCATGTGGTAGAGTATTACAGTAAGTGTACGTCTCCCGCCGAATCTAAATACCATTCGTACGAACTGGAGACGCTAGCAGTGGTAAATGCTATTAAACACTTCCGACATTATTTGCAGGGACGTAAATTTATAGTTTACACTGACTGTAATTCATTAAAGGCCAGCCGCACAAAACTAGATTTGACACCGAGGGTGCATAGATGGTGGGCGTTTTTACAGGCGTTTGATTTCGAAATAGAGTATAGAAAAGGCGAACGGATGGCGCATGTTGATTTTCTCTCTCGAAATCCAGTGCTTGAACAACATAAAAGCTCGAATAAGGTACCTGAGTTACAAATCAATTTGATTGAGGTATATGATAACTGGTTGGTTTCGGAAAAACAGCGAGATTCCGAGATTCAAGAAATAATTTTAAAGTTAAAAAGTAATGAGTTACCAAGAAATTTGGACAAAACATATGAATTGCGAAAGGGAATACTACATAGAAAAATACAACGAAATAGTAAGACCAAATGTTTGCCGGTAATACCAAGAGCTTTTCGATGGGCCGTCATAAATCACGTCCATGAAGCTATTATGCATCTGGGATGGGAAAAGACGCTGGACAAAGTCTATAGTTATTACTGGTTTGAAAATATGTCTAAATATGTGCGTAGGTTTGTAGAAAATTGTATCACATATAAAGTGTCTAAGCCACCTGTGGGAAAAGTGCAGGCTGAGCTGCATCCTATTCCTAAAATAGAAATACCGCGAAACTCAAGCAAAATACGACAAAAGTAGGTTTGATAAAAATAAAGCTATAAAGCACGTATTGCTTAAAAACGAAGAACGTCATCAAACTAAACTTGATCCTAAATTTAAAGGACCATTTGAGATAATTGAAGTATTGGATGGAGATAGATATACACTTAAATCTTTAACATGTAATCGAAGATATAAGTATTCTCATGAATGTTTAAAAGCAATACCAAATAATCAGATACGCGATGAGTTATGTAAAGATAGAGACAACACAATGGAAGTTGCGTCTGTTGCCCAATAGGGAAACTGAAGACCGCACCATAGCAGAAGAGACTTGTTATGGCGGGGGTCGTATGTGTAAAAGGAACTACACGAATGATAAATTAAATAAGTGTAAAAGGAACTACACAAATGATAAATTAAATAAGTGTAAAAGGAACTACACAAATTTGATTGGTTTAAAAAGATTTAAAAAAAAATGTGTTAAAGGAATTACACGAATGTTATGATTTATTTTTTGGCCAAAGAGCTAGTGAGATGGCTCTGAGGGCGCCGAGCTGAAGGCTACCGAACGGGTCGCAGGTTGCGGATAGCGAGCGCCCTGGTTCTCCAGGGTAGCTACGAATAAGCGTGGAAGTTGGACACGGCCCGGCTACCGCCAAGCCCCCAACACGAAGCGCAAATAAGTAGCCCCGGACAGTCAGCGGGTATCTGCGCCGTAGCAGTACCGACGTCGCGCTTGTGCTGCCGCCTCCGACAAATAGCTCACACACACCCCTTCCCACACTCTTTGAACCTACCTCTTTCCCACCCACACAACTCATCTCACCCCGGGCTGGACTAAGGTGTCACTCGTACCGTGCCGAGAGTCAATCTGGCTGGAAGCCCGAGTCATCAAATAACTCAGTCTCAAACGGTGAGCTCAGGCAAGTGGCGACCGCCTGTTCTAAGTCAGCCTTACCCGGGTACGGCGGATCTCTGCCCGGGTGGACCTGTCCTTTCTCCGCAGCTCGTGGGATTTAACATGGAGAACTTAACAAATACTAATCAAAAAGACTGCACAAGACGAGAGCCCGACACTCTTATAAAGTCGGAAGTCGTAACCAACGACGAAAGAAAGAGCAAGATCACGGCTCTGACTACCCCAGTCCACGTGACGTCGACCCCTGCCAAGGCCAGCAAACAACGCAGCCGGCTAAGCCCAACTCGCCATAGCGACAAGCCCAAGCCTCCCACCAGCGTAGGTGTGGCTAACCAGCCACTCCAACCTGAGGGGAGCGCCAAAGCCGGTCTCGTGGTGAGTACCAGAGCAAAGGAGTTTAAGAGGGTACCACCTAACCAGGCAGGTCCTTTTGAAAGAAAGAAGGCTTCCAGGATCCTCAAACGGCTGGCCACCAATCCGATACGTGAGGATCAGACTTCGAAATTGGATTACCAGAAAATCCAGGAGGACATAGCCTGGGCGAAGGCAGTTATCCCAGATTTCGACATCGCTATGACTACCAGCAACAAGCGAGAGAGGTCGATGGAGTCAGCTCAACCAGCGAGCAAGAAGGCCAAAGTAACCAACCGCGGCACATGGTCGAGATCCTTTGCGGAAGTGGTAAAGGATCGGAAGATCATTGGAGTCATCGACCAGAGCGATGAAGGCGGAAGGATCCCAAGAAACCATTGGGGTCTGGTTAGACGGGCCCTTGCGACAGTGGCCTTGAAAGTGCTGGACGAAAACCCAGGACCGCCACCCGATTGCACAGATGCAGGGTGGTACCAGGGCAACGTAAAGTTGATCGCCTGCGAAGACGAGAGATCGGCAGCACTCTACAAGGCTGCAATTGACAAAGTCGGCGAGGTCTACCCCGGGGCCAAGCTGGCAGTTTGTGAGGCTGCAGACATCCCGTCTCGACCGAGAGCGAGGGTGTGGCTGCCGTCGGAACCATCGGAACCAGAGGCTATACTCAGCCTGCTGACCAGGTTCAACCCAAAACTTCCAACAGACGGTTGGAAGGTGGTCAAGGTGGAGAAAACCGAGCGAGTCACCATGAGCGTGGTTATCCTCCTAAACCAGGCCTGCTTGGAACCCCTCGCAGCCCAACAGCACAGAGTGAACTACGGGTTCGACAAGGTGCAGCTTCGTATTTATGACACCGATAAAACAGCGGCAGACAACCTGGCTGCCTGCGCGTCGTACGAACCCCCGAGCGACGACGAACCAGATCACGAGGAGGCCACCCTCACCGGCTACGTGTCAACCGACTCGGAGCTGACGGAGAGCCTGAAACAGCTGTGTACCCAGGACACAACCCGACCAGGGCGCTCTGTCCTCCAGGACATAGCGGAGGAAGCGGAGGGTACCCAGCCCGACCCCAGTCCCAAAGATGGTGCAGTTTCTGCAAATTAATCTGCACCACAGCAAGGCAGCATCCGCTGCCCTCCTCACCCGCCTGGCAACAGGCAACATAGACGTAGTCCTCATTCAAGAGCCATGGATTGTTGGTAACAACATCTGTGGCCTATCAACCCCCCTATACAAGCTATTTTACACCAAGGACAAGGGTAAAACCAGAACCTGCATTCTTACAAAAACACACTTTAACACATTTCTTATTCCACAGTTTAGCGAAGGCGACCTTACCACGGTCAGACTGGAGCTAAACGAACACACCCATCACACCATAGCATCATTCTATCTGGCTCACGACTACGGAGGGCCACTACCAAACACCACTACACAAGAACTCATACGCACTCACTCATCTAAGGAACTCATCCTGGGTGGGGACGCTAACTCACACCACACACAATGGGGAAGTACAAACACCAACGAAAGGGGTGAGTTACTCTACGACTATCTCCTTCAATCAAATCTATTCATCTGCAACAAAGGTAATGACCCAACTTTCATCACTAGAAACAGGAGGGAAGTACTAGACATTACTCTAATATCTGATCCCTTACTTAACCAGCTAGACGCGTGGAAGGTGGGGATCGAACACTCATTCTCGGACCACCGATACATAGAATTAACAATAAGTCTAGAACATCCTCCCGCCGAGAACATAACTAATCTAAGATTAACCAACTGGGGATACTATAAAAATCTCCCCAACAGGAACATACCCGCTCCTCCGACACACATACGCAACCGTCAAGAATTAGATAGCCTAGTTAACACTTTTATTGATATCTGCGGTGAGGCCTTAAAAAGGGCTTGCCTAAGCAGAACAGTTAAAACAAAGCACAAACCCCCTTGGTGGAACGCAACCCTGGCGAACCTTAAAAGAGAGTGTAGAACTTACTTCAATAAAGCTAAATACAACAATAGCGAATCCTCCTGGAATCTATATCATTCAAAACTAAGCCTATACAAAAAGGAAATAAGAATATCAAAGTGAAGAGCCTGGGCTAACTTCTGCAGTAGCATAGAATCTACTGCGGAGGCATCCAGACTCAGAAGAATTCTAGCTAAAGCTCCAGCTACCATTGGCTATCTTAAAACCAATGCTGATGGCTGGACGGAAAACAGTCAGGAAACCCTTGAACTACTGTTAGACACACACTTCCCTAACAATACCCAGGTAGTGGAGGACCTCCACATAGAGGTGAATCTAGACGACCAGAGTATTGCCAACATTTCAAACCCTGACCGCATTCAGTGGGCTGTTAACTCTTTTAAGCCCTTCAAATCACCTGGCCCAGATGGGTTCTTCCCGGCCCAGCTACAACGGACATTAGATATGTCCCTTCCCTGGCTGACAACCATCTTCCACGGCTGCCTTGCTCTAAACCATATTCCAACAAGGTGGCTGGACGTTAAGGTAATTTTTATACCGAAAGCCGGCAAGCCCTCCCACACTAACCCAAAGAACTTCCGCCCGATCAGTCTCTCTTCCTTCTTGTTGAAGACCCTGGAAAGGCTAATTGACACCATTTCAGACTAACCATCGACCATAGCCTACTCTCTGACGCACAGCATGCGTACCGTAAGGGTAGATCAACCGATACCGCCCTCCACTCTCTAGTGTACAGTATAGAACGAGGCTTCCACAATAAGGAACACTCTCTTGCAGCGTTTCTAGACATAGAAGGCGCCTTCAACAACGTCACCCCAACGGCGATCACTGGTGCTCTGACTGAACTGGGCATTGAGCGGCCCATAGTGGGACTCATACACACCATGCTAACCAGCAGGGTAGTGCACTCCACTATGGGATCGGCCCTCTCGACCAGGAATGTCAGTAGAGGAACCCCACAAGGGGGCGTACTCTCACCTCTTCTATGGGTTTTGGTGGTCAACAAACTGCTATCACTTCTAGAAGAGGCGGGCACAAAAGTGGTAGCCTACGCGGATGACGTGGTTATCCTACTGCAGGGCAAATTCCCGCAAACCCTTTGTAATCTAATGGAGACAGCCCTATCCACCCTTTCCCGGTGGACGGCTGGCTGTGGACTGGGAGTTAACCCGGAAAAGACCGAACTAGTTCTCTTTACAAGGAAGTACAAGGTACCAATTCTAGTTCCCCCAAAACTACACCAAACGCGCCTAACCTTTAGCAACCAAGCAAAGTACCTAGGTGCCATCCTTGACAAAAAGCTCCTCTGGACTGATAACATCCTAGATCGCACACGCAAAGCGGCCATAGCCCTCTTCGCTTGTAAAAAGGCCATAGGGAGGAAGTGGGGTTTCTCCCCCATGATAGTTCACTGGCTATATACTGCAATAGTCAGGCCCATTCTCCTCTACGGAAACATCATTTGGTGGCCTTCTCTAGATAAGAACTGCAACCTCCGGATCCTTCACAAGATCCAAAGGAGCGCAGAGCTCTGCATCAGTGGGGCGCTGCGCACTACCGCCACCGAGGCACTAAACACAATTCTCGATCTCCAACCCCTGGACCTACTTGCCAAAAGCTGGGCATCTGCAACAGCGCTGAGGCTCCGTGAAGCAGCGGCATGGACAACGGGCTCCACGGGTCACTCCATTATCCTATCAAAACATTCACCCCTACCACGTTATACAGACTACGTCCCACCCATATTCAACTTCGAAAGAAGATACAAAATTCATATACCCACCCGTTCAGACTGGGACAACCTCCCACATCAATTCGTAAACGCCGTCAACATATACACTGACGGCTCCAAGTTTAACTCCCAAACAGGTGGGGGAGTCTTCTCCCCCGAACTAGACATAAAAGTCTCATTCCGCCTACCAGACCACTGTAGTGTTTTCCAAGCGGAAGTGATGGCAATTCAGGAAGCCACTACCCACCTGAACACGTCTGTACATAAAGACAGTGATATCTTCATATTCTCGGATAGTCAAGCTGCCCTCAGGGCCCTCGACTCCTACACAACGAGCTCAAAAACAATCTCTGAATGCCGCAAATCTCTTAACGAGATGGCCACTCATCAGAGAATCAACCTCATCTGGGTGCCTGGGCACCGCAACATTGAGGGCAACTGCATAGCAGACGAGCTGGCAAGACAGGGGACAACCGCCGATATCCTTCGTGATAAGGACACGGTAGGGATGCCCATGGCTACCTGCAAGCTCCTTCTCAGGCAGAGATTGTATACTCTTTCCAACAACCGTTGGAACTCAATCTCAACATGCCACAATTCTAGACTCACATGGCCAAACTATAACACGAAAAGAACAAAAACTCTCCTACAATGTAGTAGGGAGGACATCTCCACTCTCCTAAATGCCCTCACGGGCCACTGTCTTATAGGGACTCATGCGATAAGGCTGGGACTAAGTAACCACGACTTCTGCCGCAGCTGCAAAGAGATAGACGAAGAGGAGAGCATCGAACACCTCCTATGCTTCTGCCCAGCGCATAACCTAAAGCGCTTTCAAACCCTAGGTAGCTACACACTTCCGAACCTTGCGGCCATTCAGGACGTAAGCATTCAAAAACTACTATGTTTCTTAAGAAGAACAGAATACTTCGCGAAGGCAGAAAACCCATGAGCTAGGGAAACGGATCTTTCAGAGATCATGTGGTATCACAAGGGGCCCATTGTGGCCTAAGTTAGGGGACTAATATTTAGTCTCCAACCACTCCTACCTAACCTAACCTATGATTTATTAAATTTTATATTTATTTATTTATTTATATCCTAGCGCTACAAGTGCACACTTATAATTATCGCGCTAGTCACATTGAGTTGATATTTTATATTATTATTATTTTTAAGTTATTAAAACAATTTCTCTCGCTCTTAATTAATATTATTGACTAACATCAAATTTTCGTAGTTTCTTAGTTACAATTATTATTGTTTTTAAAATATATATATTTTTATTTTTTTATTTTTGTTTGGTTTTTTTTTTTCTTTTTTTTTTTTTTTTTTTAATTTAATTTTTATACTTATGTGTACTGGTATTTTAAAAGATCTTTAACTTTATTGTAAAATTGAGTTGAGATAGACAATGTTACGGAAATTGAATTGATCTAATTATGTTAAGAATGAAGTTGAAACTGATTTGAATTATGTAATAAATTGAATGAAAATAATTCTTTGAAATATCTAGAGAGTCTTTGAATCCTGAAGTATTGTCACTTATGTGGTTGAGTTAAGACATCACATGAGGACGGGAATTTTGTCAGGAAGGCCGTGTCGCATAATGAACGTATTTTGAGCACTGTACGTGTCTGTCACATTATGAACATAGTTTGACCACTGTGCTTGCAAGAAGTTGCTGCGCAATGAGTTTGGTATATTGTGAGATCCTTCTTAGAACATGTCTACGACGTAGAATTTGACTACGGCGTAAAATATGGTTGGCGCCTAAAAACGAGTGAGGCGGCGGCGTTGTCGCGCTGTCGCTGAGTGTAGTCCAGCTTGCGTGTGTAAAGAAGCATAGATCGATGCGTGGGCAGAAAATGCCAGTTAGTTGCATTAAGACGATTGCGCACGCCGGTTGGAATTCGCTTCACTCGGAAAGTTTGTGTGTCAACATGGAAGACCAGCCACAAGAAAATAACAACTCTGTGACACATACATATGTATATATACACACACGCACGCATATCATGCTTTCGTTCGAATTCTACTTGGATGTTAGAAACGGGAGTGAGGGAAAGCCGTGAAACTATTTTTTTAAGCATTTGCTTATGTTAAACATAGGAATGCAATTTCAATTTTAAAACAACAAGCTAAGTTTGTAATATGATATTAGTTATGCCCTTCGAAAGAAATGTGTTATATCTGTTAAAGAATATCAATGGGCTTATAAAGAATTTGTGTTTAAACGAATCTCATTTCCCCTGACAGTTGAGTTTGTGTTTCAACGAATGTCAATTCCCCGTTTGTGTCTTACTGGGATAGATAACGTTTTGGGTCACTCCGCGGGACAAGGGGGTGAGGTAAGCGCTTGTCGCTGGCACGGGGACGCTAGGTATGACAGGACGATCGCGTCCCGACACGCGTAACTATGGTTAGTACGGTGCCGGAAAACAGGCGATATATGAACTGAGGTGGGTTAACGAGGGTCAACCGCTGATAGAAGTAATGAGTCGAATGGGATTTAGGATTGCAACTAACTTTATCTTTGTCACATCCAACAAAGGGCCTTTAAAAGAGAACTTACGCAGCTGGAAAACGGACGCCAGCTTCATGCAAAATCGCAGCTGATCCGGTTTTCTTTATTTCTTGATAAGGACGCACTAATACGAGTTGGCGGACGAATCGAGAGGTCGACCATTAACTACAACGCCAAGCACCCGGTTATAATTCCACAGAGTTCTCCAATCGCCGAGCTCCTGCTACGACATTCTCATGTGACGAATCTTCACACTGGAGTGGACGCCTCTTCACAAATCTTTGACAACAGTACTGGATCTTGGGTGCACGAAATATCGTCCGAAAGACTGTCTTGCAATGTAAGCGCTGTTTCCTCCAACGCAGGAGCACAAGTAGCCAGATCATAAGAGAGCTACCTGTACCTCGTGTTCAAGCCAGCCGTTGCTTTCAACATACCGGCTTGGATTATGCCGGACCAATTTCAATTAAAGGTTCAACTGGGCGCACACCAATGATCGGAAAGGCATGGTTCGCAATATTCGTTTGTCTAACAACTAAGGCGCTCCACATCGAGTCAGTCGAGCAGTCACCGATCTAACAACCAAGGCCTTTATTGAGGCTTTCCAACGATTCATTGCTCGGCGATCCAAACCAACTGATCTCTACTCAAACAACGGTTCCACCTTTCATGGCAGCAAACGAGTACTCGACGAAATGCGGCTGCTAGCCATGGAGCAACGCCAAGATGAGAATTTAGCAAACTTCTTAGCCAACGAAGGAATCCTGTGGCACTTTATTCCGCCTTCTGCCCCACATTTCGGGGGAATATGGGAAGCCGGAGTTCGGTCCATCAAGCTACATAAGAAAAGGATAATGGGATCGTCAGCCCTAACCTTCGAGGAATTCTCTACAGTTTTAATACAGATTGAAGCCTTACTTAACCCTCGTCCTCTTTGCTCATTAGGGGATTCTGCTTTGGATCCGCTTACTTCGGCCCATTTTGTGACTGGTTCTCCCTATACTGCCTTACCGAGTTGTTACCGTAAAACTCGCCCAAGGAGTCTTTAAGCGGCCAATTACCTAATTACCCCATTGCTGAACAGCCGTTGAGGGGGGCGGCATGTTGGGGAACCAGACACCCTATACATTTATTTTTGTAAGCTTTATCTCTCACTCGCCTGTGTTATCTATTTACACATAAACGCGCATGAAGCGCAGCCTAATTTGTGTGTACATGCAAGAGCTTTGCCAAATGCATTGCTCGGTCAGTGCTTTTCCATTCATCTCTTACGGTAACGTGTTTACGATTTGATTCAGCCTATTCTTGTTGTAATATACCCAGCTACAGTCAGTCACATTTTTTCTACCAATGCAACCAGAGCGCACCGCGATTGATTGTACTAAATTATATTGAATGTTCGGTGAAGACAAATAAAAATCAATTTAAACAGTTACACTTCTGGCGTCTAATTTGTTAACATAAAATTTCTGGTCCTTCGATCGCGGATAGCCAGGAACGCGTTTGTTTTCGGGACATTTCAGAGCTTAAATACTATTTTGACCCGAAATCGGGTGTATAAAATATCTTCTATGTATGGTCTCTGAGTTGGCGCTGCTCATCTACTTAAGTTGACCTGGTTTTAGTTTGCTGACAGTAGACCGATCGTCCAGGCTGCAATGTCAGCAGTATACCGCACCGTACCGTTGGGCTGTAGCGCTGAGTCTTGACCGAACGTAGCACCGTTGGTTTTCCGGGTTGCTACTGTGCGCCTGGTCGCTGTTCCGTATAAGTTGCATTGATTGTATGTCTCGCTCGTTGACACCTTACAACTCCGTCGTGTTGGGTGTCGGATGTGTTTGACGCAGATACGCAGTCCGATTCTTCTGAGTCCCTTCTCTTATTGGACGATGGGTCCGCCCTGGTTTTTCGGCGTGCTGTCCTAGCAATGCACCGTAGCAACAGTCCTATTTTACGTGCCGATGTGTCATCTTGGCACGATGATTCATATTCCGGTGTCGAATGCAATTTGGAATCCGCTTTGACATGTACTTAATACTTAATAAATTTGCTTTGTTTTACCATTAAGTATATATATATTTTTTTGCTGAGGTTTCGTATATCATCTATAAGACTGCATTGTTCTGCGCGTAGGGTATCAGTCTGTCCCAATGGTGCTTGCTGGACACTACGAAATTCTTCTGGACATTGACGGTTTTATGAGTTCTGCAAATTGAGCACAGGGAACACCTATCTAAAATGATGATACTTCCCTAGCATATGGAAAATTAAATTGTTCAACCTTTAGATCATCAAACTGATCTTTGTTACGGATATAGGCCGTAATGTCCACGGATAAAAGGTCGGGACTCAGTCGGGAAACAAAAATTTGTTTCCGCTGCGGTACACAGGCTACGGTTTTAGGTACCACGCATGTGACAGGTTTTCGGTCGATACTCCTGACGTAAGCCAACATGCTGCTTTGGAATCATTGATGTATTTTGTTCAACAGATTTTTCGGGCATCTCATGCAGCAAAATCTCTCTTCCATTGCATTCGGAAGCCGAATCTTTTTTAGCCTTCAACCTCAGTACCATTTATGCGGCAGCTTAAATCGACTGCTGTGCTGCAGACTCCGGATCGCTAGAGAGAGTTTCACTAGCGGCTACCGTTGTTTGTCTATCGACCGCGATCTATTTACGCTTAGGAGAATCGGGCACAGATAACATACGGCTAGTGAGCTGCGACTCAAGCGCCACAAGCAGATCCGTATTTCTACGGCTGTTCCGGATTAATTCCGTAACACTGCTTTTTGTAAGCCTTAGAGATTGCCTGGGTTTTATAAGCAATGCATTTATCACAATAGTAGCGCAAGCCACTTCTCATGTCGATTGCATCGCATACCATGCCCGAATAGCCAAAGCATTTTGCATGAAAAATATTCTCGCACGAATGGAACGGAATGCTCTGTTATCCAACCGAAAGCAACGACTTGCATTTCTTTAAATAATAGAAAGCCATTATTGCGACATTCCGAACAACAGTGCAAAGAGAATAAAGCTACGCAAGTAAAAAAGAGAGTTAGAGAGCTGAAGAGCGTGAGCGGGAGTAAGTAAGCTGGGGGAGCGTAAGATTTTGACGTTCCAACAACAAAGTTTTATGCGGGAGAGCGGGTAACTACCGTGTAGACTCTTACCGCCCCAAACAGTGTTTGGAAGAGAAGGTGAAGGCAGTTAGGTTAGGTTAGGTAGGAGTGGTTGGAGACTAGATTTTAGTCCCCTCACTCAGGCCACAATGGGCCCCTTGTGATACCACATGATCTCTGAAAGATCCGTTTCCCTAGCTCATGGGTTATCTGCTTTCGCGAAGTATTCTGTTCTTCTTAAGAAACATAACAGTTTTTGAATGCTTACGTCCTGAATGGCCGCAAGGTTCGGAAGTGTGTAGCTACCTAGGGTTTGAAAGCGCTTTAGGTTATGCGCTGGGCAGAAGCATAGGATGTGTTCGATGCATTTAGGCATTTAGGAGAGTGGAGATGTCCTCACTGCTACATTGTAGGAGAGTTTTTGTTCTGTTCGAGTTGTAGTTTGGCCATGTGAGTCTAGAATTGTGGCATGTTGAGATTGAGTTCCAACGGTTGTTGGAAAGAGTATACAATCTCTGCCTGAGATGGAGCTTTCAGGTAGCCATGGGCATACCTACCGTGTCCTTATCACGAAGGATATCAGCGGTTGTCCCCTGTCTTGCTAGCTATGCAGTTGCCCTCAATATTGCGGTGTCCAGGCACCCAGATGAGGTTGATTCTCAGATGAGTGGCCATCTCGTTAAGAGATTTGCGGCATTCAGAGATTGTTTTTGAGCTCGTTGTGTAGGAGTCGAGGGCCCTGAGGGCTGCTTGACTATCCGAGAAGATGAATATATCTATATCTTGATGTACAGACGTGTTCAGGTGGGTAGTGGCTTCCTGAATTGCCATCACTTCCGCTTGGAAAACACTACAGTGGTCTGGTAGGCGGAATGAGACTTTTATGTCTAGTTCGGGGGAAAAGACTCCCCCACCTGTTTGGGGGTTAAGCTTGGAGCCGTCCGTGTATATGTTGACGGCGTTTACGAATTGATGTGGGAGGTTGTCCCAGTCTGTACGGGTGGGTATATAGATCTTGTATCTTCTTTCGAAGTTGACTATGGGTGGGACGCAGTCTGTATTACGTGGTAGGGGTGAATGTTTTGATAGGATATTGGAGTGACCCGTGGAGCCTGTTGTCCATGCCGCTGTTTCACGGAGCCTCAGCGCTGTTGCAGATGCCCAGCTTTTGGCAAGTAGGTCCAGGGGTTGGAGATCGAGAATTGTGTTTAGTGCCTCAGTGGCGGTAGTGCGAAGCGCCCCACTGATGCAGAGCTCTGCGCATCTTTGGGTCTTGTGAAGGATCCGGAGGTTGCAGTTCTTATCTAGAGAAGGCCACCAAACAATGTTTCCGTAGAGGAGAATGGGCCTGACTATTGCAGTATATAGCCAGTGAACTATTATGGGGGAAAAACCCCATTTCCTCCCTATGGCTTTTTTACAAGCGAAGAGGGCTATGGCCGCTTTGCGTGTGCGATCTAGGATGTTATCTGTCCAGAGGAGCTTTTTGTCAAGGATGACACCTAGGTACTTTGCTTGGTTGCTAAAGGTTAGGCGCGTTTGGTGTAGTTTTGGGGGAACTAGAATTGGTACCTTATACTTCCTTGTAAAGAGAACTAGTTCGGTCTTTTCTGGGTTAACTCCCAGTCCACAGCCAGCCGTCCACCGGGAGAGGGTGGATAGGGCTGTCTCCATTAGATTGCAAAGGGTTTGCGGGAATTTGCCCTGCAGTAGGATAACCACGTCATCCGCGTAGGCTACCACTTTTGTGCCCGCCTCTTCTAGAAGTGATAGCAGTTTGTTGATCACTAAAACCCATAGAAGAGGTGAGAGTACGCCCCCTTGTGGGGTTCCTCTGCTGACGTTCCTGGTCGAGTGGGCCGATCCCATAGTGAAGTACACTACTCTACTGGTTAGCATGGTTTGTATGAGTCCCACTATGGGCCGCTCAATGCCCAGTTTTGTCAGAGCACCAGTAATCGCCGTTGGGGTGACGTTGTTAAGGGCGCCTTCTATGTCTAGAAACGCTGCAAGAGAGTATTCCTTATTGCGGAAACCTCTCTCTATACTGTACACTAGAGAGTGGAGGGCGGTATCTGTTGATCTACCCTTACGGTACGCATGCTGTGCGTCAGAGAGTAGAGTATGGTTATCAATTAGCCTTTCCAGGGTCTTCAACAAGAAGGAAGAGAGACTAATCGGGCGGAAGTCCTTTGACTTGGTGTGGGAGGGCTTGCGGGTTTTGGTATAACAATTACCTTAACGTCCAGCCACCAGTGTCCGTTGTAGCCGGGAAGAACCCATCTGGGCCAGGTGATTTGAAGGGCTTAAAAGAGTTGACAGCCCACTGAATGCGGCCAGGGTTTGAAATGTTGTCAATACTCTGGTCGTCTAAGTTCTCCTCTATGTGGAGGTCCTCCACTACATGGATGTTCTTAGGGAAGTGGGTGTCTAACAGTAGTTCAAGGGTTTCCTGACTGTTTTCCGTCCATCTGTCAGCATTGGTTTTTTTTAGCTTTTGCTAGAATTCTTCTGAGTCTGGATGCTTCCGCAGTAGATTTTATGCTACTGCAGAAGTTAGCCCAAGCTCTTCGTTTTAATATTCTAATTTCCTTTTTGTATAGGCTTAGTTTTGTATGATATAAATTCCAGGAGGATTCGCTATTGTTGTATTTAGCACTATTGAAGTAAGTTCTACACTCTCTTTTAAGGTTCGCCAGGGTTGCGTTCCACCAAGGGGGTTTGTGCTTTGTTTTAACTGTTCTGCTTAGGCAAGCCCTTTTTAAGGCCTCACCGCAGATATCAATAAAAGTGTTAACTAGGTTATCTAGTTCTTGACGGTTGCGTATGTGTGTCGGAGGAGCGTGTAGGTTCCTGTTGAGGAGATTTTTGTAGTATCCCCAGTTGGTTAATCTTAGATTAGTGATGTTCTCGGCGGGAGGACAGTCTAGACTTATTGTAAATTCTATGTATCGGTGGTCTGAGAATGAGTGTTCGATCCCCACCTTCCACGCTTCTAGCTGGTTAAGTAGGGGATCAGATATTAGTGTTATGTCTAGTACTTCCCTCCTATTTCTAGTGATGAAAGTTGGGTCATTACCCTTGTTGCAGATGAATAGATTTGATTGAAGTAGATAGTCGTAGAGTAACTCACCCCTTTCGTTGGTGCTTGTACTTCCCCATTGTGTGTGGTGTGAGTTAGCGTCCCCACCCAGGATGAGTTCCTTAGATGAGTGAGTGCGTATGAGTTGTTGTGTAGTGGTGTTTGGTAGTGGCCCTTCGTAGTCGTGAGCCAGATAGAATGATGCTATGGTGTGATGGGTGATGGGTCATCCGTTTAGCTCCAGTCTGACCGTGGTGAGGTCGCCTTCGCTAAACTGTGGAATAAGAAATGTGTTAAAGTGTGTCTTTGTAAGAATGCAGGTTCTGGTTTTACACTTGTCCTTGGTGTAAAATAGCTTGTATAGAGAGGTTGATAAGCCACAGATGTTGTTACCAACAATCCATGGCTCTTGAATAAGGACTACGTCTATGTTGCCAGGCGGGTGAGGAGGGCAGCGGATGCTGCCTTGCTGTGGTACAGGTTAACTTGCAGAAACTTCCTCCGCTATGTCCTGGAGAACAGAGCTCCCTGGTCCCTGTCAGCTCCGAGTCGGTTGACACGTAGCCGGTGAGGGTGGCCTCTTCATGTTCTAGTTCGTCGTCGCTCGGGGGTTCGTACGGCGGACAGGCAGCCAGGTTGTCTGCCGCTAACTTATCGGTGTCGTAGATTCGAAGCTGCACCTTATCGAGGCTGCGAGGGGTTCCAAGCAGGCCTGGTTCAGGAGGATAACCACGTTCATGGTGACGCGCTCGGTTTTCTCCACCTTGACCACCTTCCAACCGTCTGTTGGAAGTTTCGGGTTGAACCTGGTCAGCAGGCTGAGTATAGCCACTGGTTCCGATGGTTCCGACGGCAGCCACACCCTCGCTCTCGGTCGAGACGGGATGTCTGCAGCCTCGCAAGCTGCCAGCTTGGCTCCGGGGTAGACCTCGCCGACCTTGTTAATTGCAGCCTTGTAAACTTAACATGGCCCTGGTACCACCCTGCATCTGTGCATTTGGGTGGCGGGCCTGGGTTTTCGTCCAGCACTTTCAAGGCCACTGACGCAAGGGCCCGTCTAACCAGACCCCATTGGTTTCTTGGGATCCTACCGCCTTCATCGCTCTGGTCGATGACACCAATGATCTTCCGATCCTTTTCCACTTCCGCAAAGTATCTCGACCATGTGCCGCTGTTGGTTACCTTAGCCTTCTTGCTCGCTGGTTGAGCTGACTCCATCGACCTCTCTCGCTTGTTGCTGTTGCTCGTAGTCATTGCGATGTCGAAGTCTGGGATTACTGCCTTTGCCCAGGCTATGTCCTCTTGGATTTTCAGGTAATCCAATTTTGACGTCTGATCCTCACGTATCGGATTGGTGGCCAGCCGTTTGAGGATCCTAAAAGCTTTCTTTCGTTCAAGAGGTCGTGCCTGGTTAGGTGGTATCCTTTTAAACTCCTTTGCCCTGGTACTCACCACGAGACCGGCTTTAGCGCTCCCCTCAGGTTGGAGTGGCTGGTTAGCCACACCTACGCTGGTGGGAGACTTGGGCTTGTCGCTATGGCGAGTTGGGCTTAGCCGGCTGCGTTGTTCGCTGGCCTTGGCAGGGGTAGACGTCACATGGACTGGGGTGGTCGGAGCCGTGATCTTGCTCTTTCTATCGTCGTTGGTTACGACTTCCGCCTTATTAAGAGTGTCGGGCTCTTGTCTGGTGCAGTCTTTTTGTTTTTTATTAGTTTAGTTCTCCATGTTAAATCTCATGAGCTGCGGAGAAAGGACAGGTCCACCCGGGCAGAGATCCGCCGTACCCGGGTAAGGCTGACTTAGAACAGGAGGTCGCTACTTGCTTGAGCTCACCGTTTGAGACTGAGTTGTTTGATGACTCGGGCTTCCAGCCAGATTGACTCTCGGCACGGTACGAGTGACACCTTAGTCCAGCCCGGGGTGAGATGAGTTGTGTGGGTAGGGAAGAGGTAGGTTCAAAGAGTGTGGGAAGGGGTATGTGTAAGCTATTTGTCGGAGGCGGCAGCACAAGCGCGATGTCGGTACTGCTACGGCGCAGATACCCGCTGACTGTCCGGGGCTACTTATTTGCGCTTCGTGTTGGTGGCTTGGCGGTAGCCGGGCCGATGGCTTATGGACAAAAAGAACGAAAATTCGGAGCGCAAGACAAAAACACGACCGTTCAATGAAAGAGCGAAATAGTTTACGTAAATATTTTATTATAATCTATTTGTGCGATTAAAGTTTCTATCAGCCCGTTAAAAGGACTTACAGCTGAGTCGTATTGAAGTTTTAAGTGATGTTTTTTAGATACTTTGGCATTTTGGCTTTGTAAATAATTTGTTAAAAGTTTTGCAATTCTTGCGTCATTTTGCACACATTTTCTGTAATATCCTAAGCTCTTCTAAGCTCTCTTTTTAGGTATAGGACATTTTATAATTGTAGAAATTTGTTCAGGATCGGCTTTGATCAACATGGCACGTTTTACTTGTTCTCTTAAAATGTCATCCATTGCTCTTTGGAATATTCTGGGAGCGTTTTTTAACCCGAAAGGCATTGGCAGGAATTCATATTTCCCATTGTTTGTTGAGAATGAGGTTTTCTGAATGTCTGTTTCATTCATGAGAATCTGATGAAATGCAGATTCCAAATCAGTTGTGGACAAGTATATTGCCATTCCAGACAAAATCACCGAAGAGTTCTGCATTGGGTATCTATCAGATATGGTATTTGCATTAAGGTTTTTATAATCTATTACAAGTCTGAGTTTTGCAGTGCCGGTTGGCACTGAGCCCAAAAGTACGCGGAGGAGAAGAAGCAAGCGCAGAGGCAAACGGATCAGCAGACCGAGTTCCCAGCCCAGGAATCGGTAATAGGAGATTTGTGACGCGTGTGAATGGAAGAGTTAGAGTGAGTGCGTAGCTCATACGTTTGCCCAAGAATCGGGAAGTCCAGCGAACACCGAGAAATAAGAAACTGCGCTAAAACTATTCCTAATTTCCCCAAATCTGAAAATATTTAACCCGGTGACTGACAACTCACCTATCGTCAGCTCCCTATTCATCAATTTTTAAATTTTCTGTGAAGTGACCCTGGCTACACTGAGTCGTATATTGTTAATTATAGTTAACTGAGTATATTGTTAATTACTACGATAATGCAACGACCGCAAGTTCAGGATTTTTATACCCGTTACTCGTAGAGTAAAAGGGTATACTAGATTCGTCGGAAAGTATGTAACAGGCAGAAGGAAGCGTTTCCGACCCCACAAAGTATATATATTCTTGATCAGGATCACTAGCCGAGTCGATCTAGCCATGTCCGTCTGTCCGTCTGTCCGTCTGTCTGTCCGGATGAACGCTGAGATCTCGGAAACTATGAGAGCTAGGCTATTGAGATTTGGCGAGCAGATTTCTGAGCTTCTTACGCAGCGCAAGTTTGTTTCAGTACAGTGCCACGCCCACTCTAACGCCCACAAACCGCCCAAAACTGTGGCTCCTACAGTTTTAATGCTAGAATAAAAGTTTTAGCTGAAATGTATTGTTCTTATCAATACCTATCGATTGACCCAAAAAAAGTTTGCCACGCCCACTTTTACGCCCACAAACCGCGAAAACCTGTGACGCCCACAATTTTCATGCTAAATAAAAAATTTTAACTGAAATGTATTGGTCTCGTCAATACCTATCGATTGATCCAAAAAAAAAATTTGCCACACCCACTCTAACGCCCATAACGCTTAAATCTGTCTACCGCCGGTAGGTGCCGCATTTTAATCTCGCTTTGCTGCTTGCATATCTCCATTTAGCTGAGTAACGGGTATCTGATAGTCGAGGTACTCGACTATAGCGTTCTTCCTTGTTAATTCTTAAACTTTTATCGGATAGTTCCTGTGTTCAGGAATGTTGTTGAATTATCCATCGACGGTGTGTTCAGGATTTTTTGATCCCAAACTGAATTCCCTTTGGTTTCTCACTTTAGATTCGGATTTTTAATATAATATTCCTTTGATGGGAGAATGGTGTTTTCTTCAGTTAAGAAAAGTTGGTTTAAAATGATTCCGTTATTATAATTTAATTTCTCTTCTTTTCCGTTATAATTTACTACTCCATTAATTGAATCGATCACACATTCGATTTTTTCAATAGGCTTTAACCAATTAATAAATCTGAGTCTAAACCTGAGCAGGTGAACTAAAAAGACCAAGAGAATCAAACTGGGTAAGTGATCAAAATAGAGCAAGTGAGCAAAAATGAGCAATTGAACAAAAAAGAACACATAGGAAGAAACATGTTCACTAACTCAGTTAAGTGAACATCTCTTTTTTGTTCACTCACTCATGAGCAACCCAACACTACTGTGAATACTATTTTATATATGCGAAGCTAATTTTTATTTTTACAAATTCCTGTTCTAATATAGCACTATGTTGTCCCAGTGTCAATTAATATTTTTTACTTTATATTTATTTATTTTCATTCTTGTTTTCATTAGTTTTCCACCTGGATTAGATTTATTCGCACGTTTTCTTTGTTCAATTAAACACCTTTTTAAAAACTCCTTTTAAGTAGTGTATTTTTTTATGTCAAGACGTTTTTGCTCCAGTAGCTTATGGGTCCATATATAAGCTTAGTATAGATAATAAACAATGAAGAACGCTATAGTCGAGTACCTCGACTATCAGATACCCGTTACTCAGCTAATGGGACCAAAGGGAAATGGAGATATGCAAGCAGCCAAGCGAGATTGAAATGCGCCACCTAACCGTGATCTCAATATATGGTTATGTGGGCGGTAGACAGATTTAAGCGTTATGCGCGTAAGATTGGGCGTGGCAATCTTTTTTTTAATTAATCGATAGGTACGGAGGAGACTAATACATTTCAGTTAACATTTTTTATCTAGCATGAAAATTGTGGGCGCCACAGGTTTGGGCGGTTTGTGGGGGTTAGAGGGGGCCTGGCATATTCGCGTAACAAACTTGCGCTGCAGATCCCATTTCTCTATCTTTGATAGTTTTCGAGATATCCGCGTTCATATTTATGTTTTTTTGAATTTTGTGGGCGTTAAAGTGGGCGTGGCAAACTTTTTTTTGGTCAATCGATAAATGTTAATGAGAACAATACATTTCAGTTAAAATTTTTATTCTAGGAAACAAACTTGCGCTGCGCAGGAATCTCAGGAATCTGCATGCCTAATCCCAGTTTTGTAGATTTTATAGTTTCCGAGATCTCAGCGTTCATACGGACAGACGGTCAGGCGGACAGACGGATAGACGGACATGGCTAGATCGACTTTTACTCTACGAGTAACGGGTATACAAAATTAAGCGACAAGTGTGATGGAAAGCCGTGAAACTATTTCTTAAACATTTGTTTTTGCTTAAACATATGATTGCAATTTGGGAATGACAAAATTGGTTTTTAGTGTATTAGTTATGCCCTTAAACGATATGTGGTAAGTCTGTTATAGGATATCAGTATTGCGGTATTGTATTTAAGCGAATCTCATTACCCACGTCAGATGCAAAAGCATCAACACAAAAACGCATACATATGTATAT
This sequence comes from Drosophila suzukii, assembly GCF_043229965.1. Taxonomy (NCBI): domain Eukaryota; kingdom Metazoa; phylum Arthropoda; class Insecta; order Diptera; family Drosophilidae; genus Drosophila; species Drosophila suzukii. The sequence goes on from NC_092082.1 coordinate 55,751,942, forward strand.
ATATACACGCAAATTAAATTCGTCGATAGTAGATGAATTTAAAAATTTATTTTTTATTTTTATTCTTAAACACAATTAATTCAAGACACTTTTTAATAGGACTGGCTCTTAGTTCTAAAAAATTATCCAATTAACCTCGGCCAGAAGCTTTTCTTTCTTAAGCTTCCAGAACTTTAATTTTTGTTTAAAATAAAAGCTTATGCTGAAACTGTCGCATCTCGTTGGGAAATGAAATTATGCTGACCGATGCAATTTGATTGAAAATCGGAACACAATATGTTCTGAACTTAGAACGCAATACTGTGGGCTTTGAACGGAAAAGTTTGGGCTTCGGACGGAAGCTTGTGTTTACTTTACGATTGGTTTATTTATCTTAGCAGGACGGTCAAGCGCGGCCCTCGAAGTAGATTGCAAAGGCAAAATCTTAAACAAAGGCAAAGGCAATGTCGCTGAAGGCAAGGGTAACATAGCTGAGATTGAATTCAACAATTTGTTTATAAATTCCATAAGTGGAACCGTTTCACGGGTTGGATAACTCTCCCCCTTCTAAAATGGATCGTCCCGATTCAATATGAAATTCATTTAATTGATCTCTTAATTCTGTTAAAAAATTTTCTTGGTTAATAGGTTTTTCTGGTTCTGGCCGTTGTTTTTTGGTTACAAATAATTTGGCATTTTTGTATTTTATAATAAGTACAAAAATCAAATATATAATGATTAAAATTAATAATATAAAGGTAAGTGATATTTTAGTATTATTAATTTTAATGAAAGGATTTAAAATGTTTATATTATCTAAAGAAAGTTCTGAGTTATTTGATAATATGTAATCGGATATTTCATAATTTTTGAAGTGGTTCGTAGTTAAGTAGTTAAAAATTTTGTTTTCCAAATTGGTGTTTGAAATATTATTAATTTCGGTTGTACCATTAAATGTTATCAAAAATGAACCGTTTAAATGGGAGTTGTTCACAATATTGTTACCATTTATAAGAATGGCACCATCTTGTATGATGTCTATTTTTTTATTTTTCTCTCTTATTTTTTTACAAGTGGATTTCTCGCCATTTAATAAGCGGGTAAAACAAGTTTTTTCATTATTTAATTTTTTATTTTAAAAAGTTCGTTCTTAAAATTAGACATTTCATAAAACATATTTGCGCATTTTGCCACTTGATTGCCTAATACTAGTTTCCCATCGATTTGGGAAATCGCTCTAGCGTGATATATTTCGCATCTGTTTTTTATTATTGGGTACTTTATATAAATTATTACTAGTTCTTTATGCAGTGTGATTTTAAAAACAGAGATGTCCATTAAGTCAGCGGTTTTTGTTCATGTTTTAATATTTCCATGATGTTATCAATCTTTAATATTTTGGTATTAAAAACGTCAATTTTTGCTAGTGTGATTGTGTCAATTAAATTTTGTAGATCAAATGTTAATAATCGTAAGCGATGTTTTCTCAATGGTAAATCTTCATCAATAAAAACATTTTCAAAATCATCAGAAAGAGATTCTATTTCTTTAAACAGTTTGGAATTGATAATAAATTGCTTATTATTATTTTCAATTAATTCATCGATTTTTTTTTTTTTTTTTTATATGATGGACGTTGATGCACTACGAGCAGTACAAACAAGTGGCCCAACGACACCAAGCACGTGCTTGTTACGCGCGGGGCCCTTTTATCAATTTGGGCAAAAAATACGAGTTCGCGAGGAAGATACAAAAAACAAATAGAGACGGGACACAAATGAAAATAAAAGAAGCATCTAAGAATGAAGCAAATGAGTTAAAATATTAGTTTTTAATACCGGGATAGAAGTTGAAGTGCAAATTAAATGATAAAGGTTGTTATAATTATTACATAGAACGCGAAAGGGCTCGTGCAGACAAAAATTAGATGTACATCGTGGCAAATTTAGGGGATAATAATTTCGTGTTAGTCTAACAGGAACATTGAAAGTTAGGCGGTTTACAAGTTCTATAGAATCAATATCACCTCTTATAAGATTTTGCATAAAAATAGCACCAAGCATTGTTCAACGATTTGCAAGGGTAGGTAAATTAAGCAATAGTAATCTACTCTGATAGGAAGGTAGCCTTATGTTTTGATCCCAGGGCAAAAAGAAGAAATTTTTTTTTTTTCGTTTTTTTTTGGTTCGTTGTAGAATGAATGCTCTGATTATATTCTTGAGCGGCTCTTATTACTATTTCGGAATAGTCGGTTAAATTAAATTCTTCTTTAACGCATCGAGCTAATTCTGTTAATGTAGAATGTGCCCTTTTATCTTGTCCGTTTGTTCCTTTGTGCAAAAGATTTAAATTGGGCCGAGGTAAAGCTTGGTTCATTATCGGTCATTATTACTTTGGCTTGTGGAAGTTGTTGAAGAAGTTCCATTTCTTTGTTTTCGATATTTAATTTATTTTGGATTTCTTTTACTACTAAAAATTTTGAGTAAGCGTCAATACAAGTTATAAAGGTAAAAGTATGCGCCTAATATATGTCGATGTGTAGATTTTCGCCTTCTTTATTCGGGATTGGGGCTTCTCCAATTGGAATTTTAATTGGGTGTCTGTTATATTTGTTTTCATTGCAAATTTTACAGCTTTTAATGTATTCTTTTAATGTTGTAAGTAAGTTTGGCCCATAATACAATCTACTGATTTGTTTATATTTTTCATAAAGTCCCCTGTGTGCTCTGCAATGTGTTTCTTTGATTATAAGGGCTCTGTCCTCAGAAGTTTCTACATCTTGGACAAATATTCTTGTATACAAAAATTTATTCACAAAATTATCTTTAAGTGGTTTTTTAATTCTATAAAAGTCCTCTAAAGTACAATGAATACCTACCGCTAAATTAGGAGGAATATATTCTCTTAAGATTGATATCAAATTTTCGGGAGTGTCAAATTTTGTTATATGTCTGGTGTTTTCGAATATATTTATTGACTCCTGTATTGTATACCTCCCCGTTGCTAATAGCAATTGTTGCTTAAACTGGTTTAAGGGGTTATATACCTTTTTGAGCGAAAAAATTGAGGGAACTTTGGATTTTTTTTCAGGTGTGTAGCAATTGTTTTATGACACTGAAGTTATTATTTATTGATAGTACATGTTTTTATCGAAACAACAAGCGTTTGTTCTTGAAAAAATATAAATAATTTACGAAGTTATGGCAATTCTCTCGGACCTCTTTTTTTTATAGCGGCTTGCGGTGACCACGATGGAAGTCCAGCAGGTCAACTGATATCAAAAAACCAAAAAAATTTTATTAGTATAGTATTATTTCCAGTTCGTGAACGATTATTTTCAAGAATATTTGGTTTTTTCTGCATACAGTAACGATTTTTCCAAAAAGTTAATTTTTCGAGTTCTAAAAATTTTATTAAAAAATTCTGATCTGCAAAATCAAAATTGGCGCATAAAAACTGAATCGTTCACGAACTCGGCACAATCATTACGAATAATTTAAAAAAAAATGAAGAAGATCAATCTAATAGTTCTTGTGCAATCGCGGTCACAGCAAAGACACTTTTGGAAAAACACGACTTTGAGATAATCGCATTCAAAGTTTTACGTTGACTATATGCAACTATTGAAGTCGAGCAGACAAACTTACAAGTCATCGTCGAACTATTATTCGGATCTCTATGAAAATTTGGGAAAATGTTGTCTAGGAGATATACTTTAGGATTCAGCAAAAAAAAAATTTTACGTTTTTTTGAAAAAAAAGAGGTATAAAACCCCTTAAGGGTTTACGGGTTTCTTGTATAACATTCTCAAAACTACTCTCTGCTGAATGCTGAGTGTTTTGATCTGAGACCGATTCGTTACTGTCAGTTAAGTTGTTGATCTAAATTCTTGATAAGGCGTCTGCAACTACATTAGTTGTACCTGGCTTATAAATGACTTTTGAAGTGAAACTTTCTATGAAGGAGTACCAGCGTTTCATTTCAATATTAGGATTTTTATCAGAGATTGCAAAAGATAATGGTTGATGATCGGTTTGGATTTCAATTCCAATCACTCCGTATAAGTAGTTTCTTAGATTTTTAAGAGCCCATACTATGGCTAAAAGTTCCTTCTTATTAGTTGCATAAACTTGTTCCGTTTTAGTCAAGGTTTTTAAAATAAAAGTAATTGGTTTATCTTCTTGAGATAATACTGCACCAATCGCGACGTCCGAGGCGTCGGTGGTCAGGGTAAATTTTTTATTATAATCCGGTTGAACTAATTCTACTTGAGCAATGAGATTTTCTTTCAGCTCGTTAAAAGCTTTAATAGCTGGGTCATCCAGCTGAATTAACATTTTTGTTGACATTCTTTTTGAAATTTTGCCATAGAGGCTATAGAGGCGTATTTTAAAAATAAAATTTTCTATAATAGCCCGTAAGGCCTAAGAATATTTAAGGCCGAGTATTTTTTGGAAGCGGATATTTAATAATGGTGTCAATTTTTTCTGGGTCTGTCTTGATGACGTTATAAGATACGATGTATCCTAAAAAACTGGTTTCGCGTTTTAAAAACTTTGATTTTTCTAAAGAGATTTTCATGTTTGCCTTTAATAATATATTTATAATTTTGTTTAAGTCCTTATAATGTTGTTCAATCGAGTTTGAGAATATTATAATGTCGTCCATGTAGACATGACATGTTTTCCCTATTTGTTCTCTTAGGATGTAGTCCATTGCTCTCTGAAAAATTCTTGGTGCATTTGTTAGTCCGAATGGCATTCTTAAAAATTCGTATTTTCCATTATTTATTGAAAAGGATGTTTTTTCTACATCAGATTCTTTCATTAATATCTAATGAAAACCTGATTCTAAATCTATTGTTGCAAAATATCTTGCTTTTCCCAAATTAGATAGAATTACTGATGGGTCTTGCATTGGGTACCTGTCAGGTATGGTACTTTCATTTAATTTTTTATAGTCAATGACGAGTCTCAATTTACGGCTTCCGTCTTGATTTTCTCCTTTCTTTGGGGCTACCAGAACTGGTGAATTATAAGGGCTTCGACTTGGCCTTATATTTTCTTCTGCTAACATTCTACTGATTTCGCTATTCACCAAGTTGGTGACAGAAAAAGCGTACGGATATTGTTTCCCGTATATTGGCCTATCGTGAATAAGATTTATTTCCCCCTTTATGTCTGTTCGAAAAGGAATTTGCATATTTATCTTTGAATGCTCTTTTTCAATATAGAAAACTATTTTTTCCTTTAGTCCGTCTAATTGATCAGTACCTATATTGTTTATCTGTTGTTTGTCGGATAACTCAACGACGGCGGGCTTGAAATTTTTACATTTCAAACGATTTTTATTCATTCGATTTTTGACGGTAATTACTTCGTCGGCACTCTCAGGATTTTGAATTCCCAAGATATTTATATTTTTATTGACGGTATTTACTTCGTCGGCACTCGCAGGATTTTGAATTCCCAAGATATTTATATTTTTATTGACGGTATTGACTTTGTCGGCACTCTCAGGATTTTGAATTCCCAAGATATTGGTATTTTTATTGACGGTATTTACTTCGTCGGCATTCTCAGGATTTTGAATTCCAAAGCTTTTTTCACTATTTTCCACAAATAATGAATCTGTGTTTTCGCTATTTTTTTCATCAAAATATTTTTTTATAATAAATTCTTTTAACGGAAGAATATTATTTTCTTTAATTAAACTTATTTCATTTTTTTCCTCATTATCATAATATTTTAACTTTTCTGTTTTGCCTTTATATTCCAATACTCCCTTTTCTATATTAATTATAGCTCCAATATTTCTTAATAAATTAAATTCAGTTATCAGATCAGATTCTAATCCTTCGATTTCATAAAATAGTTGTCTTGGTTCAAATATATTTATAATATGGTAATACCTAATAATTGAATACCCATGAACTGTAGTTACCTTTTTGTATATTGATAACTCGTTTTTATTTTCGAAAATTCCCTTTTTTATATAACAAGCAGTGGCTCCTGTATCTATTAAAATCTTTAACTGCTTCTTGGTTTTTCGGTCTGTCCTATTTAAATAAGGCATTCCCCTGTAGGGGTCTGGTCTAAAAAATGATCATCGTTGATATTGTTTAATCTGGTTACTTTATTAGCTGGCTGATTTACTGTTCCATCTGGTTCCCTTTTCTGAGCTTGAGTTTGCTCTTTATTTTGATTAGCGCGATAGTAATTTGATCGATTATTATTTTGATAGTAATTATTATTGTATCTACCTCGATTATTATTTGCCTGCCAATTATTATTTGGCTTCCGATTGTAACTAGGTTTATTCTGGAGTTGAATCGATGGATCAACATCCATTGGCTCGACGGCTTGTAGCTTTTGATTGTTATTATGATTATCGTTTTGCCAAAAATTTCCCTTTTGTGGCCAATTATAATTCTGGTTATTACTCCAATTATTTCCCATTTTATTAGTATTATTGTTCTGTCGTTTTTGATCAAATCGTAAGTTGTTTCCCTGATATTTATTTTCATTTTTAAATCCATTAAACCTGTTTGCAAATTGAGCACGGCAATTGTTTGATTATAATTCTTGGACCTTTGCCAAAGCATTGGTTAAATCTGGTGGATTTAAGAGAAAAGAGTTTCTGAGATAGATCCATTTAGCCCAGATATAAAAATTCGTAAAGTATTGCTCCTTATTGTTTTGTTTGTTTCTTTGGCAATTACGCTGTCCTTTCCGTATATCATTATGGTTTTGTTTATTAGTAGAGTCATTATACCCGTTACTCGTAGAGTAAAAGGGTATACTAGATTCGTCGGAAAGTATGTAACAGGCAGAAGGAAGCGTTTCCGACCCCACAAAGTATATATATTCTTGATCAGGATCACTAGCCGAGTCGATCTAGCCATGTCCGTCTGTCCGTCTGTCCGTCTGTCCGTCTGTCCGTCTGTCCGGATGAACGCTGAGATCTCGGAAACTATGGGAGCTAGGCTATTGAGATTTGGCGTGCAGATTCCTGAGCTTCCTACGCAGCGCAAGTTTGTTTCAGTAGACTGCCACGCCCACTCTAACGCCCACAAACCGCCCAAAACTGTGGCTCCTACAGTTTTGATGCTAGATAGAAAATTTTAACTGAAATGTAATGTTCTCATCAATACCTATCGATTGACCCAAAAAAAAATTTGCCACGCCCACTTTAACGCCCACAAACCGCAAAACCCTGTGACGCCCACAATTTTCATGCTAGATAAAAAATTTTAACTGAAATGTATTGGTCTCGTCAATACCTATCGATTGATCCAAAAAAAAATTTGCCACGCCCACTTTAACGCCCACAAACCGCAAAACCCTGTGACGCCCACAATTTTCATGCTAGATAAAAAATTTTACCTGAAATGTATTGGTCTCGTCAATACCTATCGATTGATCCAAAAAAAAATTTGCCACGCCCACTCTAACGCCCATAACGCTTAAATCTGTATACCGCCGGTAGGTGGCGCATTTTAATCTCGCTTTGCTGCTTGCATATCTCCATTTAGCTGAGTAACGGGTATCTGATAGTCGAGGTACTCGACTATAGCGTTCTCCCTTGTTTTTTATTCACTTCATTATAGTATTCTGTAACTGTCATTCGTCCCTGCCTGAGGATACTTAGTTCCGACTCGAGAATATGTATTGGTCGTTTATAGCTATATATAAAGTCCAATCTAGATAAGATTGGTAAGAGCATCATGGGCAACTCCAAAAATTTTATTTCGTAAAATTGTTAAGGCAAAAATATATAGTTCACTTTGAATTTTATAGAGACTCATTACAGTTTCTGCGGCTTCCCTCCAACCTACATATTGTGTTTGTTCCCCCGTGAATTTTGGTAAAGATTTTACTACTTCAAGTGATGTATCCCATTTTATAGTTGGGTCGATTATTTGTATTTTATAATCCTCCACAGTGTTTGCATCTGTGGCTAACTCTTCTTCTAAACCTTCTATTTTCCTGCTCACTTCATTTAATTGAACATTAATTCCAATCTATTTATTAATTCCACTGTTAAGCCGCCTGCTGTGGCTATACTACCTGCCGAAAATTTTGGTGCTGAGCCTCCGGTAGCCATTGTTAAATTTATTTCAGCAAAGCTATTTACGAAATCTTCCAGATTGTTTCTCGATATTTATACCCGTTACTCGTAGAGTAAAAGGGTATACTAGATTCGTCGGAAAGTATGTAACAGGCAGAAGGAAGCGTTTCCGACCCCACAAAGTATATATATTCTTGATCAGGATCACTAGCCGAGTCGATCTAGCCATGTCCGTCTGTCCGTCTGTCCGTCTGTCCGGATGAACGCTGAGATCTCGGAAACTATGGGAGCTAGGCTATTGAGATTTGGCGTGCAGATTCCTGAGCTTCTTACGCAGCGCAAGTTTGTTTCAGCACAGTGCCACGCCCACTCTAACGCCCACAAACCGCCCAAAACTGTGGCTCCTACAGTTTTGATGCTAGAATAAAAATTTTAACTGAAATGTATTGTTCTCATCAATACCTATCGATTGACCCAAAAAAAAGTTTGCCACGCCTACTTTAACGCCCACAAACCGCGAAAATCTGTGACGCCCACAATTTTCATGCTAGATAAAAAATTTTAACTGAAATGTATTGGTGTCGTCGATACCTATCGATTGATCCAAAAAAAATTTGCCACGCCCACTCTAACGCCCATAACGCTTAAATCTGTATACCGCCGGTAGGTGGCGCATTTTAATCTCGCTTTGCTGCTTGCATATCTCCATTTAGCTGAGTAACGGGTATCTGATAGTCGAGGTACTCGACTATAGCGTTCTTCCTTGTTTTTTTATTAAATCGCGAATCCATCTTACTTTTATCAATTTTTAAATCTTATATTATTTTGTCTTAAATTCCCTGATCTTAGATTATAATCTTTAATTTTTATACCCGTTACTCGTAGAGTAAAAGGGTATACTAGATTCGTCGGAAAGTATGTAACAGGCAGAAGGAAGCGTTTCCGACCCCATAAAGTATATATATTCTTGATCAGGATCACTAGCCGAGTCGATCTAGCCATGTCCGTCTGTCCGTCTGTCCGTATGAACGCTGAGATCTCGGAAACTATGAGAGTTACAATACTGGGATTAGGCACGCAGATGCCTGAGATTCTTGCGCAGCGCAAGTTTGTTTCAGTAGAGTGCTACGCCCACTCTAACGCCCACAAACCGCCCAAACCTGTGGCTCCTACAGTTTTGATGCTAGAATAAAAATTTTAACTGAAATGTATTGTTCTCATCAATACCTATCGATTGACCCAAAAAAAAGTTTGCCACGCCCACTTTAACGCCCACAAACCGCGAAAATCTGTGACGCCCACAATTTTCATGCTAGATAAAAAATTTTAACTGAAATGTATTGGTGTCGTCGATACCTATCGATTGATCCAAAAAAAATTTGCCACGCCCACTCTAACGCCCATAACGCTTAAATCTGTATACCGCCGGTAGGTGGCGCATTTTAATCTCGCTTTGCTGCTTGCATATCTCCATTTAGCTGAGTAACGGGTATCTGATAGTCGAGGTACTCGACTATAGCGTTCTTCCTTGTTTTTTTATTAAATCGCGAATCCATCTTACTTTTATCAATTTTTAAATCTTATATTATTTTGTCTTAAATTCCCTGATCTTAGATTATAATCTTTAATTTTTATACCCGTTACTCGTAGAGTAAAAGGGTATACTAGATTCGTCGGAAAGTATGTAACAGGCAGAAGGAAGCGTTTCCGACCCCATAAAGTATATATATTCTTGATCAGGATCACTAGCCGAGTCGATCTAGCCATGTCCGTCTGTCCGTCTGTCCGTATGAACGCTGAGATCTCGGAAACTATGAGAGTTACAATACTGGGATTAGGCACGCAGATTCCTGAGATTCTTGCGCAGCGCAAGTTTGTTTCAGTAGAGTGCTACGCCCACTCTAACGCCCACAAACCGCCCAAACCTGTGGCTCCTACAGTTTTGATGCTAGATAGAAAATTTTAACTGAAATGTATTGTTCTCATCAATACCTATCGATTGACCCAAAAAAAGTTTGCCACGCCCACTTTAACGCCCACAAACCGCGAAAACCTGTGACGCCCACAATTTTCATGCTAGATAAAAAATTTTAACTGAAATGTATTGTTCTCATCAATACCTATCGATTGGTCCAAAAAAAGTTTGCCACGCCCACTTAACCGCCCACAAACCGCGAAAACCTGTGACGCCCACAATTTTCATGCTAGATAAACAAATTTAACTGAAATGTATTGGTCTCGTCAATACCTATCGATTGGTCCAAAAAAAATTTGCCACGCCCACTTTAACGCCCATAACGCTTAAATCTGTATTCCGCCGGTAGGTGGCGCATTTTAATCTCGCTTTGCTACTTGCATATCTCTATTTAGCTGAGTAACGGGTATCTGATAGTCGAGGTACTCGACTATAGTGATCTTCCTTGTTTTATTATTGAAAATTAATTTCTCACGAGACTGTCCCGATGGGGTCTTCCTTCTGTGAGGTTGTGGGTTGATCTTCCTTCCTGGATTCAGTATAAATTATTGGCGATAGAATGCCCTTCCTTCCTTCTTTAATTTTTCCTGTTTCAGCGAGTTGTGATTTTGTTGTTGTTGTTGTAAGAGCTGGTTTGTTTAACTGTTTTTGTTTCGTGCGTTTCTGGTTTTGCTTTATTTTGTGTTCTTGTATTTTTTTTATTTAAGATTTTGGTCCACCTTTTTTTAAAGTTCACCTTTAAATGGATTATTTCATTTTTTAATTTCCATTTAATTATTGTTAACGACTGTCACTTTGTTGTGTTGTTTGGTGGCTTTTTTAATTTCTCCACTAGAAATGTTGAAATGTTGGCCGCGCGAGCTCCGTTTGTATTTAACTTTTTTTTCATTAAATAATTTTTGGAACTTTTTATTTAACGCGGCCCCACGTTGGGCGTTAATTAAATTCGTCGATAGTAGATGAATTAAAAAAAATCATTTTTTATTTTTAAAACTCGGGTGATAAACCTTTATTCTTAAACACAATTAATACAAGACACTTTTTAAAAATTGTGAACCGATCGTGGTCTCGGATAAAATAGGACTGGCTCTTAATTCTAAAAAATTATCCAATTAACCTCGGCCAGAAGCTTTCCTTTTCTTAAGCTTCCAGAACTTTAATTTTTGTTTAAAATAAAAGCTTATGCTGAAACTGTCGCATCTCGTTGTGAAATGAAATTATGCTGACCGATGCAATTTGATTGAAAATCGGAACGCAATATGTTCTGAACTTTGAACGCAAACAGGACTTTAAAAAAAAGACAGAACAAATAGTTTTTTCGGCAAAATCAATTTATTTTATTCAAAATAGTCTCCTTCTGGTTTAATACAGCGTTTTGCATACTGGCGGTATGGCCGCTAGTATGCCTGTGCAAGGCTTTTGAAAGGCCTCCACGTCTGCATAACGCTTTCCTTTCATCAGCAAATGCATTTTTCCGAAAAGGTAGAGGTCGCACGGTGCCATATCAGGTGAATACGGGGAGTGGTTGATGATTAAAATTTTTGGTTAAATAGTCGGACACAAGCGTCGATCGATGAGACGGCGCATTATCGTGCAACAAACGCCAACTTCCATCTTCGCGATATTCGGGCCGAACACGTCGAATACGGCGCACCAAACGCTTCAAAACTCCAAGGTAGAATACCGCATTATCGTTTTGGCCGGGTGGAACAAATTCTTTGTGGACAATACCCTTGGAATCATAAAAACAAATCAGCATTGTCTTTACTTTTGACTTCTCCAGGCGCGATTTTTTGGGTTTCGGCTCGGCCGGCGCCTTTCATTCAGCACTCTGGCGTTTCGTTTCGGGATCATATTGAAAACACCACGTTTCGTCACCAGTCACAATCTTGTAAAGGAAGTTCGGGTCTTTTTTTGCCTCTTTAATGATGTCCTTCGAATGTTGAATTCTGAGCAATTTTTGGACGTCAGTCAATTTGTGCGGAACAAACCGTGCACACACCTTTTGTAAGCCCAAATGTTCGGTCAAAATGCGATAAATCGATGTTTTGGAGATGTTCAATTCTATTTCCATGAATTTCAATGATGATTTCGGCTGCTTTTTTATGAATTCACGCACAGTTTCGATGGAAATTTCGGTGATCACGGATTTTGGTTGGCCCACATGTTCATCGTCATTTATGTCCTCACGACCACTTTGAAAACGTTGAAACCACTCGTGCACTCTGCTACGGGATAGGCAATCATCGCCATAAACTTGTTGCATCAATTGAAACGTTTCGGTAAAAGTTTTACCAATTTTAAAACAAAATTTAATATTGGCTCTTTGTTCGAAGCTCATTTTCGCACCGATGACAAAAACATACTGACACTTAAGACGCAATAACCTCACTTCCAATAGATTAAATGTCATGAAATTTTTACTGGAAGTCGATAAACGATAGCAGATTGTAACGTACTAGTTGACATATAGATGGCGCTACTAGAGGGCGCTAGATTAAAAAAGTCCTGTTTACTTTGGAACTCACCTTGTAGAGACGATTATTGTTTTAAATGGGCACTAATATCGGCTTTTGTGAAATTTCCTTATCATAAGAATCGACCCAATCAATATAAACGTACAGGCATTTACACGTTGGGTCGGATATAATAAATATAAATAATAAATCGTTAAATTTTAGTGGGTTAAAATTTCCCACACCGATCGACAGCATAAAAATATTTGAAGAAAACAATCCTGAAATTAGTGTAACTGTGTTGGGTGTAGACAGCGATGAAAAGACAATCATCGGCCCATATTATTTAACTAATAATAAAACTAGCAACGTCTTACACACTATATATCTACTACTTCTCGAGAAGGATGACAAATATCACTATGCTTGGATTAAAAAAAGTTCCAAGTAAGTATTAAATTACAAAATTAAAAAAAAAAATTATATATATTTATTTGCTTCTCCATTAGATTACTTCGCAAACAAATAACGAAAAGTACGACGAAGATTCTTCTATGCAATGGCTGCTTTCAACATTTCGACGATAGCGACAAACTGGAACGACGTATTATGGAGTGTAATAGAATTATAACTGAGATTTTAAGATTTAAAAATTTTAAAAATCAATTAGATGTTCCTTTTGTAGCATATGCTGATTTTGAGTGTATTTTAGAAGGGATGGATCTGAAAACTTCGGATAACGTAGATTTAATTCAAAAGCATATACCGTATGCATATAGCTATTATATATAAATATAATATATATATATATAAAGTGTTCATTTGACAATAGTTTGGATATATATCGAATATATAATGGTGAAGATTGTGCAGCACATTTTGTTGACAGCATATATAACGATTGTTTAATGTTATATCAAAATTACTTAAATGTAACGATACCGTTATATCCGCTATCAATGGAGCAACAAAAAATAATTGACATAGAACAAAATTGTAGTATATGCGGTAATTTATTCACTGATCAATCTAAAAGAGTTCTAGATCATTGTCACTTAACAGGCAAATATAGAGGTGTAGCTCATAATAATTGCAATATAAATTATAAATTAGCAACATTTTTCCCAATATTTTTCCATAATCTCTCTGCATACTATGCTCAATTAATTGTGAAAGAATTAATTAAAATTCCTTGTGAAATTTCTATAACTCCGCTAAACAAAGAGTTTTATATTTCGATCTCAAAGAAAATTTATATAAATCCCAATGCAATGTTAGAACTTATGTCTTATGTCTTCCAGTTTAGACAGCTTAGATTTAAAAGAAGAAAATCTAATAACACAATAAAGTCATTTTTCACGGACTCGAACAAATTTCAAATGGTTAAACGTAAAGGCATATTTCCGCATAGCTATTTAAATTCAGTTGAACGCTTGTCAGATACACAATTACCGTCGCGCGAAAATTTTTATAATCAATTAACTGATAGACACTGTTCTGAAGAGAGTTATCAGCACGCTCAAAACGTTTGGAATGCCTTCGAGTGTGCAAATTTATTAGATTATTTATTGTTATATTTGAAGGTAGATATGCTGTTGCTATGTGATGTCTTTAAGAATTTTAGAAAAGTATGTAAAAAAATTTATAATTTAGATCCTTGTCAATATTATACAACTCCTGGTCTATCATGGGATGCTATGTTGAAGACAACTAAAATTGAACTCGAACTACTCACAGATATTGATATGTATAATTTTATAATGAAAGGTATTAGAGGCGGTCTTGTTCAATGTAGTAAACGCCATTCTATTGCAAATAACAAATATCTAAATAACGATTACGACTGTGAGAAAGAATCAAATTATATTGTATACTTAGATGTTAATAATTTATATGGGTATGCTATGTCACAAGCTATTCCCTATTAAAATTTTAAATGGCTAGAGAAAACAGAAGAGGGAAATTTTGAAAATTTTGATTTCAACACGTGATGATCAATCAATTGGTTATATTTTAGAGGTAGATTTGGAATACACTGAAAACTTACACAGCCAGCACAATGATTTACCATTTTGTTCGCAAAACAAAAAAATGAAAATATGCAACAATCAAAATTGATTGCAGACTTGACAAACAAATATAATTATATAATTCACTATAGAAATTTACAGCAATGTCTTCGGCATGGACTGATTTTAAAAAAAATTCATGGAATATTACAATTTGATCAATCTGATTGGCTTAAAAAATATATTGATTGCAGCAATCATCACAGAACATTGGCTGTTAATGATTTTGAAAAGAATTTATCAAACTGCTAAACAATGCAGTCTATGGCAAGACTATGGAGAATGTTGACAAGAGGAAATCAATTAAATTAGTGTCCAGGTGGGAGAGTGATGGTAAAAAATTGGGAGCTAGGGCACTTATCTCAAAATTTAATTTTAAGAATATATTACAATTAGCCGATGATTTCTTTGCAATTCAAATGAAAAAAGTGCATGTTCTCTATGATAAGCCTGTCTATATTGGCTTCACCGTTCTATCAATTAATTATCAAAATTTAAAATGTACAATTTTCACTATGACTATATGAAGCCGAAATATCAAGAAAATATCAATTTAATGTATATGGATACTGATTCTTTTATCTATGATATTAAGACTATAGATTTTTATGATGACATTCGTTTTAAAATTGATCAGCATTTCGATACTTCAGAATATGATAAAGATAATGTTTTTAAATAACCATTGATATACAAAAAAAACTTAGGTATGATGAAAGATGAATGCAGGGGGAATATAATACAAGAATTAATTGGGCTCAGAGCTAAAATGTATTCAATACAAATCTCTAACATAAATAATGCTGAAACAACGGAGATCAAAAAAATTAAAGGAGTAAAGCCGAGTGTGACGTCAAAATTAACTATTAACGATTTTCGAGATTGGTTGTATAAAAAAATAAAGCAAGTTGGAACAATGTACCTATTTAAATCGAAATTACATCAAATTTATACGCAAGAGTATACAAAAGTCACCCTAAACTATTTAGATGATAAGCGCTATATAAAAGAGAATAATATAGACACACTTGCATGGGGTCATTTTTTTTTTGTTATGCAAATATATTACATTTTTCTTTCGAAATAAAAATTTTAAGCATAAATGACCACAGTTATATGTATTGAATTTTTGCTCATTTCTATAGTTATATTCAATGGGTGGTTTTAAATATTTCACAATTTCAATGGGCGGTTGCAAATCATCAAAACTATCATAGTATTCTTTATAAGTTCTATTCTTGAAATATGCTACCCAATGCGTGCCACTACCACTTTCGTTACCTAAATTTATTAGCCCACATTCGTTGGTCCATGGTTTCTTGGGGAGACGATCACGCATAAAAACACCACGAAAGTGTCTAATATGCTGTTTACCAAAATCAATTAAATCAATATCGGTAAGTGCTTGTTTGGGTAGCATATCTATGAGTTTTTTGCTGAATATGGCTTATAAAATAGTCCATAGCTTTTCTTATATGGCTTCAGGAAAAGTCCTTTTCCCATCGCAATTGATTCCATATAGCGGTTATGACGTGTCGCTTCGGCTAATTGTTCTTTACCATTTTTGACAGCGTTTATTGCTTTAGCAACAGCAGATCCACCACTAGCAAGACCAACAAGTGCACCAAGTGCAGTCAATATTGGTATCAACTGTAGGAATCCACCAATTTTTGGTAATGGTATCACCCTCGGAATATTGGAGATATTGTTCGCTAGACCTAGTCGACCTGGTCGTCGTCGTTGACCTCGTTGAAAACTTGGTGGGATTGATTGTTGAGATATTTGAATTGCTTCATCGATACTCGTAGGTTTTCTTCGTTTCAAAATTCGTCTCGTTTGGCTCACATTGCTTGGGAATGATTTTTTTTTTGTTTGTCGATGACGTAGACGTTGTTTTTTATTACTAGCTGATTTCCACTTACGTTGACGTCGACGAGATTTGTTCTTACTTTTGTTTTCATAGCGTTTGTCACAATCCAAGCAGCAGAACGTTCTTTTACGCTCTTTCAGCTAATATATCATCGGCCTGATGACGATTTTTCAAGTCTTTGAATTGTGAATATGCAATATCGTGCTCTCGACACGCTGCATCTAGCGGATTACTCCCTTTGTCTCCACGTTTCAAGCGCTCCGCAAGTTTTATGCCTGGTCCACAAAATTGATATCCTGGCAAATGAAGTTCAATTACCTGTCACCAGGTAATCAAGTTGTTAACGAATCCACTACCAATTCGTTACTGATATTTATTTATTTAATTGAATTATTACAATTATGTATTTGCATTTCTTTGTTTTTTTTTTTTATTAAAAAAAGCTTAAGTATATACATGAATATAAGTGGTAGAAGAAGAGAAGAGGTAGAAACGTTCCGATCCCGCGGGACTGCCGCAAAGCTATACTTCGCGGGTCGGGTGGCGGTCAGGTTGCCGCTCGTCCTTATGACTCGATGCGTCGACTCCGTTCTTGACGCCTTAGCTCCTTTAGGATGCCAGCGGCCATTTTGGCTATCGCGTCTCATATGCTTTGGTTTTCCAGCATGCAACTGATCACGTTGTCCGCTGTCAGGTTATAAACGGTTGTCGTTTCAGCTTCGGCTCGGTACCTAGCGTATAGGGGGCAGATGAATAGCGCGTGCTCCGCGTCTTCGATGCTTCCTGTGCCGCAGTGGTCGCAGTAGGGGCTCGTGGTTAAACCTATGCAGGTATTCCTTGAAGCATCCGTGCCCGGAGATCATCTGCATGAGGTAGAAGTCTACCTGTCCGTGTCGTCTCTGCAGCCAGAAGGCTAGACTGGGAATTAGCCTGTGCGTCCACCGCCCTGTGATCGCATTGTTCCACCTCCTTTGCCATGCCTCGATCGTGTTGCTGCTCCCAGTTCTTCATTCTGCCGCCAGCAGGTCTATCGGTATGGTACCGGCTACCACTAGCGCGGCTTCATCGGATACCGTGCAGAAGCTGTGGTGATGCGCAGTGCGCAGCGTCTGTAAACAGCTTTGCACTGGCGGCTGTAGGTGCGTCTTAAACGATAGCCTGTGGTCGATCAGTACTCCAAGATACTTGATTGAGGCGCTTGTTTCTATTGGAGTTGATCCGAGTCGTATTGTGGCCTTCTCCACAGTCTTCCTGCTGCTTATGAGCACTGCCTCCGTTTTGTGCTCGGCGACTGCTAACCCGTAGTCTGCGAGTCAGCACATGAGGGTGTCTATCGAGAGGCTGCACCTATCCGTGATCTCTTCGAGGGTTTTCGCTACCGTTACCAGCGCTATGTCGTCCGCAAATCCCACCACAGTGCATCCTTTGGGTAGTACCAGCCGTAGGATCCCGTCGTACATGACGTTCCACAGTATCGGGCCCAGGACTGAGCCTTGAGGTACTCCTCCTGTCACCAGGTACTCGTGCTCTCCGACATCAGAGGAATATGTGAGCACTCTGTCCTTGAAGTAGTCCGCTACGAGGTCGATCAGGTAATTCGAGATTCCCATGCGATGAAGTGCCTGCAGGACAAGGTTTCAGTTGGCAGAGTTGAAGGCATTCTTGACGTCCAGGGTGCAGACGAGGCAGTACTCTTTTGAGCCACCTAGCCACCTTTCTCCTTCGATTCCGTTAGCAGCCAGTTGGGAGACCAGTTGTATCGCGTCAATGGTGCTTCTTTTTCTCCGGAAGCCAAACTGGTGGTCCGATAGCGCTCTAAGTTGGTCGAGTTCTTTCTCGAGGTGGGTGCAGATTATGCGCTCGAATATCTTCCCTGTTGTATTAAGCATACGTAGGGGTCTGTATGACGATGCGTCGTCGTTCAGCTTGCCCGGTTTTGGGATAAACACCAATCTTTGACGCTTCCAACATATGGGGAAGGTTCGTTGCGTGAGACACATGTTGTACATCTCCGTGAATATACCCGGGTAGTTTTCCACCAATGTGTGCAGTGCAGCATTGGGAATGCAGTCGGGGCCAGGGGCTTTTTCGATTTTGGTTTTCCTTAGCGCAGCCAGGACTTCGGCTTCGCTGGTTAGAACAGTATCGCCTTCCCCGGTAGCTTGTCAAGTAAGGGGCGGCTGGGTGGGGAACAAAGTGGACACTACATGGCCAAGCTGTAAGTGGCCGGTAGGGGTCGGCTGTCTGTTGAGCTTACCCATGACCATCCTCTATGCTGACCCGAATGGTTCTGCATCCGCCGCTTCGCACAGCTCCTGGAAGCATCTGGCCTTGCTAGCTTTGATCGCGTTCTTCAGGACCTTTCTCTTGGCTCTGTAGGTTGTTTCCCTTAGCTCCTGGTTTCCGCGTCCTCTGTTTCTCTGACACCTGCGCCGGGCCGCTATGCAGTCTCTCCTCGCGCAGCCTATCTCCTATTTCCACCATGGTGCTGGTCTTCGCCCGTTACAACCTTTCGTGGCCTTCTCCATAGATGCATCGCACGCCTCCTTCACTCTATCGGCTATGTTCCTCGCGCATGCGTTAGCGTCTCCTGTAACGCAGACGCCTTCCATGTGTGCTAGGAGGGACACTGTGTTAAGGGTATGCGCTTTGTAGGTTGTTTGGCGGCTGCTTGGAGCGGGCAGTCTGGGGCTTGTCTGGGTGATGATCAGGGCGTGGTCGCTGTGGGTGTATATGTCTGACACCTTCCATACTTAGTTGCGTGCCAGTTCAGGAACAGCGAAGGTCAGGTCGATAGTTGACTCCCGACCTGAGTTGCTGAAGGTCGGTCTATTACCTTCGTTGAGTAGGCATACGTTTAGCGAAGCCACTGCCTCAAGGAGGATGGTTCCCCGCTGCGTCGTACTTGTGCTGACCCATGTTGTGGACCATGCGTTGAAATCGCCTGCGATGAGGACAGGGGACCTACCGCGTGCGTAGTCAGCGATCTCCTGCATTATTGTTCTGAACTTGCTAATGTGTACGCTCGGGGCTATGTACCAGCTGTAGAATGTTATCCCTTTGATCTGCGCTCTGGTGTATCCCGTCCTGGAAGCCCTTTGCGATAGGTGGTAGGTAGGTCCAGGGGGCTGCCCGCAGCTCCATATTGCTGCTCTGCCGTCCGAACTACGTTGCTATACGCCTTCATGTTTGTCCTTGTAGGGCTCGCTGAGTATTGCTACCTCAGCCTGCTGCTCGATGACCGTCTGTGTTAGCAGGTCCTGCGCCGCTCTGCAATGGTTAAGGTTTATCTGTAGGACCTTAACCATTCTGTTTATCGTGCATGGCTCTCCGGTACTCAGGGCACGCACTGCTGAGGGTCAAGTGTTCGGCCTCTCCTACAGATTTTCCGCTTCTTGTGCAGATGATGCATTTTGGTTTGCCCTGGGTACAAGTTTTATACTTGTGGCCATCCTTGCCACATCTAAAGCTGGATTGCTGCGTGTTTTTGGCTATTGCCTCTGACGCTGGGCATCTGGCAGACATGTGGCCTAATCCCATGCATTTGTAGCATCGCCTGGGCTCCATTTTCTGTCTTATGCGGCAGACGACCCATCCAACCCTGATTTTCCCCTTGTCGAGGATCCGCTGCGCATGCTCAGGTCTGAGGTGGACCGTCGCCGTTTGGGTTCCGCCATACGGCTTCCGCATCCTAGGTGCAGCGCCCACCGGGACGTCGCACTCCTCCTCAGCGTAAACTGCCTGTAATACCTCCTCGCAGGTGGTCATTTCGTCCAGGTCGCGAATTTCCACTTGCACCGTGTCCTCCAGCATAGCCACTTCGGCTTTGCCGCTGAAGGCGGACTTGATGACTGTGTGCAGTTTCTGCGTGGCTGGGTCTGAGGGTTTCTGCATCTTGAGTAGCAGACTCCCATTGGCTGACCTGCGTAAGCCTTGCGCACCATCCTTAAGCCCCTGAAGGGTAGGCTCGGTTTTGACCAGCTTGAGCATGTCTGCGTACGATCCTTCGCTGCATTTGATAAGGATAGCGTCAAAGCGCTGATTCCTGCGCTTCGCGGTTCGGTTCACGTGGTCTTCGCTTTCCCCATTACTCGCTGCAGTCACGTGGGGCTTCTTGGTTTTGGGTCTCACCTGCTGCCAGGGCGGGTTTCTCGGCGCGACCCTGCCTGGGTTCCCCGCGCCAGTATGCGTTCTCTTTACGCTGGTGCCTTCTTGCCGTGGGGCAAGGAGCGATGGTGTTGTCTGCTGGGTTGCCCTGGCTCGGATTCATCCAGCGTCGCACTGATCTCGCTTTGCAGCTTCTTTATAGCATGCAATGAGTCGATCGTGGCCTGTGTGACATGGCGGACGACCTTCTTGTTGTTGCTCTTTGTGTCCGTGAACTGCGCGATCATTTCGTCGAGCATCTTGCCCAGCTCATCGGTGAGAGCTGCGGCGCTTTTCTGCACCCGCTCCTTCTTGTGGGCTCCATCAATCGCCTCTTCAGGGCTGGTTGGTTCCCGACTTCTCTTCGGGGTGGCTTGCTCATCCTCGTTACTGCCGAAGTTGAACATTGGCCCAGTCACTTTGGGAGGCGCTGACACTGGGTGGGCATCGGGAGCCGGCTCCATCCCCGTTGGCGACCGCTGCACCTTCTGTTTCATCATCTGAAACTTCTTTAGCAGCTCTTCTTCTGCCCTGGCAACTGCAAAAGCCTGGGTCTCGTCATGTCCGGACGATTTCCCCTCGGTGAGCCGGGATTTCCCCCGGTTACTGCCTGATGGGAGCTATACCGCTCCGGCTCGGTCCCCAGAGCCCCGTTTGAGCTGGCGCCGCTATCGCGGTGGGGTTGGAAATTGGCCGGAAATATATGTGGCGCTCTGGAGTGGAGCGTTTCTGTATGTGTGCGGGAGAGTGAGGATCCCCCCTTCTGTCCACCAAGCTTGGCCAGCCTTTGCAAACGTAGCAGTGTGGTTTGTTGGCTGGGTAGCACCTTCCTGTCGCGTCTGTGGTACGTACCTGCAACCTAAGATGTCCCGCACTAATCAAACTCATTTTTAGGTATTAAACACGGTTTACAACGACCAAAAACTCGATATATTGGCGATCGATGTTCAGGTCAACTTGACTGGGTGAGTGTTCACCAGGATGCATTTCTGTATGTGTGTGTGTTCGTATATGTTTGTTTTATGACTATTCTGTTTCGATGACATTCGTATATTAAACAAAAACGAAATATATACTCAAATATTTATAGTATTTTCATTAATAGTTGCAAAAATTTGTTCAATAAAACAACAACAACTACAACAATAGCAATAACAAAATGCGATTTATAAAACAAACCAGACAAATTAAAGTTCGAAATGTCGATCAAATTTGTGGTGAGGGGGATAGGAGCGGAAAAATTACACATAGCCCCTTATTACCGAATTCGATACGCGCTCTAATTGTGGGACCATCTAATTGTGGAAAGACAAACGTAATGATAAGTTTAATCGAAAGTCCCAATGGACTTAAATTTCAAAATATATACATTTATTCAAAATCGCTGTATCAGCCCAAGTATCAATATTTAATGAAATTAATTAAACCAATTAAGGGGATACACATGTTCACGTTTTCAGACAAGGATAAAGTCGTTAGTCCAGAAAGCGCTAGACCACACTCAATTATGATATTTGAAGACGTAATCTGTGATAAGCAAACAGCAATAAGAGATTATTTTTGTATGGGCCGCCACAAACACATAGACTCCTTCTATCTATGTCAAACTTATACAAAAGTACCAAAACATTTAATACGTGACAACGCTAATTTGATTATAATTTTTAAACAAGATGAAATGAATATTAAACATATTTACAATGATCATGTTATAGGCGATATGACTTTTAAGCAATTTATAAAAATTTGTGAGGAATGCTGGAAGCAAAAATATGCATTTGTTTTCATAAGTAAAGATAATGATGTTGATAAAGGACGATATAGAAAAGGATTCGATAGTTTTATACATCTATAAAAACACACACAGCTCTCGATCAGCTCTGGATCAGCTCGGTATCAGCTTTGGATCAGCTCTGGATCAGCTCAGCATCAGCTTTGGATCAGCTCCGTATCAGCTATATATATATATATATATATATATATATTTTACTAGTAAATAATTGGATTTTAAACCAACAACAACAACAATAACAACAACAACAGCAGCAATGGTGAAATCAATAAATAAGTCTAAAATGTTGGACGATCTGGTTCAAACCAGATTGTTGTTGACACAGAAATTGAAGAGCATGAAGTCGAACGAAATGGATCGAATTAATATGCTGGAAAATACCTTTAAACCAATTACAAAACTTTTGAATGTGACTGCAGAAAATTTTCTAAAAAATAACAAGAAGGCGCATAAACACAACGTTGAGAATCCGACTAAGCCGAACTACAACAACAATAAGCGTGAACTGATAAAATATGATGATCATCATCAGCATCGAGGTCGTCGTCGAGAAGGACAACAACAGCAGCAGCAGCAGCAACAACATGTTGAAATGCTTAAACACAAAAGACGATACTCTCCAAAGAGGGTTATGCGAAGAAGACTAGACACCCACGAGAACGACAACGACGGGGATAAAAGTGCTGCTGCTGCTGCTAACAATGACAATGATGATGTTGATGTGTTTGTTATGGAATTTAATCGTCCGCAAATAACGAGTTTTCCAATAACCAACAACAACAACAACCCACCCGACTTGATAGATACTTCCAACAATATACTATCAAACTATACTTCATTTTTAGATAGTCAAAGAGCAAAATACACTAATTTATTAGAAAACACTCCTGCACACAACGGCAACGACGACAACAATGCAGTAGTTGGTAGTAGTACATCTGCTGCTCTCCCTCTCCCTCCTGCTCCCCCCTGCCCCCACAGCTCTTCTTGCTGCTGCTGCTGTTGATGTTGATGAAGATCATTACGATATAAAATTAGGTCTTTTTAAAAATCTCAAACGTAATGCTAACATGGAGAATTTTTCTTTAGCAGCAGTCCAGCCTAATAACAAGAGATTTAAATTACCTTTTAATCTGCTACAAAGAGATTCTATGCTTGAAAAAAGTCGTAAGGTCAATGGACCTAAATTTCGTAGATTTAAAAAATAACACAGCACAGACATCGTCGTCGTCGTCGTCGTCG
Source organism: Drosophila suzukii (assembly GCF_043229965.1). Classification (NCBI taxonomy): domain Eukaryota; kingdom Metazoa; phylum Arthropoda; class Insecta; order Diptera; family Drosophilidae; genus Drosophila; species Drosophila suzukii. The sequence goes on from NC_092082.1 coordinate 55,775,541, forward strand.
TCGAACACTATAAATTTTGCGCCAAGACCACACACACTCAAAAAACAAAGTGCTCACACAGAAAATTTATCTCTGCCTCAGTCTTCTTCTTCTTCCTCTAATAAGAGATGAGAAAAGTTTTTTGATAAATGGTCCCAGATATCCCAGATATAACAAGACAATGTCGATTTAGCGTCGCTTGTGAACGGTTGTGTTTACTCTTGTGCTCTGAATTTTTGTCTATTCTGTGATTTTTTGCGAGTGTTTTGTGTTTGTTTATTAACAAAGCTTAGTCTAACCGCTGGGTTAGTGTGTTTAGTGTTTTTTACTAGATCTCCCAGTGATTATAGTTATTTTAACATTTTAGTTAGATTTGTTTAATCTCCTAGCTTTGTTAGTGTAATTCTTATACTCACTAAACTTGCTAAAACTCTTTGATTCTCACTCTCTCTCCCGCTCTATATTACAACTGTAACTTAAACTCTCTCTGAACCTGCCAAATTTCTGGTAGACTTTTGGTGTGCTATTCTCTTGCCTCTTACTCTCTCTCTCTCTTGCTTGCTTTACATTGTAACTGTTCCTGCGTAAAGTTGTCAGTGTCCCACAAGCAACGCTCAATCGATAGAAGATTTTTTCTCTTGTGCTCTCTTACATTTAAATTATTACGCGATCTCGCGCTCTTATTTTTTTTTCTTCGTTTTTTTTTGTGTGTTGTGCCTTTGTGGTTTTGGAATTTGGTCCCAGTGCCAAATTTACTCGAGGTATTTTTCATATATTATTTTATTTTATTTAATTTCCTTAAAATGGCTCTGGTCTGCTCTAAGAAAAATTGTACTCTTTCGTCTTCAACTAAAGACCCTTTTATTTTCTGCTGGTTCTGCGAGTCGATAATGCACGTTAAATGCGCAGGATTTACTGGTAGAGTCAAAGACTTTATTGATCAGAATTCTGGACTCATGTGGTCATGTGAATCCTGCAAGGAAATGGTTGTTGAGATAAGCGGCTTTATGAAGCAGACTCGAGACAGCCTTTTGAATCTCTCTGGTGCTTTTAAACAGCTCAATGAGGGGTTCAATTCCGTTTGTGCCCAATTTAATAATAAAAAATTACTAACTGAGTCGCCTAAACGTAAAAAAACCAGCTTAGCGGCAGTTAATACGGTCACGGTATCCACCCCAAATCCGAACTTGGTGGCTGCAGCAGTCTCTGTTGACACTGTGGTAAGAGAACCCACTGCGCCTATGGATACAGCTGTTTTTGGTGAAGTCACTGCTTCTCGAAGTCGGGTGGTAAAAAACCTTCAGTGCCGGCTACGGTGCCGACCGTACCTATAGGTACAGAAGTTACCGTTTCTGGCTCTCAGCTTAGTGAGGTGCAATCTGCTACTGGGGGACGTAAGAAATTATCAGTTGTTCCACATAGAAAACCATTATTTGTTTCGAGATTCACCCCAGATACCACATCTGAGGATGTTTTGGAATTTATTCGAGAAAAATTCCCATCCGAGAATATTTCAGTTGAGCAATTTAGATTTTCATATGCTCGTAGTATATCGTCGTTTAAAATGTTTGCTCCGCCTGATGTGTTTAAGGTACTACTTTCTGAAAGCTTTTGGCTTAATGATGATTTAGTAATAAAAGAATTTGTTCCCAATAAACCGAGAACAAATAACAGACCTTCCACTGCGCCAAAAAACTAAAAAGTTTATTTTTGGCTTATCAAAATGTTAGGGGACTAAATATGAAGCTACCCAAGCTTTATGCTGACTCCTCTGCATTTACTGCTGAAATTTTGGCTTTTACGGAGACTTGGCTGAAACCGGAGATATCTGACAATGAAGTTCTGTCAAACAATTTTAATGCCTATAGGACCGATCGCACCTCACGTAGGGGAGGCGGTGTGCTGATTGCCGTTAGCACTAGCCTAACATCCGAGAGAATTAACTCTGATACTCCTAATGAAATTGAATTTGTTAGTGTGAAAGTTTCCTTGCAATCATTCTCAATATTTGTTACATGTTCCTATATTCCACCTGGCTCTGATTTAATAATTTATGAGCACCACCTGTCTGCGATAAAATCTGTTCTATCCCTTCTTTCTAACAGTGACCTTTTGATTGTTTTGGGTGACTTTAATCTCCCTGATATTTCTTGGTCTCCTCCTACTGACTCACTAGTTGCTATACCTCTATCCGCCCATGATTTTGTAGATGGTCTTCTAGAATTATCGTTACAGCAAGTAAGCTTTATACGGAATTCATTAAATAGACAACTAGATCTTGTGTTTGTTTCAGACCCGTCTGAAGTCACGGTATCTAGAATTGACGCTCTTGTTGTACCTGAAGACCGATATCATCCAACAATGGAATTGACAATGCGTTGATACCCTCTCTCCTTTAGTTTCTCAAACTAAAGTGAGATGTTTCCGAAAATGTAACTATAAAAAACTTAACGACATGATTTCTCAATATAATTGGACAGAATTGTACAATTGTATGGATATTGAAAGTGCCACTGAACACTTCTATATAGTGTTAAATACCTTTTTTAATGAATGCGTTCCTGATAGGTTTCCTTCAAAGACAAACAGGCCACCTTGGTTTACCAATGCGCTTCAAAGACTTAAAAACCTTAAGACAAACACTTATAAAAAGTATAAGAAATCGGGTAAGCCATCTGATTTTTCGAAATATGTGGTGGCTCGATCGGATTTTAATGTTCTCAATAGTCATTGCTATTCTATGTATTTAAGTCGATGTAAATTTGAATTTTCAAATGATCCGAAGCAGTTTTATAACTTTGTCAATCCCAAGCGTAAGTCGTCTGCATTGCCTTCATCGGTACGTTTTAACTCAGTGGAGGCATCGACGGATTCTGAAATTGCTGATTTATTTGCCGAGTTTTTCCAAACTACTTATAGTTCGGCTGCTTGGTCAAATTCTAACTACCCTAATCCCTTAAATAAGGCAAATTGTATCTTTACCCCTGAAATTACGGAAATTTCTCTCGTAAGAGACTTAGAAAAAACAACGCCAACTTATTCTCCCGGTCCTGATGGACTCCCCGGGTGTGTGCTTAAGTTTTGTGCGTCAACCATATGTAAACCGATTCTTAAACTTTTTAATTTGTCTATTTCATCGTCAGTTTTTCCTACTATCTGGAAGGACTCTTTTATCATTCCACTTCACAAAAAGGGTGCGAAGGCGGATGCCCAGAATTACAGAGGTATTTCTAAATTGTCGGCAATTCCTAAAGCATTTGAACGTATTATTACTTCTCATTTGCAACATTTATGTTCCTCGCTAATATCACCGTGTCAGCATGGTTTTGTTAAGCGAAGATCGACCACCATTAACCTTCTGGAATTGTCATCTATTGTAATAAATGGATTTAAGAATAAAATGCAGACTGACGTTATATACACAGATTTTAGTAAGGCCTTTGACTCTGTCGACCACTCTCTTCTCTTATTCAAATTAAATCAGCTTGGGTTTCCAAGTAATCTATTAACTTGGATTTCAAGTTATTTGAATGGTAGGACTCAGAGGGTTATATTCACGAACGCTGCCTCAAAACTGATCTATTTGACATCTGGAGTGCCTCAGGGTAGTCATTTGGGCCCTTTGCTGTTTACTTTGTTTATTAACGATCTTCCCTCTATCATAACACACTCTCGTGTACTAATGTATGCTGATGATGTTAAGCTTTGTTTATCACATAATGATATAGCGTCGGGTTTCGACTTACAGTCAGATATTGATTTTTTTCAGGGATGGTGTGAGTATAACCTTTTAAATTTGAACTGACTTAAATGCAACGTTATGACTTTTCATAGGGGTACTCCTACTTTTGTTAGTTACTCTCTTCAAAATACGCCACTCGGTCGTAAATATTCAGTTAATGACTTAGGCGTTCTTCTGGACCCAAAACTTAAATTTGACTGCCACATAATGTCCACTGTCAGCAAGGCCATGAGTGTTCTTGGGTTTATAAAGCGTTGGTCAAAAGAATTTGATGACCCTCATACAACCAAATTATTATTTACCTCCCTTGTCCGTCCTATTTTGGAATATTGTTCTTCGGTTTGGAGTCCACAATATCAAGTGCATATTGACCGTATTGAGTCGGTACAAAAAAAATTTCGTCTTGTTGCCCTTCGTAGTTTGAACTGGGATCAAAACGTAAGGCTACCTTCTTATCAGAGTAGATTACTTTTGCTTAATTTACCTACACTTGTAAATCGTAGAGCAATGCTTAGTACTATTTTTATGCAAAATCTTATAAGAGGTGATATTGATTCTGTAGAACTCGTAAATCGCCCAACTTTCAATGTTCCTGTTAGACTAACACGAAATTATTATCCCCTAAATTTGCCACGATGTACATCTAATTTTTGTCTGCACGAGCCCTTTCGCGTTCTATGTAATAATTATAACAACCTTTATCATTTAATTTGCACTTCAACTTCTATCCCGGTATTAAAAACTAATATTTTAACTCATTTGCTTTGTTCTTAGATGCTTCTTTTATTTTCATTTGTGTCCCGTCTCTATTTGTTTTTTGTATCTTCCTCGCGAACTCGTATTTTTTGCCCAAATTGATAAAAGGGCCCCGCGCGTAACAAGCACGTGCTTGGTGTCGTTGGGCCACTTGTTTGTACTGCTCGTAGTGCATCAACGTCCATCATATATATTTTAAAACAACACCCACAACAACAACAGCAACAACAACAACAACAACAAAACAACAACAAAAATGTGATTAAAAAGGAAAAACAAATTGCAATCAAGAGAAAAGTTTCGATGAAATCACAGTTTTTGCGTAATATTCAGCTTTTAAAAATTCAAATCCAATTGGACAGCTGTATGGTCTAAATATAAATGAAATGGAGAATGGTATTTTGCCAATAGTAAATTGAAATATAATAATCATACAATAATTATTGATAAGGAAAAATGGAAATTGACTTCTGGTCTATATCAATTGCTATTTCACACAAAGCCCGCGCATTAATCAAATTTGGACTTGAAAAATTATAGAGGTATTCTGTTAAGAACAAACGCACACAAACGAAAATACCAGAATAGTTCTCAAGGTAAGGGGTCCAAATCCTTTAAATATCAGCATATTATAAAAAATCTATTCAAACTGAAAACACAACTTATTGGCAAAGGTTTCTTGCTTACAACACAACAACAAAATCTTACTCCAAGGAGGATAAAGGATACAAGTATTGGGATGACCCGAATGAATTAATCGAGAGATTGCGATTACTATTAGCATCCGAGAGTATTGGAAATACCAATCACAAAAACGAAATTATATTTATTAAAGAAGAGCTTAGAGAGGCAAATATAATAAAATGAACCAGATTAATAAATTTGGTGAAAGCTCGAATTCCTCATCGTCCGGTGGAGAAGGAGGAAGAGGAAGCGGTTCAAGTCTAAAAAAATATATCTTAAATCGACAAGAGAAAACGGATATTGATTAAAACAGCTTGAGACAGAACATAAATATTGTGAAAAGCAAAATAATTACATTAGAAGCAAACCTTCAATCAGATGTCACTGAAAGTGCGAATTTTATAAAATTAACTTTAGAGGACTACTCACAAGTTATTTATACTAAGTATATAGAGCGATTAGAAGAAAATATTCAACGGCTTGAGGACGTTCTCTTTAAGTTACTCTCTACACAGCTACCTACGGATGAGGTGAAAAGAATTGAAGTACAGTTCCCCATTATTGTTAAAGGTTTTGAAAATAAGCAAAATGAGTGACAACAACAACAACAACAACAACAACAACAACTTGAATGCGGATTGAAGACAACTCACCGAAGAGTTGCATAGACAAGGACGAACAAATTTTATCAGACGACGTGTGATAATGAAGGGGATAGATGATTTATGGCAAGCCGATTTAGTTGAAATGATACCCTATCAATTAAATAATAAGGGATATCGTTATCTTTTAACTGTTATTGAAACTTTTTCGAAGCAAGCATGGGCTGTTGCTATTAAAAACAAAACAGGAGACAGCGTCACAAAAAGTATGAAACGCATTTTCGATGACGCACAAAGAAAACCGAAAAACTTACGATGATGGCAAAGAATTTTTCAATAAGACATTTCAAAATCTGATGAAATTAAATCATATTAATCATTATTCAACGTATAGTATTTTAAAAGCCAGCATCGTTGAACGATTTAATAGAACCATCAAAAATATGATGTGGAAAGAGTTCAGCTATCAAGGTAGCTAAAAATGGATTAATATCTATAAGGCATTGATTGCTAAATATAATAACACATACCATAAAACAATTCTGATAGCGCCAAACGATGTAAGTTTTCTAAATGAAAAATTACTCCTCCAGACCGTTTACAATCATCTGAAAATCACTCATAAACCAAAATTCAAAGTTGACGATTATGTGCGAATAAGTAAATATAAACATGTGTTCGAAAAAGGTTATACTCCAAACTGGACAACTGAGATATTCCAAATCAAAGGGATACAAAATACCAATCCCATTACGTATAATTGAAAGATTATCAAGGAAATGATATTAAGGGAGGATTTTTCGAGTATGAGTTGATGAAAACTAAATTTCCCGATACATATCTAGTGGAGAAGGTTATTAGACGTCGAAATGGTAGAGCATTATAAACGCACACACACACACACACACACACACAGAGAGTTGTGAAAGCAGAGAGTGCGGACGCGTTCTAAAATCGCTCCGCTTATTCCTTAAAGTTTTCAGCATAAAGCCAGAAGTGCAGCCGGCCATCCGGCGTGGAGCACTTGGGACACGCACCTGGACATCAGCTGGTGGACGGGAGGCCGTGGACGACATCCAGGAGCAGCTTGGGATTTTATCCCCAACAGGTTTGGCGGCCAGGCAGGGGCCGGTCGTAGGTGAGGGAGGGGAGGCATCTCTGCCTCTTATTACTTTCCACTCGTTGTTTGTTTAGCAGTTGCCAAATTTTTTCACTCGCGCTTTCTTTTTTTTTCGCAAAATTTCAAATTTGGACTTGAAAAATTATAGAGGTATTCTGTTAAGAACAAACGCACACAAACGAAAATACCAGAATAGTTCTCAAGGTAAGGGGTCCAAATCCTTTAAATATCAGCATATTATAAAAAATCTATTCAAACTGAAAACACAACTTATTGGCAAAGGTTTCTTGCTTACAACACAACAACAAAATCTTACTCCAAGGAGGATAAAGGATACAAGTATTGGGATGACCCGAATGAATTAATCGAGAGATTGCGATTACTATTAGCATCCGAGAGTATTGGAAATACCAATCACAAAAACGAAATTATATTTATTAAAGAAGAGCTTAGAGAGGCAAATATAATAAAATGAACCAGATTAATAAATTTGGTGAAAGCTCGAATTCCTCATCGTCCGGTGGAGAAGGAGGAAGAGGAAGCGGTTCAAGTCTAAAAAAATATATCTTAAATCGACAAGAGAAAACGGATATTGATTAAAACAGCTTGAGACAGAACATAAATATTGTGAAAAGCAAAATAATTACATTAGAAGCAAACCTTCAATCAGATGTCACTGAAAGTGCGAATTTTATAAAATTAACTTTAGAGGACTACTCACAAGTTATTTATACTAAGTATATAGAGCGATTAGAAGAAAATATTCAACGGCTTGAGGACGTTCTCTTTAAGTTACTCTCTACACAGCTACCTACGGATGAGGTGAAAAGAATTGAAGTACAGTTCCCCATTATTGTTAAAGGTTTTGAAAATAAGCAAAATGAGTGACAACAACAACAACAACAACAACAACAACAACTTGAATGCGGATTGAAGACAACTCACCGAAGAGTTGCATAGACACGGACGAACAAATTTTATCAGACGACGTGTGATAATGAAGGGGATAGATGATTTATGGCAAGCCGATTTAGTTGAAATGATACCCTATCAATTAAATAATAAGGGATATCGTTATCTTTTAACTGTTATTGAAACTTTTTCGAAGCAAGCATGGGCTGTTGCTATTAAAAACAAAACAGGAGACAGCGTCACAAAAAGTATGAAACGCATTTTCGATGACGCACAAAGAAAACCGAAAAACTTACGATGATGGCAAAGAATTTTTCAATAAGACATTTCAAAATCTGATGAAATTAAATCATATTAATCATTATTCAACGTATAGTATTTTAAAAGCCAGCATCGTTGAACGATTTAATAGAACCATCAAAAATATGATGTGGAAAGAGTTCAGCTATCAAGGTAGCTAAAAATGGATTAATATCTATAAGGCATTGATTGCTAAATATAATAACACATACCATAAAACAATTCTGATAGCGCCAAACGATGTAAGTTTTCTAAATGAAAAATTACTCCTCCAGACCGTTTACAATCATCTGAAAATCACTCATAAACCAAAATTCAAAGTTGACGATTATGTGCGAATAAGTAAATATAAACATGTGTTCGAAAAAGGTTATACTCCAAACTGGACAACTGAGATATTCCAAATCAAAGGGATACAAAATACCAATCCCATTACGTATAATTGAAAGATTATCAAGGAAATGATATTAAGGGAGGATTTTTCGAGTATGAGTTGATGAAAACTAAATTTCCCGATACATATCTAGTGGAGAAGGTTATTAGACGTCGAAATGGTAGAGCATTATAAACGCACACACACACACACACACACACAGAGAGTTGTGAAAGCAGAGAGTGCGGACGCGTTCTAAAATCGCTCCGCTTATTCCTTAAAGTTTTCAGCATAAAGCCAGAAGTGCAGCCGGCCATCCGGCGTGGAGCACTTGGGACACGCACCTGGACATCAGCTGGTGGACGGGAGGCCGTGGACGACATCCAGGAGCAGCTTGGGATTTTATCCCCAACAGGTTTGGCGGCCAGGCAGGGGCCGGTCGTAGGTGAGGGAGGGGAGGCATCTCTGCCTCTTATTACTTTCCACTCGTTGTTTGTTTAGCAGTTGCCAAATTTTTTCACTCGCGCTTTCATTTTTTTTTCGCAAACACTGAATCAGTGGTGGAAAGCGCTTGCGCGACCAGCTGATCGTAGTGTGCGAAAGGGGCTGCGGGTGCTATAGCAGCAAGCTTCGGACAGGGTGCAGGCCAAGCACATAAGTGCGTGCCGTAGCACGTAGGGAATTTTGGGCGGCTATTTCATAAAAAATTAGAAAATAAAATCCATAAACCTTAGTACTAAGATTTATCTTTCTTATTAAATAATTTATAAAAATATCAAAGTCCGATCGAGGAACAGCAGGATACTGCGGGTAAAGATCCAAGATTCCTGCAGTACCATCGAAATCCCCAGGCGGGGAAATGGCGGGCAGGGGATCGGGGGCACAACACCCTGGCGCTAGCCTAGGGGTTGGGCCAACCAGTAGTGGAGGCACACCGGCAAGCAAAGGCTTGGCGGCGCCGGCTAATGCCGACGGCTTCCACACGCCTTTGTCCAGTCTACCTGACTGGGCCAACACGGGTGCTGACCCGTTTAAAAAAAGCAGTGTAATGGCGAGATCGCCAGAAAAAAGGGTGGAGTGCAGTGGCAGGCAGCCTGGCACTTCCCAGCAGGAGAAAAAGGCAGCCCAAAAGCTGCTGATGAGGAGCAGGGGGATATGCTGAAACAGCTGACTGGCCTGGGATCAAAGGCCAGGGAGCTGAAGAAGCTAATGGAAGGAAAGCGTTCCATAACAAACCCCATGAGGGACATAGTCGACGAAATTGACTATCTCCAGAGGGAAGTCCTGTCGGCTGTGCAATGCATAGTCGAAGAACAAGAAAAAGCTAAGGAGATAGCTAAAAAACCTACGCAGAAGTGATCGCGAGCGGCACAAGCAAGCGACCCAGGGGTCAAGAAACTGGGATGACGTTAGCGGTACCAGCGAAAAATGCGATGCATAAGGCACCGGCAAGTGAGGCCAGTCAAGGTGCAAGTAAAAACCCCAAAACCTGGGAAGAAGCCAGAGGAGTGGACACAGGTGAAGCAGAAGGCTAGGAAGCCCAAGGTGCGACCGCCACGGAACGACGCGATAGTCATCGCAGCCTCCGCTGGAGGGTCCTATGCCGACATCCTAAAAAAGGTTAAGGCTGAACCACAGCTTAAGGAGCTAGGACAAGCAGTGCAGGCCGTTAGGCGAACAGCAAAAAAGGAACTCCTAGTTATTCTAAACAAGGTCTCTGACCCTAAAGGCGTAGAGCTTCAGACCACAATGAAGGCGGTCCTGGGCAACAATGTCGACGTCAGAGCGCTGACTGAGACAATGCTGATCGAGGTAAAAGACATCGATGAGACCACCGACAAAGCGGACATCTTATGTGCGGTTCGGTCACAGTTCGATTTGGAACTGCCAGAATCCGCGGTGGTAAACCTAAGGGTGGCATACGGAGGCACCCAAACCGCCACACTAAGAGTTATGCCTGACATAGGAAGGCGACCCTTGGAGAAGGGCAAAATTAGGCTGGGATGGACCTGGTGTAGAGTCAGCCCAAAGCTAACACCTAAAAGGTGTTTTAAATGTATGGAGTTTAACCATATAGCAGGTAATTGCAGGGTCCAGGAGGACTGCTCAATATGCTGCTACAACTGTAGCGCAAAGGAGCACCAAGCCAGAGGCTGCAAAGCAAAGGACTGCTGCATGCTATGCAAACGCAAGAAGGAGAAAGATTGCGATCACCCAAAAATGAGTGGGAAATGCCCGTACTTCAGGAGGGCTATGCAAGGGCTTAGGGGTAAATGAAGTTCCTTCAGATTAACCTAAACCATTGCGAGGTTGCCCAATCGTTGCTGGAGCAAAATGTCATCGAGAAAAACGTAGACATGGCACTCATAAGCGAGCAATACAGGAATAAAAATTCCGGAGAATGGGTAACAAATAATAGCAAAAAATCGGCAATATGGAGCTGCGGTAATCCAAAGCGACAGATTAGGAAGAAAAAATGCGGAAATTGCTTCGCTAGGGCCCAAGTGAATGGTATAGCTTTTTATAGCTGTTACCTGCCGCCAAGCCTTAGCCTTCCCCAGGCAATATCTGCGCTCGAAGAGATTGCAGAAGATGCCCGGGAAAATCGCCCCGCCGTAATTGCCGGGGACTTTAATGCCTGGCCTACAGAGTGGGGCTCCCCCCGAACCAACGCGAGGGGAAAGGCGCTACTTGAGAGCTTCGCCGCACTTGACCTAGTGCTGCTGAACTCTGGAACAAAACCGACTTTTTCAAGAGCCGGCACCAGTTCTATCATTGACCTCACTTTTGTGAACGCTGAATTGGCCTCGGGCTCCAGCTGGGAGGTTAGTGATACCTACACGGGTAGTGACCATGCAGCAATAATCTGCACGATAAATTCTAGAAGTGGCCCACCACGAGTTCCTAAGACCGTGCCAGGGTACAAAATATAAACGCTAGACGTGGAGATGGTACAGATGTTGTTCGAGGACCTCTCCACAAGCGGCTCAGCTAAAGAAAGGCCAAACCACATCGCAGAATACACCAAAGTAGCCTGTGATGCATCTATGCAGAGAAGGGGGAAAACCTTATTAAGAAGAAGACCTGCATATTGGTGGAACCAATCCATTGCGGAAGCCAGGAAAGACTGCCACAGGGCAAGACGCGCATACCAACGCTCAAGAGGAAGGCCCGAATTTGAGGCACTGCAAATATATTTCAGGGAAAAAAGACGAGCCCTGGAAAAAACTATAAAAGAGAGCAAACGCAGGTGCTTTAACAATATGTGCGAAGAAATAGACTGCAACCCATGGGGCTTCGCATATAAACTCGTCACAAAACGGCTGCGGGTATTTAGTCGGCCATCACCGACATGCCCTGTCAGTCTAAAAAGGATAGTGGAAACACTATTCCCAGAGCAAGAGGGTATGGCTCGAACCTCACTGATCGTGAACAGGGCGAGCATAAAGCTCACAAGTGCCGAAGAAGTCCTCCAGGTATTGAAGACAATACTGAACGACAAGGCACCGGGACCAGATGGAATCCCGAATAAAGTTCTCAAAATTGCCATAAAAGCAAATACTAAAGAGTACGTTGACATGTATAATGCATGCATAACGGAAGGTGTGTTCCTTAGCCGCTGGAAAACACAGCGGCTGGTACTCATACCAAAGGGCGAAAAACCCGCGGAGGAGCCTTCTTCGTATAGGCCACTCTGCATGCTGGACACGGTGGGTAAAATTCTCGAAAGAATAATCCACTTTCGGCTAGAAGGTGCCCTTGTCGAAACAAACGGCCTCTCAGAGATGCAGTATGGTTTTCGGAAAGGACTATCCACCATCGACGCCGTCGGTAAACTGTGTGAAATCGTAGATAAAGCCATTGAGGGGAAAAGGTGGTTGTACGGCACTAAGCAGTACTGCATAGCGGCAACGTTGGATGTAAAAAACGCTTTCAACTCCGCCAGCTGGCACCACACATTAAATGCACTGAGCAACCTAAATGTACCAGTGTATATACAGATAATAATAGCGAGCTACTTTGAAGGCCGCCTGCTCCTGTATGAAACTGATTCCGGGCAATCGACCCACAGGGTCACCGGGGGAGTTCCCCAAGGATCAGTCCTATGCCCTTTGTTATGGAATATCATGTACGATGGGATACTTAGGATCACGATGCCCGAAGGGGCACTACTTATTGGATGACGTGGCCATAGTGGTTACGGCAAAGAAACTACCAGATGCAGAAAGAATCTGCAACGATGCCGGGAAGCGAGCAAGCGCATGGCTCGACTCCAAGAGTCTCGCCTTGGCAGCGCACAAGACTGAAGCAGTCCTGATAAGTAGCAGCCAGAAAGTGGAGGCGGCTACTATCAAAATTGGAGAAGCGTCCAAGCCTTAAATACTTGGGCGTCATGATCGACCACCGGCTTTCTTTCAAACAACATCTAGCGTACGCTAGTGGCAAGGCAAGTAGGACCGCGGCCGCGATCTCGCGAATTATGGCGAACACTCGGGGACCAAGGCAACCAGGACGTAGATTACTGATTAGTGCTGTCACATCGACGCTGATGTACGCTGCTCCCATATGGGCTCGAGCCTCAAAAAATTGAAGTTGTATGCAAGACGGCGACTTCGTGCAGAGATTGTGTGCCCTGCGGGTATGCTGTGCGTTCCGCACGGTATCCCATGACGCGGCGCTGCTAATATCGGGAGGCATACCGATTGATCTGCTGGCTGTGGAATCAGCTAGCATACGCGCAGGCAGCACAGGGGTCGCAACTTCAGAATCCCTACGGAAAAGGTGCAGGGAACTCACCATTGCTAAGTGGCAAGAGAGGTGGGTGGTGATAGTAGCAAAGGACGATGGACGTATAAGCTTAACCCAGAACTGCAGAGATGGCTGGGACGGAAGCATGGACATGTGGACTTTTACTTAACGCAACTGTTGACGGGACATGGATGCTTTAAACACTACCTGAATAGGTTTAGGCGTGAACGTTATCCGCACTGCCCACTCTGCGAGTCGGATAATGAGAACGCAGAACACGTGTTTCGAGATTTGAAAATCAACGAAGAGATCTGAGCATAAGGGTTGGGAGGATGCCAGCCGCTTGTAACCTGGTGGACATTATGCTTGAATCAGAAGTAAATTGGTCTGCGGTATGCAACATGGCCACAATAGTACTCAAAAGGCTGCGCATCGCAGAAAGACTGCGAAATTCCAATAGGATAGAATCCTAGAGAGCCCTAAGGGCATTCCCCCCCCCGGCGAAGTAATACCTAACGGCAGTACCGCCGGGGAAGCGGGGAGGGGGTGGAGTTTTTACTGGGTTAGAGTCCCAGACTTCGGCAAGCTAGCTCAGCTCCAAGTTGGCTTTCGATGCTTTAAACCACCACTAACACAAAAAAAAAAAACCATAGTTGAAGGTATTAGATATTGTTTCTTTCCAACGCTCTAGTGCCATACTATGTGAATATTAATATAGACCCTAGACCATAGATTCTATTTTGAGTAGTTAATAATTTCCTTTTTATTGATATATATAAATATAGGTTATTTATGTGTATATAATTATTACCGTCTATAAAGTCTCTCACCCAAATCCTGATACCGTTGCATTAATATATAAACTCCTACTTTAAAGCGTTTTCTAATGTTGCGCGATATCTTCATATATGTGCTCCTACCGTCATTAATTTCTTTATGTTTCGTAAGGTCTTTAGTTCAAAGTCTGGTAGAATATCCTCATACTCAATACAAAATTCGTCTATTTCTTTTTTAATTCGTCAACATCATCTGTATTGACACAGGTTTCTACGTCGTAATTGCTCATTTCTTTTTTTAATCTGTAACTCGCAACGTAAATGTCGTCATCATCTTCAATAATAATTTTAGGATTTTTTGTCAAGTTTTCGCGGAAAAAGCGATAGCGTTGCATTAGGTTAAAGGCTCCCCACATGAGTTGCCCCCTGATGGGACGTAAGGCTCTGTAGTCTCCTGGCGTTAGTACTGTTCCTACTGTCAACAGTTTTTTTTTATGGTGCGTAAGGTCCTCAGGTCGCTGCTAGATATTACATCATCGTAGTCCCTGCGAAATTCTTCAATTTCGTCCTTTAATTCTTAAATTTCTTTATCGGCAACAGCAACAACGTCTTCAATGATGTTAGATGCTCGTTTAGCAAGAGAGTTAACAATGGTGGATCTAAGCATCTTATTGGGTCGCGGATCTTCCTTTTCAGCAGCAGCAGCACCAGCAGCAGTACCATCTTCAGTACCAGCACTTTCACCATCAATTTTAGAATTAGAAACTTGCATTTTGGTGTCCTTTATTTTTTTTTTTGATTAGAAAATATAAAATAAAATATAAATTTCTAGGCGCAGCAGGTATGGTTATGGTGGAGACCTACGTTATCATCCTCAATGGTGTCCCCAGGAATTTGAGTTAAGATCGGGAAGACATCGTTGTCTTCTTCTTCATTTTCTTAGCTTACGTAATTGGGGGTGTTGTAACACACGCATTTACAACTGCCGCATCAAAGCATTTTCGGTAAAGGTTTGCTGATCCAACCGGATGAACCGGATGCTTCTTTTGCTCCTACTACTACTTGCTTGAATTTGATCGTTTGGGTTTTTGTTTGGGACTCCATGTTTTCTGTTTGATTAGTTTTGGTTCTATGTCTGGATGTTGGTGTTGGTGGTGGTGGTGGTGGGTTATATTGTTCACGTATTTAGGCAATGTAAATTAATTATGAACTGCCTTTGAATTTGGCTGTTGAGCGATATTTATTAATTTTCTGATTGATTGTATGAGGATGCTATATTAGTTCTCACAATCACTTGCAATACAAAGTATGTGTTTTTTGTTTGATATGCCTTTGAACACCGGATGTGTGATAACTGCATCCAATGCAAAAAAAAAATTATTTATTTTGTTCTTCTACCCCCACGCTCAATTTTTTTATTTGAGTAGGTGGCTTGCTGAATTTTTTTTTAAAGTTGTTAAAGGTGACACTGTCGGAAAAAATTTGTATGAAAAAGAGAAAAAAATGCCTAAAATGCATGTTTCTAAGCATTTTCAAAAAATCATTAAAAATATAAGCAAAATGATTTTTGAAAAATTCTTTTTGCAGTTACTATTATTTTTGTTTGAAGAAACTTTTTGCATCAAAAAATTTAAGTTTTCAAGTCGAGGAAAAAAGTTCAAAAAGGACATTTTCACACAAATTCGTCCTTTTCAATAAGTACTGAATGTGTTAAGAAATGTATTGTACCATTCAAACGGCATTTAAATTACCTTTGATGCCAAAGTTAACAAGATGTAAGTTCAAATTATGAATATATTTAACTTTTTTTTTGTGAAAATACTTTTGACCACCCTTGTATTGCGTTCCGATTTTCAATCGAATTGCATCGGTCAGCATAATTTCATTTCACAACGAGATGCGACAGTTTCAGCATAAGCTTTTATTTTAAACAAAAATTAAAGTTCTGGAAGCTTAAGAAAAGGAAAGCTTCTGGCCGAGGTTCATTGGATAATTTTTTAGAATTAAGATTCAGTCCTATTTTATCCGAGACCGCGATCGGTTCACAATAAATAAAAAGTGTCTTGCATTAATTCAGTTTAAGAATAAAGGTTTATCACCCAAGTTTTAAAAATTAAAAATAAATTTTTTTAATTCATCTATTAACGACGAATTTAATTGGCGCCCAACGTGGGGCCGCGTTAATTAAAAAGTTCCAAAAATTATTTAGTGAAAAATAAGTTAAATATAAACGGAGCTCGCGCGGCCAACAACTCAACATTTCTAGTGGAGAAATTAAAAAATCCACCAAACATCACAACAAAGTGACAGTGGTCGTTAAACATAATTAAATGGAAATTAAAAAATGAACTAATCCATTTAAAGGTAAACTTTAAAAAAAAGGGTGGACCGAAATCTTAAATAAAAAAAATACAAGAACACAAAATAAAGCAAAACCAGAAACGCACTAAACAAAAACAGTTAAACAAACCAGCTCTTACAACAACAACAACAAAATCACAACTCGCTGAAACAGGAAAAATTAAAGAAGGAAGGAAGGGCATTCTATTGCCAATAATTTCTACTGAATCCAGGAAGGAAGATCAACCCACAACCTTACAGAAGGAAGACCCCATCGGCACAGTCTCGTGAGAAATTAATTTTCAATAAAAAAAAAATTAAATTAAAAATTATAATCTAAGATCAGGGAATTTAAAAAAAAAACAAGGAAGAACGCTATAGTCGAGTACCTCGACTATCAGATACCCGTTACTCAAAGGGAAATGGAGATATGCAAGCAGCAAAGCGAAATTAAAATGCGCCACCTACCGGCGGTAGACAGATTTAAGCGTTATGGGCGTAAGAGTGGGCGTGGCAGAATTATTTTTGGATCAATCGATAGGTATTGACGACACCAATACATTTCAGTTAAAATTTTTTATCTAGCATGCAAATTGTGGGCGTCACAGGTTTTCGCGGTTTGTGGGCGTTTAAGTGGGCGTGGCAAACTTTTTTTTAGGTCAATCGATAGGTTTTGATGAGAACAATACATTTCAGTTAAAATTTTCTATCTAGCATCAAAACTGTAGGAGTTACAGTTTTGGGCGGTTTGTATGCGTTAGAGTGGGCGTGGCAGTCTACTGAAACAAACTTGCGCTGCGTAAGAAGCTCAGGAATCTGTACGCCAAATCTCAATAGCCTAGCTCTCATAGTTTCCGAGATCTCAGCGTTCATCCGGACGGACAGACAGACGGACAGACGGACAGACGGTCAGACGGACAGACGGACAGACGGACATGGCTAGATCGACTCGGCTAGTGATCCTGATCAAGAATATATATACTTTATGGGGTCGGAAACGCTTCCTTCTGCCTGTTACATACTTTCCGACGAATCTAGTATACCCTTTTACTCTACGAGTAACGGGTATAATAAATAAATAATACAAGATTTAAACATTGATAGAAAACAATCTGGAAGATTTAATAAACAGCTTTGGTGAAATAAATCTAACCATGGCAACCGGAGGTTCAGCACCAAATTTTTCTGCAGGTAGTATAGCCACAGCAGGCGGCTTAACAGTGGAATGAATAAATGTGGTAAAATCTTTACCAAAATTCACGGGGGAACCAACACAATATGTAGGTTGGAGGGAAGCCGCAGAAACTGTAATGAGTCTCTATAAAATTCAAAGTGAACAATATTTTATCGCCTTAACAATTTTACGAAATAAAATTTTGGGAGCTGCCCATGATGCTCTTACCAATCATGGCACCGTTTTAAACTTTCGAGCAATCTTATCTAGATTGGACTTTATATATAGCGATAAACGACCAATACATATTCTCGAGTCAGAACTAAGTATCCTCAGGCAGGGACGAATGACAGTTACAGAATACTATAATGAAGTCAATAAAAAAACAAGGAAGAACGCTATAGTCGAGTAGCTCGACTATCAGATACCCGTTACTCAGCTATATGGAGATATGCAAGCAGCAAAGCGAGATTAAAATGCGCCACCTACCGGCGGTATACAGATTTAAGCGATATGGGCGTTAGAGTGGGCGTGGCAAATTTTTTTTTGGATCAATCGATAGGTATCGACGAGACCAATACATTTCAGTTAAAATTTTTTATCTAGCATGAAAATTGTGGGCGTCACAGGTTTTCGCGGTTTGTGGGCGTTAAAGTGGGCGTGGCAAACTTTTTTTTGGGTCAATCGATAGGTATTGATGAGAACAATACATTTCAGTTAAAATTTTTATTCTAGCATCAAAACTGTAGGAGCCACAGTTTTGGGCGGTTTGTGGGCGTTAGAGTGGGCGTGGCACTGTGCCGAAACAAACTTGCGCTGCGTAAGAAGCTCAGGAATCTGCACGCCAAATCTCAATAGCCTAGCTCCCATAGTTTCCGAGATCTCAGCGTTCATCCGGACGGACAGACAGACGGACAGACGGACAGACGGACAGACGGACAGACGGACATGGCTAGATCGACTCGGCTAGTGATCCTGATCAAGAATATATATACTTTGTGTGGTCGGAAACGCTTCCTTCTGCCTGTTACATACTTTCCGACGAATCTAGTATACCCTTTTACTCTACGAGTAACGGGTATAATGACACTACTAATAAACAAAACCATAATGACATACGGAAAGGACAGCGTAATTGCCAAAGAAACAAATAGAACAATAAGGAGCAATACTTTACGAATTTTTATATCTGGGCTAAATGGATCTATCTCAGAAACTCTTTTCTCTTAAATCCACCAGATTTAACCAATGCTTTGGCAAAGGTCCAAGAATTATAATCAAACAATTGCCGTGCTCAATTTGCAAACAGGTTTAATGGATTTAAAAATGAAAATAAATATCAGGGAAACAACTTACGATTTGATTAAAAACGACAGAACAATAATACTAATAAAATGGGAAATAATTGGAGTAATAACCAGAATTATAATTGGCCACAAAAGGGAAATTTTTGGCAAAACGATCATAATAACAATCAAAAGCTACAAGCCGTCGAGCCAATGGATGTTGATCCATCGATTCAACTCCAGAATAAACCTAGTTACAATCGGCAGCCGAATAATAATTGGCAGGCAAATAATAATCGAGGTAGATACAATAATAATTACTATCAAAATAATAATCGATCAAATTACTATCGCGTTAATCAAAATAAAGAGCAAACTCAAGCTCAGAAAAGGGAACCAGATGGAACAGTAAATCAGCCAGCTAATAAAGTAACCAGGTTAAACAATATCAACGATGATCATTTTTTAGACCAGACCCCTACAGGGGAATGCCTTATTTAAATAGGACAGACCGAAAAACCAAGAAGCAGTTAAAGATTTTAATAGATACAGGAGCCACTGCTTGTTATAAAAAAAAGGGAATTTTCGAAAATAAAAATGAGTTATCAATATACAAAAAGGTAACTACAGTTCATGGGTATTCAATTATTAGGTATTACCATATTATAAATATATTTGAAACAAGACAATTATTTTATGAAATCGAAGGATTAGAATCCGATCTGCTAATTGGATTTAATTTGTTAAGAAAAATTGGAGCTATAATAAATATAGAAAAGGGAGTCTTGGAATATAAAGGGAAAACAGAAAAGTTAAAATATTATGACAATGAGGAAAAAAATGAAATAAGTTTAATTGAAGAAAATAATATTCTTCCGTTAAAAGAATTTATTATAAAAAAATATTTTGATGAAAAAAATAGCGAAAACACAGATTCATTATTTGTGGAAAATAGTGAAAAAAGCTTGGGAATTCAAAATCCTGAGAGTGCCGACGAAGTAAATACCGTCAATAAAAATACTAATATCTTGGGAATTCAAAATCCTGAGAGTGCCGACGAAGTAAATACCGTCAATAAAAATACAATTATCTTGGGAATTCAAAATCCTGAGTGCCGACGAAGTAAATACCGTCAATAAAAATACAATTATCTTGGGAATTCAAAATCCTGAGAGTGCCGACGAAGTAATTACCGTCAAAAATCAAATAAATAAAAATCGTTTGAAATATAAAAATTTCAAGCCCGCCGTCGTTGAGGTATCCGACAAACAACAGATAAACAATATAGGTACTGATCAATTAGACGGACTAAAAGAAAAAATAGTTCTCTATATTGAAAAAGAGCATTCAAAGATAAATATGCAAATTCCTTTTAGAACAGACATAAAGGGGGAAATAAATCTTATTCACGACAGGCCAATATACGGGAAACAATATCCGTACGCTTTTTCTGTCACCAACTTGGTGAATAGCGAAATCAGTAGAATGTTAGCAGAAGAAAATATAAGGCCAAGTCGAAGCCCTTATAATTCACCAGTTCTGGTAGTCCCAAAGAAAGGAGAAAATCAAGACGGAAGCCGTAAATTGAGACTCGTCATTGACTATAAAAAATTAAATGAAAGTACCATACCTGACAGGTACCCAATGCAAGACTCATCAGTAATTCTATTTAATTTGGGAAAAGCAAGATATTTTTCAACAATAGATTTAGAATCAGTTTTTCATCAGATATTAATGAAAGAATCTGATGTAGAAAAAACATCCTTTTCAATAAATAATGGAAAATACGAATTTTTAAGAATGCCATTCGGACTAACAAATGCACCAAGAACTTTTCAGAGAGCAATGGACTACATCCTAAGAGAACAAATAGGGAAAACATGTCATGTCTACATGGACGACATTATAATATTCTCAAACTCGATTGAACAACATTATAAAGACTTAAACAAAATTATAAATATATTATTAAAGGCAAACATGAAAATATCTTTAGAAAAATCAAAGTTTTTTAAACGCGAAACCAGTTTTCTAGGATACATCGTATCTTATAACGTCATCAAGACAGACCCAGAAAAAATTGACACCATAATGAAATATCCACTTCCAAAAAATATTCGGGAACTAAGAAGTTTCTTAGGCCTTACGGGCTATTATAGAAAATTTGTTTTAAATTTCGCCTCTATAGCCAAACCTCTAACAAAATATCTTGGAGGTCATAATGGCAAAATTTCAAAAAGAATGTCAACAAAAATGTTAATTCAGCTGGATGACCCAGCTATTAAAGCTTTTAACGAGCTGAAAGAAAATCTCATTGCTCAAGTAGAATTAGTTCAACCGGATTATAATAAAAAATTTCCCCTGACCACAGACGCTTCGGACGTCGCAATTGGTGCAGTATTATCTCAAGAAGGTAAACCAATTACTTTTATTTCAAAAACCTTGACTAAAACGGAACAAGTTTATGCAACTAATAAGAAGGAACTTTTAGCCATAGTATGGGCTCTTAAAAATCTAAGAAACTACTTATATGGAGTGATTGGAATTTAAATCCAAACCGATCATCAACCATTATCTTTCGCAATCTCTGATAAAAATCCTAATATTGAAATGAAACGCTGGTACTCCTTCATAGAAAGTTTCACTCCTAAAGTCATTTATAAGCCAGGTACAACTAATGTAGTTGCAGACGCCTTATCAAGAATTCAGATCTACAACTAACTGACAGTAACGAATCGGTCTCAGATCAAAACACTCAGCAGAGAGTAGTTTTGAGAATGTAATACAAGAAACCCGTAAACCCTTAAACCAGTTTAAGCAACAATTGCTATTAGCAACGGGGAGGTATACAATACATGAGTCGATTAATATATTCGAAAATACCAGACATATAATAGAATTTGACACTCCCGAAAATTTGATATCAATCTTAAGAGAATATATTCCTCCTAATTTAACGGTAGGTATTCATTGTACTTTAGAGGACTTTTATAGAATTCAAAAACCACTTAAAGATAATTTTGTGAATAAATTTTTGTATACAAAAATATTTGTCCAAGATGTAGAAACTCCTGAGGACAGAGCACTTATAATCGAAGAAACACATTGCAGCGCACTTAGGGGACTTGACGAAAATTATAAACAAATCAGTAGATTGTTTTATTGGCCAAACTTACTTACAAAATTAAAAGAATATATAAAAAATTGTAAAATTTGCAATGAAAACAAATATAACAGACACCCAACTAAAATTCCAATTGGAGAAGCCCCAATCCCGAGTAAAGAAGGCGAAAATTTACACATCGACATATATTACGCGCAAAGTCTAACTTTCATAACTTGTATTGACGCTTACTCAAAATTTTTAGTAGTAAAAGAAATCCAAAATAAATTAAATATTGAAAACAAAGTAATGGAACTTCTTCAACAATTTCCACAAGCCAAAGTAATAATGACCGATAATGAACCAAGCTTTACCTCGGCCCAATTTAAATCTTTTGCACAAAGGTGCGGTTTAACTTTACATTACGCAGACCCGAGGCACAGTACCTCAAACGGACAAGTTGAAAGGGCACATTCTACACTAACAGAATTAGCTCGATGCATTATAGAAGAATTTAATCTAACCGACTATTCCGAAATAGTAATAAGAGCCGCTCAAGAATATAATCAGAGCATTCATTCTACAACGAACCAAAAACCTTTTGACGTACTATATAATAAAATAGAGCACGATAACATTCCTCAAATTTTAAAAAACACACAAGAGAAAATGTTAGAAACACACAATGAAAACAGAAAAGAAAAAAGTATATTATGTAGGACAGGTAATATATGAAAAGAAACACGGGGAAAGAAATAAACTTAAAACTAGATATAAAAAACAAGTAGTTAAAGAAAATTTACCTAACAAAATAATAATCAACAATAGAAATAGAATTATTCACAAAGACAATATAAAATTCTAAAAATTTATATGTTACTTTTTTTTTCCTTTTCCAGAAAATGTTTTATCAGGTGCTCATACTACACCTTATTTTATTAACAAAATCAGAAATAATAGACTATACAAGTCACGAGTATCTTTTATTCAAGGACAATAAAGACGTATTGACGTACGATTCATACGCAGAATTATTCCACGTAACTAACTTAAGTTTTTATAAAGAAATAATAAAATTGGAATCAGATAATATAAAAAGGGATACTAATAAAAGGTCACAATGGGAAATTAAATATGACATAGAAGTAATCGAATTAATTTTATCACAATTAATATCAACTAGGTCAAAAAGGGGGATAAATGAGATAGGCACTGTGTGGAAATGGTTAGCTGGAACTCCGGATCATGATGATTTTATTAAAATGCAGAATAAAATCGATGAATTAATTGAAAATAATAATAAGCAATTTATTATCAATTCCAAACTGTTTAAAGAAATAGAATCTCTTTCTGATGATTTTAAAAATGTTTTTATTGAACAAGATTTACCACTGCGAAAACATCGCTTACGATTATTAACATTTGATCTGCAAAATTTAATTGACACAATCACACAAGCAAAAATTGACGTTTTTAATACCAAAATATTAAACAATGATGACATCATGGAAATATTAAAACATGAACAAAAACTAGTAATTATCGCTGACCTAATGGACATCTCTGTTTTTAAAATCGCACTGCATAAAGAACTTGTAATAATTTATATAAAATACCCAATAATAAAAAACAGATGCGAAATATATTACGCTAGAGCGATTTCCCAAATCGATGGGAAACTAGTATTAAGCAATCAAGTCGCAAAATGCGCAAATATGTTTTATGAAATGTCTAACTTTAAGAACGAACTTTTTAATAATTATTGCACTTTAAATAATGAAAAAACTTGTTTTAACCGCTTATTAAATGGCGAGAAATCCACTTGTAAAAAAATAAGAGAGAAAAATAAAAAAATAGACATCATACAAGATGGTGCCATTCTTATAAATGGTAACAATATTGTGAACAACTCCCATTTAAACGGTTCATTTTTGATAACATTTAATGGTACAACCGAAATTAATAATATTTCTTATACCAATTTGGAAAACAAAATTCTTTACTACTTAACTACGAACCACAACAACGGCCAGAACCAGAAAAATCTATTAACCAAGAAAATTTTTTAACAGAATTAAGAGATCAATTAAATGAATTTCATATTGAATCGGGACGATCCATTTTAGAAGGGGGAGATTTATCCAACCCGTGAAACGGTTCCACTTATGGAATTTATAAACAAATTTTTGAATTCAATCTCAGCTATGTTACCCTTGCCTTCAGCGACATTGCCATTGCCTTTGTTTAAGATTCTGCCTTTGCCTTTGCCATTCACTTCGAGGGCCGCGCTTGACCGTCCTGCTAAGATAAATAAACCAATCGTAAAGTAAACACAAGCTTCCGTTCGAAGCCCAAACTTTTCCGTTCAAAGCCCACAGTATTGCGTTCTAAGTTCAGAACATATTGCGTTCCGATTTTCAATCAAATTGCATCAGTCAGCATAATATCATTTCACAACGAGATGCGAAAGTTTCAGCATAAGCTTTTATTTTAAACAAAAATTAAAGTTCTGGAAGCTTAAGAAAAGGAAAGCTTCTGGCCGAGGTTCCTTGGATAATTTTTTAGAATTAAGATTCAGTCCTATTTTATCCGAGACCGCGATCGGTTCACAATAAATAAAAAAAAAATAAAGGTTTATCACCCAAGTTTTAAAAATTAAAAATAAATTTTTTTAATTCATCTATTAACGACGAATTTAATTTGCACACACAATCACTTGCAATACAAAGTATGTGATTTTCTTTTTTTTTGTTTGATATGCCTTTGAACACCGGATGTGTGATAAGTGCATTCAATGCAAAAAAATAAATAATTTAGTTTTCTTTATTTCTACCCCCACGCTCAATTTGTTTTTATTTGAACTTTTTTTTTTTTAAGTTTGTAATAACGAAGAAAAAAATGTGTTTTTTAAATTTATAACAGCTGTTTGTGTGATAACAGTATAAATATAATTGCCTTTAAATTTTTTAGATGTGTTTTGTGATTAAAAAATTTTCGGACCCCTCCCCTATCGCTCTCGCTCTCCCTCCCGTTGTTGCTGTTGTTGTTGTTGTCGGGGGTTGTGGTGTTGGTGTTGTTGTTGTTGTTGTTGTTTGATTTGAAGTGGTTCCAGCGACTGCGCATACTAACAGTAATAGGAATACGTGAAAATGCATTTTCTTTTTGTGTTTGTTCAAAACGCTAGAGAGAGAGAGACTCGAGGATATTTTCCAACAAACTAAATCTACTGACCAACATACAGTCAATTTTATAGCTGAATCTATACTATATATCGCATTCTATCTTGCATTAATTTTCCATTTCACAATATCTCGCTCTATAATACACAAATAAAATAATTGTAGCGCATATATAGTAGATAGGAGAGTAAGGACTCATTGGCAATGATTCCTAGGATGCAAAATGATTTTATTGATGGTCTTGTTGAACTATCTTTGCAGCAAGCTAACAGGATTCCCAATCATATTGGTCGTCTTCTTGACTTAATCTTTGTTTTTGATAGTAGCGATGCTGAAGTCAGTCGTATTTCGCCACTATCTTTACCTGAAGATTGTTATCATCCTACCCTTCAGCTCTGTATTAATGGATTTTTTGATAATCCTAGGACTGCAATAAATGTACAGCCTAGTTTGTATTCTAAGATGACTGAGTACGGCAGACTAGTGGAATCTTTATCGACAGTAAGCTGGTCCTTTCTAAATGACCTTCCTGTTGATGATGCAGTTAGGTACTTTTATGAGATCCTTTACCGTCTATTTGATGAACATGTCCCTCTTTCCTTCATGAAGAATTCTTACAGCTCTCCATGGTTTACCCGTCAACTATCTTATCTGAAGAATAAAAAAACCAGACTATTTAAACGGTTCAAAATATCCGGCTTAAAGACAGACTTCACCAAATATAGTTCAGCTAAGGTGGAATTTGTCCAGTACAGTTCTGATTGTTACAAAAATTACCTGTCTCGTTGTAAGCGTGATTTCAAAAGCAATCCTAAGCTTTTCTTTTCTTTCTTCAATTCTAAACGGAAATCT
Source organism: Drosophila suzukii (assembly GCF_043229965.1). NCBI lineage: Eukaryota > Metazoa > Arthropoda > Insecta > Diptera > Drosophilidae > Drosophila > Drosophila suzukii. The sequence goes on from NC_092082.1 coordinate 55,801,468, forward strand.
AGCTGCTTCCCTCCCTCTCTCTTTCTCAATAATAATGTAGCATCTGATGATAATGATATTTGCAACTTATTCGCAGACTTTTTTCAATCCACATATACGAAATGCAATAATGTCATTAATAAAGATTATCCATACCCACTACCTCATCTGAACTCTATCTTCAAACCAGTGATTGATGTATCTGATGTTCTTCAGAGTCTTAATACTCTCAAGCTCTCATTTTCACCGGGTCCTGATAGAATACCATGTTGTATACTTAGGAATTGTTCATCTTATCTTGCTCTTTCCTTAACATTGATATTTAATCTGTCCCTAAGTCAACGTAGATTTCCATCCATATGGAAGGAATCCTTTATTACCCCATTGTTTAAAAAAGGGAACAAGTCCGAACTATCGCGGTATTGCTAAACTCAGTTCTATTCCTAAACTTTTTGAAAAAATTATTACCTGTCAGTTGCAGCATCATTGCAGGTCTATTATTTCACCTTGTCAGCATGGCTTCACTAGATGTCGCTCAACTTCTACAAACCTACTTGAATTTACGTCTTTAATTACTAGAGGTTTTCTGACACATCATCAAACTTATGTGATTTATACCGATTTCTCTAAAGCTTTTGATTCAGTGAACCATAGGATTCTTATTTATAAACTGTCGCTTTTAGGTTTTCCACCCAACCTACTAGAGTGGATAATTTCCTATTTTTCTAATAGAACTCAAATGGTCTGTTTTAATAATAAAATTTCCAAAATAATTAATGTTACTTCTGTAGTGCCACAGGGTAGCCACCTGGGATCTTTACTTTTTGGCTTAATGATTAATGATCTACCTTATGTCATAAAATCGTCAACTGTTTTAATGTATGCAGATGATGTCAAGCTATGTTTGTCCGTGTGTTTACCTAATTCATATAATGACCTTCAATTAGATCTTGATTGTTTGTATACGTGGTGCATGATTAACATGTTGAATTTGAACTATTCTAAATGTAACTTTATGACCTTTTATCGTTGTAATCCATCTCTGTATTCTTATTCTATCGGAAATAACGCCCTTGAACGTATTTTTTCTGTTCAAAATCTTGGCGTTCTATTTGATCATAAACTTAGTTTTAAAGACCATATATCTACTATAACTAACAAAGCCAGAAGTCTCCTGGCGTTTATGAAGCGCTGGTCAAGGGAGTTTGATGATCCATACACAACAAAGCTTTTGTATGTTTCTCTTGTTCGTCCGTCAATGGAATATTGCTCGTGTATATGGTCACCTCAAATTAGCTGTTACCAAAATATGTTAGAGTCCGTTCAAAAACAATTCCTTTTATTTGCTTTGAGAGGTTTAAACTGGGACACAGGAAGTCGATTGCCCTCTTATCATGCGAGGTTGCGCCTGCTGGACTTACCAACCCTGTACAATCGTAGAAAGTGTCATGGAGTTATATTTTTGCATAAATTAATTAACTGGAATGTACCCTGTAGAACAGTTCGTCGTTTTCGTCCGTTGTCCCTGCCAATTTGTAGATCCATTTAAGCCCTTCATGATCCTTTTCGGGTTCTTTGTGACGACTATAATGCACTGTGTCACGTCTTACTGTTTGATAGCCCTAATGCAACTAATTATGATAAGCTTATGTATTTTCTATCTTCCAATAATTTGTAAATTTCTATGTTACCAGCCATTCTATGTGAGCATGTATTTTAAACTGTCTATTGTTATGTCGTCCTTTTCCATGTCCGCGATTTCGTTTACTTTCCCAAATCGGTTTAGGGCTCCGCGCGTAACAAGCATTGCTTGGTGTCGTAAGGGCCACTTGTTTGTACTGACCATAGTGCATCAACGTCCAAGAAAAGAAAAGAAAAAAGAAAAGATATACTTACAAAATTTAATAGGTAGTCATAATTTGTAATGCGTTATGCTTTTCAAAATCTACTACATCATCAGCAGCATAAGTTGTATTCAACTCTTAATTCGTTTCCATTTGATTAAAGGTAATATTCAAATTTTTAATATGCTCTAATCGCATATGTATCCTTTGGAGAGTTTCTTTATCCTCGGGTGACAGAATGTGTAGATATTTTTGAATGAAATCAATAATTTTTTTGTAAACGTCATTTTTATTTTTTTTTGTTTTTGTGTTGTTGTTAATATTGAATATTCATATGCAAAACCTGTTAATAATCATTGATGTTATACGTTCCGATGTGTCTCACTAACTGAAGGCTGGTGGGGTTGGGTTCATCATTATCTTCCTCATCGTTGGTAAAGTCTCGTTCAAACAAATAATTTGTCTCTACCAGGTTGGAATTGCTTACAGCATTATAGTGGTGGCAATAAATTCGTAATGTTTTTTTTTGAAATCGCTATGATAATTGCATCGAATATTGACAATACTTCTCAAGTATCTTAATTTGAAATATCTACAAAACACAGTGGGCGCATCAATTATTCCACCAATATCCTCTTCTTTTCTAATTAACTCTCGGCGGAAATTTTCCACTGCCTCATCGATCGTGGGGAAAGAGTGAGGCATTCGCTCGTATAGTACCAAATCTCATTTAAATCTATTATCATGTTTATTTTTGCTGTTCTCTCGAATCACTTCCACAAATGTTAAGTTCAAAAATTAAATTTACTTTGATAGTCAATGTTTCGTTTACAACGAGATCAAATCTAGAGTATTTAATTTTCGTTTGATAGGGAATTTTTTTTATATCATATTCGCTTTTTTCTTGCGCTATTCCGACGACGACGACGACGACCCCAAAGTACAAAAATATCAATATCAAAACCATAATTATTTTCATTTTTTATTGTATTTTATTAATTTTTATTATGCGATTATATACTTTCCCTGTGGGCGAATGCTTAGCGACTAGTTTTTACAGAATTGTGATTAAAGTAAAAATTCATGTATGTCTATATAGTATATAGGTATAAGGATTATAAACTTGTTTTGTCGTCTCTCTCTCTCGGGCTCGGGCTGATAGCTTAGCAACACCAGTTTTAAATGCAGTATGTGTATATATATATAAGTATAAAAAAGATTAAAAAAGTTTTTTTGTCTGCTCTCTCTCTCGGGCTCCGGCACTCCACTGATTATCGATTATTGGCTGCGTCTGTTGTTGCCTCGCGACCTCTAGCGCGTGCTCCCTTTCTCAAGTGATTGTCATCGTCTCAGTTTGCACATAGTTGTTGATGTCTTCGTTGAGGATAATATTCTTCAGGGTGTTGGGGTTTTTTCGACAAATGATTGTTCTATCTCACCATTTGCCAATAAACGTTCAATTATGGTTGTCTCAATATATTGCGTACATTTTATATTTAGAGCTTTCTTCTCATAATTGCTTTTATACAAACAACGAATTGATATAGCCGACTCTTTATATTGGAGATTAAAGTGCCTATAGAATGGTACTGTTGCATTCAGTATTCCTCCAATATTTTTCTCCTTTTCTATTAGGTTTGCTTGAAATAATGCGATTACTTCATCCACCGTAACTTTAATATTATCCTCGACATTGTCCTCGTCGTTAGCTGTTGTAGTTGTTGTTGTTGGTGGTGGTGGTGGTGGTGTTGACGATACAGTTATCAATTCCACCTACTCACTGGGTTTTATTGTTGTGGATGGTGGTGGTGGTGCTGACGTTAATGGTTGTCTCAAAAATTCGAATGAGAGGTTTTTTTTTAACAACTCGTTGTTCGATAATGTTATATTAAATTCCACACTTTTTGTATTTGTATTGATAATATTGGTGATATTCAGAATAGAAGCAAATTCAGGATTCGGAATAGGATTACAGTTTCCTCCCGAATTATAACAGAATAGTAAAATAAATGCAATGATTATTATTCGCAACATTTTTATTTATTATTTTTTTCCGTTTTGATTGTAGTTTCTAGCTTGCAGTTCGACTTGCTACTTAAGCTTGCTTGCATTCTCGCAGAGAACGAAATAGAAAAAATATTCGCATATATATATTTATTATATATTTGTAACCTAGTTTGATAGCGGTGTATATTCGAATAATTTATCATGAATTATTAGACAGTATTCAGATGTTTTTGGAGGGATATTACTTTGTGCTTTAATCTCAATTCGTATATCAATGGGTCCACTTTTTACTGCTTCATTTTGATGCGATACATCTAAGACAATAATGGGAGCCTTATTTTTATAAGTCTCTAGCAATAATAACTGTTGTGACTCACAGCCGTAGTAACTTTTTTGAAAATTGATATACATGTCGTATAATAGTGCATATCTATTTTAAGTAAAATTATGATTTAATCCATCATACGAATTTACTTCAGCATTTAGATATACTTTCACATCGACTAAATCGCTATGAACATACTTCTTATTGTTATTAAATGCGATAATAACATAGCGAGGGCGTTCAGTTTCAGCAACTAATTTAACACTCCAAATAAATGTAGTAGTCTGTGGAACTACTGGGTTATAATATGTATCCCAACTTCTGAAGGGGATCAATAATGGTGTTTGTTTGTTTATCACATTAAACATGTACAATTTATAAGCATCAGACAATTGTACATGAGGCATTTTCCAAACAATGCTCGAAATCGTCATTTTCAATTGACTCATTGTTAAAGCTTCAGCAGTGCTCTTATAAACATCATCGTTATCTTTTCCTCTTAATAGAACTAGCTCGTGTTTCCCATTGAGCAGTATTTTATTGTAGTCTTCAGCAAATCCAAGTAACACGTTCAACGGCACGCAAAAATTAAAGTTTCCTCTTTCAAGTTTTAAATTGTCTGCGATGGACCATCCAGAATTTTCGAGCAAGTGTTCTTGATTTTTTTAAATTGATAAATAATTTTTTAAATCGCTTGTTACACCCAAATGTCGTGTTTGATCAATTTCAATACCATTCAATTCATATCGTATTTCACTAAATAGATACGCCATACAATTATTCAATAGAGCTATTGTGGTTTCGATTTTATCATCAACTTTTGTGATATGTCTTGAATGTGAAGAAAACTTTCGCTTGGCAACACATACAAATCTTGATTTTGTATGGCAATCCGAATTCCGTCATTGTTCTCATACGACCGCAAGTAGGGTGAATAACTTTGATAATCTTTCTTTATTATTGAATTATCAATTAATTATATGAGACATTTTTTTTTAATTTGAATCCTAAACTCAACAAAAATTTTTTATTGCACTCCGTTAACGGGATTTGTTGTTGTTGTCGTCGCCGTCGTCGTTGTGGTTGTGGTTGTCGAGTAGCTAATCGGTTCAACGTTGATAAAGCGAGTGAGGGGGAAATAGGTGATAATGCCTTTTTATAGACGTTGTTGTTGTTGTGGTTGTTGTATATAATCATTTTTTTATATTGGTTTTAAATGCAATCGTATTGTAATTCTTTCACCGCGAAAATTAATCAGATTACCGTCTTGATCACAGATTTTTAAAGCTATCGAATGTATTTCTTTTGTGTTTACTGGTAGATATATAACATTTTGTGGTACCTCAGTTATTTTATATCCAGGACTAACGACAAGCGCAAACTGATGTAGTATGTGTGCTGTTCCGTTGTTTATATATGTTCCATTTATAATATTGTATTGTACACAAACGCTATTAATTTTTGTGATAGCAATTGCCTTATCAGAAGTATGTAATATATTAGGACCTAATGTATTCGAAGTGAATCCCAATAAAGATCCGATTGACTTTTCCTTATTGAAATATATTTCAGCAGTTGCATAGAAAATTTCCGATTGCAAAGTTTTATAGTTTGGAAATAGATAAAATTTGGGACTTCCGTCGGGCTCATTCTTTGTTAACTTTGTACATTTTCGCGTCAATAGGTCATTAATATCGCTGATTTCATAGGAACCTACTGGGATTTTTAACGTATGTTTGCCAATATGAAATAAATTATTGCCTACGTTTGGAATTGAATTATAAGTGTCCAGACTGATTAACGCACACTGATAGTTCTGATCAAGTTAAATTGGAGGAAAATAATCTGCAACAAGTACTGACGTATTGCCTGTTAGTGTTAATGTTATCGACATCTTAACGGTTTGGGAGGGAATGAAATGTTTATAGGCTTTACACATACACATATATAGTATGCTCTGTGTATTTTTTTTTTTTTATTAAATGAAGCTTAAGTATATACATGAATATAAGTGGTAGAAGACGAGAAAAGGTAGAAATGTTCCGATCCCGCGGGACTGCCGCAAAACTATACTTCGCGGGTCGGATGGCGGTCAGGTTGCCGCTCGTCCTTATGGCTGGATTCGTCGACTCCGTTCTCGACGCCTTAGCTCCTTCAGGATGCCAGCGGCCATGTTGGCTATCGCGTCCCATATGCTTTGGTTTTCCAGCATGCAGCTGATCACGTTGTCCGCTGTCAGGTTATAAACGGTTGTCGTTTCAGCTTCGGCTCGGTACCTAGCGTATAGGGGGCAGATGAATAGCGCGTGCTCCGCGTCTTCGATGCTTCCTGTGCCGCAGTGGTCGCAGTAGGGGCTCGTGGTTAAACCTATGCAGGTATTCCTTGAAGCATCCGTGCCCGGAGATCATCTGCATGAGGTAGAAGTCTACCTGTCCGTGTCGTCTCTGCAGCCAGAAGGCTAGACTGGGAATTAGCCTGTGCGTCCACCGCCCTGTGATCGCATTGTTCCACCTCCTTTGCCATGCCTCGATCGTGTTGCTGCTCCCAGTTCTTCGTTCTGCCGCCAGCAGGTCTATCGGTATAGTACCGGCTACCACTAGCGCGGCTTCATCGGATACCGTGCAGAAGCTGTGGTGATGCGCAGTGCGCAGCGTCTGTAAACAGCTTTGCACTGGCGGCTGTAGGTGCGTCTTAAACGATAGCCTGTGGTCGATCAGTACTCCAAGATACTTGATTGAGGCGCTTGTTTCTATTGGAGTTGATCCGACTCGTATTGTGGCCTTCTCCACAGTCTTCCTGCTGCTTATAAGCACTGCCTCCGTTTTGTGCTCGGCGACTGCTAACCCGTAGTCTGCGAGCCAGCACATGAGGGTGTCTATCGAGAGGCTGCACCTATCCGTGATCTCTTCGAGGGTTTTCGCTACCGTTACCAGCGCTATGTCGTCCGCAAATCCCACCACAGTGCATCCTTTGGGTAGTACCAGCCGTAGGATCCCGTCGTACATGACGTTCCACAGTATCGGGCCCAGGACTGAGCCTTGAGGTACTCCTCCTGTCACCAGGTACTCGTGCTCTCCGACATCAGAGGAATATGTGAGCACTCTGTCCTTGAAGTAGTCCGCTACGAGGTCGATCAGGTAATTCGAGATTCCCATGCGATGAAGTGCCTGCAGGACAAGGTTTCAGTTGGCAGAGTTGAAGGCATTCTTGACGTCCAGGGTGCAGACGAGGCAGTACTCTTTTGAGCCACCTAGCCACCTTTCTCCTTCGATTCCGTTAGCAGCCAGTTGGGAGACCAGTTGGATCGCGTCAATGGTGCTTCTTTTTCTCCGGAAGCCAAAATGGTGGTCCGATAGCGCTCTAAGTTGGTCGAGGTCTTTCTCGAGGTGGGTGCAGATTATGCGCTCGAATATCTTCCCTGTTGTATTAAGCATACGTAGGGGTCTGTATGACGATGCGTCGTCGTTCAGCTTGCCCGGTTTTGGGATAAACACCAATCTTTGACGCTTCCAACATATGGGGAAGGTTCGTTGCGTGAGACACATGTTGTACATCTCCGTGAATATACCCGGGTAGTTTTCCACCAATGTGTGCAGTGCAGCATTGGGAATGCAGTCGGGGCCAGGGGCTTTTTCGATTTTGGTTTTCCTTAGCGCAGCCAGGACTTCGGCTTCGCTGGTTAGAACAGTATCGCCTTCCCCGGTAGCTTGCCAAGTAAGGGGCGGCTGGGTGGGGAACAAAGTGGACACTACATGGCCAAGCTGTAAGTGGCCGGTAGGGGTCAGCTGTCTGTTGAGCTTACCCATGACCATCCTCTATGCTGACCCGAATGGTTCTGCATCCGCCGCTTCGCACAGCTCCTGGAAGCATCTGGCCTTGCTAGCTTTGATCGCGTTCTTCAGGACCTTTCTCTTGGCTCTGTAGGTTGTTTCCCTTAGCTCCTGGTTTCCGCGTCCTCTGTTTCTCTGACACCTGCGCCGGGCCGCTATGCAGTCTCTCCTCGCGCAGCCTATCTCCTATTTCCACCATGGTGCTGGTCTTCGCCCGTTACAACCTTTCGTGGCCTTCTCCATAGATGCATCGCACGCCTCCTTCACTCTATCGGCTATGTTCCTCGCGCATGCGTTAGCGTCTCCTGTAACGCAGACGCCTTCCATGTGTGCTAGGAGGGACACTGTGTTAAGGGTATGCGCTTTGTAGGTTGTTTGGCGGCTGCTTGGAGCGGGCAGTCTGGGGCTTGTCTGGGTGATGATCAGGGCGTGGTCGCTGTGGGTGTATATATCTGACCCCCTCCATACACAGTTGCGTGCCAGTTCAGGGCTAGCGAAGGTCAGGTCGATAGTTGACTACCGACCTGACTTGCTGAAGGTCGGTCTATTACCTTCGTTGAGTAGGCATACGTTTAGCGAAGCCACTGCCTCAAGGAGGATGGTTCCCCGCTGCGTCGTACTTGTGCTGACCCATGTTGTGGACCATGCGTGCGTAGTCAGCGATCTCCTGCATTATTGTTCTGAACTCGCTAATGTGTACGCTCGGGGCTATGTAGCAGCTGTAGAATGTTATCCCTTTGATCTGCGCTCTGGTGTATCCCGTCCTGGAAGCCCTTTGCGATAGGTGGTAGGTAGGTCCAGGGGGCTGCCCGCAGCTCCATATTGCTGCTCTGCCGTCCGAACTACGTTGCCATACGCCTTCGTGCTTGTCCTTGTAGGGCTCGCTGAGTATTGCCACCTCAGCCTGCTGCTCGATGACCGTCTGTGTTAGCAGGTCCTGCGCCGCTCTGCAATGGTTAAGGTTTATCTGTAGGACCTTAACCATTCTGTTTATCGTGCATGGCTCTCCGGTACTCAGGGCACGCACTGCTGAGGGTCAAGTGTTCGGCCTCTCCTACAGATTTTCCGCTTCTTGTGGAGATGTTGCATTTTGGTTTGCCCTGGGTACAAGTTTTATACTTGTGGCCATCCTTGCCACATCTAAAGCTAGATTGCTGCGTGTTTTTGGCTATTGCCTCTGACGCTGGGCATCTGGCAGACATGTGGCCTAATCCCATGCATTTGAAGCATCGCCTGGGCTCCATTTTCTGTCTTATGCGGCAGACGACCCATCCAACCCTGATTTTCCCCTTGTCGAGGATCCGCTGCGCATGCTCAGGTCTGAGGTGGACCGTCGCCGTTTGGGTTCCGCCATACGCCTTCCGCATCCTAGGTGCAGCGCCCACCGGGATGTCGCACTCCTCCTCAGCGTAAACTGCCTGTAATACCTCCTCGCAGGTGGTCATTTCGTCCAGGTCGCGGATTTCCACTTGCACCGTGTCCTCCAGCATAGCCACTTCGGCTTTGCCGCTGAAGGCGGACTTGATGGCTGTGTGCAGTTTCTGCGTGGCTGGGTCTGAGGGTTTCTGCATCTTGAGTAGCAGACTCCCATTGGCTGTCCTGCGTGTGCCTTGCACACCATCCTTAAGCCCCTGAAGGGTAGGCTCGGTTTTGACCAGCTTGCGCATGTCTGCGTACGATCCTTCGCTGCATTTGATTAGGATAGCGTCAGAGCGCTGATTCCTGCGCTTCGCGGTGCGGTTCACGTGGCCTTCGCTTTCTCCATCACTCGCTGCAGTCACGTGGGGCTTCTTGGTTTTGGGTCTCACCTGTTGCCAGGGCGGGTTTCTCGGCGCGACCCTGCCTGGGTTCCCCGCGCCAGTAAGCGTTCTCTTTATGCTGGTGCCTTCTTGCCGTGGGGCAGAGAGCGATGGTGTTGTCTGCTGGGTTGCGCTGGCGGTTGGGCCCCTGGCTCGGGATTCATCCAGCGTCGCACTGATCTCGCTTTGCAGCTTCTTCATTGCGTGCAATGAGTCGATCGTGGCCTGCGTGACATGGCGGACAACCTTCTTGTTGTTGCTCTTTGTGTCCGTGAACTTCGCGATCATTTCGTCGAGCATCTTGCCCAGCTCATCGGTGAGAGCTGCGGCGCTTTTCTGCACCAGCTGCTTCTTGTTGGCTCCATCGATCGCCTCTTCAGGGCTGGTTGGTTCCCGACTTCTCTTCGGGGTGGTTTGCTCATCCTCGTTACTGCCGAAGTTGAACATTGGCCCAGTCACTTTGGGAGGCGCTGACACTGGGTGGGCATCCGGAGCCGGCTCCATCCCCGTTGGCGACCGCTGCACCTTCTGTTTCATCATCTGAAACTTCTTTAGCAGCTCTTCTTCTGCCCTGGCAACTGCAAGAGCCTGGGTCTCGTCTTGTCCGGACGATTTCTCCTTATCCATCGCTTGCACTGGTCGGAGGTCCCTCGGTGAGCCGGGATTTCCCCCGGTTACTGGCTATACCGCTCCGGCTCGGTCCCCAAAACCCCGTTTGAGCTGGCGCCGCTATTGCGGTGGGGTTGGAAATTGGCCGGTAACTTGGCTTTTTGCTCATCTACCCCTGTATGTAGTGGCGGAGGTGGTTAGGTTGGATTTAAGGATTCAGGATTTGTGTGTTTTTTATTTTAGTTTTGATTTCCTGGGCAACCGACTTCGTAGAAGCTCCCGCTTAGCCGCTGTAGAGCTCGGCGGGGAAAGCTTGCTGTTAAGCTCGCTGGTAAGCTCGCTGTTAAGCTCGCTGTTAGAAGTGGCGCTGTCCAGCACTGCGATCAGCTGATCGATGTTGTTTGCTAGTGCCTGAAAAAGCGCGCGTGTGCGGCTTGTGGAAGCTGTGAGCGGCACCAAATATATGTGTTGGGTGCGGGAGAGTGAGGATCCCCCCTTCTGTCCACCAAGCTTGGCCAGGCTTTGCAACCGTAGCAGTGTGGTTTGTTGGCTGGGTAGAACCGTCCTGTTGCGTCTGTGGTACGTACCTGCAACCTGCGGTGTCCCGTACTAATCAAACGCACTTTTAGGTATTACGGTTTACCACGACCAAAAACTCGATATATTGGCAATCGATGTTCAGGTCAACTTAACTGGGTGAGTGTTCAACTGTACACCTATGCTCTGTGTGTGTGTGTTTTTTTATACCCGTTACTCGTAGAGTAAAAGGGTATACTAGATTCGTCGGAAAGTATGTAACAGGCAGAAGGAAGCGTTTCCGACCCCACAAAGTATATATATTCTTGATCAGGATCACTAGCCGAGTCGATCTAGCCATGTCCGTCTGTCCGTCTGTCTGTCCGGATGAACGCTGAGATCTCGGAAACTATGAGAGCTAGGCTATTGAGATTTGGCGAGCAGATTTCTGAGCTTCTTACGCAGCGCAAGTTTGTTTCAGTACAGTGCCACGCCCACTCTAACGCCCACAAACCGCCCAAAACTGTGGCTCCTACAGTTTTAATGCTAGAATAAAAGTTTTAGCTGAAATGTATTGTTCTTATCAATACCTATCGATTGACCCAAAAAAAGTTTGCCACGCCCACTTTTACGCCCACAAACCGCGAAAACCTGTGACGCCCACAATTTTCATGCTAAATAAAAAATTTTAACTGAAATGTATTGGTCTCGTCAATACCTATCGATTGATCCAAAAAATTTGCCACACCCACTCTAACGCCCATAACGCTTAAATCTGTCTACCGCCGGTAGGTGCCGCATTTTAATCTCGCTTTGCTGCTTGCATATCTCCATTTAGCTGAGTAACGGGTATCTGATAGTCGAGGTACTCGACTATAGCGTTCTTCCTTGTTAATTCTTAAACTTTTATCGGATAGTTCCTGTGTTCAGGAATGTTGTTGAATTATCCATCGACGGTGTGTTCAGGATTTTTTGATCCCAAACTGAATTCCCTTTGGTTTCTCACTTTAGATTCGGATTTTTAATATAATATTGCTTTGATGGGAGAATGGTGTTTTCTTCAGTTAAGAAAAGTTGGTTTAAAATGATTCCGTTATTATAATTTAATTTCTCTTCTTTTCCGTTATAATTTACTACTCCATTAATTGAATCGATCACACATTCGATTTTTTCAATAGGCTTTAACCAATTAATAAATCTGAGTCTAAAGCTGAGCACGTGAACTAAAAAGACCAAGAGAATCAAACTGGGTAAGTGATCAAAATAGAGCAAGTGAGCAAAAATGAGCAATTGAACAAAAAAGAACACATAGGAAGAAACATGTTCACTAACTCAGTTAAGTGAACATCTCTTTTTTGTTCACTCACTCATGAGCAACCCAACACTACTGTGAATACTATTTTATATATGCGAAGCTAATTTTTATTTTTACAAATTCCTGTTCTAATATAGCACTATGTTGTCCCAGTGTCAATTAATATTTTTTACTTTATATTTATTTATTTTCATTCTTGTTTTCATTAGTTTTCCACCTGGATTAGATTTATTCGCACGTTTTCTTTGTTCAATTAAACACCTTTTTAAAAACTCCTTTTAAGTAGTGTATTTTTTTATGTCAAGACGTTTTTGCTCCAGTAGCTTATGGGTCCATATATAAGCTTAGTATAGATAATAAACAATGAAGAACGCTATAGTCGAGTACCTCGACTATCAGATACCCGTTACTCAGCTAATGGGACCAAAGGGAAATGGAGATATGCAAGCAGCCAAGCGAGATTGAAATGCGCCACCTAACCGTGATCTCAATATATGGTTATGTGGGCGGTAGACAGATTTAAGCGTTATGCGCGTAAGATTGGGCGTGGCAATCTTTTTTTTAATTAATCGATAGGTACGAAGGAGACTAATACATTTCAGTTAACATTTTTTATCTAGCATGAAAATTGTGGGCGCCACAGGTTTGGGCGGTTTGTGGGGGTTAGAGGGGGCCTGGCATATTCGCGTAACAAACTTGCGCTGCAGATCCCATTTCTCTATCTTTGATAGTTTTCGAGATATCCGCGTTCATATTTATGTTTTTTTGAATTTTGTGGGCGTTAAAGTGGGCGTGGCAAACTTTTTTTTGGTCAATCGATAAATGTTAATGAGAACAATACATTTCAGTTAAAATTTTTATTCTAGGAAACAAACTTGCGCTGCGCAGGAATCTCAGGAATCTGCATGCCTAATCCCAGTTTTGTAGATTCTATAGTTTCCGAGATCTCAGCGTTCATACGGACAGTCGGTCAGGCGGACAGACGGATAGACGGACATGGCTAGATCGACTTTTACTCTACGAGTAACGGGTATACAAAATTAAGCGACAAGTGTGATGGAAAGCCGTGAAACTATTTCTTAAACATTTGTTTTTGCTTAAACATATGATTGCAATTTGGGAATGACAAAATTGGTTTTTAGTGTATTAGTTATGCCCTTAAACGATATGTGGTAAGTCTGTTATAGGATATCAGTATTGCGGTATTGTATTTAAGCGAATCTCATTACCCACGTCAGATGCAAAAGCATCAACACAAAAACGCATACATATGTATATATACACACACGCAAATTAAATTCGTCGATAGTAGATGAATTTAAAAATTTATTTTTTATTTTTATTCTTAAACACAATTAATTCAAGACACTTTTTAATAGGACTGGCTCTTAGTTCTAAAAAATTATCCAATTAACCTCGGCCAGAAGCTTTTCTTTCTTAAGCTTCCAGAACTTTAATTTTTGTTTAAAATAAAAGCTTATGCTGAAACTGTCGCATCTCGTTGGGAAATGAAATTATGCTGACCGATGCAATTTGATTGAAAATCGGAACACAATATGTTCTGAACTTAGAACGCAATACTGTGGGCTTTGAACGGAAAAGTTTGGGCTTCGGACGGAAGCTTGTGTTTACTTTACGATTGGTTTATTTATCTTAGCAGGACGGTCAAGCGCGGCCCTCGAAGTAGATTGCAAAGGCAAAATCTTAAACAAAGGCAAAGGCAATGTCGCTGAAGGCAAGGGTAACATAGCTGAGATTGAATTCAACAATTTGTTTATAAATTCCATAAGTGGAACCGTTTCACGGGTTGGATAACTCTCCCCCTTCTAAAATGGATCGTCCCGATTCAATATGAAATTCATTTAATTGATCTCTTAATTCTGTTAAAAAATTTTCTTGGTTAATAGGTTTTTCTGGTTCTGGCCGTTGTTTTTTGGTTACAAATAATTTGGCATTTTTGTATTTTATAATAAGTACAAAAATCAAATATATAATGATTAAAATTAATAATATAAAGGTAAGTGATATTTTAGTATTATAAATTTTAATGAAAGGATTTAAAATGTTTATATTATCTAAAGAAAGTTCTGAGTTATTTGATAATATGTAATCGGATATTTCATAATTTTTGAAGTGGTTCGTAGTTAAGTAGTTAAAAATTTTGTTTTCCAAATTGGTGTTTGAAATATTATTAATTTCGGTTGTACCATTAAATGTTATCAAAAATGAACCGTTTAAATGGGAGTTGTTCACAATATTGTTACCATTTATAAGAATGGCACCATCTTGTATGATGTCTATTTTTTTATTTTTCTCTCTTATTTTTTTACAAGTGGATTTCTCGCCATTTAATAAGCGGGTAAAACAAGTTTTTTCATTATTTAATTTTTTATTTTAAAAAGTTCGTTCTTAAAATTAGACATTTCATAAAACATATTTGCGCATTTTGCCACTTGATTGCCTAATACTAGTTTCCCATCGATTTGGGAAATCGCTCTAGCGTGATATATTTCGCATCTGTTTTTTATTATTGGGTACTTTATATAAATTATTACTAGTTCTTTATGCAGTGTGATTTTAAAAACAGAGATGTCCATTAAGTCAGCGGTTTTTGTTCATGTTTTAATATTTCCATGATGTTATCAATCTTTAATATTTTGGTATTAAAAACGTCAATTTTTGCTAGTGTGATTGTGTCAATTAAATTTTGTAGATCAAATGTTAATAATCGTAAGCGATGTTTTCGCAATGGTAAATCTTCATCAATAAAAACATTTTCAAAATCATCAGAAAGAGATTCTATTTCTTTAAACAGTTTGGAATTGATAATAAATTGCTTATTATTATTTTCAATTAATTCATCGATTTTTTTTTTTTTTTTATATGATGGACGTTGATGCACTACGAGCAGTACAAACAAGTGGCCCAACGACACCAAGCACGTGCTTGTTACGCGCGGGGCCCTTTTATCAATTTGGGCAAAAAATACGAGTTCGCGAGGAAGATACAAAAAACAAATAGAGACGGGACACAAATGAAAATAAAAGAAGCATCTAAGAATGAAGCAAATGAGTTAAAATATTAGTTTTTAATACCGGGATAGAAGTTGAAGTGCAAATTAAATGATAAAGGTTGTTATAATTATTACATAGAACGCGAAAGGGCTCGTGCAGACAAAAATTAGATGTACATCGTGGCAAATTTAGGGGATAATAATTTCGTGTTAGTCTAACAGGAACATTGAAAGTTAGGCGGTTTACAAGTTCTATAGAATCAATATCACCTCTTATAAGATTTTGCATAAAAATAGCACCAAGCATTGTTCAACGATTTGCAAGGGTAGGTAAATTAAGCAATAGTAATCTACTCTGATAGGAAGGTAGCCTTATGTTTTGATCCCAGGGCAAAAAGAAGAAATTTTTTTTTTTTCGTTTTTTTTTGGTTCGTTGTAGAATGAATGCTCTGATTATATTCTTGAGCGGCTCTTATTACTATTTCGGAATAGTCGGTTAAATTAAATTCTTCTTTAACGCATCGAGCTAATTCTGTTAATGTAGAATGTGCCCTTTTATCTTGTCCGTTTGTTCCTTTGTGCAAAAGATTTAAATTGGGCCGAGGTAAAGCTTGGTTCATTATCGGTCATTATTACTTTGGCTTGTGGAAGTTGTTGAAGAAGTTCCATTTCTTTGTTTTCGATATTTAATTTATTTTGGATTTCTTTTACTACTAAAAATTTTGAGTAAGCGTCAATACAAGTTATAAAGGTAAAAGTATGCGCCTAATATATGTCGATGTGTAGATTTTCGCCTTCTTTATTCGGGATTGGGGCTTCTCCAATTGGAATTTTAATTGGGTGTCTGTTATATTTGTTTTCATTGCAAATTTTACAGCTTTTAATGTATTCTTTTAATTTTGTAAGTAAGTTTGGCCCATAATACAATCTACTGATTTGTTTATATTTTTCATAAAGTCCCCTGTGTGCTCTGCAATGTGTTTCTTTGATTATAAGGGCTCTGTCCTCAGAAGTTTCTACATCTTGGACAAATATTCTTGTATACAAAAATTTATTCACAAAATTATCTTTAAGTGGTTTTTTAATTCTATAAAAGTCCTCTAAAGTACAATGAATACCTACCGCTAAATTAGGAGGAATATATTCTCTTAAGATTGATATCAAATTTTCGGGAGTGTCAAATTTTGTTATATGTCTGGTGTTTTCGAATATATTTATTGACTCCTGTATTGTATACCTCCCCGTTGCTAATAGCAATTGTTGCTTAAACTGGTTTAAGGGGTTATATACCTTTTTGAGCGAAAAAATTGAGGGAACTTTGGATTTTTTTTCAGGTGTGTAGCAATTGTTTTATGACACTGAAGTTATTATTTATTGATAGTACATGTTTTTATCGAAACAACAAGCGTTTGTTCTTGAAAAAATATAAATAATTTACGAAGTTATGGCAATTCTCTCGGACCTCTTTTTTTTATAGCGGCTTGCGGTGACCACGATGGAAGTCCAGCAGGTCAACTGATATCAAAAAACCAAAAAAATTTTATTAGTATAGTATTATTTCCAGTTCGTGAACGATTATTTTCAAGAATATTTGGTTTTTTCTGCATACAGTAACGATTTTTCCAAAAAGTTAATTTTTCGAGTTCTAAAAATTTTATTAAAAAATTCTGATCTGCAAAATCAAAATTGGCGCATAAAAACTGAATCGTTCACGAACTCGGCACAATCATTACGAATAATTTAAAAAAAAATGAAGAAGATCAATCTAATAGTTCTTGTGCAATCGCGGTCACAGCAAAGACACTTTTGGAAAAACACGACTTTGAGATAATCGCATTCAAAGTTTTACGTTGACTATATGCAACTATTGAAGTCGAGCAGACAAACTTACAAGTCATCGTCGAACTATTATTCGGATCTCTATGAAAATTTGGGAAAATGTTGTCTAGGAGATATACTTTAGGATTCAGCAAAAAAAAAATTTTACGTTTTTTTGAAAAAAAAAGAGGGTTTACGGGTTTCTTGTATAACATTCTCAAAACTACTCTCTGCTGAATGCTGAGTGTTTTGATCTGAGACCGATTCGTTACTGTCAGTTAAGTTGTTGATCTAAATTCTTGATAAGGCGTCTGCAACTACATTAGTTGTACCTGGCTTATAAATGACTTTTGAAGTGAAACTTTCTATGAAGGAGTACCAGCGTTTCATTTCAATATTAGGATTTTTATCAGAGATTGCGAAAGATAATGGTTGATGATCGGTTTGGATTTCAATTCCAATCACTCCGTATAAGTAGTTTCTTAGATTTTTAAGAGCCCATACTATGGCTAAAAGTTCCTTCTTATTAGTTGCATAAACTTGTTCCGTTTTAGTCAAGGTTTTTAAAATAAAAGTAATTGGTTTATCTTCTTGAGATAATACTGCACCAATCGCGACGTCCGAGGCGTCGGTGGTCAGGGTAAATTTTTTATTATAATCCGGTTGAACTAATTCTACTTGAGCAATGAGATTTTCTTTCAGCTCGTTAAAAGCTTTAATAGCTGGGTCATCCAGCTGAATTAACATTTTTGTTGACATTCTTTTTGAAATTTTGCCATAGAGGCTATAGAGGCGTAATTTAAAAATAAAATTTTCTATAATAGCCCGTAAGGCCTAAGAATATTTAAGGCCGAGTATTTTTTGGAAGCGGATATTTAATAATGGTGTCAATTTTTTCTGGGTCTGTCTTGATGACGTTATAAGATACGATGTATCCTAAAAAACTGGTTTCGCGTTTTAAAAACTTTGATTTTTCTAAAGAGATTTTCATGTTTGCCTTTAATAATATATTTATAATTTTGTTTAAGTCCTTATAATGTTGTTCAATCGAGTTTGAGAATATTATAATGTCGTCCATGTAGACATGACATGTTTTCCCTATTTGTTCTCTTAGGATGTAGTCCATTGCTCTCTGAAAAATTCTTGGTGCATTTGTTAGTCCGAATGGCATTCTTAAAAATTCGTATTTTCCATTATTTATTGAAAAGGATGTTTTTTCTACATCAGATTCTTTCATTAATATCTAATGAAAACCTGATTCTAAATCTATTGTTGCAAAATATCTTGCTTTTCCCAAATTAGATAGAATTACTGATGGGTCTTGCATTGGGTACCTGTCAGGTATGGTACTTTCATTTAATTTTTTATAGTCAATGACGAGTCTCAATTTACGGCTTCCGTCTTGATTTTCTCCTTTCTTTGGGGCTACCAGAACTGGTGAATTATAAGGGCTTCGACTTGGCCTTATATTTTCTTCTGCTAACATTCTACTGATTTCGCTATTCACCAAGTTGGTGACAGAAAAAGCGTACGGATATTGTTTCCCGTATATTGGCCTATCGTGAATAAGATTTATTTCCCCCTTTATGTCTGTTCGAAAAGGAATTTGCATATTTATCTTTGAATGCTCTTTTTCAATATAGAAAACTATTTTTTCCTTTAGTCCGTCTAATTGATCAGTACCTATATTGTTTATCTGTTGTTTGTCGGATAACTCAACGACGGCGGGCTTGAAATTTTTACATTTCAAACGATTTTTATTCATTCGATTTTTGACGGTAATTACTTCGTCGGCACTCTCAGGATTTTGAATTCCCAAGATATTTATATTTTTATTGACGGTATTTACTTCGTCGGCACTCGCAGGATTTTGAATTCCCAAGATATTTATATTTTTATTGACGGTATTGACTTTGTCGGCACTCTCAGGATTTTGAATTCCCAAGATATTGGTATTTTTATTGACGGTATTTACTTCGTCGGCATTCTCAGGATTTTGAATTCCAAAGCTTTTTTCACTATTTTCCACAAATAATGAATCTGTGTTTTCGCTATTTTTTTCATCAAAATATTTTTTTATAATAAATTCTTTTAACGGAAGAATATTATTTTCTTTAATTAAACTTATTTCATTTTTTTCCTCATTATCATAATATTTTAACTTTTCTGTTTTGCCTTTATATTCCAATACTCCCTTTTCTATATTAATTATAGCTCCAATATTTCTTAATAAATTAAATTCAGTTATCAGATCAGATTCTAATCCTTCGATTTCATAAAATAGTTGTCTTGGTTCAAATATATTTATAATATGGTAATACCTAATAATTGAATACCCATGAACTGTAGTTACCTTTTTGTATATTGATAACTCGTTTTTATTTTCGAAAATTCCCTTTTTTATATAACAAGCAGTGGCTCCTGTATCTATTAAAATCTTTAACTGCTTCTTGGTTTTTCGGTCTGTCCTATTTAAATAAGGCATTCCCCTGTAGGGGTCTGGTCTAAAAAATGATCATCGTTGATATTGTTTAATCTGGTTACTTTATTAGCTGGCTGATTTACTGTTCCATCTGGTTCCCTTTTCTGAGCTTGAGTTTGCTCTTTATTTTGATTAGCGCGATAGTAATTTGATCGATTATTATTTTGATAGTAATTATTATTGTATCTACCTCGATTATTATTTGCCTGCCAATTATTATTTGGCTTCCGATTGTAACTAGGTTTATTCTGGAGTTGAATCGATGGATCAACATCCATTGGCTCGACGGCTTGTAGCTTTTGATTGTTATTATGATTATCGTTTTGCCAAAAATTTCCCTTTTGTGGCCAATTATAATTCTGGTTATTACTCCAATTATTTCCCATTTTATTAGTATTATTGTTCTGTCGTTTTTGATCAAATCGTAAGTTGTTTCCCTGATATTTATTTTCATTTTTAAATCCATTAAACCTGTTTGCAAATTGAGCACGGCAATTGTTTGATTATAATTCTTGGACCTTTGCCAAAGCATTGGTTAAATCTGGTGGATTTAAGAGAAAAGAGTTTCTGAGATAGATCCATTTAGCCCAGATATAAAAATTCGTAAAGTATTGCTCCTTATTGTTTTGTTTGTTTCTTTGGCAATTACGCTGTCCTTTCCGTATGTCATTATGGTTTTGTTTATTAGTAGAGTCATTTTTTATTCACTTCATTATAGTATTCTGTAACTGTCATTCGTCCCTGCCTGAGGATACTTAGTTCCGACTCGAGAATATGTATTGGTCGTTTATAGCTATATATAAAGTCCAATCTAGATAAGATTGGTAAGAGCATCATGGGCAGCTCCAAAAATTTTATTTCGTAAAATTGTTAAGGCAAAAATATATAGTTCACTTTGAATTTTATAGAGACTCATTACAGTTTCTGCGGCTTCCCTCCAACCTACATATTGTGTTTGTTCCCCCGTGAATTTTGGTAAAGATTTTACTACTTCAAGTGATGTATCCCATTTTATAGTTGGGTCGATTATTTGTATTTTATAATCCTCCACAGTGTTTGCATCTGTGGCTAACTCTTCTTCTAAACCTTCTATTTTCCTGCTCACTTCATTTAATTGAACATTAATTCCAATCTATTTATTAATTCCACTGTTAAGCCGCCTGCTGTGGCTATACTACCTGCCGAAAATTTTGGTGCTGAGCCTCCGGTAGCCATTGTTAAATTTATTTCAGCAAAGCTATTTACGAAATCTTCCAGATTGTTTCTCGATATTTATACCCGTTACTCGTAGAGTAAAAGGGTATACTAGATTCGTCGGAAAGTATGTAACAGGCAGAAGGAAGCGTTTCCGACCCCACAAAGTATATATATTCTTGATCAGGATCACTAGCCGAGTCGATCTAGCCATGTCCGTCTGTCCGTCTGTCCGTCTGTCCGTCTGTCCGGATGAACGCTGAGATCTCGGAAACTATGAGAGCTAGGCTATTGAGATTTGGCGTGCAGATTCCTGAGCTTCTTACGCAGCGCAAGTTTGTTTCAGCACAGTGCCACGCCCACTCTAACGCCCACAAACCGCCCAAAACTGTGGCTCCTACAGTTTTGATGCTAGAATAAAAATTTTAACTGGAATGTATTGTTCTCATCAATACCTATCGATTGACCCAAAAAAAAGTTTGCCACGCCCACTTTAACGCCCACAAACCGCGAAAATCTGTGACGCCCACAATTTTCATGCTAGATAAAAAATTTTAACTGAAATGTATTGGTGTCGTCGATACCTATCGATTGATCCAAAAACAATTTGCCACGCCCACTCTAACGCCCATAACGCTTAAATCTGTATACCGCCGGTAGGTGGCGCATTTTAATCTCGCTTTGCTGCTTGCATATCTCCATTTAGCTGAGTAACGGGTATCTGATAGTCGAGGTACTCGACTATAGCGTTCTTCCTTGTTTTTTTTTTTTTTATGTGTTAGTGGTGGTTTAAAGCATCGAAAGCCAACTCGGAGCTGAACTAGCTTGCCGAAGTCTGGGACTCTAACCCAGTAAAAACTCCACCCCCTCCCCGCTTCCCCGGCGGTACTGCCGTTAGGTATTACTTCGCCGGGGGGGGAATGCCCTTAGGGCTCTCTAGGATTCTATCCTATTGGAATTTCGCAGTCTTTCTGCGATGCGCAGTTTTTTGAGTACTATTGTGGCCATGTTGCAAACCGCAGACCAATTTACTTCTGATTCAAGCATAATGTCCACCAGGTTACAAGCGGCTGGCGTCCTCCCAACCCTTATGCTCAGATCTCTTCGTTCATTTTCGAATCTCGGACAGACAAAAAACACGTGTTCTGCGTCTTCATTATCCGACTCGCAGAGTGGGCAGTGCGGATAACGTTCATGCTTAAACCTATTCAGATAGTATTTAAAGCATCCATGTCCCGTCAACAGTTGCGTTAAGTAGTAGTCCACATGTCCATGCTTCCGTCCCAGCCATCTCTGCAGTTCTGGGATAAGCTTATACGTCCATCGTCCTTTGCTACTATTTACCCACCTCTCTTGCCACTTAGCAATGGTGAGTTCTCTGCACCTTTTCCGTACGGATTCTGCAGTTGCGACCCCTGTGCTGCCCGCGCGGATGTTGGCTGATTCCACTGCCAGCAGATCAATCGGTATGCCTCCCGATATTACCAGCGCCGCGTCATGGGATACCGTGCGGAACGCACAGCATACCCGTAGTGCACACAATCTCTGCACGGAGTCGCCGTCTTGCATATAACTTCCATTTTTTGTGGCTCGAGCCCATATGGGAGCAGCGTACATCAGCGTCGATGTGACAGCACTAACCAGTAATCTACGTCCTGGTTGCCTTGGTCCCCGAGTGTTCGCCATAATTCGCGATATCGCGGCCGCGGTCCTACTTGCCTTGCCACTAGCGTACGCTAGATGTTCTTTGAAAGAAAGCCGGTGGTCGATCATGACGCCCAAGTATTTTAGGCTTGGACGCGATGTAATTGTGGCTTCTCCAATTTTGATAGTAGCTGCCTCCACTTTCTGCCTGCTACTTATCAGGACTGCTTCAGTCTTGTGCGCTGCCAAGGCGAGTCCCTTGGAGTCGAGCCATGCGCTTGCTCGTTTCCCCGCTTCATTGCAGATTCCTTCCGCATCTGGGAGTTTCTTTGCCGTAACCACTATGGCCACGTCATCCGCGAAACCAATGAGACGTGCCCCTTTGGGCATCGTGATCCTAAGTATCCCATCGTACATGACATTCCATAACAAAGGGCCTAGGACTGATCCTTGGGGAACTCCCCCGGTGACCCTGTGGGTCGATTGCCCGGAATCAGTATCGTACAGGAGCAGGCGGCCTTCAAAGTAGCTCGCTATTATTCTCTGTATATACACTGGTACATTTAAGTTGCTCAGTGTATTTAGTGTGTGGTGCCAGCTGGCGGAGTTGAAAGCGTTTTTTACATCCAACGTTGCCGCTAAGCAGTACTGCTTAGTGCCGTACAACCAATTTTTCCCCTCAATGGCTTTATCTGCGATTTCACACAGTTTACCGACGGCGTCGATGGTGGATAGCCCCTTCCGAAAACCATACTGCATCTCTGAGAGGCCGTTGGTTTCGGCAAGGGCACCTTCTAGCCGGGAGTGGATTATTCTTTCGAGAATTTTACCCACCGTGTCCAGCATGCAGAGTGGCCTATACGAAGAAGGCTCCTCCGCGGGTTTTTCCCCCTTTGGTATGAGTACCAGCCGCTGTGTTTTCCAGCGGCTAGGGAACACACCTTCCGTTAGGCATGCGTTATACATGTCAACGTACTCTTTAGTATTTGCTTTTATGGCAATTTTGAGAACTTTTTTCGGGATTCCATCTGGTTCCGGTGCCTTGTCGTCCAGTATTGTCTTCAATACCTGGAGGACTTCTACGGCTCTTGTGAGCTTTATGCTCGCCCTGTTCACGATCAGTGAGGTCCGCGCCATACCTTCTTGCTCTGGGAATAGTGTTTCCACGATCCTTTTTAGGCTGACTGGGCATGTCGGTGATGGCCGACTAAATACCCGCAGCCGTTTTGTGACGAGTTTATATGCGAAGCCCCATGGGTTGGAGTCTATTTCCTCGCAGATATTGTTAAAGCACCTGCGTTTGCTCTCTTTTATAGTTTTTTCCAGGGCTCGTCTCTTTTCCCTGAAGTATATTTGGAGTGCCTCAAATTCGGGCCTTCCTCTTGAGCGTTGGTATGCGCGTCTTGCCCTGTGGCAGTCTTTCCTGGCTTCCGCAATGGATTGGTTCCACCAGTATGCAGGTCTTCTTCTTGATGGGTTTTTCCCTCTTCTCTGCATAGATGCATCACAGGCTACCTTGGTGTACTCTGCGATGTGGTTTGCCCTTTCTTCAGCTGAGCCGCTTGTGGAGAGGTCCTCGAACAACATCTGTACCATCTCCACGTCTAGCGTATTTATTTTGTACCCTGGCACGGTCTTAGGGACTCGTGGTGGGCCACTTCTAGAATTTATCGTGCAGATTATTGCTGCATGGTCACTACCCGTGTAGGTGTCACTAACCTCCCAGCTGGAGCCCGAGGCCAATCCAGTGTTCACAAATGTGAGGTCAATGATAGAACTGTTGCCGGCTCTTGAAAAAGTCGGTTTTGTTCCAGAGTTCAGCAGCACTAGTGCGGCGAAGCTCTCAAGTAGCGCCTTTCCCCTCGCGTTGGTTCGGGGGGAGCCCCACTCCGTAGCCCAGGCATTAAAGTCCCCGGCAATTACGGAGGGGCGATTTTCCCGGGCGTCTTCTGCAATCTCTTCGAGCGCAGATGTTGCCTGAGGGAGGCTAAGGCTTGGCGGCAGGTAACAGCTATAGAAAGCTATACCATTCACTTGGGCCCTAGCGAAGCAATTTCCGCATTTTTTCTTCCTAATCTGTCGCCTTGGATTACCGCAGCTCCATATTGCCGATTTTTTGCTATTATTTGTTACCCATTCTCCGGAATTTTTATTCCTGTATTGCTCGCTTATGAGTGCCATGTCTACGTTTTTCTCGATGACATTTTGCTCTAGCAACGATTGGGCAACCTCGCAATGGTTTAGGTTAATCTGAAGGAACTTCATTTACCCCTAAGCCCTTGCATAGCCCTCCTGAAGTACGGGCATTTCCCACTCATTGTTGGGTGATCGCAATCTTTCTCCTTTTTGCGTTTGCATAGCATGCAGCAGGCCTTTGCTTTGCAGCCTCTGGCTTGGTGCTCCTTTGCGCCACAGTTGTAGCAGCATTTTGAGCAGTCCTCCTGGACCCTGCAATTCCCTGCTACATGGTTAAACTCCATACATTTAAAACACCTTTTAGGTGTTTGCTTTGGGCGGACTCTACACCAGGTCCATCCCAGCCTTATTTTGCCCTTCTCCAAGAGTCGCCTCCCTATGTCGGGCATAACTCTTAGTGTGGCGGTTTGGGTGCCTCCGTATGCCACCCTTAGGTTTACCACCGCGGACTCTGGCAGTTCCACATCAAATTGTGATTGAACCGCACATAAGATGTCTGCTTTGTCGGTGGTCTCATCGATGTCTTTTACCTCGATCAGCATTGTCTCAGTCAGCGCTCTGACGTCGACATTGTTGCCCAGGACAACCTTCATTGTGGTCTGAAGCTCTACGGTTTTAGGGTCAGAGACCTTGTTTAGAATCACTAGAAGTTCCCCCTTTGCTGTTCGCCTAACGGCCTGTACTGCTTGTCCTAGCTCCTTAAGCTGCGATTCAGCCTTAACCTTTTTAAGGATGTCGGCATAGGACCCTCCAGCAGAGGCTGCGATGACTATCGCGTCGTTCCGTGGCGGTCGCACCTTGGGCTTCCGGACCTTCTGCTTCACCTGTGTCCACTCCTCTGGCTTCTTCCCAGGTTTTTGGGGCTTGCTGGTGCTAACTGTCCCAGCATGTCTCCCTTTCTTTACACCTTGACTGGCATCACTTGCCGGTGCCTTATGCATCGCCTTTTTCGCTGGTACCGCTAGCGTCATCCCAGTTTCTTGACCCCTAGTTCGCTTGCTGGTGCCGCTCGCGAGCACTTCTGCGCAGGTTTTTTTTTTTTGCTATCTCCTTAGCTTTTTCCTGTTCTTCGACTATGCATTGCACAGCCGACAGGACTTCCCTCTGGAGATAGTCGATTTCGTCGACTATATCCCTCATGGGGTTAGTAATGGAACGCTTTCCTTCCATTAGCTTCTTCAGCTCGCTGGCCTTTGATCCCAGGTCCGTCAGCTGCTTCAGCATATCCCCCTGCTCCTCATCTGCAGCTTTTGGGCTGCTTTTATCTCCTGCTGGGGGGGGTGCCAGGCTGCCTGCCACTGCACTCCACCCTTTTTTCTGGCGATCTCGCCATTACACTGCTTTTTTTAAAAGGGTCAGCTCCCTTGTTGGCCCAGTCAGGTAGACTGGACAAAGGCGTGTGGAAGCCGTCGGCATTAGCCGGCGCCGCCAGGCCTTTGTTTGTCGGCGTGCCTCCAATATTGGTTGGCCCAACCCCTAGGCTAGCGCCAGGGTGTTGTGCCCCCGATCCCCTGCCCGCCATTTCCCGCCTGGGGAGTTCGATGGTACTGCAGTAAGCTTGGATCTTTACCCGCAGTATCTGCTGTTTTCCGATCGGACTTTAATATTTTTATGAATTATTAAATAAAGGGGATAAGTCTTTGTAATAAGGCTTGTGGTTTTTATTTTCTAATTTTTTTTTTTTAAAGAGCCACCCAAAATTCCCTACGTGCTACGGCACGCACTTATTTATGTGCTTGGCCTGCACCCTGTCCGAAGCTTGCTGCTATAGCACCCGCAGCCCCCCTACGATCAGCTGGTCGCGCAAGCGCTTTCCACCACTGATTCAGTGTTTGCAAAAATAGAGAGCGTGAAAAAATTTGGCAACTGCTAAACAAACAACGAGTGGAAAGTAATAAGAGGCAGAGATGCCTCCCCTCCCTCATCTACGACCGGCCCCTGCCTGGCCGCCAAACCTGTTGGGGATAGATTCCCAAGCTGCTCCTGGATGTCGTCCACGGCCTTCCGTCCACCAGCTGATGTCCAGGTGCGTGTCCCGAGTGCTCCACGCCGGATGGCCGGCTGCGCTTCTGGTTTTAAGCTGAAAGCTTCAAGGAATAAACGGAGCGATTTTAAAACGCGTCCGCACTCTGCTTTCACAACTCTCTCTGTGTGTGTGTGTGTGTGTGTGCGTGTGTGTTTTTTTTTTGTGCTAGTGGTGGTTTAAAGCATCGAAAGCCAACTCGGAGCTGAGCTAGCTTGCCGAAGTCTGGGACTCTAACCCAGTAAAAACTCCACCCCCTCCCCGCTTCCCCGGCGGTACTGCTGTTATGTATTACTTCGCCGGGGGGGGAATGCCCTTAGGGCTCTATAGGATTCTATCCTATTGGAATTTCGCAGTCTTTCTGCGATGCGCAGTTTTTTGAGTACTATTGTGGCCATGTTGCATACCGCAGACCAATTTACTTCTGATTCAAGCATAATGTCCCCAGGTTACAAGCGGCTGGTGTCCTCCCAACCCTTATGCTCAGATCTCTTCGTATATTTTCAATCTGGGACAGACAAAAAACACATGTTCTGCGTCTTCATTATCCGACTCGCAGAGTGGGCAGTGCGGATAACGTTAATGCTTAAACCTATTCAGGTAGTATTTAAAGCATCCATGTCCCGTCAACAGTTGCGTTAAGTAGAAGTCCACATGTCCATGCTTACGTCCCAGCCATCTCTGCAGTTCTGGCATAAGCTTATACGTCCATCGTCCTTTGCTACTATTTACCCACCCCTCTTGCCACTTAGCAATGGTGAGTTCTCTGCACCTTTTCCGTAGAGATTCTGAAATTGCGACCCCTGTGCTGCCTGCGCGGATGCTAGCTAATTCGACAGCCAGCAGATCAATCGGTATGCCTCCCGATATTACCAGTGCCGCGTAATGGGATACCGTGCGGAATGCACTGCATACACTTAGGGCACACAATCTCTGCACGGAGTCGCCGTCTTGCATACAACTTCCATTTTTTGTGGCTCGAGCCCATATGGGAGCAGCGTACATCAGCGTCGATGTGACAGCACTAACCAGTAATCTACGTCCTGGTTGCCTTGGTCCCCGAGTGTTCGCCATAATTCGCGAGATCGCGGCCGCGGTCCTACTTGCCTGCCACTAGCGTACGCTAGATGAAAGTCGCTCCGGTTCGGTCCCCAAAACCCCGTTTGAGCTGGCGCCGCTATTGCGGTGGGGTTGGAAATTGGCCGGTAACTTGGCTTTTTGCTCATCTACCCCTGTATGTAGTGGCGGAGGTGGTTAGGTTGGATTTAAGGATTCAGGATTTGTGTGTTTTTTATTTTAGTTTTGATTTCCTGGGCAACCGACTTCGTAGAAGCTCCCGCTTAGCCGCTGTAGAGCTCGGCGGGGAAAGCTTGCTGTTAAGCTCGCTGGTAAGCTCGCTGGTAAGCTCGCTGTTAAGCGAAACCGCGAAACCAATAAGTCGTGCCCCTTCGGGCATCGTGATCCTAAGTATCCCATTGTACATGACAGTCTATTTCTTCGCATATATTGTTAAAGCACCTGCGTTTGCTCTCTTTTATAGTTTTTTCCAGGGCTCGTCTTTTTTCCCTGAAAAATATTTGAAGTGCCTCAAATTCGGGCCTTCCTCTTGAGCGTTGGTATGCGCGTCTTGCCCTGTGGCAGTCTTTCCTGGCTTCCGCAATGGATTGGTTCCACCAGTATGCAGGTCTTCTTCTTAATAAGGTTTTCCCCCTTCTCTGCATAGATGCATCACAGGCTACTTTGGTGTATTCTGCGATGTGGTTTGGCCTTTCTTCAGCTGAGCCGCTTGTGGAGAGGTCGTCGAACAACATCTGTACCATCTCCACGTCTAGCGTTTCTATTTTGTAACCTGGCACGGTCTTAGGAACTCGTGGTGGGCCACTTCTAGAATTTATCGTGCAGATTATTGCTGCATGGTCACTACCCGTGTAGGTGTCACTAACCTTCCAGCTGGAGCCCGAGGCCAATTCAGCGTTCACAAAAGTGAGGTCAATGATAGAACTGGTGCCGGCTCTTGAAAAAGTCGGTTTTGTTCCAGAGTTCAGCAGCACTAGGTCAAGTGCGGCGAAGCTCTCAAGTAGCGCCTTTCCCCTCGCGTTGGTTCGGGGGGAGCCCCACTCTGTAGGCCAGGCATTAAAGTCCCCGGCAATTACGGCGGGGCGATTTTCCCGGGCATCTTCTGCAATCTCTTCGAGCGCAGATATTGCCTGGGGAAGGCTAAGGCTTGGCGGCAGGTAACAGCTATAAAAAGCTATACCATTCACTTGGGCCCTAGCGAAGCAATTTCCGCATTTTTTCTTCCTAATCTGTCGCTTTGGATTACCGCAGCTCCATATTGCCGATTTTTTGCTATTATTTGTTACCCATTCTCCGGAATTTTTATTCCTGTATTGCTCGCTTATGAGTGCCATGTCTACGTTTTTCTCGATGACATTTTGCTCCAGCAACGATTGGGCAACCTCGCAATGGTTTAGGTTAATCTGAAGGAACTTCATTTACCCCTAAGCCCTTGCATAGCCCTCCTGAAGTACGGGCATTTCCCACTCATTTTTGGGTGATCGCAATCTTTCTCCTTCTTGCGTTTGCATAGCATGCAGCAGTCCTTTGCTTTGCAGCCTCTGGCTTGGTGCTCCTTTGCGCTACAGTTGTAGCAGCATATTGAGCAGTCCTCCTGGACCCTGCAATTACCTGCTATATGGTTAAACTCCATACATTTAAAACACCTTTTAGGTGTTAGCTTTGGGCTGACTCTACACCAGGTCCATCCCAGCCTAATTTTGCCCTTCTCCAAGGGTCGCCTTCCTATGTCAGGCATAACTCTTAGTGTGGCGGTTTGGGTGCCTCCGTATGCCACCCTTAGGTTTACCACCGCGGATTCTGGCAGTTCCAAATCGAACTGTGACCGAACCGCACATAAGATGTCCGCTTTGTCGGTGGTCTCATCGATGTCTTTTACCTCGATCAGCATTGTCTCAGTCAGCGCTCTGACGTCGACATTGTTGCCCAGGACCGCCTTCATTGTGGTCTGAAGCTCTACGCCTTTAGGGTCAGAGACCTTGTTTAGAATAACTAGGAGTTCCTTTTTTGCTGTTCGCCTAACGGCCTGCACTGCTTGTCCTAGCTCCTTAAGCTGTGGTTCAGCCTTAACCTTTTTTAGGATGTCGGCATAGGACCCTCCAGCGGAGGCTGCGATGACTATCGCGTCGTTCCGTGGCGGTCGCACCTTGGGCTTCCTAGCCTTCTGCTTCACCTGTGTCCACTCCTCTGGCTTCTTCCCAGGTTTTGGGGTTTTTACTTGCACCTTGACTGGCCTCACTTGCCGGTGCCTTATGCATCGCATTTTTCGCTGGTACCGCTAACGTCATCCCAGTTTCTTGACCCCTGGGTCGCTTGCTTGTGCCGCTCGCGATCACTTCTGCGTAGGTTTTTTAGCTATCTCCTTAGCTTTTTCTTGTTCTTCGACTATGCATTGCACAGCCGACAGGACTTCCCTCTGGAGATAGTCAATTTCGTCGACTATGTCCCTCATGGGGTTTGTTATGGAACGCTTTCCTTCCATTAGCTTCTTCAGCTCCCTGGCCTTTGATCCCAGGCCAGTCAGCTGTTTCAGCATATCCCCCTGCTCCTCATCAGCAGCTTTTGGGCTGCCTTTTTCTCCTGCTGGGGGGGGGGGGGGCAGGCTGCCTGCCACTGCACTCCACCCTTTTTTCTGGCGATCTCGCCATTACACTGCTTTTTTTAAACGGGTCAGTTCCCGTGTTGGCCCAGTCAGGTAGACTGGACAAAGGCGTGTGGAAGCCGTCGGCATTAGCCGGCGCCGCCAGGCCTTTGTTTGCCGGCGTGCCTCCAATATTGGTTGGCCCAACCCCTAGGCTAGCGCCAGGGTGTTGTGCCCCCGATCCCCTGCCCGCCATTTCCCGCCTGGGGAGTTCGATGGTACTGCAGGAAGCTTGGATCCTTACCCGCAGTATCCTGCTGTTCTTCGATCGGACTTTGATATTTTTATAAATTATTTAATAAAAGGGATAAATCTTAGTACTAAGGCTTATGGATTTTATTTTCTAATTTTTTAAAATAGCCGCCCTAAATTCCCTACGTGCTACGGCACGCACTTATGTGCTTGGCCTGCACCCTGTCCTGGCAACTGCTAAACAAACAACGAGTGGAAAGTAATAAGAGGCAGAGATGCCTCCCGTCCCTCACCTACGACCGGACCCTGCCTGGCCGCCAAACCTGTTGGGGATAGAATCCCAAGCTGCTCCTGGATGTCGTCCACGGCCTCCCGTCCACCAGCTGATGTCCAGGTGCGTGTCCCAAGTGCTCCACGCCGGATGGCCGGCTGCACTTCTGGCTTTATGCTGAAAACTTTAAGGAATAAACGGAGCGATTTTAGAACGCGTCCGCACTCTCTGCTTTCACAACTCTCCACCCTTCAACTATGGTGTGTGTTTGTGTGTGTGCGACGTGAGTTGAAGAGTACATTTTTTTCTGTGTCGAAGAGGATGACCTGCTATATTTAATAGATCTTTTTACGCGATCAGAAAGAAATATATTTTTTAAAGCCATCAAAAATGCGGAGAAAGTGACGTGAAAAAAAGAGTGTTTTTTTTTGTGTCGCGGAAAAATATTTGTTATGTATTTAATCAAATAAATCTCTCCGCCACAGCAAAAAAAAATAGATTTCTAAAGCCCTCAGCAATAGTGTGTAGAAAAAAAAGTGAAGAGTGTGATAAAAGAGTATTTTTTTTTTGTGTCGCGAAAAAAAATTTGCTATTTATTTAATAGAAGAACTCTTTCCGCGATAAAAAAAAATATATTTCTAAAGCCTTCAATAATAGTGTGTAGAAAAAAAAATGAAGTGTGTGATAAAAAAGTATATTGTTTGAAGCTATCATGGAAAAAAGTATCTGATATATTTAATAGATGTTTTACCCATGATTACAACCAAAAATATATTTCTAAAGCCTTCAAAAATGCAGAGAAAGTGAAGTGAGATAAAAAAAAGTATGTTTTCTATGGTTTGTAAAATTTTTGTAATACATTAATATTTGCATAGTAGAATATTTCGCGAACCAAAGAATATAATATACACACACACACACACACACACAACCTTCAAACAAGAGTGAGAGGACAAGTGGGAGCTGGCGCCATCGAGAGTGAGAGTACGAGGACAAGTCCGCGGACAAGCGGTAGGGGGAAGTGAGCGCGGTCGCAAAGTCCTTGGACAAGCGGGAGGGGAAGTGGGAGGGGGAGTGAGCGCGGCCCCCAGAGTGTTCTACAACATTCCAGAACACTCCAGAACACTCCAGAACACCCCCGCCCAGCAGCAACAACAACAACTTCCGCTCGCGATAAGCGCCCACACCAGCTCCAAAACATACAACGCAAAATTGGTCCAGAACATACAATCCAAAATTGGTCCAGAACATACATATTCATCCTAATTCGCTGGCACGGGGACGCTAGGTATGACAAGACGATCGCGTACCGACACGCGAAACTATGGTTAAAACGGTGCCGGAAAACAGGCGATATATGAACTGAGGTGGGTTAACGAGGGTCAACCGCTGATAGAAGTAATGAGTCGAAGTGTATGGTCTCTGAGTTGGCGCTGCTCATCTACTTAAGTTGACCTGGTCTTAGTTTGCTGACAGTAGACCGATCGTCCAGGCTGCAATGTCAGCAGTATACCGCACCGCACCGTTGGGCTGTAGCGCTGAGTCTTGACCGAACGTAGCACCGTTGGTTTTCCGGGTTGCTACTGTGCGCCTGGTCGCTGTTCCGTATAAGTTGCATTGATTGTATGTCTCGCTCGTTGACACCTTACAACTCCGTCGTGTTGGGTGTCGGATGTGTTTGACGCAGATACGCAGTCCGATTCTTCCTGAGTCCCTTCTCTTATTGGACGATGGGTCCGTCCTGGTTTTTCGGCGTGCTGTCCTAGGAATGCACCGTAGCAACAGTCCTATTTTACGTGCCGATGTGTGGCACGAAGATTCATATTCCGGTGTCGAATGCAATTTGGAATCCGCTTTGACATGTACTTAATACTTAATAAATTTGCTTAGTTTTACCATTAAGTATATATATATATTTTTGCTGAGGTTTCGTATATCATCTATAAGACTGCATTGTTCTGCGCTTAGGGTCTCAGTTTGTCGAAATGGTGCTTGCTGGACACTACGAAATCCTTCTGGACATAGACGGTTTTATGAGTTCTACAAAATGAGCACAGGGAACACCGATCTAAAATGATGATACTTCCCTAGCATATGGAAAATCAAATTGTTCAACCTTTAGATCATCAAACAGAACTTTGTTACGGATATAGGCCGTAATGTCCACGGATGAAAGGTCGGGACTCAGGCGAGAAACAACAATTTGTTTCAGCTGCGGTACACAGGCTACGGTTTTAGGTACCACGCATGTGACAGGTTTTCAGTCGGTACTCCGGACGTTAAGCCAACATACTGCGTTGGAATCATTGATGTATTATTTGCAAAAGATTTTTCGGGCGTCTATTGCAGCAAAATCTCGCGTCCATTGCATTTGCATTGCTTTTTCCATACCATTTGTGCGGCAGCTGAGATCGACTGCTGTGCTGCAGACTCCGGATCGCTAGAGAGAGTTTCACTAGCGGCTACCGTTGTTTGTCTATCGACCGCGATCTATTTACGCTTAGGAGAATCGGGCACAGATAACATACTAGCGCAAGCCACTTCTCATGTCGATTGCATCGCATACCATGCCCGAATAGCCAAAGCATTTTGCATGAAAAATTTTCTCGCACGAATGGAACGGAATGCTCTGTTGTCCAACCGAAAGCAACGACTTGCTTTTTTTTAAATAATAGAAAGCCATTATTGCTACATTCCGAACAACAGTGCAAAGAGAGTAAAGCTTCGCAAGTAAAAAAGAGCAAGCTGGGGAGCGTAAGATTTTGACGTTCCAACAACAAAGTTTTATGCGGGAGAGCGGGTACTACCGTTTAGACTCTTACCGCTCCAAACAGTGTTTGGAAGAAAAGGTGAAGGCAATTAGATAAAACAATAACAACAAACACTGCACAGAGATTATACGTGCCAACTAATTTTGTAAATTTAAACACAAAACAATCACTATGCACTCGCGAAGCGAACGGATGTTGTTAGGGACACAATAATGTAAGAAAATATGGTTTTAGCCACGATGGCTTATGGACAAAAAGAACGAAAATTCGGAGCGCAAGACAAAAACACGACCGTTCAATGAAAGAGCGAAATAGTTTACGTAAATATTTTATTATAATATGATGGTACTAACTCTTTGTGCGATTAAAGATTCTATCAGCCCGTTAAAAGGACTTACAGCTGAATCGTATTGAAGTTTTAAGTGATGTTTTTTAGATACTTTGCCATTTTGGCCTTGTAAATATTTTGTTAAAAGTTTTGCAATTCTTGAGTCATTTTGCACACATTTTCTGTAATATCCTAAGCTCTTCCAAGCTCTCTTTTTAGGTATAGGACATTTTATAATTGTAGAAATTTTTTCGGGATTGGCTTTGATCAACATGGCACGTTTTACTTGTTCTCTTAAAATGTCATCCATTGCTCTTTGGAATATTCTGGGGGCGTTTTTTAACCCAAAAGGCATTGGCAGGAATTCATATTTCCCATTGTTTATTGAGAATTTCGTTTTCTGAAAGTCTGTTTCATTCATGAGAATCTGATAAAATTCAGATTCCAAATCAGTTGTGGACAAGTATTTTGCCATTCCAGACAAAACCACCGAAGAGTTCTGCATTGGGTATCTATCAGGTATAGTGTTTGCATTAAGGTTTTTATAATCTATTACAAGTCTGAGTTTTGCAGTGCCGGTTGGCACTGAGCCCAAAAGTACGCGGAGGAGAAGAAGCAAGCGCAGAGGCCAGCGGGATCAGCAGACCGAGTTCCCAGCTAAGGAATCGGTAATAGGAGATTTGTGACGCGTGTGAATGGAAGAGTTAGAGTGAGTGCGTAGCTCATACGTTTGCCCAAGAATCGGGAAGTCCAGCGAACACCGAGAAATAAGAAACTGCGCTAAAACTATTCCTAATTTCCCCAAATCTGAAAATATTTAACCCGGTGACTGACAACTCACATATCGTAAGCTACCTATTCATCAATTTTTAAATTTTGTGTGAAGTGACCCTGGCTACACTGAGTCGTATATTGTTAATTATAGTTAACTGAGTATATTGTTAATTACTACGATAATTCAACGACGGCGACTTCAGAACTTTTAATTCCCAAACTTTAATTTTTGTCGGATATTTCAACGACGGCGTGTTCAGGATTTTTAATTCTTAAACTTTTATATATGTCGGATAGTTCCTGTGTTCAAGAATGTTGTTGAATTATTCATCGACGGTGTGTTCAGGATTTTTTGATCCCAAACTGAATTCCCTTTGGTTTCTCACTTTAGATTCGGATTTTTAATATAATATTCCTTTGATGGGAGAATGGTGTTTTCTTCAGTTAAGAAAAGTTGGTTTAAAATGATTCCGTTATTATAATTTAATTTCTCTTCTTTTCCGTTATAATTTACTACTCCATTAGCTATATCGATCACACATTCGATTTTTTCAATAGGCTTTAACCAATTAATAAATCTGAGTCTAACCCTGAGTCTAAACCTGAGCAGGTTAACTAAAAAGACCAAGAGAATCAAACTGGGTAAGTGATCAAAATGGAGCAAGTGAGCAAAATTGAGCAATTGAACAAAAAAGAACACATAGGAAGAAACATGTTCACTAACTCAGCTTAGTGAACATCTCTTTTTTGTTCACTCACTCATGAGCAACCCAACACTACTGTGAATACTATTTTATATATGCGCAGCTTATATTTATTTTTACAAATTCCTGTTCTAATATAGCACTATGTTGTCCCAGTGTCAATTAATATTTTTTACTTTATATTTATTGATTTTCATTCTTGTTTTCCTTAGTTTTCCGCCTGGATTAGATTTATTCGCACGTTTTCTTTGTTCAATTAAACACCTTTTGAAAAACTCCTTTTAAGTAGTGTATGTATTATTTTTTATGTCAAGACGTTTTTGCTCCAGTAGCTTATGGGTCCATATATAAGCTTAGTATAGATAATAAACAAGGAAGAACGCTATAGACGAGTACCTCGACTATCAGATACCCGTTACTCAGCTAATGGGACCAAAGGGAAATGGAGATATGCAAGCAGCCAAGCGAGATTGAAATGCGCCACCTAACCGTGATCTGAATATATGGTTATGTGGGCGAAAGACAGATTTAAGCGTTATGCGCGTTAGAGTGGGCGTGGCAATCTTTTTTTTAATTAATCGATAGGTACGTAGGAGACTAATACATTTCAGTTAACATTTTTTATCTAGCATGAAAATTGTGGGCGCCACAGGTTTTGGCGGTTTGTGGGGGTTAGAGGGGGCGTTGCATATTCGCGTAACAAACTCCCATTTCTCTATCTTTGATAGTTTTCGAGATATCCGCGTTCAAATTTACGTTTTTTTGAAGTTTGTGGGCGTTAAAGTGGGCGTGGCAAACTTTTTTTTGGTTAATCGATAAATGTTAATGAGAACAATACATTTCAGTTAAAATGTTTATTCTAGGAGCCACAGTTTTGGGCGGTTTGTGGGAGTTAGAGTGGGCGTTGCACATTGCTGAAATAAACTTGCGCTGCGCAGGAATCTCAGGAATCTGCATGCCTAATCCCAGTTTTGTAGATTCTATAGTTTTCCGAGATCTCAGCGTTCATACGGACAGACGGTCAGACGGACATAGCTAGATCGACTCGGCTAGTGATCCTGATCAAGAATATATATACTTTATGGGGTCGGAAACGCTTCCTTCTGCCTGTTACCTACTTTCCGACGAATCTAGTATACCCTTTTACTCTACGAGTAACGGGTATACAAATTTAAGCGACAAGTGTTATGGAAAGCCGTGAAACTATTTCTTAAACATTTGTTGTTGCTTAAACATATGATTGCAATTTCAGTTTGGGAATGACAAAATTGGTTTTTAGTGTATTAGTTATGCCCTTAAACGACATGTGGTAAGTCTGTTATAGGGTATCAGTATTGCGGTATTGTATTTAAGCGAATCTCATTACCCACGTCAGATGCAAAAGCATCAACACAAAAACGCATACATATGTATATATACACACACGAACGCATATCATGCTTTCGTTCGAATTCTACTTGGATGTTAGAAACGGGAGTGTGGGAAAGCCGTGAAACTATTTTTTTTAAGCATTTGCTTATGTAAAACATAGGAATGCAATTTCAATTTTAAAACAACAAGTTAAGTTCGAAAGAAATGTGTTATATCTGTTAAAGAATATCAATGGGCTTATAAAGAATTTGTATTTAAACGAATCTCATTTCCCCTGACAGCTGAATTTGTGTTTAAACGAATCTCAATTCCCCGCTTGTGTCTTACTGGTGTAGATAACGTTTTGGGTCACTCCGCGGGACAAGGGGGTGTAGTAAGCGCTTGTCGCTGGCACGGGGAGGCTAGGTATGACAGGACGATCGCGTCCCGACACGCGTAACTATGGTTAGTACGGTGCCGGAAAACAGGCGATATATGAACTGAGGTGGGTTAACGAGGGTCAACCGCTGATAGAAGTAATGAGTCGAATGGGATTTAGGATTGCAACTAACTTTATCGAGCTGTTGATCAGAGCTTAAATACTATTTTGACTCGAAATTGGGTGTATAAAATATCTTCTATGTATGGTCTCTGAGTTGGCGCTGCTCATCTACTTAAGTTGACCTGGTTTTAGTTTACTGACAGTAGACCGATCGTCCAGGCTGCAATGTTAGCAGTATACCGCACCGCACCGTTGGGCTGTAGCGCCGAGTCTTGACCGAACGTAGCATCGTTGGTTTTCCGGGTTGCTACTGTGCGCCTGGTCGCTGTTCCGTATAAGTTGCATTGATTGTATGTCTCGCTCGTTGACACCTTACAACTCCGTCGTGTTGGGTGTCGGATGTGTTTGACGCAGATACGCAGTCCGATTCTTCCTGAGTCCCTTCTCTTATTGGACGATGGGTCCGTCCTGGTTTTTCGGCGTGCTGTCCTAGCAATGCACCGTAGCAACAGTCCTATTTTACGTGCCGATGTGTCACCTTGGCACGATGATTCATATTTCGGTGTCGAATGCAATTTGGAATCCGCTTTGACATGTACTTAATACTTAATAAATTTGCTTTGTTTTACCATTAAGTATATATATATTTTTTTGCTGAGGTTTCGTATATCATCTATAAGACTGCATTGTTCTGCGCGTAGGGTATCAGTCTGTCCCAATGGTGCTGGCTGGACACTACGAAATTCTTCTGGACATTGACGGTTTTATGAGTTCTGCAAATTGAGCACAGGGAACACCGATCTAAAATGATGGTACTTCCCTAGCATATGGAAAATTAAATTGTTCAACCTTTAGATCATCAAACTGAACTTTGTTACGGATATAGGCCGTAATGTCCACGGATAAAAGGTCGGGACTCAGTCGGGAAACAAAAATTTGTTTCCGCTGCGGTACACAGGCTACGGTTTTAGGTACCACGCATGTGACAGGTTTTCAGTCGGTACTCCGGACGTTAAGCCAACATGCTGCTTTGGAATCATTGATGTATTATTTGCAACAGATTTTTCGGGCATCTCATGCAGCAAAATCTCTCGTCCATTGCATTCGGAAGCCGAATCTTTTTTAGCCTTCAACCTCAGTACCATTTATGCGGCAGCTTAGATCGACTGCTGTGCTGCAGACTCCGGATCGCTAGAGAGAGTTTCACTAGCGGCTACCGTTGTTTGTCTATCGACCGCGACCTATTTACGCTTAGGAGAATCGAGCAAAGATAACATACGGCTAGTGAGCGGCGACTCAAGCGCCACAAGCAGATCCGTATTTCTACGGCTGTTCCGGATTAATTCCGTAACACTGCTCTATGTAAGCCTTAGAGATTGCCTGGGTTTCATTAGCAATGCATTCATCACAATAGTAGCGCAAGCCACTACTCATGTCGATTGCATCGCATACCATGCCCGAATAGCCAAAGCAACCGAAAGCAACGACTTGCATTTCTTTAAATAATAGAAAGCCATTATTGCTATATTCCGAACAACAGTGCAAAGAGAATAAAGCTACGCAAGTAAAAAAGAGTAAGCTGGGAGAGCGTAAGACTTTGACGTTCCAACAACAAAGTCTTATGCGGGAGAGCGGGTAACTACCTTCAGACTCTTACCGCTCCAAACAGTGTTTGGAAGAAAAGGTGAAGGCAATTAGATAAAACAATAACAACAAACACTGCACAGAGATTATACGTGCCAACTAATTTTGTAAATTTAAACACAAAACAATCACTATGCACTCGCGAAGCGATCGGATGTTGTTAGGGACATAAAAATGTAGGAAAATATGATTTTAGCCACGATGGCTTTTGGACAAAAAAACCAAAAATTCGGAGCGCAAGACAAAAACACGACCGTTCACTGAAAGAGCGAAATAGTTTACGTAAATATTTTATTATAATCTGATTGTACTTACGTTAAAAGGTCTTACAGCTGAATCGTTAGATACTTTGCCATTTTGGCCTTGTAAATATTTCGTTAAAAGTTTCGCAATTC
Source organism: Drosophila suzukii (assembly GCF_043229965.1). NCBI lineage: Eukaryota > Metazoa > Arthropoda > Insecta > Diptera > Drosophilidae > Drosophila > Drosophila suzukii. Next base: position 55,840,711 of record NC_092082.1, read on the forward strand.
TTGAGTCATTTTGCACACAGTTTCTGTAACATCCTAAGCTCTTCTAAGCTCTCTTTTTAGGTATAGGACATTTTATAATTGAAGAAATTTTTTCGGGATTGGCTTTGATCAACATGGCACGTTTTACTTGTTCTCTTAAAATGTCATCCATTGCTCTTTGGAATATTCTGGGGGCGTTTTTTAACCCAAAAGGCATTGGCAGGAATTCATATTTCCCATTGTTTATTGAGAATTAGGTTTTCTGAAAGTCTGTTTCATTCATGAGAATCTGATAAAATTCAGATTCCAAATCAGTTGTGGACAAGTATTTTGCCATTCCAGACAAAACCACCGAAGAGTTCTGCATTGGGTATCTATCAGGTATAGTGTTTGCATTAAGGTTTTTATAATCTATTACAAGTCTGAGTTTTGCAGTGCCGGTTGGCACTGAGCCCAAAAGTACGCGGAGGAGAAGAAGCAAGCGCAGAGGCCAGCGGGATCAGCAGACCGAGTTCCCAGCTAAGGAATCGGTAATAGGAGATTTGTGACGCGTGTGAATGGAAGAGTTAGAGTGAGTGCGTAGCTCATACGTTTGCCCAAGAATCGGGAAGTCCAGCGAACACCGAGAAATAAGAAACTGCGCTAAAACTATTCCTAATTTCCCCAAATCTGAAAATATTTAACCCGGTGACTGACAACTCACATATCGTAAGCTACCTATTCATCAATTTTTAAATTTTGTGTGAAGTGACCCTGGCTACACTGAGTCGTATATTGTTAATTATAGTTAACTGAGTATATTGTTAATTACTACGATAATTCAACGACGGCGACTTCAGAACTTTTAATTCCCAAACTTTAATTTTTGTCGGATATTTCAACGACGGCGTGTTCAGGATTTTTAATTCTTAAACTTTTATATATGTCGGATAGTTCCTGTGAAATTCAGAAATGTTGTTGAATTATTCATCGACGGTGTGTGCAGGATTTTTTGATCCCAAACTGAATTCCCTTTGGTTTCTCACTTTAGATTCGGATTTTTAATATAATATTCCTTTGATGGGAGAATGGTGTTTTCTTCAGTTAAGAAAAGTTGGTTTAAAATGATTCCGTTATTATAATTTAATTTCTCTTCTTTTCCGTTATAATTTACTACTCCATTAGCTATATCGATCACACATTCGATTTTTTCAATAGGCTTTAACCAATTAATAAATCTGAGTCTAACCCTGAGTCTAAACCTGAGCAGGTTAACTAAAAAGACCAAGAGAATCAAACTGGGTAAGTGATCAAAATGGAGCAAGTGAGCAAAATTGAGCAATTGAACAAAAAAGAACACATAGGAAGAAACATGTTCACTAACTCAGCTTAGTGAACATCTCTTTTTTGTTCACTCACTCATGAGCAACCCAACACTACTGTGAATACTATTTTATATATGCGCAGCTTATTTTTATTTTTACAAATTCCTGTTCTAATATAGCACTATGTTGTCCCAGTGTCAATTAATATTTTTTACTTTATATTTATTGATTTTCATTCTTGTTTTCCTTAGTTTTCCGCCTGGATTAGATTTATTCGCACGTTTTCTTTGTTCAATTAAACACCTTTTGAAAAACTCCTTTTAAGTAGTGTATGTATTATTTTTTATGTCAAGACGTTTTTGCTCCAGTAGCTTATGGGTCCATATATAAGCTTAGTATAGATAATAAACAAGGAAGAACGCTATAGACGAGTACCTCGACTATCAGATACCCGTTACTCAGCTAATGGGACCAAAGGGAAATGGAGATATGCAAGCAGCCAAGCGAGATTGAAATGCGCCACCTAACCGTGATCTGAATATATGGTTATGTGGGCGAAAGACAGATTTAAGCGTTATGCGCGTTAGAGTGGGCGTGGCAATCTTTTTTTTAATTAATCGATAGGTACGTAGGAGACTAATACATTTCAGTTAACATTTTTTATCTAGCATGAAAATTGTGGGCGCCACAGGTTTTGGCGGTTTGTGGGGGTTAGAGGGGGCGTTGCATATTCGCGTAACAAACTCCCATTTCTCTATCTTTGATAGTTTTCGAGATATCCGCGTTCAAATTTACGTTTTTTTGAAGTTTGTGGGCGTTAAAGTGGGCGTGGCAAACTTTTTTTTGGTTAATCGATAAATGTTAATGAGAACAATACATTTCAGTTAAAATGTTTATTCTAGGAGCCACAGTTTTGGGCGGTTTGTGGGAGTTAGAGTGGGCGTTGCACATTGCTGAAATAAACTTGCGCTGCGCAGGAATCTCAGGAATCTGCATGCCTAATCCCAGTTTTGTAGATTCTATAGTTTCCGAGATCTCAGCGTTCATACGGACAGACGGTCAGACGGACATAGCTAGATCGACTCGGCTAGTGATCCTGATCAAGAATATATATACTTTATGGGGTCGGAAACGCTTCCTTCTGCCTGTTACATACTTTCCGACGAATCTAGTATACCCTTTTACTCTACGAGTAACGGGTATACAAATTTAAGCGACAAGTGTTATGGAAAGCTGTGAAACTATTTCTTAAACATTTGTTGTTGCTTAAACATATGATTGCAATTTCAGTTTGGGAATGACAAAATTGGTTCTTAGTGTATTAGTTATGCCCTTAAACGATATGTGGTAAGTCTGTTATAGGGTATCACTATTGCGGTATTGTATTTAAGCGAATCTCATTACCCACGTCAGATGCAAAAGCATCAACACTAAAACGCATACATATGTATATATACACACACGAACGCATATCATGCTTTCGTTCGAATTCTACTTGGATGTTAGAAACGGGAGTGTGGGAAAGCCGTGAAACTATTTTTATTAAGCATTTGCTTATGTAAAACATAGGAATGCAATTTCAATTTTAAAACAACAAGTTAAGTTCGAAAGAAATGTGTTATATCTGTTAAAGAATATCAATGGGCTTATAATGAATTTGTATTTAAACGAATCTCATTTCCCCTGACAGCTGAATTTGTGTTTAAACGAATCTCAATTCCCCGCTTGTGTCTTACTGGTGTAGATAACGTTTTGGGTCACTCCGCGGGACAAGGGGATGTAGTAAGCGCTTGTCGCTGGCACGGGGACGCTAGGTATGACAGGACGATCGCGTCCCGACACGCGTAACTATGGTTAGTACGGTGCCGGAAAACAGGCGATATATGAACTGAGGTGGGTTAACGAGGGTCAACCGCTGATAGAAGTAATGAGTCGAATGGGATTTAGGATTGCAACTAACTTTATCGAGCTGTTGATCAGAGCTTAAATACTATTTTGACCCGAAATTGGGTGTATAAAATATCTTCTATGTATGGTCTCTGAGTTGGCGCTGCTCATCTACTTAAGTTGACCTTGTTTCAGTTTACTGACAGTAGACCGATCGTTTAGGCTGCAATGTTAGCAGTATACCGCACCGCACCGTTGGGCTGTAGCGCCGAGTCTTGACCGAACGTAGCATCGTTGGTTTTCCGGGTTGCTACTGTGCGCCTGGTCGCTGTTCCGTATAAGTTGCATTGATTGTATGTCTCGCTCGTTGACACCTTACAACTCCGTCGTGTTGGGTGTCGGATGTGTTTGACGCAGATACGCAGTCCGATTCTTCCTGAGTCCCTTCTCTTATTGGACGATGGGTCCGTCCTGGTTTTTCGGCGTGCTGTCCTAGCAATGCACCGTAGCAACAGTCCTATTTTACGTGCCGATGTGTCATCTTGGCACGATGATTCATATTTCGGTGTCGAATGCAATTTGGAATCCGCTTTGACATGTACTTAATACTTAATAAATTTGCTTTGTTTTACCATTAAGTATATATATATTTTTTTGCTGAGGTTTCGTATATCATCTATAAGACTGCATTGTTCTGCGCGTAGGGTATCAGTCTGTCCCAATGGTGCTGGCTGGACACTACGAAATTCTTCTGGACATTGACGGTTTTATGAGTTCTGCAAATTGAGCACAGGGAACACCGATCTAAAATGATGGTACCTCCCTAGCATATGGAAAATTAAATTGTTCAACCTTTAGATCATCAAACTGAACTTTGTTACGGATATAGGCCGTAATGTCCACGGATAAAAGGTCGGGACTCAGTCGGGAAACAAAAATTTGTTTCCGCTGCGGTACACAGGCTACGGTTTTAGGTACCACGCATGTGACAGGTTTTCAGTCGGTACTCCGGACGTTAAGCCAACATGCTGCTTTGGAATCATTGATGTATTATTTGCAACAGATTTTTCGGGCATCTCATGCAGCAAAATCTCTCGTCCGTTGCATTCGGAAGCCGAATCTTTTTTAGCCTTCAACCTCAGTACCATTTATGCGGCAGCTTAGATCGACTGCTGTGCTGCAGACTCCGGATCGCTAGAGAGAGTTTCACTAGCGGCTACCGTTGTTTGTCTATCGACCGCGACCTATTTACGCTTAGGAGAATCGAGCAAAGATAACATACGGCTAGTGAGCGGCGACTCAAGCGCCACAAGCAGATCCGTATTTCTACGGCTGTTCCGGATTAATTCCGTAACACTGCTCTATGTAAGCCTTAGAGATTGCCTGGGTTTCATTAGCAATGCATTCATCACAATAGTAGCGCAAGCCACTACTCATGTCGATTGCATCGCATACCATGCCCGAATAGCCAAAGCATTTTGCATAAAAATTTTCTCGCAGGAATGGAACGGAATGCTCTGTTGTCCAACCGAAAGCAACGACTTGCATTTCTTTAAATAATAGAAAGCCATTATTGCTACATTCCGAACAACAGTGCAAAGAGAATAAAGCTACGCAAGTAAAAAAGAGTAAGCTGGGAGAGCGTAAGATTTTGACGTTCCAACAACAAAGTCTTATGCGGGAGAGCGGGTAACTACCTTCAGACTCTTACCGCTCCAAACAGTGTTTGGAAGAAAAGGTGAAGGCAATTAGATAAAACAATAACAACAAACTCTGCACAGAGATTATACGTGCCAACTAATTTTGTAAATTTAAACACAAAACAATCACTATGCACTCGCGAAGCGATCGGATGTTGTTAGGGACATAAAAATGTAGGAAAATATGATTTTAGCCACGATGGCTTTTGGACAAAAAAAACAAAAATTCGGAGCGCAAGACAAAAACACGACCGTTCACTGAAAGAGCGAAATAGTTTACGTAAATATTTTATTATAATCTGATTGTACTTACGTTAAAAGGTCTTACAGCTGAATCGTTAGATACTTTGCCATTTTGGCCTTGTAAATATTTCGTTAAAAGTTTCGCAATTCTTGAGTCATTTTGCACACAGTTTCTGTAACATCCTAAGCTCTTCTAAGCTCTCTTTTTAGGTATAGGACATTTTATAATTGTAGAAATTTTTTCGGGATTGGCTTTGATCAACATGGCACGTTTTACTTGTTCTCTTAAAATGTCATCCATTGCTTTTTGGAATATTCTTGGGGCGTTTTCTAACCCAAAAGGCATTGGCAGGAATTCATATTTCCCATGGTTTATTGAGAATGAGGTTTTCTGAATGTCTGTTTCATTCATGAGAATCTGATGAAATGCAGATTCCAAATCAGTTGTGGACAAGTATTTTGCCATTCCAGACAAAATTTGTGACGCGTGTGAGTGGAAGAGTTAGAGTGAGTACGTAGCTCATTAGTTTGCCCAAGAATCGGGAAGTCCAGCGAACACCGAGAAACAAGAAACTTCGCAAGCCGCCTGGTGGCGGCCATGTACACGTGTTTGTAAATTTTTTCCCCGATCTCGACATGGTGTCAGGTTAGGGTTAGGTTAGATCGCCACCCATATTTGCGATGAAGGAAAATAATTCAAGAAAAAACAGTACAGTTGATTGTTAAGAAGTGAACTGGAAACCTGTCTTTATATATATTTTGGAGGTCAGAAAGATTTCTACCATATGAAGGGGAGGCCAAGCCAAGAATCCCGCCAGTAAGAGTTCGAACGCCCGCCAACGATTGTTGACGGCTCTTCCAAAGGTACTCGCAGGGTATCAGCTAAAGCTAGCCTTTCGACGATTGTCGGAAGGAATCCGACTGCTCCGGGGATGGCTCAAAACTAAGTGAATGTAGAACTCTTCGGCCAGGCGACTAGAAAGTGCTCAAACTGTTACCTAAGCCACGAGAAGTAGGTACCTCCTACCATATACCCAGAAAAGCATGAAAAGGGTACCTAAGAGTAAAATTTGTACCTAAAACTGTTCCTAATTTCCCCAAATCTGAAAATATTTAACCCGGCGACTGACAACTCATATATCGTAACCTCGCTATTCATCATTTTTAAATTTTCTGTATAGTGACCCTGGCTAGACTGAGTCGTATATTGTTAATTATAGTTAGCTGAGATATTGTTAATTACTACGATAATTCAACAACGGCGAGTTCAGAACTTTCAATTCCCAAACTTTAATTTTTTTCGGATATTTCAACGACGGCGTGTTCAGGATTCTTAATTCCCAAACTTTTATATATGTCGGATAGTTCCTGTGTTCAGGAATGTTGTTTAATTATCCATCGACGGTGTGTAAAGGATTTTTTTAACCCCAAACTGAATTCCCTTTGGTTTCTCACTTCAGATTCGGATTTTTAATATAATATTCCTTTGATGGGAGAATGATGTTTTCTTCAGCTAAGAAAAGTTGGTTTAAAATGTTTCCGTTATCATAATTTAATTTCTCCGTTATAATTTACTACTCCATTAGCTGAATCGATCACATATTCGATTTTTTCAATAGGCTTTAACCAATTAATAAATCTGAGTCTAACCCTGAGTATAAACCTGAGCAGGTGAACTAAAAAGACCAAGAGAATCAAACTGGGTAAGTGATCAAAATGGAGCAAGTGAGCAAAATTGAGCAATTGAACAAAAAAGAACACGTAGTGTTTACGTCAAACGGGGGTTTGATTTCAGGAGGCAGTGTCGAGCGGCAGTTTTATCCAGATGTCTACATCTCGCACGCTCGCACTGCCGTCCTCCACTCCATCACTCCCCTTAAGTTAAGTAAGGCTTAAGCAGTTCTTATTTCCAAGTGATCCAATAAACATCTGGGCTCGTCGCGTAAAAATCCCCAAAGTACTCCCGTGTTTTTTGCGTACCATTCGATCTTAGGGCTTCATCTATTTTTAACGATCAAGCCACCCCGCCCCAACACATAGGAAGAAACATGTTCACTCACTCAGCTTAGTGAACAACTCTTTTTTGTTTAAACCAAAACTACTGTGAATACTATTTTATATATGCGAAGCTCATTTTTATTTTTATAAATTTCCGTTCTAATATAGCAACCTAGTGCTAGTCCCAGTGTCAATTAATATTTCTTACGTTTTATTAATTTATTTTCATTTTTGTTTTCATTAGTTTTCCACCTGGATTAGATTTATTCGCACGTTTTCTTTGTTCAATTAACACCTTTTTAAAAACTCCTTTTAAGTAGTGCATGTATTATTTTATTATGTCAAGATTACATATATAAGCTTAGTATGGTACGATGGAAAGCAGTGAAACTATTTTTTAAACATTTGTTTTTGCTTAAACATATGATTGAAATATCAGTTTGGGAATGAAAAAATTTGTTTTTAGTGTATTAGTTATACCCTTAAACGATATGTGTTAAGTCTGTTATAGGATATAAGTATTGCGGTATTGCAGTGTTATAAAAAATTTGTATTTAAGCAAATCTCATTACCCACGTCAGATGCAAAAGCATCAACACAAAAAAGCATACATATGCAAGTTATATGACACATTATTTAGGGGCTCTTACCCAATTTATAAACAACTTTGAGCCGAGAGCTAATTTCCAAATAACTCTGACAGACCCGAGATAAATCCGTGGTCAGCTATTTCTGCCAAGCAGGCCTCCAAATCATTCCCACCCAGATCAATTTCACGCAGTCCGAATCAAACGGATGCCGTAAACATCCAAACCGATATTGTAAACAATCGGAGTCCCAAGCGAGCCCTGAGTCCGCTAACGTAAACAAAAGATCCCCAAAGCGAGACCCGAGTCCGCTAACGTAAACGGGGATCTTTTTGTTTACGTTAACGGACTCGGGTCTCGCTTTGGGGATCTTTTGTTTACGTTAGCGGTCCCTAAACTCCGCTAATGTAAACACCAATTTCCGGCCAAGATTGGACTTCGAAATTAATTGGCAAATTGCATCATCCTATTTTCCGACTCTCTTGAGTCATTCTCTTTATCAATTTTTGGGGATAAAATCTCTTAAGCCGAGGTTTGATTATTGATCATTGAACTAGAGAGCAGGCAGTCCGTTTTTGAGATTCGAATCGAGCAGTACAACAATTCGAGAAATAATACAAGAGCAGTGAATTAAATAAGTTCGGCCTATTGAAAAATTGTAATAGTGAATAAGTGATTGTTAAAAATAAAAATACATTTTTTTAATCAATTCACTAGTGAGAAACGTAATTGGCGCCCAACGTGGGGCCGTGTGATTAAAAAATTCTAAAGCAAAGCTTTTAAATAAACCCGAAAAAGTTTAAAGGTGAAAAAGGAATTTTGCGCGGCCAAAAACCCGATACAACCGACGAATATATAAAGCCTGTGTTGATAAAAATAAGGTGGAAATTAATAAATGCAATAATCCTCTTAAACTCTATACAACCGGCAAAAAAATAAAAAGTTTGTGTTGATAAAAAATTATAAGGTGGAAAATAATTAATGGAATAATCCCCTTAAAATCTCAAATTACAAAATAGTGTTCGTAACATAAATTCACTGCTCGGACAATATAAAAAATTTAAAAAGTGACAAAAAATTTCATCGAAACAAATAACCATTGTAAAAAACAATTTAATTAAAAAAAATATTTAAAAACAAAAATTTACAAACAAATCTTCGAAATCATCAACAAAAAGACATTTAAAGAAAAAAGGCTGAAGGGTAAATCCCTCGCCAAGAAATAAACACTGAAGAAAGAAGGAAGAGCCCAATTTAAAAAAGAAGGAAGACCCCAAGATACAAAAAAGGAAGGACGACCCCAAGCAGGATCATCATCCTAGAAAACGACGACACCAAAAACAACGACAAAAAAAATAAGGAGGTCGATTCGTGAGCGATACGATCTTTTTTTTATTATTATTATTATTTAATAAGAAATTTGTAAAAAGAAATATAATTATACAAAGTGGAAGAATTAATTTCTGATTTCGAAAATATTCTCAAAATGTCAGAACCTTCAACAAGCCAGAACGGAGCAAATAAAAGACTCCACATAAATTCGCCTCAAGAACATCATCAGGCGATTACCAACAATACCATGTTAAGTGTAGGAGATTTAATTAAACAAATTGTAAATTTTGAATTGAATCCATTAAGGGAAGAGATCGTTAACCTAAGATCGCAGCTTTCTCATAAAATTAAATCGGTTGAGGATTATCAGATAGAGATTATAGATCCAAATATCAAGTGCGACACATCTTATGAGATCATCAAATCTGTTAGGGAATATAAAGGAGAAGAAGATAAGTATGTAAGCTGGAGAGAATCAGCTGAAATAGCCATGGGGCAATATGCCAGAGAAGGTGAAAGATTTTATTCCGCCTTATCAATATTAAGAAACAATATAACAGGAACGGCAAACGATGCCTCAACCCACAATGGTACGGTATTAATTTTTGATGCCATAATGGCCAGACTTGACTTTGTCTTTAGCGACAAACGTCCTATTCATATTATTGAACAGGAAATAAGTGTTTTGAGTCAGGGAAAATTATCCATTATGGATTATTAAGGTACAGTTAATAGAAAATTAACTCTACTTATTAATAAAACAATTATGACCTACAGGAGAAACAAACCGATAACAGCAGAAATTAATGAAAAACATAGGAAGACTGCTCTTAGAGTTTTCATTACCGGCCTCAACGGCCAAATTTCAGATACAATTTTCTCAATGAATCCACCTGACCTACAGAATGCAATGGTCATAAATCAGGAATTGGAAAGCAACAACATGAGGGCGCATTTCGCAAATAGTTTCTCAACCACTCAAAGAAAAAATAGTGAACCAAACTCTGGTGGAAATGGTCAAACACATTTCAACCACAAGCAAAGACAACAAAACAACAATTACAACAACCAGCGAAACAATAATAATTTAAGGTTTAATCATGACAACAAACAGAACAAAAATACTTTTGGTTATTATAATCAGAACAAAAATAATTCCTGGAACCAGGGTAGATTTAACAATAACCAACAAAATCAGTGGAACACCTATAGGCAGCCACAAAATAAGCCAGAGCCAATGGAGGTAGACGAGTCTATCCAGGTTCAGAATAGGGCTAACAACGGCTATAATCAAAACTATAATAAATTTCAAAATAATAATTATAGCCAGAACAAGTGGGATCAAAAAAAAAAATTTGAGACCCAGAACACTCAGCAAGGACAAGCCCAAAATAAAAGGGTACAAACTGGAACTGTTAACCAACCTGCTAACAAGACAATGAGACTAAACAATATTGAGGAGAACCATTTTTTAGACAAAAGTCAGGAGTAGGCTTAACCTACTTATTTAGAAATGACCCGAAAATAGATAAAAAATTAAAAATATTAATTGACACTGGGGCAACCTCGTGTTATATTAGAGCAGGAGTTTATAAAAAAAAGAATGAGCTTCCAATATACAAAACAGTATCCACAGTGAATGGATATTCAATAATTAAATATTATCATATGATAACTATTTTTGATACGCGATATACTTTTTATGAAATAGAAGGGCTAGACTCAGATCTACTGATCGGCTATAACCTATTGAAAAAAATAGGAGCTGTGATTGATACAGCTAAGGGAGTTATTAAATACAACGGAATAGAAGAAAAATTAAATTATGACAACGGAAACAATTTAAACCAACATTCTTTAACAGAAGAAAACACCATTCTTCCATTAAAAGAATTTATATTAAAAAAATACTTTGATGAAAAGGCTCAAATCAAATCCGAATCTGAAATGGGTAATCAAAGCGAATTTAGTTTGGGATATACAAATCCTGAACATGCCGTCGTTGAAAAATCCGACAAAAATAAAAGTTTGGAATTAAAAAATTCCGAACACGCCGTCGTTGAAATATCCGACAAAAATAAAAGTTTGGAATTGATAAATTCTGAACATGCCGTCGTTGAAAAATCCGACAAAAATAAAAGTTTGGAATTAAAAAATTCCGAACACGCCGTCGTTGAACTATCCGACAATCAAAAAATAAACAACATAAAATATCATCTGCAGATCAAAGAAAAGTTCTGGAGAATGAAATATTCAATATTATAAATGAAGAGCACTCAAAAATAAATATGCAGATTCCTTTTAGGACAGATATACGCGGTGAAATAAACACCGTAAATGATAGGGCCATTTACAGCAAACAATACCCTTATGCTCTATCAGCTTCAGATTTTGTAAATTCTGTAATAAGTCGAATGCTAAAAAAAGAAATTATAAAGCCAAGTAGATGTCAATATAATTCCCCTGTACTAGTGGTACCAAAAAAGGGTTTCAATGAAGATGGAACTCCAAAACTAAGACTCGTAATTGATTATAAAAAACTTAACGAAAATACTATACCTGATAGGTATCCAATGCAGGACCCTTCAGTGGTTTCATCTAATCTCGGAAAGCCAAATACTTTTCAACAATTGACTTGGAATCTGGGTTTCATCAGATTCTCATGAACGAACCTGACATTCATAAAAACCTCATTTTCAATAAATAATGGGAAATACGAATTCCTAAGAATGCCTTTCGGTTTAACAAACGCTCCTAGAATATTCCAACGAGCGATTGACGATATATTGAGAGAACAAGTGGGTAAAACATGTCATGTTTATATGGATGACATAATCATATTTTCAAAAACAATTGAGCAACATTACAAAGACTTAATTGTCATTATTAAAATTTTGGTGAACGCAAACATGAAAATTTCGATTGAAAAATCAAAGTTCTTTAAATTAGAAACAAACTTTCTCGGTTACGTTGTTTCTCACAATGTGATAAAAACCGATCCCGAAAAAATTTCTACAATTGTAAAATATCCGATCCCTAAAAATATTCGAGAGCTTAGAAGCTTCCTAGGCCTTACAGGATATTACAGAAAATTTGTGCAAAATTACGCAAAGATAGCTAAACCTTTAACAAAATATTTAGAAGGCCAAAACGGCAAGTATCTAAAAAAGCATCACGTAAAACTTTAATACAGTTTGATGATTCAGCTGTAAGAGCTTTTAACGAACTCAAAGAAAATTTAATTGCACAAGTAGAATTAGTACAACCGGACTATAATAAAAAATGTACCCTAAAAACTGACGCGTCTGACTTAGCAATTGGTACTGTTCTTTCTCAGGAAGGAAAACCAATTACTTTTATTTCAAAAACTCTAACCAAAACTGAACAATTATACGCGACAAATAAAACGGAACCTTTAGCCATAGTATGGGCTTTTAAAAACCTTCGTAATTACTTATATGGGGTTAACAACATGGAGATCTATACCGATCACCAACCTCTTTCATTTTCCATTTCTCAAAAAAATCCAAATATCGAAATGAAAAGATGGTGTTCTTTTATTGAAAGCTATTCACCCAAAATAATTTATAAGCCAGGAGCAACAAATGTTGTTGCGGACGCTTTATCAAGGATACAAATTAATAACTTAAGGAAAGTAATGAATCGGTCTCAGATCAAAATACTCAGCATTCAGCAGAGAGTAGTTTTGAGAATGTTATACAAGAAACCCGAAAACCCTTAAACCAGTTTAAGCAACAATTGCTAATAGCAACGGGGAGGTATACAATACATGAGTCGATTAATGTATTCGGAAGTACTAGACATATAATAGAGTATGATACTCCAGAAAATTTAATATCAATATTAAGAGAATATATTCCACCCAATATAACAATAGGAGTTCACTGTACTCTAGAAGATTTTTATAGAATTCAAAAACCACTTAAAGACAATTTTATAAATACATTTTTATACACTAAGACATTTGTCCAGGATGTCGAAGACGCTGAAGACAGATCCGTGATTATCACAGAAACTCATTGTAGAGCTCATAGAGGGCTTGATGAAAACTATAAACAAATAACTAGACTCTATTATTGGCCTAATTTATACAAAAAGCTTAAGGAATTTATAAAGAATTGCACAATCTGCAATCAAAACAAATACAACAGACACCCAGTAGAGGTTCTTATCGGTCAAGCGCCTATTCCAGAAAGAGAAGGTGAAAATTTGCATCTTGACATATATTACGCCCAAAATCTTATATTTATTACTTGCATAGATTCCTATTCGAAATATTTGGTCGTAAAAGAAATCCATTACAAACTAAATATCGAAAATAAAGTTTCAGAAATTTTACAACAATTTCCATTAGCCAAATCTTTGATGATAGATAACGAACCAAGTTTCTCTTCATCCCAATTCAAATCCTTTGCTCAAAGAAATGGGATATCTCTATTCTTTCCAGATCCTCGACATAGTTCGTCCAACGGACAAATAGAAAGAGCACACTCTACTTTAACAGAAATTTCTCGCTGCATTAAAGATGAGCTTAATTTAATTGATTATTCCGAAAATATAGTTAAAGCAGCACAAAAATATAATTTAACAATTCATTCAATAAGCAACCAACGACCTTTTGACATACTATTTAACAAAATCAAACACGAAGATACTCGTAAATTATTGCAACAAGCTCACAATAAAGATAGACAAAATAAGAATTATCACGTAGGAGAGGTAATTTACGAAAAGAAACATGGGGAAAGAAACAAGCTTAATTCTAGATATAAAAAACAAGTAGTTAAGGAAAATCTCCCTAATAAAGTTATTATAAATAACAGAAACCGTACGCTTCATAAAGATAATATTAAATAATTTGTTTCAAATTACAGATAATGATTTCAATAATATACTTATTATTGCTGGTAGCTATAGCCAAATCCGAAATTATGGGTTACACAAACCATGATTTCCTTCTTTACAAGGATACCAAAGATGTTCTTATTTATGAATCATACGCAGATTTATTTCATATAACTAATATAAGTCTTTATAGAGATATAATTACTCTTGAAACAGAATTTCTAAAGAGTCACGACAGCAACAATTTTCTTTGGGAAATATCCCACGATTTAAAAATTATCCAAATACTTATCTCCCAAATTATACCCAGTAGATCGAAAAGAGGCATTAATGAAATAGGCACTATTTGGAAATGGATAGCGGGAACACCAGATCATGATGATTTCATAACTGTCCAAAATTAAATCGATGATTTAATACAAAATAATAACGAACAATTCGATATTAACTCTAAAATGTATAAAGAGATAAAATCTTTATCTGAAGAATTCAAAACAGCCTTTAAAGATCAAGAAATTCGGCTTAGAAAATATCGTCTGCGCTTGCTTACTTACGATCCTAGGAATTTAATGGACACAATTACACTCGCCAAAATTGATGGATTTAATACTAAAATTCTAAACAATGACGATATACAAGAAATTTATAAGCACGAAGATAGACCTGTAATTATAACAGACCTTTTAGATATATCTGAATTTAAAATCGCTTTGCATCAAGATCTTATTATAATTTACATAAAATACCCTATTATTACCGACCGTTTACAATTCAAGATCCATTTCAAATGATGATGGAAAATTTTTAATTGATAATCACGTCGCAAAATGTAGAAATAAGTACTATGTAATGTCAAATTTTAAGACAGAAATATTTAATAATTATTGCACACTTAACCCAGAAGGTTCTTGTTTCACCAGATAACTAAATGGAGAAAAATCTTTTTGTAACAAAATCAGAGAAATAAAATAAAAATGTTGATGTAATCCAAGATGGAGCCATTTTTGTAAATGGAGAAAATACAGTTAATGCCACTCATTTAAATGGGTCATATTTAATTACTTTTAATGGCACCTCTATAATTAATAATATTTCATACACCAATGTAGACAATAAGATATTGGAATACATCACAGCTCGGAAATATACAGATTTCTTAATATCCAAATATATTATATCTAATGATTCGGAACTCTCATTTGATAATATTAACATACTAAATCCATTTATTCAAATTAAACAAACTGAAATACCAGTTATGTTAATATTAATCATATTCACATTTATATATTTAATTATAATGATTATAATTAAATTCAGAAAATTTTTATTTATTTATTTATTCGTATATAAATCGAACCAGAAAGCAATATTTACGATATTGAGATAAATAATATCCCCGACAATGAAAATACCCTAGAAGAAAATATCATTGTCGAATTAACCAATCAATTACATTCAATATACCCAACAGTTCCAATGAATCGGGACGATTCAATTTAGAATGAGGGGAGTTATATGACACATTATTTAGGGGCTCTTACCCAATTTATAAACAACTTTGAGCCGAGAGCTAATTTCCAAATAACTCTGACAGACCCGAGATAAATCCGTGGTCAGCTATTTCTGCCAAGCAGGCCTCCAAATCATTCCCACCCAGATCAATTTCACGCAGTCCGAATCAAACGGATGCCGTAAACATCCAAACCGATATTGTAAACAATCGGAGTCCCAAGCGAGCCCTGAGTCCGCTAACGTAAACAAAAGATCCCCAAAGCGAGTCCCGAGTCCGCTAACGTAAACAAAAAGATCCCCAAAGCGGTCCCTAAACTCCGCTAATGTAAACACCAATTTCCGGCCAAGATTGGACTTCGAAATTGATTGGCAAATTGCATCATCCTATTTTCCGACTCTCTTGAGTCATTCTCTTTATCAATTTTTGGGGATAAAATCTCTTAAGCCGAGGTTTGATTATTGATCATTGAACTAGAGAGCAGGCAGTCCGTTTTTGAGATTCGAATCGAGCAGTACAACAATTCGAGAAATAATACAAGAGCAGTGAATTAAATAAGTTCGGCCTATTGAAAAATTGTAATAGTGAATAAGTGATTGTTAAAAATAAAAATACATTTTTTTAATCAATTCACTAGTGAGAAATTAAATTTGCACACTTCAGGCGCCTTGGCAAAATGCTTGTACCAGGCATAATATTACATATGGGCATTTCCAGAGGTCTCGAACGTACGTTCGTACGCACTTTGTACCAAAAAATAAAAATAATTAAATAAACGTTTTCGGAATTTTTTTTTTTTTGCTATTCGATAGAATTTTTTTAGCTCTTTGTTTAGTGTAAATTATGGGGTTTATTGAGCTATAATTTTCATAATATTGGCAAAAAACATGCGATAGCGAACGTATACAAAATGGAAGTCGACTTTGGCTTAATCTAGTAAAATGCAAAAATCTGCAAATTGGGACAGCATATTCTAAAGCAATAACTTTACTTTTAAAATGGATTCATGTAGCTTTCTATCGAGTGTGTTCCCAAGAAAATATCTCCATTTGTTTTGTATACCCTTGCAGAGGGTATATTGATTTCAGTCAGAAGTTTGCAACGCAGTGGCCCCACAAAGTATATATATTCTTGATAAGCATGACTAGACGAGTCGATCTAGCCATGTCCGTCTGTCCGTCCGTTTCTATGCAAACTAGTCTCTCAGTTTTAAAGCTATCGGGCTGAAACTTTCTCAAAAGTCTTATATCTTTTGAAGGTAGTATTTAAGTCGGAACCAGCCGGATCGGACAACTATACCTATAGCTCCCATAGGAATAATCGAAAAAAAAAATATTTAATAATTATATCTTTGGTCGTTTTTAACATATAACCTCCTAAGCTTGGAAATAACATTTTTTAATTAGTTTTGAATTTCGAATTAAATTTATTTTATATCATATATAGCTGCCTTAGGAACGATCGGAAAATTGGTGGGAAAGTAATATGAAACAAATTATAGAGTCGGTGTTTTCTGACATATTATCTTATACTATTGAGAATATCATTTTTTGTGTTTATACCCGTTACTCGTAGAGTAAAAGGGTATACTAGATTCGTCGGAAAGTATGTAACAGGCAGAAGGAAGCGTTTCCGACCCCATAAAGTATATATATTCTTGATCAGGATCACTAGCCGAGTCGATCTAGCCATGTCCGTCTGTCCGTCTGTCCGGATGAACGCTGAGATCTCAGAAACTATGAGAGCTAGGCTATTGAGATTAGGCGTACAGATTCCTGAGCTTCTTACGCAGCGCAAGTTTGTTTCAGTAGACTGCCACGCCCACTCTAACGCCCACAAACCACCCAAAACTGTAACTCCTACAGTTTTGATGCTAGATAGAAAATTTTAACTGAAATGTATTGTTCTCATCAATACCTATCGATTGACCTAAAAAAAAGTTTGCCACGCCCACTTAAACGCCCACAAACCGCGAAAACCTGTGACGCCCACAATTTTCATGCTAGATAAAAAATTTTAACTGAAATGTATTGGTGTCGTCAATACCTATCGATTGATCCAAAAATAAATTTGCCACGCCCACTCTAACGCCCATAACGCTTAAATCTGTCTACCGCCGGTAGGTGGCGCATTTTAATCTCGCTTTGCTGCTTGCATATCTCCATTTCCCTTTGAGTAACGGGTATCTGATAGTCGAAGTACTCGACTATAGCGTTCTTCCTTGTTTTTTATTGAATTAAGTACCGGTCGCGAACGTACGATTTTTCCATGTTGTTTTATTAATAGATAATTTAACATATTTTTGCCCTCTTTGGGTTTTTATCTTCTTATTCGATTGCAATAAAGAGATTTGATAGAAAAGGTGCAAAATACATAAAAATGCCCTTAAAAGTAGCTATTTATTATTTCTTCAACAAAACAATATGGCCATTTATTTATGTAAATTTGCAAAAAAAAAACATGATTTTGAAGGTTTATCTATTTTGGTCCTTGTTGACCATTTGGCGGATTTTCACATATATTAAATAGAACAAATTTGAGAAGACTGAAATATGTAACAATAAAACCTGAAAGTTTCGTTTCAATTGAACATTTCTGTCCTTCCAAAAAAAATCTACGAAAAAATCGATTTTTGTATGCTTGTAAAGCAGGCTCCCTCCTTAAGGTATACCATTTCGAAATCTGAGTCCTTTTGATTAAGTTTTGGGGTCGTAAACTTTAAAAGAAGGCCCATTTCTGTAGACATTCGCAACATTAAAACATTAAAACATATCGTTCATTCCTATAGGCTGTTTACGTGATTTCACCAACACGCCACATAACGTGAAACCTCGGTGGCGCTAGTGAAATTTTTGTATGAATGTTTCTACGAGTACGACAGGGATGGGTCGTACTCTATCAAGTTTGCTAATTATTTGTTTATAACTTTTTAATAAATGGTCCGATTTGAGTAATTATTTGTATGTATATGGGTATTGATAAAAACAAGATCGAATTTAAATTTGTACAAAATATTAAAAAATATGGGCGCTAGCCGAGTTTTAGCGTCATGGGCGATTATGGGCGTTAGATTGGGCGTGGCGCTATGCTGC
Source organism: Drosophila suzukii (assembly GCF_043229965.1). Classification (NCBI taxonomy): domain Eukaryota; kingdom Metazoa; phylum Arthropoda; class Insecta; order Diptera; family Drosophilidae; genus Drosophila; species Drosophila suzukii. The sequence goes on from NC_092082.1 coordinate 55,859,212, forward strand.
GCAGGAAGCCCTAGAATCTACACGCCAAGTCCCAACATTCTAACTCTTACAGTTTCCGAGATCTCAACGTTCATACGGACAGATTGACTGACGAACAAGTCAGGCATTGACGAAACTAATAAATTTCAGTTAAAAAGTTGTATCTAGCACGAAAATTGTGGGAGCCACAGGTTTGGGCGGTTTGTGGGCGTTAAAGTGGACGCGCAGGAATCTACATACCAAATCTCAACTTTCTAGCTCTTATTGTTTCCGAGATCTCAGCTTTCATATGGACTGACGACAGACGGACATGGCTAGATCGACTCGGTTAGTGGTCGTCATCAAGAATAAATATATTTTATGGGGTCGAACACGCTTCCTTCCTTCAATAATGATGATGTTAACACTAGGAAATTCTTTGTCTCTGTAAAACATTCTAATAGTAACTAAAGCAAACCAATAAGCGGTGTTATTTATTGTTGACCACAGAAAAATAGAGGGGAGGTATGTATACCAAATACTGAGACAGTTTTGAGCACCTCTGCCTTATACCAACAAATCATGAACTGAAATGATATGATTTTAGAAATTATTTATACTTAACATTTTATAGACATGCGATACGTAAATAATTTTTGATTCTAAATTGCAGAGGACGGGGACCGTTAAAAACTACTATGGATGTTATCAATGCAGCTAAGAAAATATCAAAAGCTGGTACAAAGCTGGATAAACTTACCAGAGGAATTGCAGAACAATGTCCAGAAAGCAGCACAAAAAAGGACTTGCTTGCCTATTTACAACGTATTGCCCTATATTGTCATCAAATCCAAATAACGTCAAAAGTAAAAGCTGACGTTCGTGGGGTAAGAATCATTTGAATATAATATAAAAGTAATAATAATATCATTGATATTCATAATTATTTTAGCTGGATAGCGCAACATAGTTGATTCAAGCCGCCAAAAATTTAATGAATGCGGTTGTATTAACAGTAAAATACTCATATTTGGCCTCGACGAAATATACTAGGCAAGGAACTGTGTCTGTAAGTTTCGTCATTAAAATAGGTCATGGAGATTTAATAATTTGAATTTATTTTGTAGTCTCCAATTGTAGTATGGAAAATGAAAGCTCCAGAAAAAAAAAACCTTTGGTTAGACCTAAAAAACCGGAGGAAGTTAGAGCAAAAGTTCGCAAGGGGTCTCAAAAAAAGGTTCAAAACCCTATACACGCATTGTCTGAATTCCAAAGTCCCGCTGATGCTGTTTAAAATTAATTATTTGCCCATATCCATAAATTATTGGGATTGTCTTTTCTCAAAAGCGATTTGCTTCTTATCCAATTTTATCAAAAAACATTCTTATATTAACATATATAATTGACATTATAATAAAATATTCAAATATACGAAAACAATCTTTTGATAATGCATTTTATATATACTGGTTAAGTTTTCAATTTGAAAAATGTATAAAAAAAAGCTTCGCCTGCAAATAAATTAAGAGAGGAAATAGAGTTCTATAAGTCGAAAGTTTAAAAGCATATTAGTCACCTATTTCTTAAATGTATGAATGCGGTGCATAGCTGCATTTGTGGTTGTTGGGGTGGGGTGGCCTGATCGCTGAAAATATCTGAAGTCCCAAGAATCGCAAAAAACACGGGGGTACTTTGGGGTTTTTTGCGCGACGTGCATAGGTGTACACTTTGAAATAAGAACTAGTTAAGCCTAACTTAACTTAAGCGCTCCACAGCGGAGCTGCGACTTTGGGGAGAGATGGAGAGGGAGAGTGTAGACATCTGGATAATACATATAAGTATTAAGTATATTTAAGTTAGCATATAAGTCATTTAATAGACCTTATACATGTATACAAGTTTTTTTTAATATTTCCAGGATTATTTACATCTATATCTATATTTATATGAGGATAAATGATAAATAAAATGAATGAGCATAAATCTAATCCAGGTGGAAAACTAATGAAAATAAGAGAACTGAAAACAAGAAATGCGTGCGTCTTTGTGTGTATACATGCATTTTTAGCTGACAGGATAAAACAGATTCGTTTAAGCCTCCTTAACCAAGTCCCCCCATTTTTTCCTATTCCGGTTTGTCCCTCGTAATTTGATTGAATTGAAATTGTTATCTTAGCAGGACAGCCAAGTGCGGCCCTCGAAGTTAATGGAAAAGGCAAAGGCAGAATCTTAAACAAAGGTAAAAGCAATGTCGCTGAAGGCAAGGGCAATATAGCTGAGATTGAATTAAAAAATTTGTTTATTAATTCCATAAGTGGAACCGCTTTACGGGTTGGATAGCTTGTATGCATTTCTGTGTGTATACATTTACAGCTGATGGGGAAAATGAGATTCGTTTAAATATAAATTATTTATAATATACACTGATAGTCATGTAAAAAATATTTCATTTGCCAATCTTAAACAGCTTTAATACATTTCTTTCAAAGGGCAAAACTGGTTTCAAATTAAAAAAATTTCTTTACTATGTCTAAACAAATAAAATTGTTTAAACAAGTAGTTTTACGGCTTTCCCTCTGCCTAGTCTCCAACACCCATGTAAAGTTCTAATGAACGCAAGAATACTTAAAGCAAGATATGCGTGCGAATTAGTTTTATTCGTTATAAAAAAGTATAATTTTTATTTTAAAATTTTATTTTATTGGTGATTGACCTTAATTCATAAACTCACTAATACATCAAGACACGTTTACTTCTTATTATTAGGTATGACCAGAGCTTGCAAGTAACTGTTGACCGTTTCTCGCTGTCTGCAAATAAGTGTATTTTTCGGACTCTTTACGAAAAGACTCAGAGAGCAACCGATTTATGGGTTCTTGAATGTGCTCGCTCGTGCTCAGAGCGAAACCGTTTTTTTCTATTCTGTTTTGTTCTGGTTGTTCCAAGACCGTTTTGTGGTGTTCAGTGAAGCAAAAGGTCTTTTGCGTATGTATTGGTATACATTCACACGCATAGGCAAGCAAATCGTTAATTGCGATCGTGAATTAAAAATAAATTTTAAATTGTTCTATTAAACAAATTATATTATTTATTTTTCATAACAACGAAAGTAAATGTGAAGATCGTTTTCGTTGAGTTTTTCGGTCAATCGGTCTTTTGCTGACTCTCATTGTGCGAGCGTTTCTCGTTCCGCTCCTTACGCACTGCTCATTGAAAGAGCGACATACAAAGAAACATAAATAAAGACAGCAAGAGTCTCTTGCTCAGAGCGAGAGCGAGAGCGAGAGAATGTGAACTTTTTCGGTTCTGCTCGCAACGAGAGCGCAAGAAGAAGAAGAAGAAACGGTCAACAGTTATTTGCGAGCTATGGGTATGACCGGACGCGGTTGCAATCCGAGAGCGCATAGTCTGTAGGTGAATTCTATTCCCTTTCGGTACGACTCCGTGCCGACAGCTTCGGCCCATAAGTTACCAAGTGCAGAAGAAGTCTGCGCCCTTGTTTTCGTCCTCTGGTGTTGAGCATTATTCGCCACAGAGCTCTAGCGGCATTTGCGGCCTTTTTGATAGCTTCGAAGATATGTTCCCTGAAAGTCAGTCTCGTGTCTATCATGACTCCCAGGTAGCGCATTGCTCTTGCTGAACGTATCGTGGAGCCTCCGACTTGGATGCTCGCTGTCTCAACCACCTGGTGGCTGGATATGAGTACCGCCTCGGTTTTGTGGTGCGCAATGCTGAGACCTACCGACGAGAGCCACTCTTCGATAATTGCCACTGCTTCGTTTCCGAGTTGCTCTGCTTCCGAAAGGGTTTTGGCCACGATTGCGACTGCTATGTCGTCCGCAAAGCCTATCACGCTCGTTCTTCCTGGTAGTACCAGCCTTATAACTCCATCGTACATCGCATTCCAGAGCAGCGGTCCAAGAACGGATCCTTGGGGTACTCCACAGGTGATCTTGTGCTCCATCGTTCCTCTATCCGTGTCCTAGAGTAGGGTGCTGTCACTGAAGTAGGACTGTACGATGCCTACTAGGGTCTCTGGTACGCCTAGTTGCTGGATTCCTTCCATTTCTAATGTCCAGGGTCACGACTAAGCAGTACTCCTTGCTGCCTCCCCGCCATCTTGTTCCTTCCATTGCCTTCGAAGCGATGTCCTTCACTGTTGAGATTGCATTCACTGTGGATCTGGACTTCCTGAAGCCGAACTGCATGTGTGACAGGTCCCTGGCTGCTGAGATGGCTTCTTACAGTCTGTTACTGATGCACCGTTCTAGTGCCTTGCACTTGGCTTGGGCAGCAGGACCAGCTCTAGGTTGTGGTGGTGGCTCATCTACGATAACCGCGTTCCTCTTTCCCCTTGTATCATCCACCAATTCGTCCAGGATAAAAATATGCGTGCGTGTGTGTGTCTATGCATTTGTGTGTGTGTATCTATATAATCCCTAGCCCTGCAAGCATTTTCTATAGCGGAAGGCACTATTAAGTGACTTCTAGAAGATGAAAACGATCGTCCGCGGTATCGCATTCGGATCGCGGAAGTGTCTCCCTTCGGGAAGAAATGTGCCACTTCGGCGACACTTCTCAAAGTCACTTCTGCGTTACTTCTGGAAGTGTCGCCGAAGTCACTTCTGGAAGTGTCGCCGAAGTTACTCCGAGAAGTGGCACATTTCTTCCCGACGGGAGTCACTTCCGCGATCCGAATGCGATATCGCCGAAGTAACTTCTAAAAGTGTCGCCGTAGTCAACTCCGGAAGTCACTCCGAAGTGACTTTACATTTGCTTGTAGAAGATATCTAGAAGAGTCTTTCCCAATTGGAAAAACTTGAATAAAAACATAGTTTTTTATACTTTCAATATTTTGCATTTATTTTGTGTATAAAGGGCTTCGTCCGCTTGTATACACGGTCACTGACATGTAGGAAATTTTGCTGATCAATGTTAGGTCCAGCTCCGTCGACATAAGAAATTTATTAATAACCATTTCTAAAGGAAACAGAAACAAAAATTATTTTTTGTTCAGTCAAAGTAAAAATAAACTAGAAGACAATGAAGTATGTTGAGAATCGTTGGATCCGCAGTTACACGCCAAGTAATGTCCACAGCTAGCTTGTCCGTAAATAGCTTTAAATAATCGTACAGCTCACGATAAGCACGTAATTTCGCACCCTTTGTTGAGGGGGATATTTAAATATGTTAAGCAATCAATAACATTTAGAAAAAACAATGCAATATTTTTAAAACGCACAAAATTGATACAAAACAGCACTGTATCGCGCAACGAAATGACGCTCGGGCGAAAAATAATAGTGTGGGTCAGAAGGAAGACCAACAAATTTTCAGAAAAAAGGGGTAACGGAAAATTACCGCGACCTCTTTTTATGGCTTGTTTTTTTCCATTAATTTTGTTTTTGTAAAATGTGTACTATCGTCTTTCTATCGCGCAGAAGTGTCTCAGAAGTTACTTCTTCGCGATCCCGACCATTTTTGTTTTTGTAAAATGTGTACTATCGCCTTTCTATCGTTCAGAAGTGAATTTGAAGTGACTTCTACGCGACACGTGTATATTTTGTTTTTGTAAAATGTGTACTATCGTCTTTCTATCGCGCAGAAGTTACTAAGAAGTGCCTCCTGGACCACAGGCGATAGAAATATCGCCCTTTTGCTTGCAGGGCTGCAGACCACAATTGAGTTAAGCGCCCAATCGTCACGAAGTCGACTGCGACGTCGGCAGAGCAGCCAGCGACGTCGGCTGAGCTGAGTGGAACGGCGGCAAAGAGACGCGCTCTCAGTCGGGGTCCGCAAAGAAAACGCACAAAAAGTTGTTTTGGGCTCTCTCTCTCTCGCCATGTCTCAGCTGGAGAAATGCGTGTGAGGGCAAGGAGGCCCAGCAATTAAAATAGCTAGACTTTTGTGCACCCTTGCCTTTTGAATAATGCGACATTTTTTCGTAAATGTTAAAACAACCAATTAAAATATGTTTGGGTTTTAAATTATATGTATTTCTTAAAAAAATTTATATGTTTATTAATATTATTTATTATTAATATGTGAAGTCTTAAAAATATATTTTTATATAACGATTTGCATAGTCAGATACGTCTATAAATACCCTGCTTTTATGTGCAAGATGCATAGACCAAATGGGACATGCCCAAAAAAACAGAGCAACAACGGATTAGCGGAACCGTTGTTGTTGCTTGTTGTTTTTCTGGAAGGCACGCGACTTTTTTCGTCTTTTTCACTTGCGTTTACTTATGTGAAGGAGTTAGAATTGCCTGCAACTAACGTAGTTAAATCAAATAAACCAGTGGTTTTAAAGTGATACCTATACGATTCCCAGGTAAGTCTGTCGCAGACCAATATTTGTTTAAACAGTGAGAGTAAAAACAAGTTAATGTATATTAAAACAAGGAAGAACGCTATAGTCGAGTACCTCGACTATCAGATACCCGTTACTCAAAGGGAAATGGAGATATGCAAGCAGCAAAGCGAGATTAAAATGCGCCACCTACCGTCGGTAGACAGATTTAAGCGTTATGGGCGTTAGAGTGGGCGTGGCAAATTTATTTTTGGATCAATCGATAGGTATTGAGGACACCAGTAGTAGTAGTGGGCGTCACAGGTTTTCGCGGTTTGTGGGCGTTTAAGTGGGCGTGGCAAACTTTTTTGGGTCAATCGATAGGTATTGATAAGAACAATACATTTCAGTTAAAATTTTCTATCTAGCATCAAAACTGTAGGAGTTACAGTTTTGGGCGGTTTGTGGGCGTTAGACAGGGCGTGGCAGTCTACTAAAACAAACTTGCGCTGCGTAAGAAGCTCAGGAATCTGTACGCCAAATCTCAATAGCCTAGCTCTCATAGTTTCCGAGATCTCAGCGTTCATCCGGACAGACAGACGGACAGACGGACATGGCTAGATCGACTCGGTTAGTGATCCTGATCAAGAATATATATACTTTCCGACGAATCTAGTATACCCTTTTACTCTACGAGTAACGGGTATAAAAATGGAAAATACAAGATACTCAAAAAAACAACTGGCGGAAAAAAATAGCTGTGAAAAATATTAATTTTTGACGTGAAAAACAACAATTGATGCATATAAATAAATAAATGAATGAATCTGTGAAAAAAAATTAAAAAATCTTATTGAGTGCAAAGTTCCTAGGGACGGAAAATAAGAGAAGTTTGTTATTAAAAATTATGTTTGTTTGTATTAATAAAACAAGAAGAAGCTCAGTCTACCCAAATTTCGTCCGCGCCTTATTAAGTAAGTTTTTATTGAGGCTGAAAGTAACTATTGTTTGTAAGTTTAATTTTTAAAAGACTTCTGGGATTTTTACATTGAATGCCAAAGATAACATTTCTTTTATTATAAATAAATCTTACAAATAACGATTACTTTCGGTCACTCGTTTTTATTCTCGTCTCGTCTCTCTCTCGTTCTAGTCTCGGAGCCTCCCGAAAAGGCGCTGCAAAAGGCAATGCGGTGCGTTAAGAACTTGAGTTGTACCAAAAAAAAAGGAAACGCTGGCACCAGATGCTGAGGAGGAGGTGCCAGCGGCCCCGATAGCACCGGGAACCCCCGAGCTCAAATTTTAAAATAAATAAATAAAAATTACAACTGAAATTTTATTTGCTGCTAAGCGCTCAACGTGTGCTGAATGTGCGCTTTTTCGCTGCTTGAATGAGCGCTCAACGTGTGCTTTTTCCGCTGCTTAATCGAGCGCTCAACGTGTGCTGATGGTGTGCTTTTTCCGCTGCTTAATCGAGCGCTCAACATGTGCTGAACGTGTGTTTTTTTTGTTGCTCAAATAAGCGCTCAAAAGAGTGCTCAAAAAAGCGCTTAATGCGTGCTAGTTTTTGTGCACTTATGAACCCTAGGACAAGCCTATGTTAATTAAAGCACTCAATTCCATACGCTCAGTGATTAACTTTTTGCAGTGATTGAGTGCTCAATAAGCGCTGAATGGTACTGCAGGGATGCTTTTGCAGCTGACGGGTGTTCGTAACCAAGGTTACTCAACTCGGTCTAACCAAGGTTGCGCAGCATGGGTCAAACACACGCGACACCCAACACGACGGAGTTGTAAGGTATCAACGAGCGAGACATACAATCAATGCAACTTATACGGAACATCTACTTTCGGTATACTGCTAGCATTGCAGCCTTGACGATCGGTCAACAGTGAGCAAACTGGTCAAACCAGGTCAACCCAAGTAGATGAGCAGCCCCAAAACAGAGGCCATACATAGAAGATATTTTATACGCCCAATTCCGGGTCAAAACAGTATTTAAGCTATGATTAACAGCTCAATAAAGTTAGTTACAATCCTAAATCTCACTCGACTCATTACTTCTATCAGCGGTTGACCCTCATTAACCCACCTCAGCACAGTTCATATATCGCCTGTGGTCCGGCACCGTACTAACCATAGTTACCCGTTGTCCCGTGGAGTGACTCAAAACGTTGTCTACCCTGGTTAGACACAAACATTGGTGACCCCGACGTGATCCTTTACCAACCACTAAGGCAACGCACAGGCCGGTTTGAACAGGAAAGAAGTCCTTAAACAATCGCCATTCAATCCTCTTTTGTAAACCGTAGTCAGCTCAATGCCACAGAGGCAGTACCTTACAACAACTTGCACTTTGTCAACCTCCTTCATAGAGCAAACGAACCAAAGCAGAATCGACTACAATAGTCCGTTAGATGACCAATACGAGCTGCAAGGGCAAATCATCATTAACATTAGCCTCTTATGCTGCAACGGTCACCCCAGCCCTACAAAGGCACCTGGAACTCCATTGGGCGCTATTGAGGCACGACGAACTGGATAGCACACCTGGGGCAGCAGATCTTGCAGAAGCAGAGCTAACCCAAATCCACACATTATACGAGGAAAACATAATAAACCTGCTTCGAGAAAACGACGCTCCATGAGTCTAAACTTGGCACTTCCGCCAATTAGCAGTCCGGAGTTCAATGGCGAGTATCTAGACTGACGACGGTTCCTCGATCTCTTTGTAGAATTAAGACATAATAAACCGGCCAGCCAAAAACTAAGTATTCTACAGAGTTCGCTTCGTGGTGAAGCGAGGAACGTTTTGACAAGCACAGTCTTTTCACAGGGTGCAGGCAGGCTATGACGACACCTGGTTGCGATTAAAGGCCAGGTACCAGAACGGATAAATGGTAGTACTCGCCGCCATAGCAAAAATGGTTGACTATAAGCACATAGACGGCTCCTCTTGACAACTGATTGTCCACTATGAAAAATTCAATGAGCCTGGACATCTGCACAAAAACCTGGGATCTAATTATAGTGGTTCTAGTGCGGCGAGAACTGGACCACTTTACTTTAGCTGCACTCGAAGATTCAGACAACTCACGGACAGAAGTCCCGTTGCTGGATAGTGTTTTAGCCTATTTTGAACGGCGCTCCGGTATGCAAAACTAATGGTATCACGAGACAGCAACTATAAATTTTGCACCACCCGGAATTATCGATTTGGGTACGGATAAACCGACTCTCCAAGAAACCGCTCTTAGGTGGATTGTTTTCGTCTCAGTTAATCGAGGATTGCCAGCATCCATGGCAGGAAATATCACAACAAAACCAACGACAATCCAAGAGGGATTTTGTGAAAAACACTTTCTATGAAACGTCAGTTTCTACCCGATCAACGGCTAATGGTGAAGCTGCCGTTCGCAGAAAATCCGATGGTGCTGGGAACAACACTAGCTCTGGCTCAATTGAGGTTTGCTGGCGTGGAACGTCGGCTGCAACGAGATTCGGCAACGCTAGAAGGATACGTGACCTTTATGGATGATTATGAATGGTTGAATCACAAGACGCATGTAAAACCTTCCAGTGTACCAAGGAATCATTACTTCATTCCCCACCATTGCTTCCTAAAACCAGACAGCTCCAACAGAAAATTGAGAGTGGTCTTTGACGCGTCGGCGCTTAGCTCGACAGGAAAGAGCCTTAACAACATCCTGAGGGTAGGGCCGACAGTTCAAAGTGAACTTTTATCGATCTTGTTACAATTCCGAACTCACCAGTTCGTGCTCACAGCAGACGTTGAAAAAATGTATCGACAGATCTGGGTTCATCCTGGAGACAAAAGTATCAACTCATGCTATGGCGAAGAACCCCACTAGACTAAATGCGTTATTTTGCAATAAACACGGTCACATACGGGACTGCATGCTCACCTTACTTGGCAACAAAATGCTTACAACATTTAACACAGGCGAATCAGCAACTAGGCGCATACACCATTTAACAAAATTTGTATGTCGACGATTGTTTATCCGGAGCCGACACACTGGAGGAGGCGATAAGGCAACGATATCATATTTGCGCAATCCTAGGGTCAGCAAAACTGAAGCTGAGAAAGTGTTGTTAAAACCACCCAGACAAAGAGCAACCAGGAGTTGGATCTTGATTTCAGCATGTTCTCGGATGCAACGATAAAGACACTAGGGACAATCCTAAGGAAGACTAACTCCAAGGACGCGCGACACAATTCGTTAGGCTGGGATACTTAATTGGACAAAGAAGACACAGCCCAATGGCAGGCCTTTCGAAATGATAGTCAGATGTTGGCTACCGTTGAGCTCCCCGGATACCCACTTCCACCGGCAGAACCAACAGCAATTCAACTGCACATATTTTCGGATACGTCAGAAGTCGCTTATGGAACCGCAGAGTTTCTTTGTACAACTACATCCACCGGTGCAATAGTGAGTAGCCTGCTGTGCGAAAAATCTCGGGTGGCACCATTAGCAAACCAAACATTGCCCAGACTAGAATTGTGTGCAGCTGTGCTAGGAGCTAAGTTAACAGAAAGGATCCAAGAGGTTCTAAGGATAAGGATCGATATCGTGCAATATTGGACTGACTCGACAATAGTTTTAGCAAGGATAAACGCAACAGCGTCATCCTTTCACACGTTCGTGGCAAGCCGAATTGTGCGGATTCATGAATGAACAAATCCGGAACAATGGGAACAAGTAGCATCGGAAGACAACCAAGCAGACCTTGCTTCAAGAGGGTGTTCAGCAATGGAAGGAGTTGTGGTTCTATGGTCCGCCATTTTTGAAAACAAACCAAGAAGCCTTCTTGCTGGCCCATCTCCCCAAGGGGAGACGACTACCTGTTACGCAAGATACCCTGCATGATATCTATCAGGTGATGGTCTCAGAAGTTCAGGAATTGCAGAATAATGAAGAGGAGTACGACGTATATAATTTTACGCCTATTCGTCGTTACCCAAAATCAGATAATCGCAAAGAAGACGGCGACCAAGTATCTAGCAATTAGTGATCATCGAGATCGACCATAGAGGAGCTGAAGCAGTGCATGAAGATGTCAAAAAGTCCTTTGTTGTGCAATGTAAAACAAACAACGCTAGGACCAGCGCATGAGTAATTGCAATGCGATGTGGCGGCCATTCAAGCTGAACAAAAGACCCGAAAGGAATAATACAACATGCGTATGGTACCCCCTAGATGCTCCAAATTCTTGGATTTTTGCTGCAACGCAAAAGATAACGCTAACCTATGTTTGCGGTGTCGAACGAGGAAAAGTACAAGTCCTTAAGGTGGAATCCTGACAATTAATGCGGACTGCATTGCGAGGAGTCCAATAATTTCGTTTAAGTGGGCGTGGCAAACTTTTTTTTGGGTCAATCGATAGGTATTGATAAGAACAATACATTTCAGTTAAAATTTTCTAGCATCAAAACTGTAGGAGTTACAGTTTTGGGCGGTTTGTGGGCGTTAGAGTGGGCGTGGCAGTCTACTGAAACAAACATTATACGAGGAAAACATAATAAACCTGCTTCGAGAAAACGACGCTCCATGAGTCTAAACTTGGCACTTCCGCCAATGAGCAGTCCGGAGTTCAATGGCGAGTATCTAGACTGACGACGGTTCCTCGATCTCTTTGTAGAATTAAGACATAATAAACCGGCCAGCCAAAAACTAAGTATTCTACAGAGTTCGCTTCGTGGTGAAGCGAGGAACGTTTTGACAAGCACAGTCTTTTCACAGGGTGCAGGCAGGCTATGCGATTAAAGGCCAGGTACCAGAACGGATAAATGGTAGTACTCGCCGCCATAGCAAAAATGGTTGACTATAAGCACATAGACGGCTCCTCTTGACAACTGATTGTCCACTATGAAAAATTCAATGAGCCTGGACATCTGCACAAAAACCTGGGATCTAATTATAGTGGTTCTAGTGCGGCGAGAACTGGACCACTTTACTTTAGCTGGACTCGAAGATTCAGACAACTCACGGACAGAAGTCCCGTTGCTGGATAGTGTTTTAGCCTATTTTGAACGGCGCTCCGGTATGCAAAACTAATGGTATCACGAGACAGCAACTATAAATTTTGCACCACCCGGAATTATCGATTTGGGTACGGATAAACCGACTCTCCAAGAAACCGCTCTTAGGTGGATTGTTTTCGTCTCAGTTAATCGAGGATTGCCAGCATCCATGGCAGGAAATATCACAACAAAACCAACGACAATCCAAGAGGGATTTTGTGAAAAACACTTTCTATGAAACGTCAGTTTCTACCCGATCAACGGCTAATGGTGAAGCTGCCGTTCGCAGAAAATCCGATGGTGCTGGGAACAACACTAGCTCTGGCTCAATTGAGGTTTGCTGGCGTGGAACGTCGGCTGCAACGAGATTCGGCAACGCTAGAAGGATACGTGACCTTTATGGATGATTATGAATGGTTGAATCACAAGACGCATGTAAAACCTTCCAGTGTACCAAGGAATCATTACTTCATTCCCCACCATTGCTTCGTAAAACCAGACAGCTCCAACAGAAAATTGAGAGTGGTCTTTGACGCGTCGGCGCTTAGCTCGACAGGAAAGAGCCTTAACAACATCCTGAGGGTAGGGCCGACAGTTCAAAGTGAACTTTTATCGATCTTGTTACAATTCCGAACTCACCAGTTCGTGCTCACAGCAGACGTTGAAAAAATGTATCGACAGATCTGGGTTCATCCTGGAGACAAAAGTATCAACTCATGCTATGGCGAAGAACCCCACTAGACTAAATGCGTTATTTTGCAATAAACACGGTCACATACGGGACTGCATGCTCACCTTACTTGGCAACAAAATGCTTACAACATTTAACACAGGCGAATCAGCAACTAGGCGCATACACCATTTAACAAAATTTGTATGTCGACGATTGTTTATCCGGAGCCGACACACTGGAGGAGGCGATAAGGCAACGATATCATATTTGCGCAATCCTAGGGTCAGCAAAACTGAAGCTGAGAAAGTGTTGTTAAAACCACCCAGACAAAGAGCAACCAGGAGTTGGATCTTGATTTCAGCATGTTCTCGGATGCAACGATAAAGACACTAGGGACAATCCTAAGGAAGACTAACTCCAAGGACGCGCGACACAATTCGTTAGGCTGGGATACTGAATTGGACAAAGAAGACACAGCCCAATGGCAGGCCTTTCGAAATGATAGTCAGATGTTGGCTACCGTTGAGCTCCCCGGATACCCACTTCCACCGGCAGAACCAACAGCAATTCAACTGCACATATTTTCGGATACGTCAGAAGTCGCTTATGGAACCGCAGAGTTTCTTTGTACAACTACATCCACCGGTGCAATAGTGAGTAGCCTGCTGTGCGAAAAATCTCGCGTGGCACCATTAGCAAACCAAACATTGCCCAGACTAGAATTGTGTGCAGCTGTGCTAGGAGCTAAGTTAACAGAAAGGATCCAAGAGGTTCTAAGGATAAGGATCGATATCGTGCAATATTGGACTGACTCGACAATAGTTTTAGCAAGGATAAACGCAACAGCGTCATCCTTTCACACGTTCGTGGCAAGCCGAATTGTGCGGATTCATGAATGAACAAATCCGGAACAATGGGAACAAGTAGCATCGGAAGACAACCAAGCAGACCTTGCTTCAAGAGGGTGTTCAGCAATGGAAGGAGTTGTGGTTCTATGGTCCGCCATTTTTGAAAACAAACCAAGAAGCCTTCTTGCTGGCCCATCTCCCCAAGGGGAGACGACTACCTGTTACGCAAGATACCCTGCATGATATCTATCAGGTGATGGTCTCAGAAGTTCAGGAATTGCAGAATAATGAAGAGGAGTACGACGTATATAATTTTACGCCTATTCGTCGTTACCCAAAATCAGATAATCGCAAAGAAGACGGCGACCAAGTATCTAGCAATTAGTGATCATCGAGATCGACCATAGAGGAGCTGAAGCAGTGCATGAAGATGTCAAAAAGTCCTTTGTTGTGCAATGTAAAACAAACAACGCTAGGACCAGCGCATGAGTAATTGCAATGCGATGTGGCGGCCATTCAAGCTGAACAAAAGACCCGAAAGGAATAATACAACATGCGTATGGTACCCCCTAGATGCTCCAAATTCTTGGATTTTTGCTGCAACGCAAAAGATAACGCTAACCTATGTTTGCGGTGTCGAACGAGGAAAAGTACAAGTCCTTAAGGTGGAATCCTGACAATTAATGCGGACTGCATTGCGAGGAGTCCAATAATTTCGTTTAAGTGGGCGTGGCAAACTTTTTTTTGGGTCAATCGATAGGTATTGATAAGAACAATACATTTCAGTTAAAATTTTCTAGCATCAAAACTGTAGGAGTTACAGTTTTGGGCGGTTTGTGGGCGTTAGAGTGGGCGTGGCAGTCTACTGAAACAAACTTGCGCTGCGTAAGAAGCTCAGGAATCTGTACGCCAAATCTCAATAGCCTAGCTCTCATAGTTTCCGAGATCTCAGCGTTCATCCGGACAGACAGACGGACAGACGGACAGACGGACATGGCTAGATCGACTCGGTTAGTGATCCTGATCAAGAATATATATACTTTATGGGGTCGGAAACGCTTCCTTCTGCCTGTTACATACTTTCCGACGAATCTAGTATACCCTTTTACTCTACGAGTAACGGGTATAAAAATGGAAAATACAAGATACTCAAAAAAACAACTGGCGGAAAAAATAGCTGTGAAAAATATTAATTTTTGACGTGAAAAATAACAAATGATGCATATAAATAAATAAATGAATGAATCTGTGAAAAAAAATTAAAAAATCTTATTGAGTGCAAAGTTCCTAGGGACGAAAAATAAGAGAAGTTTGTTATTAAAAATTATGTTTGTTTGTATTAATAAAACAAGAAGAAGCTCAGTCTACCCAAATTTCGTCCGCGCCTTATTTTATTGAGGCTGAAAGTAACTATTGTTTGTAAGTTTAATTTTTAAAAGACTTCTGGGATTTTTACATTGAATGCCAAAGATAACATTTATTTTATTATAAATAAATCTTACAAATAACGATTACTTTCGGTCACTCGTTTTTATTCTCGTCTCGTCTCTCTCTCGTTCTAGTCTCGGAGCCTCCCGAAAAGGCGCTGCAAAAGGCAATGCGGTGCGTTAAGAACTTGAGTTGTACCAAAAAAAAAAGGAAACGCTGGCACCAGATGCTGAGGAGGAGGTGCCAGCGGCCCCGATAGCACCGGGAACCCCCGAGCTCAAATTTTAAAATAAATAAATAAAAATTACAACTGAAATTTTATTTGCTGTGCGCTTTTTCGCTGCTTGAATGAGCGCTCAACGTGTGCTTTTTCCGCTGCTTAATCGAGCGCTCAACGTGTGCTGATTGTGTGCTTTTTCCGCTGCTTAATCGAGCGCTCAACATGTGCTGAACGTGTGTTTTTTTTGTTGCTCAAATAAGCGCTCAAAAGAGTGCTCAAAAAAGCGCTCAATGCGTGCTAGTTTTTGTGCACTTATGAACCCTAGGACAAGCCTATGTTAATTAAAGCACTCAATTCCATACGCTCAGTGATTAACTTTTTGCAGTGATTGAGTGCTCAATAAGCGCTGAATGGTACTGCAGGGATGCTTTTGCAGCTGACGGGTGTTCGTAACCAAGGTTACTCAACTCGGTCTAACCAAGGTTGCGCAGCTTGGGTCAAACACACGCGACACCCAACACGACGGAGTTGTAAGGTATCAACGAACGAGACATACAATCAATGCAACTTATACGGAACATCTACTTCGGTATACTGCTGGCATTGCAGCCTTGACGACCGGTCAACAGTGAGCAAACTGGTCAAACTAGGTCAACCCAAGTAGATGAGCAGCCCCAAAACAGAGGCCATACATAGAAGATATTTTATACGCCCAATTCCGGGTCAAAACAGTATTTAAGCTATGATTAACAGCTCAATAAAGTTAGTTATAATTTAAAATTTCTCTCGACTCATTACTTCTATCAGCGGTTGACCCTCATTAACCCACCTCAGCACAGTTCATATATCGCCTGTGGTCCGGCACCGTACTAACCATAGTTACCCGTTGCCCGTTGTCCCGTGGAGTGACTCAAAACGTTGTCTACCCTGGTTAGACACAAACATTGGTGACCCCGACGTGATCCTTTACCAACCACTAAGGCAACGCACAGGCCGGTTTGAACAGGAAAGAAGTCCTTAAACAATCGCCTATCAATCCTCTTTTGTAAACCGTAGTCAGCTCAATGCCACAGAGGCAGTACCTTACAACAACTTGCACTTTGTCAACCTCCTTCATAGAGCAAACGAACCAAAGCAGAATCGACTACAATAGTCCGTTAGATGACCAATACGAGCTGCAAGGGCAAATCATCATTAACATTAGCCTCTTATGCTGCAACGGTCACCCCAGCCCTACAAAGGCACCTGGAACTCCATTGGGCGCTATTGAGGCACGACGAACTGGATAGCACACCTGGGGCAGCAGATCTTGCAGAAGCAGAGCTAACCCAAATCCACACATTATACGAGGAAAACATAATAAACCTGCTTCGAGAAAACGACGCTCCATGAGTCTAAACTTGGCACTTCCGCCAATTAGCAGTCCGGAGTTCAATGGCGAGTATCTAGACTGACGACGGTTCCTCGATCTCTTTGTAGAATTAAGACATAATAAACCGGCCAGCCAAAAACTAAGTATTCTACAGAGTTCGCTTCGTGGTGAAGCGAGGAACGTTTTGACAAGCACAGTCTTTTCACAGGGTGAAGGCAGGCTATGACGACACCTGGTTGCGATTAAAGGCCAGGTACCAGAACGGATAAATGGTAGTACTCGCCGCCATAGCAAAAATGGTTGACTATAAGCACATAGACGGCTCCTCTTGACAACTGATTGTCCACTATGAAAAATTCAATGAGCCTGGACATCTGCACAAAAACCTGGGATCTAATTATAGTGGTTCTAGTGCGGCGAGAACTGGACCACTTTACTTTAGCTGCACTCGAAGATTCAGACAACTCACAGACAGAAGTCCCGTTGCTGGATAGTGTTTTAGCCTATTTTGAACGGCGCTCCGGTATGCAAAACTAATGGTATCACGAGACAGCAACTATAAATTT
The DNA here is from genome assembly GCF_043229965.1 of Drosophila suzukii. Classification (NCBI taxonomy): domain Eukaryota; kingdom Metazoa; phylum Arthropoda; class Insecta; order Diptera; family Drosophilidae; genus Drosophila; species Drosophila suzukii. The sequence goes on from NC_092082.1 coordinate 55,876,622, forward strand.
TGCACCACCCGGAATTATCGATTTGGGTACGGATAAACCGACTCTCCAAGAAACCGCTCTTAGGTGGATTGTTTTCGTCTCAGTTAATCGAGGATTGCCAGCATCCATGGCAGGAAATATCACAACAAAACCAAAGGAGGATCCGGTACCAGCTCTGGATAATTTTGGAACGTTTACCTGCAACGACAATCCAAGAGGGATTTTGTGAAAAACACTTTCTATGAAACGTCAGTTTCTGCCCGATCAACGGCTAATGGTGAAGCTGCCGTTCGCAGAAAATCCGATGGTGCTGGGAACAACACTAGCTCTGGCTCAATGGAGGTTTGCTGGCGTGAAACGTCGGCTGCAACGAGATTCGGCAACGCTAGAAGGATACGTGACCTTTATGGATGATTATGAATGGTTGAATCACAAGACGCATGTAAAACCTTCCAGTGTACCAAGGAATCATTACTTCATTCCCCACCATTGCTTCCTAAAACCAGACAGCTCCAACAGAAAATTGAGAGTGGTCTTTGACGCGTCGGCGCTTAGCTCGACAGGAAAGAGCCTTAACAACATCCTGAGGGTAGGGCCGACAGTTCAAAGTGAACTTTTATCGATCTTGTTACAATTCCGAACTCACCAGTTCGTGCTCACAGCAGACGTTGAAAAAATGTATCGACGGATCTGGGTTCATCCTGGAGACAAAAGTATCAACTCATGCTATGGCGAAGAACCCCACTAGACTAAATGCGTTATTTTGCAATAAACACGGTCACATACGGGACTGCATGCTCACCTTACTTGGCAACAAAATGCTTACAACATTTAACACAGGCGAATCAGCAACTAGGCGCATACACCATTTAACAAAATTTGTATGTCGACGATTGTTTATCCGGAGCCGACACACTGGAGGAGGCGATAAGGCAACGATATCATATTTGCGCAATCCTAGGGTCAGCAAAACTGAAGCTGAGAAAGTGTTGTTAAAACCACCCAGACAAAGAGCAACCAGGAGTTGGATCTTGATTTCAGCATGTTCTCGGATGCAACGATAAAGACCTAGGGACAATCCTAAGGAAGACTAACTCCAAGGACGCGCGACACAATTCGTTAGGCTGGGATACTGAATTGGACAAAGAAGACACAGCCCAATGGCAGGCCTTTCGAAATGATAGTCAGATGTTGGCTACCGTTGAGCTCCCCGGATACCCACTTCCACCGGCAGAACCAACAGCAATTCAACTGCACATATTTTCGGATACGTCAGAAGTCGCTTATGGAACCGCAGAGTTTCTTTGTACAACTACATCCACCGGTGCAATAGTGAGTAGCCTGCTGTGCGAAAAATCTCGCGTGGCACCATTAGCAAACCAAACATTGCCCAGACTAGAATTGTGTGCAGCTGTGCTAGGAGCTAAGTTAACAGAAAGGATCCAAGAGGTTCTAAGGATAAGGATCGATATCGTGCAATATTGGACTGACTCGACAATAGTTTTAGCAAGGATAAACGCAACAGCGTCATCCTTTCACACGTTCGTGGCAAGCCGAATTGTGCGGATTCATGAATGAACAAATCCGGAACAATGGGAACAAGTAGCATCGGAAGACAACCAAGCAGACCTTGCTTCAAGAGGGTGTTCAGCAATGGAAGGAGTTGTGGTTCTATGGTCCGCCATTTTTGAAAACAAACCAAGAAGCCTTCTTGCTGGCCCATCTCCCCAAGGGGAGACGACTACCTGTCTATCTATCAGGTGATGGTCTCAGAAGTTCAGGAATTGCAGAATAATGAAGAGGATTACGACGTATATAATTTTACGCCTATTCGTCGTTACCCAAAATCAGATAATCGCAAAGAAGTCGGCGACCAAGTATCTAGCAATTAGTGATCATCGAGATCGACCATAGAGGAGCTGAAGCAGTGCATGAAGATGTCAAAAAGTCCTTTGTTGTGCAATGTAAAACAAACAACGCTAGGACCAGCGCATGAGTAATTGCAATGCGATGTGGCGGCCATTCAAGCTGAACAAAAGACCCGAAAGGAATAATACAACATGCGTATGGTACCCCCTCGATGCTCCAAATTCTTGGATTTTTGCTGCAACGCAAAAGATAACGCTAACCTATGTTTGCGGTGTCGAACGAGGAAAAGTACAAGTCCTTAAGGTGGAATCCTGACAATTAATGCGGACTGCATTGCGAGGAGTCCAATAATTTCGTTACAGGGACACCCAACTATAAGGTCAACGGTAGAGAAAAAACCGGCGACAATTGTTACACATCCGATAAAGATACCAAGCCAGGTGAGTCGTCAAGTCACGACCACGCACAACAAGACGGCGGACAAACTAAATCAACTGCAGGGAGAAGTCCATCAACTACAAGAGCAGCAAGAAAGAGGAATCTAGAGACGACATCAAATACGCAGGGGAACTACGTTTAAATAGTTTCCATTGCAACGGGTCTCGTAATATTACTGTTGTAAAGCCTAGTACTCACATCGACGAAAACCGCGAGCTAACCATAGGAGTGAGCGAGAGGCAAATACGCGGCTAACGCTCTTCGTCGGGTCTGTTTTTCAGCGCGGTACTGAGATGACCTAAGGAAATACCAGACGAAATACTAGATTTTGCGAGTGAATTTCGATGAACGCCGTTAGCCGCGGCCCAAAGAATAAGAAATTTGATGTTTGGCGGTGTTCGTGCAAAACCGGTGTGGAATTAATATTAATAAGAAAGGAATGTATGACCTTTCAGTTATAATTATTAAATTTCAAAATACAAAAAATGATATTCCCAGTAGTATAAGATAATATGTCAGAAAACACCGAAGCTATAATTTGTTTCATATTATTTTCCCACCAATTTTTCGATCGTTCCTATGGCAGCTATATGCTATAGTTGTCCGATTTTGTTTAAATTTAATTCGAAATTCAAAACTAATTAAAAAATTGTATTTCTAAGCTTAGGAGGTTATATTTTAAAAAACACCAAAGATATAATTAAAAAAAATTTGTTTTCCGATTATTCCTATGGGAGCTATAAGTTGTCCGATCCGGCTGGTTCCGACCTAAATACTACCTTCAAAAGATATAAGACTTTTGAGAAAGTTTCAGCCCGATAGCTTTAAAACTGAGAGACTAGTTTGCATAGAAACGGACGGACAGACGGACATGGCTAGATCGACTCGTCTAGTCATGCTTATCAAGAATATATATACTTTATGGGGTCACTGCGTTGCAAACTTCTGACTGAAATCAATATACCCTCTGCAAGGGTATACAAAACAAATGGAGATATTTTCTTGGGAACACACTCGATAGAAAGCTACATGAATCCGTTTTAAAAGTAAAGTTATTGCTTTAGAATATGTTGTCCCAATTTGCAGATTTTTGCATTTTACTAGATTAAGCCAAAGTCGACTTCCATTTTGTATACGTTCGCTACCGCATGTTTTTTGCCAATATTATGAAAATTATAGCTCAATAAACCCCATAATTTACACTAAGCAAAGAGCTAAAAAAATTCTATCAAATAGCAAAAAAAAAAAATTCCGTAAACGTTTATTTAATTATTTTTATTTTTTGGTACAAAGTGCGTACGAACGTACGTTCGAGACCTCTGGAAATGCCCATATGTAATATTGTACCTGGTACAAGCATTTTGCCAAGGCGCCTGAAGTGTGCAAATTTAATTTCTCACTAGTGAATTGATTAAAAAAATGTATTTTTATTTTTAACAATCACTTATTCACTATTACAATTTTTCAATAGGTCGAACTTATTTAATTTACTGCTCTTGTACTTTTTCTCGAATTGTTCTACTGCTCGATTCGGATCTCAAAAACGGTCTGCCTGCTCTCTAGTTCAATGATCAATAATCAAACCTCGGCTTAAGAGATTTTATCCCCAAAAATTGATAAAGAGAATGACTCAAGAGAGTCGAAAAATAGGATGATGCAATTTGCCAATTAAATTCGAAGTCCAATCTTGGCCGGAAATTGGTGTATACATTAGCGGAGACGAGACGACTACCTGTTACGCAAGATACCCTGCATGATATCTATCAGGTGATGGTCTCAGAAGTTCAGGAATTGCAGAATAATGAAGAGGAGTACGACGTATATAATTTTACGCCTATTCGTCGTTACCCAAAATCAGATAATCGCAAAGAAGACGGCGACCAAGTATCTAGCAATTAGTGATCATCGAGATCGACCATAGAGGAGCTGAAGCAGTGCATGAAGATGTCAAAAAGTCCTTTGTTGTGCAATGTAAAACAAACAACGCTAGGACCAGCGCATGAGTAATTGCAATGCGATGTGGCGGCCATTCAAGCTGCTCCAAATTCTTGGATTTTTGCTGCAACGCAAAAGATAACGCTAACCTATGTTTGCGGTGTCGAACGAGGAAAAGTACAAGTCCTTAAGGTGGAATCCTGACAATTAATGCGGACTGCATTGCGAGGAGTCCAATAATTTCGTTTAAGTGGGCGTGGCAAACTTTTTTTTGGGTCAATCGATAGGTATTGATAAGAACAATACATTTCAGTTAAAATTTTCTAGCATCAAAACTGTAGGAGTTACAGTTTTGGGCGGTTTGTGGGCGTTAGAGTGGGCGTGGCAGTCTACTGAAACAAACTTGCGCTGCGTAAGAAGCTCAGGAATCTGTACGCCAAATCTCAATAGCCTAGCTCTCATAGTTTCCGAGATCTCAGCGTTCATCCGGACAGACAGATGGACAGACGGACAGACGGACATGGCTAGATCGACTCGGTTAGTGATCCTGATCAAGAATATATATACTTTATGGGGTCGGAAACGCTTCCTTCTGCCTGTTACATACTTTCCGACGAATCTAGTATACCCTTTTACTCTACGAGTAACGGGTATAAAAATGGAAAATACAAGATACTCAAAAAAACAACTGGCGGAAAAAAATAGCTGTGAAAAATATTAATTTTTGACGTGAAAAACAACAAATGATGCATATAAATAAATAAATGAATGAATCTGTGAAAAAAAATTAAAAAATCTTATTGAGTGCAAAGTTCCTAGGGACGAAAAATAAGAGAAGTTTGTTATTAAAAATTATGTTTGTTTGTATTAATAAAACAAGAAGAAGCTCAGTCTACCCAAATTTCGTCCGCGCCTTATTTTATTGAGGCTGAAAGTAACTATTGTTTGTAAGTTTAATTTTTAAAAGACTTCTGGGATTTTTACATTGAATGCCAAAGATAACATTTCTTTTATTATAAATAAATCTTACAAATAACGATTACTTTCGGTCACTCGTTTTTATTCTCGTCTCGTCTCTCTCTCGTTCTAGTCTCGGAGCCTCCCGAAAAGGCGCTGCAAAAGGCAATGCGGTGCGTTAAGAACTTGAGTTGTACCAAAAAAAAAGGAAACGCTGGCACCAGATGCTGAGGAGGAGGTGCCAGCGGCCCCGATAGCACCGGGAACCCCCGAGCTCAAATTTTAAAATAAATAAATAAAAATTACAACTGAAATTTTATTTGCTGCTAAGCGCTCAACGTGTGCTGAATGTGCGCTTTTTCGCTGCTTGAATGAGCGCTCAACGTGTGCTTTTTCCGCTGCTTAATCGAGCGCTCAACGTGTGCTGATTGTGTGCTTTTTCCGCTGCTTAATCGAGCGCTCAACATGTGCTGAACGTGTGTTTTTTTTGTTGCTCAAATAAGCGCTCAAAAGAGTGCTCAAAAAAGCGCTCAATGCGTGCTAGTTTTTGTGCACTTATGAACCCTAGGACAAGCCTATGTTAATTAAAGCACTCAATTCCATACGCTCAGTGATTAACTTTTTGCAGTGATTGAGTGCTCAATAAGCGCTGAATGGTACTGCAGGGATGCTTTTGCAGCTGACGGGTGTTCGTAACCAAGGTTACTCAACTCGGTCTAACCAAGGTTGCGCAGCATGGGTCAAACACACGCGACACCCAACACGACGGAGTTGTAAGGTATCAACGAGCGAGACATACAATCAATGCAACTTATACGGAACATCTACTTTCGGTATACTGCTAGCATTGCAGCCTTGACGATCGGTCAACAGTGAGCAAACTGGTCAAACCAGGTCAACCCAAGTAGATGAGCAGCCCCAAAACAGAGGCCATACATAGAAGATATTTTATACGCCCAATTCCGGGTCAAAACAGTATTTAAGCTATGATTAACAGCTCAATAAAGTTAGTTACAATCCTAAATCTCACTCGACTCATTACTTCTATCAGCGGTTGACCCTCATTAACCCACCTCAGCACAGTTCATATATCGCCTGTGGTCCGGCACCGTACTAACCATAGTTACCCGTTGTCCCGTGGAGTGACTCAAAACGTTGTCTACCCTGGTTTGACACAAACATTGGTGACCCCGACGTGATCCTTTACCAACCACTAAGGCAACGCACAGGCCGGTTTGAACAGGAAAGAAGTCCTTAAACAATCGCCTATCAATCCTCTTTTGTAAACCGTAGTCAGCTCAATGCCACAGAGGCAGTACCTTACAACAACTTGCACTTTGTCAACCTCCTTCATAGAGCAAACGAACCAAAGCAGAATCGACTACAATAGTCCGTTAGATGACCAATACGAGCTGCAAGGGCAAATCATCATTAACATTAGCCTCTTATGCTGCAACGGTCACCCCAGCCCTACAAAGGCACCTGGAACTCCATTGGGCGCTATTGAGGCACGACGAACTGGATAGCACACCTGGGGCAGCAGATCTTGCAGAAGCAGAGCTAACCCAAATCCACACATTATACGAGGAAAACATAATAAACCTGCTTCGAGAAAACGACGCTCCATGAGTCTAAACTTGGCACTTCCGCCAATTAGCAGTCCGGAGTTCAATGGCGAGTATCTAGACTGACGACGGTTCCTCGATCTCTTTGTAGAATTAAGACATAATAAACCGGCCAGCCAAAAACTAAGTATTCTACAGAGTTCGCTTCGTGGTGAAGCGAGGAACGTTTTGACAAGCACAGTCTTTTCACAGGGTGAAGGCAGGCTATGACGACACCTGGTTGCGATTAAAGGCCAGGTACCAGAACGGATAAATGGTAGTACTCGCCGCCATAGCAAAAATGGTTGACTATAAGCACATAGACGGCTCCTCTTGACAACTGATTGTCCACTATGAAAAATTCAATGAGCCTGGACATCTGCACAAAAACCTGGGATCTAATTATAGTGGTTCTAGTGCGGCGAGAACTGGACCACTTTACTTTAGCTGCACTCGAAGATTCAGACAACTTACAGACAGAAGTCCCGTTGCTGGATAGTGTTTTAGCCTATTTTGAACGGCGCTCCGGTATGCAAAACTAATGGTATCACGAGACAGCAACTATAAATTTTGCACCACCCGGAATTATCGATTTGGGTACGGATAAACCGACTCTCCAAGAAACCGCTCTTAGGTGGATTGTTTTCGTCTCAGTTAATCGAGGATTGCCAGCATCCATGGCAGGAAATATCACAACAAAACCAAAGGAGGATCCGGTACCAGCTCTGGATAATTTTGGAACGTTTACCTGCAACGACAATCCAAGAGGGATTTTGTGAAAAACACTTTCTATGAAACGTCAGTTTCTGCCCGATCAACGGCTAATGGTGAAGCTGCCGTTCGCAGAAAATCCGATGGTGCTGGGAACAACACTAGCTCTGGCTCAATGGAGGTTTGCTGGCGTGGAACGTCGGCTGCAACGAGATTCGGCAACGCTAGAAGGATACGTGACCTTTATGGATGATTATGAATGGTTGAATCACAAGACGCATGTAAAACCTTCCAGTGTACCAAGGAATCATTACTTCATTCCCCACCATTGCTTCCTAAAACCAGACAGCTCCAACAGAAAATTGAGAGTGGTCTTTGACGCGTCGGCGCTTAGCTCGACAGGAAAGAGCCTTAACAACATCCTGAGGGTAGGGCCGACAGTTCAAAGTGAACTTTTATCGATCTTGTTACAATTCCGAACTCACCAGTTCGTGCTCACAGCAGACGTTGAAAAAATGTATCGACAGATCTGGGTTCATCCTGGAGACAAAAGTATCAACTCATGCTATGGCGAAGAACCCCACTAGACTAAATGCGTTATTTTGCAATAAACACGGTCACATACGGGACTGCATGCTCACCTTACTTGGCAACAAAATGCTTACAACATTTAACACAGGCGAATCAGCAACTAGGCGCATACACCATTTAACAAAATTTGTATGTCGACGATTGTTTATCCGGAGCCGACACACTGGAGGAGGCGATAAGGCAACGATATCATATTTGCGCAATCCTAGGGTCAGCAAAACTGAAGCTGAGAAAGTGTTGTTAAAACCACCCAGACAAAGAGCAACCAGGAGTTGGATCTTGATTTCAGCATGTTCTCGGATGCAACGATAAAGACACTAGGGACAATCCTAAGGAAGACTAACTCCAAGGACGCGCGACACAATTCGTTAGGCTGGGATACTGAATTGGACAAAGAAGACACAGCCCAATGGCAGGCCTTTCGAAATGATAGTCAGATGTTGGCTACCGTTGAGCTCCCCGGATACCCACTTCCACCGGCAGAACCAACAGCAATTCAACTGCACATATTTTCGGATACGTCAGAAGTCGCTTATGGAACCGCAGAGTTTCTTTGTACAACTACATCCACCGGTGCAATAGTGAGTAGCCTGCTGTGCGAAAAATCTCGCGTGGCACCATTAGCAAACCAAACATTGCCCAGACTAGAATTGTGTGCAGCTGTGCTAGGAAAGGATCCAAGAGGTTCTAAGGATAAGGATCGATATCGTGCAATATTGGACTGACTCGACAATAGTTTTAGCAAGGATAAACGCAACAGCGTCATCCTTTCACACGTTCGTGGCAAGCCGAATTGTGCGGATTCATGAATGAACAAATCCGGAACAATGGGAACAAGTAGCATCGGAAGACAACCAAGCAGACCTTGCTTCAAGAGGGTGTTCAGCAATGGAAGGAGTTGTGGTTCTATGGTCCGCCATTTTTGAAAACAAACCAAGAAGCCTTCTTGCTGGCCCATCTCCCCAAGGGGAGACGACTACCTGTTACGCAAGATACCCTGCATGATATCTATCAGGTGATGGTCTCAGAAGTTCAGGAATTGCAGAATAATGAAGAGGAGTACGACGTATATAATTTTACGCCTATTCGTCGTTACCCAAAATCAGATAATCGCAAAGAAGACGGCGACCAAGTATCTAGCAATTAGTGATCATCGAGATCGACCATAGAGGAGCTGAAGCAGTGCATGAAGATGTCAAAAAGTCCTTTGTTGTGCAATGTAAAACAAACAACGCTAGGACCAGCGCATGAGTAATTGCAATGCGATGTGGCGGCCATTCAAGCTGAACAAAAGACCCGAAAGGAATAATACAACATGCGTATGGTACCCCCTCGATGCTCCAAATTCTTGGATTTTTGCTGCAACGCAAAAGATAACGCTAACCTATGTTTGCGGTGTCGAACGAGGAAAAGTACAAGTCCTTAAGGTGGAATCCTGACAATTAATGCGGACTGCATTGCGAGGAGTCCAATAATTTCGTTACAGGGACACCCAACTATAAGGTCAACGGTAGAGAAAAAACCGGCGACAATTGTTACACATCCGATAAAGATACCAAGCCAGGTGAGTCGTCAAGTCACGACCACGCACAACAAGACGGCGGACAAACTAAATCAACTGCAGGGAGAAGTCCATCAACTACAAGAGCAGCAAGAAAGAGGAATCTAGAGACGACATCAAATACGCAGGGGAACTACGTTTAAATAGTTTCCATTGCAACGGGTCTCGTAATATTACTGTTGTAAAGCCTAGTACTCACATCGACGAAAACCGCGAGCTAACCATAGGAGTGAGCGAGAGGCAAATACGCGGCTAACGCTTTTCGTCGGGTCTGTTTTTCAGCGCGGTACTGAGATGACCTAAGGAAATACCAGACGAAATACTAGATTTTGCGAGTGAATTTCGATGAACGCCGTTAGCCGCGGCCCAAAGAATAAGAAATTTGATGTTTGGCGGTGTTCGTGCAAAACCGGTGTGGAATTAATATTAATAAGAAAGGAAAGTATGACCTTTCAGTTATAATTATTAAATTTCAAAATACAAAAAATGATATTCCCAGTAGTATAAGATAATATGTCAGAAAACACCGAAGCTATAATTTGTTTCATATTATTTTCCCACCAATTTTTCGATCGTTCCTATGGCAGCTATATGCTATAGTTGTCCGATTTTGTTTAAATTTAATTCGAAATTCAAAACTAATTAAAAAATTGTATTTCTAAGCTTAGGAGGTTATATTTTAAAAAACACCAAAGATATAATTAAAAAAAATTTGTTTTCCGATTATTCCTATGGGAGCTATAAGTTGTCCGATCCGGCTGGTTCCGACCTAAATACTACCTTCAAAAGATATAAGACTTTTGAGAAAGTTTCAGCCCGATAGCTTTAAAACTGAGAGACTAGTTTGCATAGAAACGGACGGACAGACGGACATGGCTAGATCGACTCGTCTAGTCATGCTTATCAAGAATATATATACTTTATGGGGTCACTGCGTTGCAAACTTCTGACTGAAATCAATATACCCTCTGCAAGGGTATACAAAACAAATGGAGATATTTTCTTGGGAACACACTCGATAGAAAGCTACATGAATCCGTTTTAAAAGTAAAGTTATTGCTTTAGAATATGCTGTCCCAATTTGCAGATTTTTGCATTTTACTAGATTAAGCCAAAGTCGACTTCCATTTTGTATACGTTCGCTACCGCATGTTTTTTGCCAATATTATGAAAATTATAGCTCAATAAACCCCATAATTTACACTAAGCAAAGAGCTAAAAAAATTCTATCGAATAGCAAAAAAAAAAATTCCGAAAACGTTTATTTAATTATTTTTATTTTTTGGTACAAAGTGCGTACGAACGTACGTTCGAGACCTCTGGAAATGCCCATATGTAATATTGTATCTGGTACAAGCATTTTGCCAAGGCGCCTGAAGTGTGCAAATTTAATTTCTCACTAGTGAATTGATTAAAAAAATGTATTTTTATTTTTAACAATCACTTATTCACTATTACAATTTTTCAATAGGTCGAACTTATTTAATTTACTGCTCTTGTACTTTTTCTCGAATTGTTCTACTGCTCGATTCGGATCTCAAAAACGGTCTGCCTGCTCTCTAGTTCAATGATCAATAATCAAACCTCGGCTTAAGAGATTTTATCCCCAAAAATTGATAAAGAGAATGACTCAAGAGAGTCGAAAAATAGGATGATGCAATTTGCCAATTAAATTCGAAGTCCAATCTTGGCCGGAAATTGGTGTATACATTAGCGGAGTTTAGGGACCGCTTTGGGGATCTTTTTTTTTACGCTAGCGGACTCGGGGCTCGCTTTGGGGTTTTTTTGTTTACGTAGCGGGCTCAGGGCTCGTTTGGGACTCCGATTGTTTACAATATCGGTTTGGATGTTTACAGCATCCGTTTGATTCGGACTGCGTGAAATTGATCTGGGTGGGAATGATTTGGAGGTCTGGTTGACAGAAATAGCTGACCACGGATTTCTCTCGGGTCTGTCAGAGTTATTTGGAAATTAGCTCTCGGCTCAAAGTTTTTTATAAACTGGGTAAGAGCCCCTAAATAATGCGTCATAAAATTCCCCTCATTCTAAATTGAATCGTCCCGATTCATTGGAACTGATGGGTATATTGAATGTAATTGATTGGTTAATTCGACAATGATATTTTCTTCTAGGGTATTTTCGTTGTCGGGGGTATTATTTATCTCAATATCGGAAATATTGCTTTCTGGTTCGATTTCTATACGAATTTGCCATGGTTTGAATATTACAAATTTTCTGAATTTGATTATAACAATAATAATTAAATATATAAATGTGAATATGATTAATATTAACGTAACTGGTATTTGAGTTTGTTTAATTTGAATAAATGGATTTAGTATGTTAATATTCTCAAATGAGAGTTCCGATATAATAATATAATATAATATATTCGGATATTAAAAAATCTGTATATTTTCGAGCTGTGATGTATTCCAATATCTAATTGTCTACATTGGTGTAGGAAATATTATTAATTACAGAGGTGCCATTAACTGTATTTTCTCTATATACAAAAATGGCTCCATCTTGGATTACATCAACATTTTTATTTTTTTTCTCTGATTTTGTTACAAAAAGATTTTTCTCCATTTAGTAATCTGGTGAAACAAGAACCTTCTGGGTTAAGTGTGCAATAATTATTAAATATTTCTGTCTTAAAATTTGACATTACATAGTACTTATTTCTACATTTTGCGACGTGATTATCAATTAAAAATGTTCCATCATCATGTGAAATGGATCTTGAATTGTAAACGGTCGGTAATAATAGGGTATTTTATGTAAATTATAATAAGATCTTGATGCAAAGCGATTTTAAATTCAGATATATCTAAAAGGTCTGTTATAATTACAGGTCTATCTTCGTGCTTATAAATTTCTTGTATATCGTCATTGTTTAGAATTTTAGTATTAAATCCATCAATTTTGGCGAGTGTAATTGTGTCCATTAAATTCCTAGGATCGTAAGTAAGCAAGCGCAGACGATATTTTCTAAGCCGAATTTCTTGATCTTTAAAGGCTGTTTTGAATTCTTCAGATAAAGATTTTATCTCTTTATATATTTTAGAGTTAATATCGAATTGTTCGTTATTATTTTGTATTAAATCATCGATTTAATTTTGGACAGTTATGAAATCATCATGATCTGGTGTTCCCGCTATCCATTTCCAAATAGTGCCTATTTCATTAATGCCTCTTTTCGATCTACTGGGTATAATTTGGGAGATAAGTATTTGGATAATTTTTAAATCGTGGGATATTTCCCAAAGAAAATTGTTGCTGTCGTGACTCTTTAGAAATTCTGTTTCAAGAGTAATTATATCTCTATAAAGACTTATATTAGTTATATGAAATAAATCTGCGTATGATTCATAAATAAGAACATCTTTGGTATCCTTGTAAAGAAGGAAATCATGGTTTGTGTAACCCATAATTTCGGATTTGGCTATAGCTACCAGCAATAATAAGTATATTATTGAAATCATTATCTGTAATTTGAAACAAATTATTTAATATTATCTTTATGAAGCGTACGGTTTCTGTTATTTATAATAACTTTATTAGGGAGATTTTCCTTAACTACTTGTTTTTTATATCTAGAATTAAGCTTGTTTCTTTCCCCATGTTTCTTTTCGTAAATTACCTCTCCTACGTGATAATTCTTATTTTGTCTATCTTTATTGTGAGCTTGTTGCAATAATTTACGAGTATCTTCGTGTTTGATTTTGTTAAATAGTATGTCAAAAGGTCTTTGGTTGCTTATTGAATGAATTGTTAAATTATATTTTTGAGCTGCTTTAACTATATTTTCGGAATATTCAATTAAATTAAGCTCATTTTTAATGCAGCGAATAATTTCTGTTAAAGTAGAGTGTGCTCTTTCTATTTGTCCGTTGGACGTACTATGTCGAGGATCTGCAAAGAATAGAGATATCCCATTTCTTTGAGCAAAGGATTTGAATTGGGATGAAGAGAAACTTGGTTCGTTATCTATCATCAAAGATTTGGCTAATGGAAATTGTTGTAAAATTTCTGAAACTTTATTTTCGATATTTAGTTTGTAATGGATTTCTTTTACGACCAAATATTTCGAATAGGAATCTATGCAAGTAATAAATATAAGATTTTGGGCGTAATATATGTCAAGATGCAAATTTTCACCTTCTCTTTCTGGAATAGGCGCTTGACCGATAAGAACCTGTACTGGGTGTCTGTTGTATTTGTTTTGATTGCAGATTGTGCAATTCTTTATAAATTCCTTAAGCTTTTTGTATAAATTACGCCAATAATAGAGTCTAGTTATTTGTTTATAGTTTTCATCAAGCCCTCTATGAGCTCTACAATGAGTTTCTGTGATAATCACGGATCTGTCTTCAGCGTCTTCGACATCCTGGACAAATGTCTTAGTGTATAAAAATGTATTTATAAAATTGTCTTTAAGTGGTTTTAGAGTTCTATAAAAATCTTCTAGAGTAAAGTGAACTCCTATTGTTATATTGGGTGGAATATATTCTCTTAATATTGATATTAAATTTTCTGGAGTATCATACTCTATTATATGTCTAGTACTTCCGAATACATTAATCGACTCATGTATTTTATACCTCCCCGTTGCTATTAGCAATTGTTGCTTAAACTGGTTTAAGGGTTCTCGGGTTTCTTGTATAACATTCTCAAAACTACTCTCTGCTGAATGCTGAGTATTTTGATCTGAGACCGATTCATTACTTTCCTTAAGTTATTAATTTGTATCCTTGATAAAGCGTCCGCAACAACATTTGTTGCTCCTGGCTTATAAATTATTTTGGGTGAATAGCTTTCAATAAAAGAATACCATCTTTTCATTTCGATATTTGGATTTTTTTGAGAAATGGAAAATGAAAGAGGTTGGTGATCGGTATAGATCTCCATGTTGTTAACCCCATATAAGTAATTACGAAGGTTTTTAAAAGCCCATACTATGGCTAAAAGTTCCGTTTTATTTGTCGCGTATAATTGTTCAGTTTTGGTTAGAGTTTTTGAAATAAAAGTAATTGGTTTTCCTTCCTGAGAAAGAACCGCACCAATTGCTAAGTCAGACGCGTCAGTTGTTAGGGTACATTTTTATACCCGTTACTCGTAGAGTAAAAGGGTATACTAGATTCGTCGGAAAGTATGTAACAGGCAGAAGGAAGCGTTTCCGACCCCATAAAGTATATATATTCTTGATCAGGATCACTAGCCGAGTCGATCTAGCCATGTCCGTCTGTCCGTCTGTCCGTCTGTCCGTCTGTCCGTCTGTCCGTCTGTCCGTCTGTCCGTCTGTCCGGATGAACGCTGAGATCTCGGAAACTATGGGAGCTAGGCTATTGAGATTTGGCGTGCAGATTCCTGAGCTTCCTACGCAGCGCAAGTTTGTTTCAGTAGACTGCCACGCCCACTTTAACGCCCACAAACCGCCCAAAACTGTGGCTCCTACAGTTTTGATGCTAGATAGAAAATTTTAACTGAAATGTAATGTTCTCATCAATACCTATCGATTGACCCAAAAAAAATTTGCCACGCCCACTTTAACGCCCACAAACCGCAAAACCCTGTGACGCCCACAATTTTCATGCTAGATAAAAAATTTTAACTGAAATGTATTGGTCTCGTCAATACCTATCGATTGATCCAAAAAAAAATTTGCCACGCCCACTCTAACGCCCATAACGCTTAAATCTGTATACCGCCGGTAGGTGGCGCATTTTAATCTCGCTTTGCTGCTTGCATATCTCCATTTAGCTGAGTAACGGGTATCTGATAGTCGAGGTACTCGACTATAGCGTTCTCCCTTGTTTATTATAGTCCGGTTGTACTAATTCTACTTGTGCAATTAAATTTTCTTTGAGCTCGTTAAAAGCTCTTACAGCTGAATCATCAAACTGTATTAAAGTTTTACGTGATGCTTTTTTAGATACTTTGCCGTTTTGGCCTTCTAAATATTTTGTTAAAGGTTTAGCTATCTTTGCGTAATTTTGCACAAATTTTCTGTAATATCCTGTAAGGCCTAGGAAGCTTCTAAGCTCTCGAATATTTTTAGGGATCGGATATTTTACAATTGTAGACATTTTTTCGGGATCGGTTTTTATCACATTGTGAGAAACAACGTAACCGAGAAAGTTTGTTTCTAATTTAAAGAACTTTGATTTTTCAATCGAAATTTTCATGTTTGCGTTCACCAAAATTTTAATAATGACAATTAAGTCTTTGTAATGTTGCTCAATTGTTTTTGAAAATATGATTATGTCATCCATATAAACATGACATGTTTTACCCACTTGTTCTCTCAATATATCGTCAATCGCTCGTTGGAATATTCTAGGAGCGTTTGTCAAACCGATAGGCATTCTTAGGAATTTGTATTTCCCATTATTTATTGAAAATGAGGTTTTTATGAATGTCAGGTTCGTTCATGAGAATCTGATGAAACCCAGATTCCAAGTCAATTGTTGAAAAGTATTTGGCTTTCCGAGATTAGATAAAATCACTGAAGGGTCCTGCATTGGATACCTATCAGGTATAGTATTTTCATTAAGTTTTTTATAATCAATTACGAGTCTTAGTTTTGGAGTTCCATCTTCATTGAAACCCTTTTTTGGTACCACTAGTACAGGGGAATTATATTGACATCTACTTGGCTTTTTAATTTCTTTTTATACCCGTTACTCGTAGAGTAAAAGGGTATACTAGATTCGTCGGAAAGTATGTAACAGGCAGAAGGAAGCGTTTCCAACCCCATAAAGTATATATATTCTTGATCAGGATCACTAGCCGAGTCGATCTAGCCATGTCCGTCTGTCCGTCTGTCCGTCTGTCCGTCTGTCCGTATGAACGCTGAGATCTCGGAAACTATGAGAGTTACAATACTGGGATTAGGCACGCAGATTCCTGAGATTCCTGCGCAGCGCAAGTTTGTTTCAGTAGAGTGCCACGCCCACTCTAACGCCCACAAACCGCCCAAAACTGTGGCTCCTACAGTTTTGATGCTAGATAGAAAATTTTAACTGAAATGTAATGTTCTCATCAATACCTATCGATTGACCCAAAAAAAAATTTGCCACGCCCACTTTAACGCCCACAAACCGCAAAACCCTGTGACGCCCACAATTTTCATGCTAGATAAAAAATTTTAACTGAAATGTATTGGTCTCGTCAATACCTATCGATTGATCCAAAAAAAAATTTGCCACGCCCACTTTAACGCCCACAAACCGCAAAACCCTGTGACGCCCACAATTTTCATGCTAGATAAAAAATTTTAACTGAAATGTATTGGTCTCGTCAATACCTATCGATTGATCCAAAAAAAAATTTGCCACGCCCACTCTAACGCCCATAACGCTTAAATCTGTATACCGCCGGTAGGTGGCGCATTTTAATCTCGCTGTGCTGCTTGCATATCTCCATTTAGCTGAGTAACGGGTATCTGATAGTCGAGGTACTCGACTATAGCGTTCTTCCTTGTTTTAGCATTCGACTTATTGCAGAATTTACAAAATCTGAAGCTGATAGAGCATAAGGGTATTGTTTGCTGTAAATGGCCCTATCATTTACGGTGTTTATTTCACCGCGTATATCTGTCCTAAAAGGAATCGCACATTCATTTTTGAATGCTCTTCATTTATAATATTTAATATTTCATTCTCCAGATCTTTTCTTTGATCTGCAGATGATATTTTTATGTTGTTTATTTTTTGATTGTCGGATTTTTCAACGACGGCATGTTCAGAATTTTTCAATTCCAAACTTTTATTTTTGTCGGATATTTCAACGACGGCGTGTTCGGAATTTTTTAATTCCAAACTTTTATTTTTGTCGGATTTTTCAACGACGGCATGTTCAGGATTTGTATATCCCAAACTAAATTTGCTTTGATTACCTATTTCAGATTCGGATTTGATTTGAGCCTTTTCATCAAAGAATTTTTTTAATATAAACTCTTTTAATGGAAGAATGGTGTTTTCTTCTGTTAAAGAATGTTGGTTTAAATTGTTTCCGTTGTCATAATTTAATTTTTCTTCTATTCCGTAGTATTTAATAACTCCCTTAGCTGTGTCAATCACAGCTCCTATTTTTTTCAATAGGTTATAGCCGATCAGTAGATCTGAGTCTAGCCCTTCTATTTCATAAAAAGTATATCGCGTATCAAAAATAGTTATCATATGATAATATTTAATTATTGAATATCCATTCACTGTGGATACTGTTTTGTATATTGGAAGCTCATTCTTATTTTTATAAACTCCTGTTCTAATATAACACGAGGTTGGCCCAGTGTCAATTAATATTTTTAATTTTTTATTTATTTTCGGGTCATTTCTAAATAAGTAGGGTAAGCCTACTCCTGACTTTTGTCTAAAAAATGGTTCTCCTCAATATTGTTTAGTCTCATTGTCTTGTTAGCCGGTTGGTTAACAGTTCCAGTTGGTACCCTCTTATTTTGGGCTTGTCCTTGCTGAGTGTTCTGGGTCTCAAATTTTTTTGTTTGATCCCACTTGTTCTGGCTATAATTATTATTTTGAAATTTATTATAGTTTTGATTATAGCCGTTGTTAGCCCTATTCTGAACCTGGATAGACTCGTCTACCTCCATTGGTTCTGGCTTATTTTGTGGCTGCCTATAGGTGTTCCACTGATTTTGTTGGTTATTGTTAAATCTACCCTGGTTCCAGGAATTATTTTTGTTCTTATAATAACCTTAAGTATTTTTGTTCTGGTTGTTGTCATGATTAAACCTTAAGTTATTATTGTTTCGCTGGTTGTTGTAATTGTTGTTTTGTTGTCTTTGCTTGTGGTTGAAATGTGTTTGACCATTTCCACCAGAGTTTGGTTCACTATTTTTTCTTTGAGTGGTTGAGAAACTATTTGCGAAATGCGCCCTCATGTTGTTGCTTTCCAATTCCTGAACTATGACCATTGCATTCGGTAGGTCAGGTGGATTCATTGAGAAAATTGTATCTGAAATTTGGCCGTTGAGGCCGGTAATGAAAACTCTAAGAGCAGTCTTCCTATGTTTTTCATTAATTTCTGCTGAAGCGTACGGTTTCTGTTATTTATAATAACTTTATTAGGGAGATTTTCCTTAACTACTTGTTTTTTATATCTAGAATTAAGCTTGTTTCTTTCCCCATGTTTCTTTTCGTAAATTACCTCTCCTACGTGATAATTCTTATTTTGTCTATCTTTATTGTGAGCTTGTTGCAATAATTTACGAGTATCTTCGTGTTTGATTTTGTTAAATAGTATGTCAAAAGGTCTTTGGTTGCTTATTGAATGAATTGTTAAATTATATTTTTGAGCTGCTTTAACTATATTTTCGGAATATTCAATTAAATTAAGCTCATTTTTAATGCAGCGAATAATTTCTGTTAAAGTAGAGTGTGCTCTTTCTATTTGTCCGTTGGACGTACTATGTCGAGGATCTGCAAAGAATAGAGATATCCCATTTCTTTGAGCAAAGGATTTGAATTGGGATGAAGAGAAACTTGGTTCGTTATCTATCATCAAAGATTTGGCTAATGGAAATTGTTGTAAAATTTCTGAAACTTTATTTTCGATATTTAGTTTGTAATGGATTTCTTTTACGACCAAATATTTCGAATAGGAATCTATGCAAGTAATAAATATAAGATTTTGGGCGTAATATATGTCAAGATGCAAATTTTCACCTTCTCTTTCTGGAATAGGCGCTTGACCGATAAGAACCTGTACTGGGTGTCTGTTGTATTTGTTTTGATTGCAGATTGTGCAATTCTTTATAAATTCCTTAAGCTTTTTGTATAAATTAGGCCAATAATAGAGTCTAGTTATTTGTTTATAGTTTTCATCAAGCCCTCTATGAGCTCTACAATGAGTTTCTGTGATAATCACGGATCTGTCTTCAGCGTCTTCGACATCCTGGACAAATGTCTTAGTGTATAAAAATGTATTTATAAAATTGTCTTTAAGTGGTTTTAGAGTTCTATAAAAATCTTCTAGAGTAAAGTGAACTCCTATTGTTATATTGGGTGGAATATATTCTCTTAATATTGATATTAAATTTTCTGGAGTATCATACTCTATTATATGTCTAGTACTTCCGAATACATTAATCGACTCATGTATTTTATACCTCCCCGTTGCTATTAGCAATTGTTGCTTAAACTGGTTTAAGGGTTCTCGGGTTTCTTGTATAACATTCTCAAAACTACTCTCTGCTGAATGCTGAGTATTTTGATCTGAGACCGATTCATTACTTTCCTTAAGTTATTAATTTGTATCCTTGATAAAGCGTCCGCAACAACATTTGTTGCTCCTGGCTTATAAATTATTTTGGGTGAATAGCTTTCAATAAAAGAATACCATCTTTTCATTTCGATATTTGGATTTTTTTGAGAAATGGAAAATGAAAGAGGTTGGTGATCGGTATAGATCTCCATGTTGTTAACCCCATATAAGTAATTACGAAGGTTTTTAAAAGCCCATACTATGGCTAAAAGTTCCGTTTTATTTGTCGCGTATAATTGTTCAGTTTTGGTTAGAGTTTTTGAAATAAAAGTAATTGGTTTTCCTTCCTGAGAAAGAACCGCACCAATTGCTAAGTCAGACGCGTCAGTTGTTAGGGTACATTTTTTATTATAGTCCGGTTGTACTAATTCTACTTGTGCAATTAAATTTTCTTTGAGCTCGTTAAAAGCTCTTACAGCTGAATCATCAAACTGTATTAAAGTTTTACGTGATGCTTTTTTAGATACTTTGCCGTTTTGGCCTTCTAAATATTTTGTTAAAGGTTTAGCTATCTTTGCGTAATTTTGCACAAATTTTCTGTAATATCCTGTAAGGCCTAGGAAGCTTCTAAGCTCTCGAATATTTTTAGGGATCGGATATTTTACAATTGTAGACATTTTTTCGGGATCGGTTTTTATCACATTGTGAGAAACAACGTAACCGAGAAAGTTTGTTTCTAATTTAAAGAACTTTGATTTTTCAATCGAAATTTTCATGTTTGCGTTCACCAAAATTTTAATAATGACAATTAAGTCTTTGTAATGTTGCTCAATTGTTTTTGAAAATATGATTATGTCATCCATATAAACATGACATGTTTTACCCACTTGTTCTCTCAATATATCGTCAATCGCTCGTTGGAATATTCTAGGAGCGTTTGTCAAACCGATAGGCATTCTTAGGAATTTGTATTTCCCATTATTTATTGAAAATGAGGTTTTTATGAATGTCAGGTTCGTTCATGAGAATCTGATGAAACCCAGATTCCAAGTCAATTGTTGAAAAGTATTTGGCTTTCCGAGATTAGATAAAATCACTGAAGGGTCCTGCATTGGATACCTATCAGGTATAGTATTTTCATTAAGTTTTTTATAATCAATTACGAGTCTTAGTTTTGGAGTTCCATCTTCATTGAAACCCTTTTTTGGTACCACTAGTACAGGGGAATTATATTGACATCTACTTGGCTTTTTAATTTCTTTTTATACCCGTTACTCGTAGAGTAAAAGGGTATACTAGATTCGTCGGAAAGTATGTAACAGGCAGAAGGAAGCGTTTCCAACCCCATAAAGTATATATATTCTTGATCAGGATCACTAGCCGAGTCGATCTAGCCATGTCCGTCTGTCCGTCTGTCCGTCTGTCCGTATGAACGCTGAGATCTCGGAAACTATGAGAGTTACAATACTGGGATTAGGCACGCAGATTCCTGAGATTCCTGCGCAGCGCAAGTTTGTTTCAGTAGAGTGCCACGCCCACTCTAACGCCCACAAACCGCCCAAAACTGTGGCTCCTACAGTTTTGATGCTAGATAGAAAATTTTAACTGAAATGTAATGTTCTCATCAATACCTATCGATTGACCCAAAAAAAAATTTGCCACGCCCACTTTAACGCCCACAAACCGCAAAACCCTGTGACGCCCACAATTTTCATGCTAGATAAAAAATTTTAACTGAAATGTATTGGTCTCGTCAATACCTATCGATTGATCCAAAAAAAAATTTGCCACGCCCACTTTAACGCCCACAAACCGCAAAACCCTGTGACGCCCACAATTTTCATGCTAGATAAAAAATTTTAACTGAAATGTATTGGTCTCGTCAATACCTATCGATTGATCCAAAAAAAAATTTGCCACGCCCACTCTAACGCCCATAACGCTTAAATCTGTATACCGCCGGTAGGTGGCGCATTTTAATCTCGCTGTGCTGCTTGCATATCTCCATTTAGCTGAGTAACGGGTATCTGATAGTCGAGGTACTCGACTATAGCGTTCTTCCTTGTTTTAGCATTCGACTTATTGCAGAATTTACAAAATCTGAAGCTGATAGAGCATAAGGGTATTGTTTGCTGTAAATGGCCCTATCATTTACGGTGTTTATTTCACCGCGTATATCTGTCCTAAAAGGAATCGCACATTCATTTTTGAATGCTCTTCATTTATAATATTTAATATTTCATTCTCCAGATCTTTTCTTTGATCTGCAGATGATATTTTTATGTTGTTTATTTTTTGATTGTCGGATTTTTCAACGACGGCATGTTCAGAATTTTTCAATTCCAAACTTTTATTTTTGTCGGATATTTCAACGACGGCGTGTTCGGAATTTTTTAATTCCAAACTTTTATTTTTGTCGGATTTTTCAACGACGGCATGTTCAGGATTTGTATATCCCAAACTAAATTCGCTTTGATTACCTATTTCAGATTCGGATTTGATTTGAGCCTTTTCATCAAAGAATTTTTTTAATATAAACTCTTTTAATGGAAGAATGGTGTTTTCTTCTGTTAAAGAATGTTGGTTTAAATTGTTTCCGTTGTCATAATTTAATTTTTCTTCTATTCCGTAGTATTTAATAACTCCCTTAGCTGTGTCAATCACAGCTCCTATTTTTTTCAATAGGTTATAGCCGATCAGTAGATCTGAGTCTAGCCCTTCTATTTCATAAAAAGTATATCGCGTATCAAAAATAGTTATCATATGATAATATTTAATTATTGAATATCCATTCACTGTGGATACTGTTTTGTATATTGGAAGCTCATTCTTATTTTTATAAACTCCTGTTCTAATATAACACGAGGTTGGCCCAGTGTCAATTAATATTTTTAATTTTTTATTTATTTTCGGGTCATTTCTAAATAAGTAGGGTAAGCCTACTCCTGACTTTTGTCTAAAAAATGGTTCTCCTCAATATTGTTTAGTCTCATTGTCTTGTTAGCCGGTTGGTTAACAGTTCCAGTTGGTACCCTCTTATTTTGGGCTTGTCCTTGCTGAGTGTTCTGGGTCTCAAATTTTTTTGTTTGATCCCACTTGTTCTGGCTATAATTATTATTTTGAAATTTATTATAGTTTTGATTATAGCCGTTGTTAGCCCTATTCTGAACCTGGATAGACTCGTCTACCTCCATTGGTTCTGGCTTATTTTGTGGCTGCCTATAGGTGTTCCACTGATTTTGTTGGTTATTGTTAAATCTACCCTGGTTCCAGGAATTATTTTTGTTCTGATTATAATAACCTTAAGTATTTTTGTTCTGGTTGTTGTCATGATTAAACCTTAAGTTATTATTGTTTCGCTGGTTGTTGTAATTGTTGTTTTGTTGTCTTTGCTTGTGGTTGAAATGTGTTTGACCATTTCCACCAGAGTTTGGTTCACTATTTTTTCTTTGAGTGGTTGAGAAACTATTTGCGAAATGCGCCCTCATGTTGTTGCTTTCCAATTCCTGAACTATGACCATTGCATTCGGTAGGTCAGGTGGATTCATTGAGAAAATTGTATCTGAAATTTGGCCGTTGAGGCCGGTAATGAAAACTCTAAGAGCAGTCTTCCTATGTTTTTCATTAATTTCTGCTGTTATCGGTTTGTTTCTCCTGTAGGTCATAATTGTTTTATTAATAAGTAGAGTTAATTTTCTATTAACTGTACCTTAATAATCCATAATGAATAATTTTCCCTGACTCAAAACACTTAGTTCCTGTTCAATAATATGAATAGGACGTTTGTCGCTAAAGACAAAGTCAAGTCTGGCCATTATGGCATCAAAATTTAATACCGTACCATTGTGGGTTAAGGCATCGTTTGCCGTTCCTGTTATTTTGTTTCTTAATATTGATAAGGCGGAATAAAATCTTTCACTCCATCTGGCATATTGCTCCATGGCTATTTCCGCTGATTCTCTCCAGCTTACATATTTATCTTCTTCTCCTTTATATTCCCTAACAGGTTTGATGATCTCATAAGATGTGTCGCACTTGATATTTGGATCTATAATCTCTATCTGATAATCCTCAACCGATTTAATTTTATGAGAAAGCTGCGATCTTTGGTTAACGATATCTTCCCTTAATGGATTCAATTCAAAATGTACAATTTGTTTAATTAAATCTCCTACACTTAACATGGTATTGTTGGTAATCGCCTGATGATGTTCTTGAGGCGAATTTATGTGGAGTCTTTTATTTGCTCCGTTCTGGCTTGTTGAAGGTTCTGACATTTTGAGAATATTTTCGAAATCAGAAATTAATTCTTCCACTTTGTATAATTATATTTATTTTTACAAATTTCTTATTAAATAATAATAATAATAAAAAAAAGATAGTATCGCTCACGAATCGTCCTCCTTATTTTTCTTGTCGTTGTTTTTGGGGTCGTCGTTTTCTTAGATGATGATCCTGCTTGGGGTCGTCCTTCCTTTTTTGTATATTGGGGTCTTCCTTCTTTTTTAAATTGGGGTCTTCCTTCTTTCTTCAGTGTTTATTTCTTGGCGAGGGATTGCCCTTCAGCCTTTTTTCTTTAAATGTCTTTTTGTTGATGATTTCGAAGATTTGTTTGTAAATTTTTGTTTTTAAATATTTTTTTTAATTAAATTGTTTATAAATAAATTTTTTATATTGTCCGAGCAGTGAATTTATGTTACGAACATTTCTTTGTAATTTGAGATTTTAAGGGGATTATTCCATTAATTATTTTCCACCTTATTATTTTTTGATCAACACAACCTTTTTATTTTTTTGCCGGTTGTATAGAGTTTAAGAGGATTATTGCATTTATTAATTTTTACCTTATTTTTATCAACACAGGCTTTATATATTCGTCGGTTGTATCGGGTTTTTGGCCGCGCAAAATTCCTTTTTCACCTTTAAACTTTTTCGGGTTTATTTAAAAGCTTTGCTTTAGAGTTTTTTAATCACACGGCCCCACGTTGGGCGACAATAAAGTTTCTCACTAGTGAATTAAAACAATTTATTTTTATTTTTAACAATCACTTATTCACTATTACAATTTTACAATAGGCCGAACTTATTTAATTCACTGCTCTTGTATTATTTCTCGAATTGTTGTACTGCTCGATTCGAATCTCAAAAACGGACTGCCTGCTCTCTAGTTCAATGATCAATAATCAAACCTCGGCTTAAGAGATTTTATCCCCAAAAATTGATAAAGAGAATGACTCAAGAGAGTCGGAAATTAGGATGATGCAATTTGCCAATTAAATTCGAAGTCCAATCTTGGCCGGAAATTGGTGTTTACATTAGCGGAGTTTAGGGACCGCTTTGGGGATCTTTTTGTTTACGTTAGCGGACTCGGGACTCGCTTTGGGGATCTTTTGTTTCCGTTAGCGGACTCAGGGCTCGCTTGGGACTCCGATTGCTTACAATATCGGTTTGGATGTTTACAGCATCCGTTTGATTCGGACTGCGTGAAATTGATCTGGGTGGGAATGATTTGGAGGCCTGCTTGGCAGAAATAGCTGACCACGGATTTATCTCGGGTCTGTCAGAGTTATTTGGAAATTAGCTCTCGGCTCAAAGTTGTTTATAAATTGGGTAAGAGCCCCTAAATAATATGTCATATAACTCCCCTCATTCTAAATTGAATCGTCCCGATTCATTGAAACTGTTGGGTATATTGAATGTAATTGATTGGTTAATTCGACAATGATATTTTCTTCTAGGGTATTTTCATTGTCGGGGATATTATTTATCTTAATATCGTAAATATTGCTTTCTGGTTCGATTTATATACGAATAAATAAATAAATAAAAATTTTCTGAATTTTATTATAATCATTATAATTAAATATATAAATGTGAATATGATTAATATTAACATAACTGGTATTTCAGTTTGTTTAATTTGAATAAATGGATTTAGTATGTTAATATTATCAAATGAGAGTTCCGAATCATTAGATATAATATATTTGGATATTAAGAAATCTGTATATTTCCGAGCTGTGATGTATTCCAATATCTTATTGTCTACATTGGTGTATGAAATATTATTAATTATAGAGGTGCCATTAAAAGTAATTAAATATGACCCATTTAAATGAGTGTCAATAACTGTATTTTCTCCATTTAAAAAAATGGCTCCATCTTGGATTACATCAACATTTTTATTTTTTTTCTCTGATTTTGTGCAAAAAGATTTTTCTCCATTTAGTAATCTGGTGAAACAAGAACCTTCTGGGTTAAGTGTGCAATAATTATTAAATATTTCTGTCTTAAAATTTGACATTACATAGTACTTATTTCTACATTTTGCGACGTGATTATCAATTAATAATTTTCCATCATCATGTGAAATGGATCTTGAATTGTAAACGGTCGGTAATAATGGGGTATTTTATGTAAATTATAATAAGAAATTGATGCAAAGCGATTTTAAATTCAGATATATCTAAAAAGTCTATTATAATTACAGGTCTATCTTCGTGCTTATAAATTTCTTGTATATCGTCATTGTTTAGAATTTTAGTATTAAATACATCAATTTTGGCGAGTGTTATTGTGTCCATTAAATTCATAGGATCGTAAGTAAGCAAGCGCAGACGATATTTTCTAAGCCGAATTTCTTGATCTTTAAAGGCTGTTTTGAATTCTTCAGATAAAGATTTTATCTCTTTATATATTTTAGAGTTAATATCGAATTGTTCGTTATTATTTTGTATTAAATCATCGATTTAATTTTGGACAGTTATGAAATCATCATGATCTGGTGTTCCCGCTATCCATTTCCAAATAGTGCCTACTTCATTACTGCCTCTTTTCGATCTACTGGGTATAATTTGGGAGATAAGTATTTGGATAATTTTTAAATCGTGGGATATTTCCCAAAGAAAATTGTTGCTGTCGTGGCTCTTTAGAAATTCTGTTTCAAGACTAATTATATCTCTATAAAGACTTATATTAGTTATATGAAATAAATCTGCGTATGATTCATAAATAAGAACATCTTTGGTATCCTTGTAAAGAAGGAAATCATGGTTCGAGTAATCCATAATTTCGGATTTGGTTGTAGCTACCAGCAATAATAAGTACATTATTGAAATCATTATCTGTAATTTGAAACAAATTATTTAATATTATCTTTATGAATCGTACGGTTTCTGTTATTTATAATAACTTTATTAGGGAGATTTTCCTTAACTACTTGTTTTTTGTATCTAGAATTAAGCTTGCTTCTTTCCCCATGTTTCTTTTCGTAAATTACCTCTCCTACGTGATAATTCTTATTTTGTCTATCTTTATTGTGGAAATGCAACATTTTCTCTTGAGCTTGTTGCAATAATTTAGAAATATCTTTGTGTTTGATTTTATTAAGTAGTATGTCAAAAGGTCGGTGGTTGGTTATTGAATGAATTGTTAAATTATATTTTTGTGCTGCTTTAACTATAATTTCCGAATAATCAATTAGATTAAGCTCATCTTTAATGCAGCGAGCAATTTCTGTTAAAGTATAGTGTGCCTTTTCTATTTGTCCGTTGGACGTACTATGTCGAGGATCTGCAAAGAATAGAGATATCCCATGTCTTTGAGCAAAAGATTTGAATTGGGATGAAGAGAAACTTGGGTCGTTATCTATCATCAAAGATTTGGCTAATGGAAATTGTTTGTTTAGGATTTCTTTTACGACCAAATATTTCGAATAGGAACCTATACAAGTAATGAATATAAGATTTTGGGCGTAATATATGTCAAAACACCAAAGCCCAATAGCATAAATACTGAAAGACTAGTTTGCTTAGAAACGGACGGACAGACGGACGTGGCTATTTCGACTCGTCTAGTCATGCTGATCAAGAATATATATACTTTGTGGGGTCGGAAACGTCTCCTTCACTGCGATGCAAACTTCTGACTGAAATCAATATACGCTCTGCAAGGGTATACAAATGGAAGGAAAACCCTGAAAACCCCTAAAGGAGGTGTGTGCAGATGAATAAGGATGCCTAATCCATGCTGTTGGCCATTATTGTGGGGTTTCACGTAAAGGAAGCAATACCACAGCAGGCCAAATCCGCAGAATAGTTAAAGTGCTAGAGGTGATGAGATCCACTACAGAATCCCAGTGGGAACATGCCGAGTGGGACTTCGCTCGATCTCCGACGAGCTTTCCATTGAGGAACCACTGGACTCCACCAACTACTTGGCAACTAAAGCGGAGATGGAGGACGCACCGGATTCTATAGGGTGGAGGAAATATGGTCGCCCGCTAAAGACCAACTGGAGGAGCCATCACCAGCCATTACCAGGATGCTGGGCGACTATATGCAGCATCAGGCGGAACAACCCCGTTCCCAATCCGACTCCCACTTCCTCAAGGTCCAATATTCCTATTGGGATTCGGAGCTGGATTACAGATGGCGCGGGAAAGATACTACTTTACATAAATAAAACATTTTATTTACTCGTATGTTAATTTCATTGTGCACCAGCAGACTCTTCTTTTTATAGATTCGTCGGAAAGTATGTAACAGGCAGAAGGAAGCGTTTCCGACCCCATAAAGTATATATATTCTTAATCAGGATCACTAGCCGAGTCGATCTAGCCATGTCCGTCTGTCCTTCTGTCCGGATGAACGCTGAGATCTCGGAAACTATAAGAGCTAGGCTATTGAGATTTGGGGTGCAGATTTCTGAGCCTCTAACGCAGCGCACGTTTGTTTCAGCAATGTGCCAAGCCCACTCTTACGCCCACAAACCGCCCAAAACTGTGGCTCCTACAGTTTTGATGATAGAATAAAAATTTTAACTATTGTATTGTTCTCATCAATACCTATCGATTGACCTAAAAAAAGTTTGCCACGCCCACTCTAACGCCCACAAACCGCCCAAACCTGTGACGCCTACCGTTTTTATGCTAGATAAAAAATTTTAACTGAAATGTATTGGTCTCGTCAATACCTATCGATTGATCCAAAAAAAAATTTGCCACGCCCACTCTAACGCCCATAACGCTTAAATATGTCTACCGCCGGTAGGTGGCGTATTTTAATCTCGCTTTGCTGCTTGCATATCTCCATTTTTCTTTGGTCCCTTTAGCTGAGTAACGGGTATCTGATAGTCAAGGTACTCGACTATAGCGTTCTTGTTTTATTTGCTCCAGTTGATTTGTTTTCCGTTTGTCACCAAACCCAGCTTCTTGGCAGTAAGACCATTGTCGGGTCACGCAGCCGCAGCAGCCAACTAACTTCTTAATTCGATCTCTTATATTAATGGCATCGCGAAAGGTAGCTCTCTTTATCTAGCTCTCTCGTCTTTTGTGTACTTGCATTTTTCGGCCCAGCTTTCGGCTGGCTGTTTCTTTGTAAATCAGTACGAATTCTGATCTCGACATAAAACGCATTCTCGTCTCGCCTGCTGTACTCTCTCTCGCTAATTTAGCAACAACTAATAAAAAAGCTTATTAGTTCAACATTGGTGACCCCGACGTGATTTGTGCATAAATAATACTAAGTGCAAATCATATAAGTCTATTTATTGACTTTTTTCATTCTTGCTTCTGCGGTGCATTGGCGTAGCAACAATCATAAGGCCCTAAATGCAGTGAGCGCTATAAATAAATAGCAGTTGGTGATTGCGGAAATTTACATAAAAGGCGCAAAATCAGCTATACATAGAAGCGTACATAGCCAAGTAACGGGCTGTTATTCCCTCGTTTGCTTTGCGCTCATCTTCCCGCTGGAGCCGAATTTCGGGCATTTCGTCTGCTGTTGTTGTTGTAGCCATGCCTACGGGAGCTTTTGGAGATGTTACCGCTGATGCAAACAGGGCAATATTTTTAAAGCGCAAGGCAACGGCTTTATTTAATAGAGTGGAGCGCTTAGTGGATTCCCTATCAAGTGCGGCGTTAACTTCATGCGACGAATCCGGTCTTCATGTGAGGTTAGAGTTGATTTATGAGCTTCAAGAGTCATTTAAAAAGGTGCTCGGTGAGCTCGAAGAATTGGATTTAGAGGAAATTGAAAGTGATTTAAGTGAGAAATTTGATGAGATTCTCGTAACTCTGAAGTCATCGGTTCGATCCGAAATTTCAAAGCGCACCTCACAGCTTCTTTCGCATTCAACTTTTGCTGACGGCATCACTCCGGGAGTTTTCGGCCCCCAGCAGCGTCAGCCTCGACATAGGGCAGCATTGCTGCCCCCACTGGAGCTTCCAAAATTCGCTGGTGGTTATGCAAACTGGTCTGACTTTTATTCTATGTTTACCACAATCATAGATAGTCATCCGGACCTCACCAACGTAGAAAAGCTGCAGCATCTACGATCATGCCTGAGGGACGCAGCGTTGGAAACTATTCGCTCATTGGAAATTTCGGATGGCAACTACGCAATTGCTTTAGATTTGCTGAAAAATAGATTTGATAATCGACGTTTGGTTTTTCAGGCACACATTATTGAGATCCTGGGACTAAAGGCGGTGCAGAGTGGTTCCGTCTCGACACTTCGGGATCTGTCCGATAAATTCAATGCTCATATTCGTGCTCTCAAGGTACTGGGCACGACAGAACAAATCGCAGGATGCATCATCGTCCAAGTCCTGTTCCAAAGGTTGGATCCGGCAAGTCAGGCAAAGTGGGAAGAGCGTTTAGAGGACCCTGCCTTCGTCAATTTAATTCCTACGTGGGAGTCAATGGCATCATTTCTGGAGCAGCGATGCAGGACGTTGGAGACTATGGATTTCGCCATTGCAAACTATACGCCGGGCAATCAGGTGGGAAGTAACAGAATACCCAATGCGCGTAGATCAGCATTTGTTGCCTCGAACGCTAACCCCTGGATTTGTATATTCTGTAATGATACAGGGCATTCCATTTCTTATTGTCAGAATTTTAAAATCCTGTCTCCTGCGAATAGGCTTCAAGAAGCGAAGCGGCTCGGTCTTTGCATAAATTGTCTTAAGGTTGGTCATCAAGTTCGGCAATGCAACTCTAGTAGTTGTCGTTCATGCGGATCTAAGCACCACACCCTGCTTCACCTGGGAAACTCACCTTCTTTTCCTTCACAAGAAGGAGCACAGCTTCAAGAAGCACTTCCTTCTGCTTCACCCTCTGCACTGCCTTCCACTTCGACTGCTCTTATTGCACAGGAATTTAGTAATGATATTGTGCTCTTTGCAACGGCTAGCATTTTAGTAAAAAAACGTTCTGGGGCTTTCGTTCCCTGTCGAGCTCTACTCGATTCGGGCTCCCAACTGCATCTAATAACGTCCCGATTCGCAAATCAGCTTCAAGTAAAGAAAGTAAAATCCTCAGCATCTGTAACTGGAGTTGGAGATTCCAGTTTTGTGACGGACGGTCACTCGGTCAATATTACGATTCAGTCCCGAACTTCCGAATACTCGGCCAACATTACCGCGGTGATTGCTCCGAACATAACAGAGCGACAGCCTAGCTTCAACGTCGACATTGGCAGCTGGAACATACCCAAAAATATACAGTTAGCTGACCCAAGGTTTTATGCTCCCCAGCGGGTGGATCTTTTAATCGGAGCCAGCCTCTTTTTCGAGATGTTGTGCGTTGGCCAAATCAAGCTCCCACCTGGATTACCCCTAATTCAAAAGACGCGTCTGGGTTGGGTTGTTTCTGGAGGCTATGGCCTTTCCAATGGCTCGGTTTTAACGTCGTCTCAAGATGAACTTCTCGCTAGTAGAGAGAATAGTTTCGATCGGTTAGATGATCTTCTTCGACGATTTTGGGAAGTGGAAAGCTGCGCCGAGCCAATTATACGCGCTACTAAGGAAGAATTGGACTGTGAAGCACATTTCGTAAGACACGTCAATCGTTTGCCAGCTGGTTATTATTCTGTTCGGCTGCCTGCCAAGTTTAATCTAGATCTTTTGGGAGAGTCCTACCAGCAAGCTTATCGAAGATTATTGTCCCTAGAGAGAAAGTTGAATCGTCAGCCATCTTTGAAGGCTCAATATGCAGCATTCATAAAAGAATATCTCGATCTAGGACATATGTCATCAGTTTCTGCCGCTGACATCGGGTTGTGCCGATATTTCTTGCCTCATCATTGCGTCATAAAGGAAGAGCTCCACTACAAAGCTTCGCGTAGTTTTTGATGGCTCTGCGGCCAGTTCCTCAGGCTATTCTCTCAACGATGTTCTTATGGCAGGCCCTGTTATTCAGCCTAAGCTGTTCCAGATTCTTCTACGGTTTCGTTCACACCCAGTAGCAATCACAGGAGACATTTGCAAAATGTACCGTTGTGTTAGGGTTCAGCCTGAGGACAGCCATTTGCAATGCATTTTGTGGAGGGACTCCCCCCAGGATCAATTGCGGGTGTTTAAGCTAGACACCGTTACTTATGGCACGAAGCCAGCATCATTTCTGGCTGTGCGAGCTATGCATCAGTTGGCAGCAGACGAGCATACAGCGTTTCCGCTTGGGGCTGAGGTCATTCGTCGCGATTTTTATGTGGATGATTTGATATCTGGAGCCAAGTCCAAGGAAGAGGCAGTCATCATTATGGATCAGGCATCCAAACTTCTAGCCAAGGGAAAATTTAAGCTTAGAAAGTGGTGCTCCAATGTGTCGGCCGTTTTGGATGGAGTTGCAGACAAGGATAAGGAGTCCTATTTGAAGTTTGATGATGGCACTGATTTTGCAAAAACCTTAGGTCTCGCTTGGGATCCAGTCTCTGACCAACTACTGTTTTCCTTTTCGGTCTTACAGTCAACCTCAAGCCCCTGCAGGCGATCTGTCCTGTCTGCAATAGCGGGATTCTACGATCCTCTCGGGTTGGTTGGACCTGTGATCACAAAATCGAAAATTTTCCTTCAACAACTGTGCAAGGAGAAGTTATCCTGGGATGAAAGCCTTCCTGAGTCACAGAATACGGAATGGAGTGCTATATGTACGAGTTTTGGGCAGATTAAGCATGCGTCATTTCCTCGGCTGGTTCGTTCTCCAAACTCTGAGAGTGAAATACATGGATTTTGTGATGCCAGCATAGAAGCATATGGTGCTTGTGTCTACATCGTTTGCAAAGGCCGATCTCAATTACTTTGCTCAAAGTCAAGGGTAGCCCCCTTGAAAACACTCACTGTGCCCAAGTTGGAACTGTGTGGGGCGGAGCTCCTGTCTAGGCTCATCGCAGAAGTGTCTGGGACGAGTGCATTTGAGGGAAAGGTTTATTGCTGGAGCGACTCTGCTGTTGCGCTTTCATGGATCCGGGACGAGCCGTCCAGATTCAATATTTTTGTAGCGAACCGAGTAGCTGCCATTCAGGAGCTAACTGAGTCAGTGGAGTGGCGATATGTTCCAACTTCTTTAAATCCAGCTGACATTCTCTCCCGAGGTGCTTTTCCTGCTGAGCTCAACGAGTCTCCTCTCTGGACTCATGGACCAAAATTCCTCTGTGGTCCCAAAGCTGACTGGCCGACCCCAATCACTGCTTGAGGTTCGCCGGAGGATTCTGCTAATAAAATCTCCATATGAAGACATAGTGTCCAGTTTCAAATTTGTCAATTCCTTTGCTGCCCTTCAAAGAGTTTTCGGATACGTCTATAAGTTTAGTAATCGCATCCATCGCCCTACGCTCACGGTGTCTGACCTTCAAGGCGGTACGCTGCTGTTGCTTCGTCTTGTCCAGCGCTCACATTTATGGGATGACATCAAATCATTGCAGTCAAAGGGAATGGTGCACTCCTCCAGCTCGCTCGCATCTCTTTCGCCATTCATTGACCAATTTGGGCTTCTTAGAGTGGATGGCCGGCTGAGGAATTCTTCTCTGGATTTTAATGGGCGTCATCCAATTATATTACCACGGAGTCATTCGGTCACTATTGCCCTTATTACTCACTTTCATGAACGCAATCTGCACACTGGGCCACGGGCATTACTTGGCATAATTCGATCCCAATATTGGCCTATTGGGGGGAGAAAGACGGTAATGAAGGCGGTAAACAAATGCATTAGATGCTTTCGAATGAAGCCTCGAGTAGTGGAGCATATAATGGCGGATCTTCCAAAGGAACGACTTGATGGATCTCATGCATTCGAAGTCACTGGCATTGACTTTTGCGGGCCATTTTTCTACAAGTCAGAGGTGCGAAGCAAGCCTCCAGTAAAATGCTACGTTTGTGTCTTCATTTGCTTCGCCACGAAGGCTATTCATCTGGAGTTGGTCAAGGATCTCTCTACGGTATCGTTTCTACATGGCCTCAAACGATTTATATGCACTAGAAGAAGGCCGCGGCAGATTTGGTCTGATAATGCAACCAACTTTGTTGGAGCTCGCAATGAGCTGCTCGAACTAAGGCGTCTTTTCCTCAGCAGTGATCATCAGAGAGCTATATTGGACTTTTGCCTAGCTGAGGCTATTGATTGGTGTTTCATTCCTCCTAGGTCGCCACACTTTGGCGGTCTTTGGGAAGCGGCTGTGAAGATCGCTAAGCATCATTTCTACCGCGCTGTTGGCACTGCTGTTTTAGCCTTTGAGGAGTTGCGGACCCTGGTGTGTCACATTTCGGCGGTTGTTAATTCTCGACCTTTAGTCTCGATTTCAGAAAACCCAGCTGATCTGGATGTATTAACCCCAGCACATTTTTTTAATGGTGGTCCGCCTTCTTCTTTCGTCGAGCCGGATGTGACCAGTCTTAACTTCAATCGCTTGGATGGATGGCAACGCGTGGCTTACTTGCAGCAGATCTTTTGGTCCCGATGGAAGGAAGAATACCTAACATTGCTACAACAGCGCTCCAAGTGGCGCACCCCAAAACCTGGCCTGGTTGTCGATGACTTAGTTCTGGTAAAGGACGAAAACTTGCCTCCCATGAAGTGGCCCCTCGCCAGAGTGATCGAGCTTCTCTTCGGTGGAGATGGGGTTGCTCGAGTTGCCGTTCTGAAGACAGCATCAGGAGTGACAAAGCGAGCAGTAAACAAGCTGTGTCTGCTACCCCTTAAGGATAATGTTGAAGCCCAGGCTTCCAACGGGGGGAGTATGTCGGGTCACGCAGCCGAGCAGCCAACTAACTTCTTAATTCGATCTCTTATATTAATGGCATCGCGAAAGGTAGCTCTCTTTATCTAGCTCTCTCGTCTTTTGTGTACTTGCATTTTTCGGCCCAGCTTTCGGCTGGCTGTCCCTTTGTAAATCAGTACGAATTCTGATCTCGACATAAAACGCATTCTCGTCTCGCCTGCTGTACTCTCTCTCGCTAATAAATTGTTAACAAGCCTAAAGCAACCTGAAATTCGTATTTTAATTTAGCAACAACTAATAAAAAAGCTTATTAGTTCAACAACCATGCTACATTCATTGCGGGTGAACCTTGAAAACTTCGGTCACACTACAAAGAATACGATTTTTCGACTAGTGAAACTCTTAGCCGATCTGAGTACTAGGCTTTAGCAGCAATTATTGTACTCATCAGACAATCTAAGGGTACAACAGTGTTTCACCAAGAGAACGCCGCGGAATAAGGCGTCGCTTCTACAATAGCCAATTCGGGTGAATAAGCTCGCAAGCACAAAATAATCGACTAAAAAAATGTGTTATTTAAGAATATATTTTGTTAAAGGGTATTTATACAAAATAAAATGAGGACGTGGTTGTTACTCGTGCCCCGAGTCACTATTGGAATCGTAGTAAATCTCCAAGGCATCAGTAATCGGCGCTGGAGGACCCAAGGTAACAGCAAGCACAGCCAACAGAACAACAGCAAAACGGTCCTGAGGAACCCGGCAGATTTAGAGGATAACGCTGGCCATCTATAATAGGACCATACGGATCAAGACCGTAAGGTTTGGACGGCGTACATAAAACCCGAGGATGTTAGCCAGTAAAGACCAACAATTGGGGACACTGGTAGAACTCATAAAACAGTCAATGTCCAGAAGGCTTTTGTAGTGACCAGCACGCACCATTGCGATAGGACCCTACGCGCAGAACAATGCAGTCTTATAGATGATATACGAAACCTCAGCAAAAATATATATATATACTCAATGGTAAAACTAAGCAAATTTATTAAGTATTAAGTACATGTCAAAGCGGATTCCAAACTGCATTCGACACCGGAATCTGAATAATCGTCCCAAGATGACACATCGGCACGTAAAATAGGACTGTTGCTACGGTGCAACGCTAGGACAACTCGCCAAAAAACCAGGACGAACGAATCGTCCAATAAGAGAAGGGACTCAGGTAGAATCGGACTGCGTATATGCGTCAAACACATGTAAGGTGTCAACGAGCGGGACATACAATCAATGCAACTTATACGGAACAGCGACCAGGCGCACAGTAGCAACCCGGAAAACCAACGGTGCTACGTTCGGTCAAGACTCAGCGCAACAGCCCAACGGTGCGGTGCGGTATACTGCTGACATTGCAGCCTGCACGATCGGCCTACTGACAGCAAAATAAAACCAGGTCAACTTAAGTAGATGAGCAGCGCCAACTCAGAGACCATACATAGAAGATATTTTATACACCCAATTTCGGGTCAAAATAGTATTTAAGCTCTGATCAACAGCACGATAAAGTTAGTTGCAATCCTACAGTGGTGCTCATATACTTAAGCCACAAGACTTCAACCAAAAATTTAAACGAAAATTAGGAAAAGTTTTTATTTCACAGCTACAATTTTTTGTGTCACATAAGTTCTATATATCAGTGTTCTAATAGAAGAATAACCAAGTTATAAAAATATACATTCAACGAAAAACTTAAAAAATCTGAGACCATCTCCAAAATGTCCTGCTCACATACTTAAGCCACCTGGAACATATTGGTTGAAAAAGTTAAAATTTTCCCAATATTCCTTATACTTTTAATAAATTTACTTCAATATTGAGTGGGATGACCTTTCTGCTTAAGAAGAGCGGAGCAACGCTTTGGCACTGAGTCCACAAGACGTGCGCACTGTTGATGGGTGATTTTCTTCCACTCTTCTTGCAAAACTCGCCACAAATCGTTTTTATTTGCTGGTTTTTTTTGGCCAACGACTTGTTTAACAATTCCCCACAAGTTCTCTATAGGGTTAAAGTCGGGGCTCTGCGGTGGCCATTGCAAAACATAAATTAAGCCACGACTTGACTATTTTGCTGGTGTGTTTCGGGTCGTTCTCCTGTTGAAATATCCAGGCAAGTGGCAAATTATCGACATATTCTCCAGATAAATTGTTAACAAGGATGTCCCTGTCCATTTCGCCGTTCATAATGCCTTCTGTCTTCCCTAGGGGACCTACGCCCGATGCGGTGAAACAGCCCCAGACCATAATCGAAGCCCCACCATGTTTAATAGTCTTCTTCGTGTATTTGGGGTCCAATTGTTTGTTGGGAGAACGTTGTACATATGGTTTACCATCACTCCCAAAGACATTAAACTTGCATTCGTCGCTCCAAACAATCATGTTCCAAAAATTGGGACCTTTTTGAATATGCTCTCTGGCGAATTGAAGGCGCTTTTTAACATTTTTAATTGACAGCAATGGTTTTTTTAGGCAATGCGTCCATATAACCCAAATTCATTTAGCCGTCTTCTTATGGTCTGAGTTGACACATTCACGCCATAATCTGCCACCATTTGACCCCTGATTTGCGTCCAAGTCTAGAACAGATCGGCTTTACTGATTTTGGAAATCCGTCTATCTTCGTTTAAAGTGGTTTTTCTGGGCTTTTCACGTGGAACACTTTCCCAGGTTCCATGATTCTTATAAAATGCAATCGCATTTCTGACTTGGCCACGCGAAAAATGTAAAGTCTTACAAATTTTTTGAATATTTGTGTTTTTCTTTCGGCCGAATTTGAATTCTTATTTTTAGCCATAGCGGTCAAATTGTTTTCGGAAACGTATTTAGTATTCAATACTTTAGTTTAGGAAATAACTAGCACAACTTTTCCGGAAAAAACACAAGTTTGACGATTTTAGCTCAAGGTGGCTTAAGTATATGAGCAGAGCACAATACTCCTTTTTGACATTTAGTCAATTTTTTGGAAAATACGAATACCTACTTGTCATTTTTTACTGTGATCAGATGCTTAAATAACAGTGTTGCAAAATGCACAAATTTCAGGCCGAAATAAATATGTTCAAAAAAGTTATTAAGAAAACAGTTTATGGTAGTGTCAGTGGCTTAAGTCTATGAGCACCACTGTATATCCCATTCGACTCATTACTTCTATCAGCGGTTGACCCTCGTTAACCCACCTCAGTTCATATATCGCCTGTTTTCCGGCACCGTACTAACCATAGTTACCCGTGTCGGGACGCGATCGTCCAGTCATACCTAGCGTCCCCGTGCCAGCGACAAGCGCTCAATTGAGATTCGTTTAAACACAAATTCAACTGACAGGAAAAATGAGATTCGTTTAAATACAAATTCTTTATAAGCCCATTGATATTATTTAACAGATATTACACTGTTAAACTAATAAGCTTTTTTATTAGCTATTACTAAATTAAACAAGGAAGAACGCTATAGTCGAGTACCTCGACTATCAGATACCCGTTACTCAGCTAAATAGAGATATGCAAGTAGCAAAGCGAGATTAAAATGCGCCACCCACCGGCGGTATACAGATTTAAGCGTTATGGGCTTTAGAGTGGGCGTGGCAATTTTTTTTGGAACAATCGATAGGCATTGTCGAGACAAATACATTTCAGTTAAAATTTTTTATCTAGCATAAAAATTGTGGGCGTCACAGGTTTTCGCGTTTTAAGGCCGTTATAGTGGGCGTGGCATATTCGCGTAACAATCCTGCGCTGCGTATAAGGCTACGGAATCTAAATCTGAAATCCAAATTCTCTATCTTTGATAGTTTCCGAGATATCCACGTTCATATTTACGATTTTTTGAAGTTTGTGGGCGGTTTATGGGCGTTAGGGTGGGCATGGCAAACTTTTTTTTGGGTCAATCGATAGGTATTGATGAGAAAATTACATTTCAGTTAAAATTTTTATTCTAGCATCAAAACTGTAGGAGCCACAGTTTTGGGCGGTTTGTGGGCGTTAGAGTGGGCGTGGCACTCTACTGAAACAAACTTGCGCTGCGTAAGAAGCTCAGGAATCTGCACGCCAAATCTCAATAGCCTAGCTCCCATAGATCTCAGCGTTCATCCGGACAGACAGACGGACAGACGGATAGACGGACAGACGGACATGGCTAGATCGACTCGGCTAGTGATCCTGATCAAGAATATATATACTTTATGGGGTCGGAAACGCTTCCTTCTGCCTGTTACATACTTTCCGACGAATCTAGTATATCCTTTTACTCTACGAGTAACGGGTATAAAAGTACGAATTTCAGGTTGCTTTATGCTTGTTAAGAATTTATTAGCGAAAGAGAGTACAGCAGGCGAGACGAGAGTGAATTTAATGTCGAGATCAGGATTCGTACCGATTTTACGAAGGGACAGCCAGCCGAATGCTGGGCCCAAGAATGCAAGTACACAAAAAACAAGAGAGCTAGATAGAGAGAGCTACCTTTCGCGATGCAATTAGTATAAGAGATCGAACTAAGACGTTAATTAGCTGCTGCGTGACCCGACATACTCCCTCCGTTGGAAACCTGGGTTTCAACACCATCCTTAAGGGGAAGCAGACACAGCTTGTTTACTGCTC
Organism: Drosophila suzukii; assembly: GCF_043229965.1. NCBI lineage: Eukaryota > Metazoa > Arthropoda > Insecta > Diptera > Drosophilidae > Drosophila > Drosophila suzukii. The sequence goes on from NC_092082.1 coordinate 55,916,144, forward strand.
GCTTTGTCACGCCTGATGCTGTCTTCAGAACGGCAACTCGAGCAACCCCATCTCCTCCGAACAGAAGCTCGATCACTCTGGCGAGGGGCCACTTCGTGGGAGGTAAGTTTCAGTCCTTGACCAGAACTAAGTCATCGACAACCAGGCCAGGTTTTGCGGTGCGCCACTTGTCAGCTGGATTTAAAGAAGTTGGAACATATCGCCACTCCACTGACTCAGTTAGCTCTTGAATGGCAGCTATCCATGAATCCAAAAAAGCGCAACAGCAGAGTCGCTCCAGCAGTAAACCTTTCCCTCAAATGCACTCGTCCCAGCCACTTCTGCGATGAGCCTAGACAGGTGTTCCGCCCCACACAGTTCCAGCTTGGGCACAGTGAGTGTTTTCAAGGGGGCTACCCTTGACTTTGATCAAAGTAATTGAGATCGGCCGTTGCAAACGATGTAGACACAGGCACCATATGCTTCTATGCTGGCATCACAAAATCCATGAATTTCACTCTCAGAGTTTGGAGAACGAATCAGCCGAGGAGGAATTGACGCATGCCTAATCTGCCCAAAGCTCGTACATATAGCACTCCATTCCGTATTCTGTGACTCAGAAAGGCTTTCGTCCCAGGATAACTTCTCCTTGCACAGTTGTTGGATGAAAATTTTCGATTTTGTGATCACAGGTCCAACCAACTTGAGGGGATCGTAAAATCGCGCTATTGCAGACAGGACAGATCGTCTGCAGGGGCTTGATGTTGACTGTAAGACCGAAAAGGAAAACAATAGTTGGTCAGAAACTAGATCCCAAGCAAGACCTAAGGTTTTTGCAAAATCAGTGCCATCACCAAACTTCAAATAGGACTCCATATCCTTGTCTGCAACTCCATCCAAAACAGCCGACACATTTGAGCACCACTTTCTAAGCTTAAATTTTCCCTTGGCTAGAAGTTTTGATGCGTGATCCATAATGATGACTACCTCTTCCTTGGACTTGGCTCCAGATATCAAATCATCCACATAAAAATCGCGACGAATGACCTCAGCCCCAAGCGAAAACGCTGTATGCTCGTCAGCTGACAACTGATGCATAGCTCGCACAGCCAGAAATGATGCTGGCTTCGTGCCATAAGTAACGGTGTCTAGCTTAAACACCCGCAATTGATCCTGGGGGGAGTCCCTCCACAAAATGCATTGCAAATGTCTGTCCTCAGCCTGAACCCTAACACAACGGTTCGTTTTGCAAGTGTCTCCTGTGATTGCTACTGGGTGTGAACGAAACCGAAGAAGAATCTGGAACAGCTTAGGCTGAATAGCAGGGCCTGCCATAAGAACATTGTTGAGAGAATAGCCTGAGGAACTGACCGCCGATCCATCAAAAACCTCGCGAAGCTTTGTAGTGGAGCTATCTTCCTTTATGACGCAATGATGAGGCAAGAAGTATCGGCACAACCCGATGTCAGCGGCAGAAACTGATGACATTTGTCCTAGATCGAGGTATTCCTTTATGAATGCTGCATATTGAGCCTTCAAGGCTGACTGACGATTCAACTTTCTCTCTAGGGACAAGAATCTTCGATAAGCTTGTTGGTAGGACTCTCCCAAAAGATCTAGATTGAACTTGGCAGGCAGCCGAACAGAATAATCACCAGCTGGCGAACGAACGACGTGTCTTACAAAATGTGCTTCACAGTCCAATATTTCCTCAGTAGCACGTATAATTGGCTCGGCACAGCCGTTTCGCTTTTTGAAGCCTATTCGCAGGAGACAGGATTTTAAAATTCTGACAATAAGAAATGGAATGCCCCGCATCATTGCAGAATATGCAAATCCAAGGGTTAGGATTCGAGGCAACAAATGCTGATCTACGCGCATTGGGTATTCTATTACTTCCCACCTGATTGCCCGGCGCATAGTTTGCCATGGCGAAATCCACAGTCTCCAACGTCCTGCATCGCTGCTCCAGAAATGATGCCATTGACTCCCACGTAGGAATTAAATTGACGAAGGCAGGGTCCTCTAAGCGCTCTTCCCACTTTGCCTAACATGCTGGATCCAACTTTAGGAACAGGACTTGGACGATTTGTTCCGTCGAGCCCAGTCCTTTGAGAGCACGAATATGAGCGTTGAACTTATCGGACAGCTCCCAAAGTGTCCAGACGGAACCACTCTGCACCGCTTTAAGTCCCAGATTCTCAGTAATGTGTGCCTGAAAAACCAATCGTCGATTGTCAAATCTATTCTGCAGCAAATCTAAAGCAATTGCGTAGTTGCCATCCAAAATTTCCAAAGAGCGAATAGTATCCAACGCTGCGTCCCTCAGGCATGATCGTAGATGCTGCAGCTTTTCTACGTTGCTGAGGTCCGGATGACTATCTATGATCGTGGTAAACATAGAATAAAAGTCAGACCAATTTGCATAACCTCCAGTGAATTTTGGAAGCTCCAGTGGGAGCAGCAATGCCGCCCTATGTCGAGGCTGACGCTGCTGGGGGCCGAAAACTCCCGGAGTGATGCCGTCAGCAAAAGTTGAGTGCGAAAGAAACTGTGAGGCGCGCTTTGAAATTTCGGAACGAACCGATGACTTCAGAATTACGAGAATGTCATCAAATTTTTCACTTAAATCACTTTCAATTTCCTCGAAATCCAATTCTTCGAGCTCACCGAGCACCTTTTTAAATGACTCTTGAAGCTCATCAATCAACTCCAACCTCACATGAAGACCGGATTCGTCGCTTGAAGTTAACGCCGCACTTGATAGGGAATCCACTAAACGCTCCACTCTATTAAATAAAGCCGTTGCCTTGCGCTTTAAAAATATTGCTCTGTTTGCATCAGTGGAAATATCTCCAAAAGTGGCTACAACAACAACAACAAACCCAGCAGACAAAATGCCCGAAATTCGGCTCCAGCGGGAAGATGACCGCAAAGCAAACGAGGGAACATTAGCCCGTTACTTGGCCTTGTACGCTTCTATGTATAGCTGATATTTCGCCTTATATGTAATTTACGCAATCACCACCTGCCATTTATTTATAGCGCTCACTGCATTTAAGGCCTTATGATTGTTGCTCCGCCAATGCACCGCAGCCGCAAGGACGAAAAAGTCAATAAATAGACTTATATGATTTTCAATTAGTATTATTTATGCACAAATCACGTCGGGGTGACCAATGTTGAACTAATAAGCTTTTTTTTAGTTATTGCCAAATTAAGCAGGGAAGAACGCTATAGTCGAGTACCTCGACTATCAGATACCCGTTACTCAGCTAAAGGGACCAAAGGGAAATGGAGATATGCAAGCAGCAAATCGAGATTTAAATACGCCACCTACCGGCGGTAGACAGATTTAAGCGTTATGGGCGTTAGAGTGGGCGTGGAAAAATTTTTTTGGATCAATCGATAGGTATTGACGAGACCAATACATTTCAGTTAAAATTTTTTATCTAGCATGAAAACTGTGGCCGTCACAGGTTTGGGCGGTTTGTGGGCGTTAGAGTGGGCGTAGCATCTTTTTTCACTCGATAGGTATTGATGAGAAGAATACACTTATGCTAAAATTTTTATTCTAGCATCCAAACTGTAGGAGCCACAGTTTTGGGCGGTTTGTGGGCGTAAGAGTGGGCGTGGCACATTGCTGAAACAAACTTGCGCTGCGTAAGAAGCTCAGGAATCTGCACGCCAAATCTCAATAGCCTAGCTCCCATAGTTTCCGAGATCTCGGCGTTCATCCGGACGGACAGACAGAGGGACAGACGGACAGACGGACACGGCTAGATCGTCTCGGCTAGTGATCCTGATCAAGAATATATATACTTTATGGGGTCGGAAACGCTTCCTTCTGCCTGTTACATACTTTCCGACGAATCTAGTATACCCTTTTACTCTACGAGTAACGGGTATAAAAATACGAATTTCAGGTTGCTTTAGCTCGTTAACAATTTATTAGCGAAAGAGAGTACAGCAGGCGAGACGAGAGTGAATTTAATGTCGAGATCAGAATTCGTACTGATTTTACAAGGGGACAGCCAGCCGAATGCTGGGCCCAAGAATGCAAGTACACAAAAAACGAGAGAGCTAGATAGAGAGAGCTACCTTTCGCGATGGAATTAGTATAAGAGATCGAATCATATTACAAACTTAACTTGTTGTTTTAAAATTGAAATTGCATTCCTGAGCTTAACATAAAAAAATGGTTAAAAAAAAATAGTTTCACGGCTTTCCCTCACTCCCGTTTCTAACATCCAAGTAGAATGTTGTAACGAACTGATTTTGTGTCTGCTCGCTACGAGATTCGTGCGGCTAGCTCAGAAGATTGTGTGTTCGTCCCACCAAATTTATATGACGTGACTGCCCCGTAGATCAGTGAGAAAACAAAGGGTTCAAATGGTAACAGTGGGATTTATTCTAGTGGTGTTAGTACAGCGGGTGTGTGGCTGGGCTGGCTTCGGTATCTCCTGGCTCTGGTCCCGCCGGCGGAGGAGCGCCCTCCTTCTGGCTCCTCGACGCGTTGACTCGGCTTCCGCTGGCTCCTGGGTTTCGGGACGCTCGCAGTGGCCGCCTCTGCTTGCTGGCCGACGCGCTGCCTCGGGGTCGCTTGTTGCGCCTTAGAATCGCAGAGAATTCGGCCTTGTGGGCTTGTGGAAGCGTCACCGTTCTCAGACTAGGGTGAACAAGCCTTGCTCTCCAGGCCGACGCCTTTCGAGGCAATACCTGTCCCTTGCTCTGTCCCGGACGGTCCCGCTAGGTTCTTGCTCAGATCGCGCTGACAGTCAAGGCTGCCGCCAGGAAGCTGCCTAGCAGTTCACTTTGCTTTACGCCTAGCGCAGACGAACGTTCCACCCGCAGACAACTTTCCTCCCCAAGCTGACGGTTCTTCGTCGTAGGACTCTTTTGCTTGTCTCTGACAGACCCGCCGGGCGACTCGCCAGGGTGTGGTCGTGACAAAGATGGAAAACAAAGGCCTTGACTTAGCCGTGTGATGCCTTCCGGAACTCAGCCACTTGTGTCTTAATTCGGAGTTTCCTGATGTCCCAATACCGAACGTCTCGACGTGGCGATCTCGTTCCTTGTGTGCTTCCCACGGCGCTGCTGCCGACGACTCGCTTGGTTGTGGCTCCCTCGTAGATTACTTGCTTGACTGACTGTTCACTTGGTACATGGTACTGATCTTGAAGGTTTGACTCCTCGTGATCCACTGATCAAGCTGCCAGCGCTCAATCGTCGATTGTCAAATCTATTCTGCAGCAAATCTAAAGCAATTGCGTAGTTGCCATCCAAAATTTCCAAAGAGCGAATAGTATCCAACGCTGCGTCCCTCAGGCATGATCGTAGATGCTGCAGCTTTTCTACGTTGCTGAGGTCCGGATGACTATCTATGATCGTGGTAAACATAGAATAAAAGTCAGACCAATTTGCATAACCTCCAGTGAATTTTGGAAGCTCCAGTGGGAGCAGCAATGCCGCCCTATGTCGAGGCTGACGCTGCTGGGGGCCGAAAACTCCCGGAGTGATGCCGTCAGCAAAAGTTGAGTGCGAAAGAAACTGTGAGGCGCGCTTTGAAATTTCGGAACGAACCGATGACTTCAGAATTACGAGAATGTCATCAAATTTTTCACTTAAATCACTTTCAATTTCCTCGAAATCCAATTCTTTGAGCTCACCGAGCACCTTTTTAAACTACTCTTGAAGCTCATCAATCAACTCCAACCTCACATGAAGACCGGATTCGTCGCTTGAAGTTAACGCCGCACTTGATAGGGAATCCACTAAACGCTCCACTCTATTAAATAAAGCCGTTGCCTTGCGCTTTAAAAATATTTCTCTGTTTGCATCAGTGGAAACATCTCCAAAAGTGGCTACAACAACAACAACAAACCCAGCAGACAAAATGCCCGAAATTCGGCTCCAGCGGGAAGATGACCGCAAAGCAAACGAGGGAACATTAGCCCGTTACTTGGCCTTGTACGCTTCTATGTATAGCTGATATTTCGCCTTATATGTAATTTACGCAATCACCACCTGCCATTTATTTATAGCGCTCACTGCATTTAAGGCCTTATGATTGTTGCTCCGCCAATGCACCGCAGCCGCAAGGACGAAAAAGTCAATAAATAGACTTATATGATTTTCAATTAGTATTATTTATGCACAAATCACGTCGGGGTGACCAATGTTGAACTAATAAGCTTTTTTTTAGTTATTGCTAAATTAAGCAGGGAAGAACGCTATAGTCGAGTACCTCGACTATCAGATACCCGTTACTCAGCTAAAGGGACCAAAGGGAAATGGAGATATGCAAGCAGCAAATCGAGATTTAAATACGCCACCTACCGGCGGTAGACAGGTTTATGCGTTATGGGCGTTAGAGTGGGCGTGGAAAAATTTTTTTTGGATCAATCGATAGGTATTGACGAGACCAATACATTTCAGTTAAAATTTTTTATCTAGCATGAAAACTGTGGCCGTCACAGGTTTGGGCGGTTTGTGGGCGTTAGAGTGGGCGTAGCATCTTTTTTCACTCGATAGGTATTGATGAGAAGAATACACTTATGCTAAAATTTTTATTCTAGCATCCAAACTGTAGGAGCCACAGTTTTGGGCGGTTTGTGGGCGTAAGAGTGGGCGTGGCACATTGCTGAAACAAACTTGCGCTGCGTAAGAAGCTCAGGAATCTGCACGCCAAATCTCAATAGCCTAGCTCCCATAGTTTCCGAGATCTCGGCGTTCATCCGGACGGACAGACAGAGGGACAGACGGACAGACGGACACGGCTAGATCGTCTCGGCTAGTGATCCTGATCAAGAATATATATACTTTATGGGGTCGGAAACGCTTCCTTCTGCCTGTTACATACTTTCCGACGAATCTAGTATACCCTTTTACTCTACGAGTAACGGGTATAAAAATACGAATTTCAGGTTGCTTTAGCTCGTTAATAATTTATTAGCGAAAGAGAGTACAGCAGGCGAGACGAGAGTGAATTTAATGTCGAGATCAGAATTCGACTGATTTTACAAGGGGACAGCCAGCCGAATGCTGGGCCCAAGAATGCAAGTATACAAAAAACGAGAGAGCTAGATAGAGAGAGCTACCTTTCGCGATGGAATTAGTATAAGAGATCGAATCATATTACAAACTTAACTTGTTGTTTTAAAATTGAAATTGCATTCCTGAGCTTAACATAAAAAAATGGTTAAAAAAAAAATAGTTTCACGGCTTTCCCTCACTCCCTTTTCTAACATCCAAGTAGAATGTTGTAACGAACTGATTTTGTGTCTGCTCGCTACGAGATTCGTGCGGCTAGCTCAGAAGATTGTGTGTTTGTCCCACCAAATTTATATGACGTGACTGCCCCGTAGATCAGTGAGAAAACAAAGGGTTCAAATGGTAACAGTGGGATTTATTCTAGTGGTGTTAGTACAGCGGGTGTGTGGCTGGGCTGGCTTCGGTATCTCCTGGCTCTGGTCCCGCCGGCGGAGGAGCGCCCTCCTTCTGGCTCCTCGACGCGTTGACTCGGCTTCCGCTGGCTCCTGGGTTTCGGGACGCTCGCAGTGGCCGCCTCTGCTTGCTGGCCGACGCGCTGCCTCGGGGTCGTTTGTTGCGCCTTAGAATCGCAGAGAATTCGGCCTTGTGGGCTTGTGGAAGCGTCACCGTTCTCAGACTAGGGTGAACAAGCCTTGCTCGCAGTTCACTTTGCTTTACGCCTAGCGCAGACGAACGTTCCACCCGCAGACAACTTTCCTCCCCAAGCTGACGGTTCTTCGTCGTAGGACTCTTTTGCTTGTCTCTGACAGACCCGCCGGGCGACTCGCCAGGGTGTGGTCGTGACAAAGATGGAAAACAAAGGCCTTGACTTAGCCGTGTGATGCCTTCCGGAACTCAGCCACTTGTGTCTCAATTCGGAGTTTCCTGATGTCCCAATCCCGAACGTCTCGACGTGGCGATCTCGTTCCTTGTGTGCTTCCCACGGCGCTGCTGCCGACGACTCGCTTGGTTGTGGCTCCCTCGTAGATTACTTGCTTGACTGACTGTTCACTTGGTACATGGTACTGATCTTGAAGGTTTGACTCCTCGTGATCCACTGATCAAGCTGCCAGCGCTCAATCGTCGATTGTCAAATCTATTCTGCAGCAAATCTAAAGCAATTGCGTAGTTGCCATCCAAAATTTCCAAAGAGCGAATAGTATCCAACGCTGCGTCCCTCAGGCATGATCGTAGATGCTGCAGCTTTTCTACGTTGCTGAGGTCCGGATGACTATCTATGATCGTGGTAAACATAGAATAAAAGTCAGACCAATTTGCATAACCTCCAGTGAATTTTGGAAGCTCCAGTGGGAGCAGCAATGCCGCCCTATGTCGAGGCTGACGCTGCTGGGGGCCGAAAACTCCCGGAGTGATGCCGTCAGCAAAAGTTGAGTGCGAAAGAAACTGTGAGGCGCGCTTTGAAATTTCGGAACGAACCGATGACTTCAGAATTACGAGAATGTCATCAAATTTTTCACTTAAATCACTTTCAATTTCCTCGAAATCCAATTCTTTGAGCTCACCGAGCACCTTTTTAAACTACTCTTGAAGCTCATCAATCAACTCCAACCTCACATGAAGACCGGATTCGTCGCTTGAAGTTAACGCCGCACTTGATAGGGAATCCACTAAACGCTCCACTCTATTAAATAAAGCCGTTGCCTTGCGCTTTAAAAATATTTCTCTGTTTGCATCAGTGGAAACATCTCCAAAAGTGGCTACAACAACAACAACAAACCCAGCAGACAAAATGCCCGAAATTCGGCTCCAGCGGGAAGATGACCGCAAAGCAAACGAGGGAACATTAGCCCGTTACTTGGCCTTGTACGCTTCTATGTATAGCTGATATTTCGCCTTATATGTAATTTACGCAATCACCACCTGCCATTTATTTATAGCGCTCACTGCATTTAAGGCCTTATGATTGTTGCTCCGCCAATGCACCGCAGCCGCAAGGACGAAAAAGTCAATAAATAGACTTATATGATTTTCAATTAGTATTATTTATGCACAAATCACGTCGGGGTGACCAATGTTGAACTAATAAGCTTTTTTTTAGTTATTGCTAAATTAAGCAGGGAAGAACGCTATAGTCGAGTACCTCGACTATCAGATACCCGTTACTCAGCTAAAGGGACCAAAGGGAAATGGAGATATGCAAGCAGCAAATCGAGATTTAAATACGCCACCTACCGGCGGTAGACAGATTTATGCCTTATGGGCGTTAGAGTGGGCGTGGAACAATTTTTTTTGGATCAATCGATAGGTATTGACGAGACCAATACATTTCAGTTAAAATTTTTTATCTAGCATGAAAACTGTGGCCGTCACAGGTTTGGGCGGTTTGTGGGCGTTAGAGTGGGCGTAGCATCTTTTTTCACTCGATAGGTATTGATGAGAAGAATACACTTATGCTAAAATTTTTATTCTAGCATCCAAACTGTAGGAGCCACAGTTTTGGGCGGTTTGTGGGCGTAAGAGTGGGCGTGGCACATTGCTGAAACAAACTTGCGCTGCGTAAGAAGCTCAGGAATCTGCACGCCAAATCTCAATAGCCTAGCTCCCATAGTTTCCGAGATCTCGGCGTTCATCCGGACGGACAGACAGAGGGACAGACGGACAGACGGACACGGCTAGATCGTCTCGGCTAGTGATCCTGATCAAGAATATATATACTTTATGGGGTCGGAAATGCTTCCTTCTGCCTGTTACATACTTTCCGACGAATCTAGTATACCCTTTTACTCTACGAGTAACGGGTATAAAAATACGAATTTCAGGTTGCTTTAGCTCGTTAACAATTTATTAGCGAAAGAGAGTACAGCAGGCGAGACGAGAGTGAATTTAATGTCGAGATCAGAATTCGTACTGATTTTACAAGGGGACAGCCAGCCGAATGCTGGGCCCAAGAATGCAAGTATACAAAAAACGAGAGAGCTAGATAGAGAGAGCTACCTTTCGCGATGGAATTAGTATAAGAGATCGAATCATATTACAAACTTAACTTGTTGTTTTAAAATTGAAATTGCATTCCTGAGCTTAACATAAAAAAATGGTTAAAAAAAAAATAGTTTCACGGCTTTCCCTCACTCCCTTTTCTAACATCCAAGTAGAATGTTGTAACGAACTGATTTTGTGTCTGCTCGCTACGAGATTCGTGCGGCTAGCTCAGAAGATTGTGTGTTTGTCCCACCAAATTTATATGACGTGACTGCCCCGTAGATCAGTGAGAAAACAAAGGGTTCAAATGGTAACAGTGGGATTTATTCTAGTGGTGTTAGTACAGCGGGTGTGTGGCTGGGCTGGCTTCGGTATCTCCTGGCTCTGGTCCCGCCGGCGGAGGAGCGCCCTCCTTCTGGCTCCTCGACGCGTTGACTCGGCTTCCGCTGGCTCCTGGGTTTCGGGATGCTCGCAGTGGCCGCCTCTGCTTGCTGGCCGACGCGCTGCCTCGGGGTCGCTTGTTGCGCCTTAGAATCGCAGAGAATTCGGCCTTGTGGGCTTGTGGAAGCGTCACCGTTCTCAGACTAGGGTGAACAAGCCTTGCTCGCAGTTCACTTTGCTTTACGCCTAGCGCAGACGAACGTTCCACCCGCAGACAACTTTCCTCCCCAAGCTGACGGTTCTTCGTCGTAGGACTCTTTTGCTTGTCTCTGACAGACCCGCCGGGCGACTCGCCAGGGTGTGGTCGTGACAAAGATGGAAAACAAAGGCCTTGACTTAGCCGTGTGATGCCTTCCGGAACTCAGCCACTTGTGTCTCAATTCGGAGTTTCCTGATGTCCCAATCCCGAACGTCTCGACGTGGCGATCTCGTTCCTTGTGTGCTTCCCACGGCGCTGCTGCCGACGACTCGCTTGGTTGTGGCTCCCTCGTAGATTACTTGCTTGACTGACTGTTCACTTGGTACATGGTACTGATCTTGAAGGTTTGACTCCTCGTGATCCACTGATCAAGCTGCCAGCGCTCTGCGGCCTTATATAGGGCCTCCGGGAACCGTTATTTCCCTTTTGCTTATGGCCCGCTGGATCTCTCTACTCCGGGTCCAAAGTCCGTGCCTCCTGGTTGACCCACTTGTCCTCCACGTACAGCTTCCAATCGATGCTTCGCCCACTTTGCCGTCCCGCTGATTTCCGTGATGCTTGTGGCACGCCTGTGTGCCGCTCCACTGGCGAGATGTGGCACTTCTTCTCCAGGTCCAAAGTTCACGGGAGAGTCCAAAGTCCGGTGGAGTTCCGTTATCCGCTTTTGCACACGGCACTCTTGCCTTGCCCGCGAATTCTCCATGCTCTCTCGATCTGCATCCTTGGTCTCCAAACTCTCATGCTCTCCATCATTGGTCTCCAAACTCTCCTCGCCGCGCCGTTACTACGCGAATTCGCCGCGTATCTGGTAAGCGGCCAGCCATCTGCTGCTGCTTCTATTTGTGGGGAGTTATTCAACTCCTCACATTCCCCCCTTACTTCGGAAAACATTTAAAACTTGTTCCTACTCTCCGGCGTTTCCTTGCATATCCTAGCCTTCGAGTCCTTGGGATTTCGGCGGCGCTCCCTCGTTGCTCCCTCGATGCTCCCTCGACGCTCTTAACTCTACTGAGTTCCTACAGCGCTGGTTATCCTCCTCGTAGCAACTTTAAATCTCCCGCACCGATATTTCCCGTGTTTCCACTGGAACATCAATACTCATGGGCTATCGATCCGCAGCTCGCTGCTTATTGCTGCGTCCTACTCCTTTCCATGGTTCCTCCGCCTGGTCACACCATCCCTGCGTAATCGATGTTTCTGCGAATATCGATACCGACGGTGCGGCGTTGCCACCTGCTCGTTGCGATATTTCCACATTGGCCGATATTTCCATTTTCGTGTGCCCATCGATCGCACTATCGTCTAGTGCCAATCGATCGCCTATCGAGGCGCCCCCTTCCCTGGCTCGTGGTGATTTTGCAACTATCATATGTAAGTTTTTTTTTTGCATTTCTTTTACTCCTTTTGATCTCATCCCTTTCTCTCTTCTCGTCCTCTCTCGCCCTTCACTTGTTCTCTGTTGGCTGCATCTGACTCCATATTGGCAGCTTTCGAGAGCGGGTGCGGAGAAGACTTCGCATTCACTTTGCAACCGGGACAGCAGGTAAGTATTATGATGTCCGTTTCTGCTTCCTGCATTAAGCCCCCTTTGAATTTCAGGTTGCTGGTGCGGCCCATGCATGCCCCATTCTTTTTTTTTTTAGTTAACTGTTGGTGTGGTGCGTGTTTCTGTCTTGTGTGACCAGCTGGCTACGGTGTAGATCTGATTCTGCACCGTCCTCCCCTTTTCCTCGGGTAACAACTAGACGAGATCGTCCGGCGCATTCCGTATAGAATCTCCGGATGCTGAGGTGTATGTCTGGACTGCGCGACTTGTGTTGCTTGTGGCGTAATCGGTTGACTCTGGCTCGCGTCCGACGCTGAAACCTGTTGCCTTGCGGTTGGATCCCTACACGTTACCCGTATCCTTGTGCCGTTTTGTAAGTGTCCCTTCCGCCTGGCGTAATCGCGGATGACTCTGGCAACTGCCCGACGCTGAATCCTGTTGCCTTGCGGTCGGGATCACCATCCATCCTTATCCACTTCCTTGTGACCTACCCTTATGGTTGACCTTTCTGCTCGCCTAGGCCTGACGCATAATCCTGTGGCCTCGCAGTCTGGATCAACGTGAAATCCTTATCCATGTCCTTGTGCTATCCTGATTGTCCTTTCCGAGTGGCGTATGGATGACTCTCGCTTCGGCCTGACGCCTAATCCTGTCGCCTCGTACCTGTTGTTAGACATCTGACGTTTCTGCTGTCTGCTCGTTTTGTTGTTGCGTGAGCTCGCCAATGTGAACTGTCCTTTCTTTCTTCGACTGTGTGTGGCGAATTTTGCAGATCACTGGAGAGACGAAATCTACATCCTGGTAAGGGCCATCGTACCTCGGAGCTAGTTTTGCAGCGAATCCTTCAGCCGCTTTGGACAGGTGATGTTCCTTGGCCCACACTATGTCGCCCACCGCTGGTGACCATTGCCTCCTTCTCAGATTGTAGCGTCTGGTTTGGTCCTGGGACGCCTTTTCCATATTTCGCCGCACGATCTCGAATACCTCCCTCAGTTTGTTGGCATTTTCCTCAGGGGTCTCCGTAGCTCGTTCAGTGCCTAGGGTTTCCTTATCATATAGGCTGCTGGGTAGACGTGGTTCCCTGCCCTGGGTAAGAAACGCCGGTGTATGGCCGGTGGATTCCGATGTACTCGTGTTCACTGCAAGCATAATCTCCGGCAGTTTCTGTGGTCCTGCCCTGCGAATTGCGCAGTCATGGTCTTGATCGTTCTGTTTGCTCGTTCGGTTGTATTCTTTCGTGGTGTGTATGGTGCGGTTAATTGTTGCCTGATACCCATCTCAGCCAGGAAACCTTTAAAGATGCGGCTTGTAAACTGCACTCCGTTGTCCGTTATAACCACCTTCGGGACCCCGTACCTTGCGATTATCCGTTCCCTAAACGCCTTCTTGAGCGACTCTGCTGTCGCACTGCGCAGGGGCACCAGTTCCGTCCATTTCGAAAACCTGTCTATCATGACCAGCAGCATTTGGTTCCCGTGCTTAGATCTTGGTAGGGGTCCAACGAAGTCTGCACATACCGTGGCCCATGGTTCATCCGGCACTTGGGTCAACATCTTCCCAGCCGCCTGCATCTGATTGGGCTTAAACCACATTTTCTCACGTGGGCTCGGGCGTCTCTATGCATGCCTGGCCAGTAGTATCGGGCTGCAAACCGTGCAATTGTCCTCCGGCTTCCTACGTGTCCCGCAGACGGTGCGTCGTGGTTTTCCCTCAACACTGTTTCTCGTAGCGACTTTGGGACGCACATCTTCCATGACGCGACGTCTTCACTGCCTGCTCGGTGAGGTATGTTTCTGTACAGTGTCTCACCATCCATAACATAGTCCGGGTACTTCTGCGGTTGGGTCCTTATCCTTTCGCTCATGTCCTTGATCCAGCTGCACCCTCCTGAAGTTATTGTTGCCGATGCCTCTTTTAATCCTTGTAACGTCTCTGGTAGTGGTTGTCTTGATAATGCGTCGGCCACCACGTTTAGCTGACCCTTTCTGTACGCTATCTCAAGGTCGTACTGTTGTAGCTCCAGAGCCCATCTGGCGATCCTTCCTGAAGGGCTTTCGATGCTGTTGAGCCACTTCAGGGCCATGTGCTCGGTTACTACCTTAAAGTGGTAACCTTCCAGATATGGCCTGAGCTTCCGGATCGCCCAGACGATCGCCAAGCACTCCTTGTCCGTTGTTGAGTAGTTCTTTTCCGCGCCGTTCAGTGTTCGGCTCGAGTAGGAGATTACTCTTTCGCCCTTTTCGGTGTCTTGGGTCAGTATTGCTCCGATGCGGTAGTCGCTGGCGTCTGTTTGCAGAATGAAAGTTCTACTGAAGTCCGGGCATGCTAGCACCGGATCTGCCACAAATCTTGCCGTTACTTCCTCAAACGCCATCTGGTGCTCTGGAGTTCACTCCCACTTACTGCCTTTGCGCAGCAGGTCATTCAGGGGTTTGACGATTCTGGAAAAATCTGGTACGAACCGGCGGTACTACGACGCTACTCCTAGGTATTGCCGGAGCTCTTTGACGTTCGATGGCGGTTCCAGTTCGGCGATGGCGGCTACTTTTTCTGGATCTGTTCCTATTCCCTCGCTAGTCACTCGATGTCCTAGGTACAGCAGTTCCTCTTGTAAAGAATTGACATTTTTCTGGATTCAGCCTCAGGTTTGCCTCCTTTAGACGCCGGAACACTTCTCTCAGGTTTCTTTTGTGTTCTTCCAGCGTGCGACCGATCACTATTATGTCATCCTGGTACGCGAATGAGTGAGGTGATATCTCGGGACCAATTACTTGGTGCAAAACTCGCTGAAACGTTGCCGACGCCGAGTGAAATCTGAACGGCATTACCCTCCACTGAAACAGACCTTTGCCTGGTACCGTGAACGCCGTATATTGCCTGCTACTCTCTTCCAGTGGGAATTGCCAGTATCCATCCTTCAGGTCCAAACTGCTTATGTATCGCGCTTCTCTTAGTTGATCTAGGATGTAGTTTATGCGGGGCATTGGGTAGGCATCCTTCACTGACTTTGCGTTGATCTGTCTGAAGTCGACACACAGTCTCCACTTGCCTGTCTTCTTTTTTACCATCACGATGGAGGAGCTGTATGGGCTCTTTGAATGCTCTATGAACCCCATTTGGAGCAGCTCGTCCACCTTTGCGTTGATTTCCCCTTGAATTTTCGGGTTCTTTGGGTAGTATCTCTGCTTGATTGGCTTGTCATCCTTCATTTTGATCTGGTGTTCTGCCATATTCGATGTTCCCGTCATTGTGCTGAAGTCTGCCAGCTCTGCTTCAAGGAACGCTGTAGTATCGTCCAACTCGTTTACTTGTTGAACGACTGCTACTGATAGCTTCTCCTCGAGCCATCCATTGTGTCGGTTCCTGGCTGGTATTATTATCTCGTGTCCAGCACACCTTATCTCGGTTCCGACTTGTTTCAGGAAGTTCCATCCCAACACTAATGGATCCACTACTCCGGGTAAAATCAACAGGCTCATGGTCACTTGTTTGTTGCCGAATTTGACCTCCACCTCGAGCTACGCATCAATTCCGCCGCACCTTCAATCTGCCAACCTAACTTGCCGTCTAGTCTTTGTAATCCTTCCTAGAGCAGCAATATTGTTCGACAATTCTTCGCTAACGAAGCTTGCCGTTGCTCCGGTGTCGATTGTGGCTTTGTAGCTGTTCCCACCAATCATCACAGCTGCGGACAACTGCTGCTCCTCCTCGATTAGCTTGCCCGTTAGTTTGCAGAGGTGGCATTGTGCGATCCCCGCTCGCCTCTCTGCGGCTGAGATCACTGGCCATTTCCCGATCGTTGGTAGCAATCGACGCTCCTGACACCCACCTTGCCCCATATCCAGCAAAATAACAGCCTCTGGTTTCGACATCCTCTAGCCCAGTGTCCGATCCCACCGCATTTTCGACAGGCCTCCTGCGGGTCTGTGATATGGGTGGCATCTTGTGGCCTCTGTGTGTTGCTTGGCGTCCACACGGTATTGTTTGGCTGTCTCTGTTGCTGTGGGGGTGGTGTCCAATGGCCTCCCCGTGGTGCGTCTGTTGCCTGCTGTCGTCTGGCTTGGTGTGGTGGTGACCATTGGTCATTTCCGCGGTGTCCTGGTTATCTGTCTCCTCGCATCTTCTGCATGTCACCTGCGTTGATGACGCCGACTTGGTCTTTGAGAACTTGTTCTCCTGTGCGAAAACTTCCCGTTCCCTTTCAAGTTCTTCGTACTCATCGGCTAGTATCATTAGCGTGTCCAGGGCCGACACTTTGTATGCTCTTAAGAAAATCCGTAGGCTTGGGGTGCAGTTCTCTTTATTGACCCTTAACGTCTCTTTCATAGAAAAGTTAAGTGGCCTCACCATCATCTGCAGGTCGATCATGTAGTCCTTGAACGACTCGATGAAGCCTTGCTTCCGTTGCCGGACCTGGTTCGTCAGCCTGGTGAAGAAATCTCTGGGCAGAAAATATGTGTGTTAGCTTTCTATGAACTCTGCCTAGGTTCTCCATTGCTTGTTGTTGGCGATGAACCATTTCAAAGCCCTTCCTTTTAGCAACTCCGGCATCGCTCGAGGGATCATATCAAGATCCAAGCCGTACGTGTTGGTGGACCATTCTACCTGCTCCAGGAAGTTTTTCCGCCCCGTCGAACCTGAATGACCATTCGCGGACCTGTTTAGCAACCTTTGCATAGTCCGACTGGCTTGGTCTCGGTGTCAGCGCTGCTGTTTTCTTATCTTGGCTTGATTCTTTCCTGTGGGACTCTTTTTGCATGTTGTCAAAGCTCAGGCTTGCCACCAGGTTGTCCCCTTCAGCGTTTGTTAACGTAATGCTTGGGCCGGCTCTGTCGTGGTATGTTGCTTCCAGCTTGGCCCAGATGTCGACAAGTTGTGGGTCGATCTCTGTTTCTGAATAGTACTCCGACAGTGCCTTCCTCATGTCTTCTAGCCTGCCCTCCAGAGCGACATTAAGCATCTGAACGAAATGGGCGAAGTCCTCCTTCTTGAGGCGGTAAATCCACTTCTTTCCCATTTTTATTGCGCTGTTCTCACTGTTGGGACAATCACGTTGGGCGCCAGATGTAACGAACTGATTTTGTGTCTGCTCGCTACGAGATTCGTGCGGCTAGCTCAGAAGATTGTGTGTTCGTCCCACCAAATTTATATGACGTGACTGCCCCGTAGATCACTGAGAAAACAAAGGGTTGAAATGGTAACAGTGGGATTTATTCTCGTGGTGTTAGTACAGCGGGTGTGTGGCTGGGCTGGCTTCGGTATCTCCTGGCTCTGGTCCCGCCGGCGGAGGAGCGCCCTCCTTCTGGCTCCTCGACGCGTTGACTCGGTTTCCGCTGGCTCCTGGGTTTCGGGACGCTCGTAGTGGCCGCCTCTGCTTGCTTGCCGACGCGCTGCCTCGGGGTCGCTTGTTGCGCCTTAGACTCGCAGAGAGTTCGGGCTTAGGCTCTAGGCCCTTGTGGGCTTAGGGAAGCGTCACCGTTCTCAGACTAGGGTGAACAAGCCTTGATCTCCAGGCCGACGCCTTTCGAGGCAATACCTGTCCCTTGCTCTGTCCCGGACGGTCCCGCTAGGTTCTTGCTCAGTTCGCGCTGACAGTCAAGGCTGCCGCCAGGAAGCTGTCTAGCAGTTCACTTTGCTTTACGCCTAGCGCAGACGAACGTTGCACCCGGCTTTACCCTAATGCGTGACGTCCGCGACGCTCCTGCGCTCCCCAATGAGCTCCGCGCGGCAATGGTAACGTGGCTGCCGGAAATGTCTGCTGGCGTCGCTGTCGATGTCCTCTGCGCTGTCTCCTGACCAGTATCTCGTCGTTCTGGCACTCGGGGAGTTGGGCGGTGGCTGTTCGGGAACTTCGCCGGTAATCGCAGGGCTCTCCAGGCGGCCGCCTCTTGAAACCGCAAATCGATCTACCGCTCGTCCGTCACGCCAGGTCCTGCTTGGTCGGGCAAGGTACGCTGGGTCGCAGACAACTTTCCTCCCCAAGCTGACTTTTCTTCGTCGTAGGACTCTTTTGCTTGTCTCTGAGAGACCCGCCGGGCGACTCGCCAGGGTGTGGTCGTGACAAAGTTGGAAAACAAACGCCTTGACTTAGCCGACTTAATCTCAATTCGCAGATTCCTGATGTCCCAATCCCGAACGTCTCGAAGTGGCAATCTCGTTCCTTGTGTGCTTCCCACGGCGCTGCTTCCGACGACTCGCTTGGTTGTGGCTCCCTCGTAGATTATCTGCTTGACTGACTGTTCACTTGGTTAGGTTAGGTTAGGTTAGAGCGGCTGCCAAATCATTGACACACTTAGTCCTTAAAAGGTCCATTGTGGTACCGCGTGGATCTGTATCCCCTTTCTTAAAAATCTGCTGCCATTATTGCAGCTGGCTTAGCATAATTCCCATCCGGTTGCTTTAATGAATTTTATTATTCGTTTTAGGCTTATGTTCGCCAGTTCGGATAGACTGTTCATGAAGGGATTCCCTAAGTGGTACAGTCTAGATCTGCACAGGGCCGGGCAGGAACAGAACAGGTTTTCCACCGTTTCCTCTTCCTCCTCGTCCCTGCAGCTTCTGCAGAAATCGTTTCGGGGCGCGCCCAATCTGCTTGCGTGTGTGCCAACCAACCAGTGGCCTGTTAACATTCGTATTACCATTCCGCACTCGGTACGGTTTAGTCTTAATAGTTCCGAAGTTCTCTTCGCGTCGATGATTGGCCATGTCTGGCGAGAGATGCGACAGTGCTTATCATGTGTCCATGCTAGGCTCGCAAGTTTCTTGTATTGATTTCTAATGTTAAGCTTGCAGGTGGCCATCGGCATACCGATGTTCTCCTTGTCCGGAAGGAGAGGAACGGTAGTGCCATGCCTGGCCAGCTCATCTGCAATACAGTTGCCTGTAATGTTCCGGTGACCCGGGACCCAAATCAGGTAAATTTTAAACTGCAGAGCCATCTCGTGCAGAGATTTGCGGCAGTTTGATATGGTGTGGGAGTTTGTATTGGTCGAGATAATCGACCTGATAGCCGCTTGACTATCACTATAGATGTTAATCAGTTTATTCTGACAGTTTGCATCGTTCAGAAGCATCAAAGCTTCAATTATGGCAAATACTTCCGCCTGGAAGACGCTACAGTGATCCGGAAGTCAGAAGGATTTCCTGATATTAAGTTGTTCGGAGTATATACCTCCTCCGACTTGATTATTTAATTTTGAGCCGTCAGTGTAGAAATTGACTGCCTCTGTAGGGCCCGGCTGGCCTTGTTCCCAGTCTTCTCTGGTTGGGAGCAAGGCTTCAAAGGGGGTGTGGATGTATTCAATAGGTTTACATAGATCTGTACTGGGTGGGATCATTGTGTCCTGCTGGAGTATCCTGGCATGACCGTATATTTGGGGCTTCCACTGCCCTAAGTCCCTCATCCGAACCGCAGCTATCTTAGCTCGTTCCATGCCGGCTAAGTCCAGACTTGGAAGGTTCAGAATAGCATTTAGCGCCTCGTTGGGGGTGGTGCGAAGGGCTCCGCTTATGCATAAGGATGCCATTCGTTGTACCTTGTTTAGGTTTGTTGTGGTTGTCCGCTTCATTAGCGCGGGCCACCATATTGACACTCCGTAGAGCAGAATAGGCTTAACTATCGCTGTGTGTATCCAGTTGACGATTTTTGGGGACATGCCCCATTTCGTACCGATGGCCTTTTTGCAGGAGTAGAGGGCAATTGTTGCCTTCCTCGTTCTCTCTTGGCTGTTTAGTCTCCATGTCAGACGCTTATCTAATATTAACCCCAAATACCTGGCGTTGTTACTGAAGGAGAGAGAGCAGTTATTTAATATTGGTGGGTTTAGTTGAGGAATCTTGTATCTGTTTGTAAACAGCACCAGTTCCGTTTTCGAGGGGTTTACCCCTAGACATCTTTCTGTTGTGCAGTCAGAGAGTATTTTAAGTTTGGCGGTCATTAGATCGCATAGTGTCTGAGGAAATTTTCCTGAGAAAATAATGGCTACATCGTCCGCATATGCCACAACCTTGCATCCACCCCCTTCCATGTAGCACAACAGCTAATTTACTGCGATGTTCCATAGCAGGGGGGAGAGTACACCACCCTGAGGGGTTCCCCTGTTCACGAACCTTGTTTGTGTTGAGATTCCTAGCGTGGAGGTTACCATTCTGCTCATCAGCAATTTATGGATTAACTCCACGATTTATATCTCAACACCCCGGTCGGTGAGGGATTCGGTTATGGCTGTAGGGAGAACATTGTTGAAAGCGCCCTCTATGTCCAGAAATGCAGCAAGTGCGTATTCCTTGTGATTGAGTGACTTTTCGATTTGGCTGACTACCGCGTGTAGAGCTGATTCGGTGGACTTGCCTTTTGAATATGCATGCTGCGCTGCTGATAACTGTTTCGAGTCCATGACTGACCTGATGTGCAGTCCAATCAGTCGCTCGAAGCTCTTAGGGAGAAAGGATGTCAGACTTATGGGCCTAAAATCTTTCGTCGTCGTGTGCGAGGCTTTGCCCGCTTTGGGTATAAAGACTACCTTTGTTTCCCTCCATGATGATGGCAACGTTCCTATCCTAAGAATGGTACGGAAAATTGTCTTTAGCCAGTTGATGGCAAGTTGACCTGCGTGTTGGATGTGCGCAGGTGAGAGATGATCGGGTCCTGGTGATTTGAAGGGTTTGAAGCTGTTTATGGCCCAACTTATGTTGCGTTTTCCTGGGAGACGTTCTGCCGGGAGACTACCCGGAAAGTGGGTGTCTAGTAGTAGGCTTAGGGACTCCTCACTAGAGTCTGTCCACGAGCCATCTGGTTTTTGAAGGTACCCCAGGGAGGGGGTTGTTTTGGAGAGGATCTTCCTAAGCCGAGCTGCATCGGCTGTTTCCTCTATGTTTGAGCAGAAGGTCTGCCAAGCTGATCTCTTTTCTTTCCTTATGGCCTTCTTGTAGGAGGCTAGTTCTAACTTGTACTGTTGCCATTTTAGATCCTCATTTCCTGCTTTTGCCCTGTTAAAAAGGGTTCTGCAACTGGATCTGAGTTCTGAAAGTTTCTGTGTCCACCAAGGAGGCTTTCTGGTTCCTCTCGGTTTGCGTTTAGGGTGGGCTGCTTCGAAAGCCGAGCTGCAGGCATTCGTGAACATCCCTACTATGTTATCAAGACTGAGTATATCACTGTTGTCACTTGGGGGTTCTATTGGAAGAATGTTTAGTAGGGCTTCCCTATAAGCGCGCCAGTTGGTACGTCTAAGGTTGACGAATTCAGCTGGAGTAGGAGGGTCTAGCGATAAAGTGGTTTCTATAAATCTATGGTCAGAGAAAGAGTGTTCGTTTGAGACTTCCCAGTTTCTGACTGCTTCTAGCAGATTACCTGACACCATGGTAAGGTCAATGACTGTTTGGCTATTTTTTGTGATAAAGGTGGGGGTATTACCCCTGTTGCATAGAAATAGATTTGAGCCAAGGATGAAGTTAAAAAAGACTGATCTTGAAGGTTTGACTCCTCGTGATCGACTGATCCAGCTGTCAGCGCTCTGCGGCCTTATATAGGGCCTCCGGGAACCGTTATTTTCCTTTTCCGTATGGCCCGCTGGATCTCTCCACTCCGGGTCCAAAGTCCGTGCCTCCTGGTTGACCCACTTTGCCGTCCCGCTGATTTCCGTGATGCTTGTGGCACGCCTGTGTGCCGCTCCACTGGCGAGATGTGGCACTTCTTCTCCAGGTCCAAAGTTCACGGGAGAGTCCAAAGTCCGGTGGAGTTCCGTTATCCGCTTTTGCACACGGCACTCTTGCCTTGCCCGCGAAGTCTCCATGCTCTCTCGATCTGCATCCTTGGTCTCCAAACTCTCATGCTCTCCATCATTGGTCTCCAAACTCTCCTCGCCGCGCCGTTACTACGCGAATTCGCCGCGTATCTGGTAAGCGGCCAGCCATCTGCTGCTGCTTCTATTTGTGGGGAGTTATTCAACTCCTCACATTCCCCCCTTACTTCGGAAAACATTTAAAACTTGTTCCTACTCTCCGGCGTTTCCTTGCATATCCTAGCCTTCGAGTCCTTGGGATTTCGGCGGCGCTCCCTCGTTGCTCCCTCGATGCTCCCTCGACGCTCTTAACTCTACTGAGTTCATACAGCGCTGGTTTTCCTCCTCGTAGCAACTTTAAATCTCCCGCACCGATATTTCCCGTGTTTCCACTGGAACATCAATACTCATGGGCTATCGATCCGCAGCTCGCTGCTTATTGCTGCGTCCTACTCCTTTCCATGGTTCCTCCGCCTGGTCACACCATCCCTGCGTAATCGATGTTTCTGCGAATATCGATACCGACGGTGCGGCGTTGCCACCTGCTCGTTGCGATATTTCCACATTGGCCGATATTTCCATTTTCGTGTGCCCATCGATCGCACTATCGTCTAGTGCCAATCGATCGCCTATCGAGGCGCCCCCTTCCCTGGCTCGTGGTGATTTTGCAACTATCATATGTAAGTTTTTTTTTTGCATTTCTTTTACTCCTTTTGATCTCATCCCTTTCTCTCTTCTCGTCCTCTCTCGCCCTTCACTTGTTCTCTGTTGGCTGCATCTGACTCCATATTGGCAGCTTTCGAGAGCGGGTGCGGAGAAGACTTCGCATTCACTTTGCAACCGGGACAGCAGGTAAGTATTATGATGTCCGTTTCTGCTTCCTGCATTAAGCCCCCTTTGAATTTCAGGTTGCTGGTGCGGCCCATGCATGCCCCATTCTTTTTTTTTTAGTTAACTGTTGGTGTGGTGCGTGTTTCTGTCTTGTGTGACCAGCTGGCTACGGTGTAGATCTGATTCTGCACCGTCCTCCCCTTTTCCTCGGGTAACAACTAGACGAGATCGTCCGGCGCATTCCGTATAGAATCTCCGGATGCTGAGGTGTATGTCTGGACTGCGCGACTTGTGTTGCTTGTGGCGTAATCGGTTGACTCTGGCTCGCGTCCGACGCTGAAACCTGTTGCCTTGCGGTTGGATCCCTACACGTTACCCGTATCCTTGTGCCGTTTTGTAAGTGTCCCTTCCGCCTGGCGTAATCGCGGATGACTCTGGCAACTGCCCGACGCTGAATCCTGTTGCCTTGCGGTCGGGATCACCATCCATCCTTATCCACTTCCTTGTGACCTACCCTTATGGTTGACCTTTCTGCTCGCCTAGGCCTGACGCATAATCCTGTGGCCTCGCAGTCTGGATCAACGTGAAATCCTTATCCATGTCCTTGTGCTATCCTGATTGTCCTTTCCGAGTGGCGTATGGATGACTCTCGCTTCGGCCTGACGCCTAATCCTGTCGCCTCGTACCTGTTGTTAGACATCTGACGTTTCTGCTGTCTGCTCGTTTTGTTGTTGCGTGAGCTCGCCAATGTGAACTGTCCTTTCTTTCTTCGACTATGTGTGGCGAATTTTGCAGATCACTGGAGAGACGAAATCTACATCCTGGTAAGGGCCATCGTACCTCGGAGCTAGTTTTGCAGCGAATCCTTCAGCCGCTTTGGACAGGTGATGTTCCTTGGCCCACACTATGTCGCCCACCGCTGGTGACCATTGCCTCCTTCTCAGATTGTAGCGTCTGGTTTGGTCCTGGGACGCCTTTTCCATATTTCGCCGCACGATCTCGAATACCTCCCTCAGTTTGTTGGCATTTTCCTCAGGGGTCTCCGTAGCTCGTTCAGTGCCTAGGGTTTCCTTATCATATAGGCTGCTGGGTAGACGTGGTTCCCTGCCCTGGGTAAGAAACGCCGGTGTATGGCCGGTGGATTCCGATGTGCTCGTGTTCACTGCAAGCATAATCTCCGGCCACTTCTTGTCCCAGTTTCTGTGGTCCTGCCCTGCGAATTGCGCAGTCATGGTCTTGATCGTTCTGTTTGCTCGTTCGGTTGTATTCTTTCGTGGTGTGTATGGTGCGGTTAATTGTTGCCTGATACCCATCTCAGCCAGGAAACCTTTAAAGATGCGGCTTGTAAACTGCACTCCGTTGTCCGTTATAACCACCTTCGGGACCCCGTACCTTGCGATTATCCGTTCCCTAAACGCCTTCTTGAGCGACTCTGCTGTCGCACTGCGCAGGGGCACCAGTTCCGTCCATTTCGAAAACCTGTCTATCATGACCAGCAGCATTTGGTTCCCGTGCTTAGATCTTGGTAGGGGTCCAACGAAGTCTGCACATACCGTGGCCCATGGTTCATCCGGCACTTGGGTCAACATCTTCCCAGCCGCCTGCATCTGATTGGGCTTAAACCACATTTTCTCACGTGGGCTCGGGCGTCTCTATGCATGCCTGGCCAGTAGTATCGGGCTGCAAACCGTGCAATTGTCCTCCGGCTTCCTACGTGTCCCGCAGACGGTGCGTCGTGGTTTTCCCTCAACACTGTTTCTCGTAGCGACTTTGGGACGCACATCTTCCATGACGCGACGTCTTCACTGCCTGCTCGGTGAGGTATGTTTCTGTACAGTGTCTCACCATCCATAACATAGTCCGGGTACTTCTGCGGTTGGGTCCTTATCCTTTCGCCCATGTCCTTGATCCAGCTGCACCCTCCTGAAGTTATTGTTGCCGATGCCTCTTTTAATCCTTGTAACGTCTCTGGTAGTGGTTGTCTTGATAATGCGTCGGCCACCACGTTTAGCTGACCCTTTCTGTACGCTATCTCAAGGTCGTACTGTTGTAGCTCCAGAGCCCATCTGGCGATCCTTCCTGAAGGGCTTTCGATGCTGTTGAGCCACTTCAGGGCCATGTGCTCGGTTACTACCTTAAAGTGGTAACCTTCCAGATATGGCCTGAGCTTCCGGATCGCCCAGACGATCGCCAAGCACTCCTTGTCCGTTGTTGAGTAGTTCTTTTCCGCGCCGTTCAGTGTTCGGCTCGAGTAGGAGATTACTCTTTCGCCCTTTTCGGTGTCTTGGGTCAGTATTGCTCCGATGCGGTAGTCGCTGGCGTCTGTTTGCAGAATGAAAGTTCTACTGAAGTCCGGGCATGCTAGCACCGGATCTGCCACAAATCTTGCCGTTACTTCCTCAAACGCCATCTGGTGCTCTGGAGTCCACTCCCACTTACTGCCTTTGCGCAGCAGGTCATTCAGGGGTTTGACGATTCTGGAAAAATCTGGTACGAACCGGCGGTACTACGACGCTACTCCTAGGTATTGCCGGAGCTCTTTGACGTTCGATGGCGGTTCCAGTTCGGCGATGGCGGCTACTTTTTCTGGATCTGTTCCTATTCCCTCGCTAGTCACTCGATGTCCTAGGTACAGCAGTTCCTCTTGTAAAGAATTGACATTTTTCTGGATTCAGCCTCAGGTTTGCCTCCTTTAGACGCCGGAACACTTCTCTCAGGTTTCTTTTGTGTTCTTCCAGCGTGCGACCGATCACTATTATGTCATCCTGGTACGCGAATGAGTGAGGTGATATCTCGGGACCAATTACTTGGTGCAAAACTCGCTGAAACGTTGCCGACGCCGAGTGAAATCTGAACGGCATTACCCTCCACTGAAACAGACCTTTGCCTGGTACCGTGAACGCCGTATATTGCCTGCTACTCTCTTCCAGTGGGAATTGCCAGTATCCATCCTTCAGGTCCAAACTGCTTATGTATCGCGCTTCTCTTAGTTGATCTAGGATGTAGTTTATGCGGGGCATTGGGTAGGCATCCTTCACTGACTTTGCGTTGATCTGTCTGAAGTCGACACACAGTCTCCACTTGCCTGTCTTCTTTTTTACCATCACGATGGAGGAGCTGTATGGGCTCTTTGAATGCTCTATGAACCCCATTTGGAGCAGCTCGTCCACCTTTGCGTTGATTTCCCCTTGAATTTTCGGGTTCTTTGGGTAGTATCTCTGCTTGATTGGCTTGTCATCCTTCATTTTGATCTGGTGTTCTGCCATATTCGATGTTCCCGTCATTGTGCTGAAGTCTGCCAGCTCTGCTTCAAGGAACGCTGTAGTATCGTCCAACTCGTTTACTTGTTGAACGACTGCTACTGATAGCTTCTCCTCGAGCCATCCATTGTGTCGGTTCCTGGCTGGTATTATTATCTCGTGTCCAGCACACCTTATCTCGGTTCCGACTTGTTTCAGGAAGTTCCATCCCAACACTAATGGATCCACTACTCCGGGTAAAATCAACAGGCTCATGGTCACTTGTTTGTTGCCGAATTTGACCTCCACCTCGAGCTGCGCATCAATTCCGCCGCACCTTCCATCTGCCAACCTAACTTGCCGTCTAGTCTTTGTAATCCTTCCTAGAGCAGCAATATTGTTCGACAATTCTTCGCTAACGAAGCTTGCCGTTGCTCCGGTGTCGATTGTGGCTTTGTAGCTGTTCCCACCAATCATCACAGCTGCGGACAACTGCTGCTCCTCCTCGATTAGCTTGCCCGTTAGTTTGGAGAGGTGGCATTGTGCGATCCCCGCTCGCCTCTCTGCGGCTGAGATCACTGGCCATTTCCCGATCGTTGGTAGCAATCGACGCTCCTGACACCCACCTTGCCCCATATCCAGCAAAATAACAGCCTCTGGTTTCGACATCCTCTAGCCCAGTGTCCGATCCCACCGCATTTTCGACAGGCCTCCTGCGGGTCTGTGATATGGGTGGCATCTTGTGGCCTCTGTGTGTTTCTTGGCGTCCACACGGTATTGTTTGGCTGTCTCTGTTGCTGTGGGGGTGGTGTCCAATTGCCTCCGCGTGGTGCGTCTGTTGCCTGCTGTCGTCTGGCTTGGTGTGGTGGTGACCATTGGTCATTTCCGCGGTGTCCTGGTTATCTGTCTCCTCGCATCTTCTGCATGTCACCTGCGTTGATGACGCCGACTTGGTCTTTGAGAACTTGTTCTCCTGTGCGAAAACTTCCCGTTCCCTTTCAAGTTCTTCGTACTCATCGGCTAGTATCATTAGCGTGTCCAGGGCCGACACTTTGTATGCTCTTAAGAAAATCCGTAGGCTTGGGGTGCAGTTCTCTTTATTGACCCTTAACGTCTCTTTCATAGAAAAGTTAAGTGGCCTCACCATCATCTGCAGGTCGATCATGTAGTCCTTGAACGACTCGCTGAAGCCTTGCTTCCGTTGCCGGACCTGGTTCGTCAGCCTGGTGAAGAAATCTCTGGGCAGAAAATATGTGTGTAAGCTTTCTATGAACTCTGCCTAGGTTCTCCATTGCTTGTTGTTGGCGATGAACCATTTCAAAGCCCTTCCTTTTAGCAACTCCGGCATCGCTCGAGGGATCGTATCAAGATCCAAGCCGTACGTGTTGGTGGACCATTCTACCTGCTCCAGGAAGTTTTTCCGCCCCGTCGAACCTGAATGACCATTCGCGGACCTGTTTAGCAACCTTTGCATAGTCCGACTGGCTTGGTCTCGGTGTCAGCGCTGCTGTTTTCTTATCTTGGCTTGATTCTTTCCTGTGGGACTCTTTTTGCATGTTGTCAAAGCTCAGGCTTGCCACCAGGTTGTCCCCTTCAGCGTTTGTTAACGTAATGCTTGGGCCGGCTCTGTCGTGGTATGTTGCTTCCAGCTCGGCCCAGATGTCGACAAGTTGTGGGTCGTTCTCTGTTTCTGAATAGTACTCCGACAGTGCCTTCCTCATGTCTTCTAGCCTGCCCTCCAGAGCGACATTAAGCATCTGAACGAAATGGGCGAAGTCCTCCTTCTTGAGGCAGTAAATCCACTTCTTTCCCATTTTTATTGCGCTGTTCTCACTGTTGGGACAATCACGTTGGGCGCCAGATGTAACGAACTGATTTTGTGTCTGCTCGCTACGAGATTCGTGCGGCTAGCTCAGAAGATTGTGTGTTCGTCCCACCAAATTTATATGACGTGACTGCCCCGTAGATCACTGAGAAAACAAAGGGTTGAAATGGTAACAGTGGGATTTATTCTCGTGGTGTTAGTACAGCGGGTGTGTGGCTGGGCTGGCTTCGGTATCTCCTGGCTCTGGTCCCGCCGGTGGAGGAGCGCCCTCCTTCTGGCTCCTCGACGCGTTGACTCGGTTTCCGCTGGCTCCTGGGTTTCGGGACGCTCGTAGTGGCCGCCTCTGCTTGCTTGCCGACGCGCTGCCTCGGGGTCGCTTGTTGCGCCTTAGACTCGCAGAGAGTTCGGGCTTAGGCTCTAGGCCCTTGTGGGCTTAGGGAAGCGTCACCGTTCTCAGACTAGGGTGAACAAGCCTTGCTCTCCAGGCCGACGCCTTTCGAGGCAATACCTGTCCCTTGCTCTGTCCCGGACGGTCCCGCTAGGTTCTTGCTCAGTTCGCGCTGACAGTCAAGGCTGCCGCCAGGAAGCTGTCTAGCAGTTCACTTTGCTTTACGCCTAGCGCAGACGAACGTTGCACCCGGCTTTACCCTAATGCGTGACGTCCGCGACGCTCCTGCGCTCCCCAATGAGCTCCGCGCGGCAATGGTAACGTGGCTGCCGGAAATGTCTGCTGGCGTCGCTGTCGATGTCCTCTGCGCTGTCTCCTGACCAGTATCTCGTCGTTCTGGCACTCGGGGAGTTGGGCGGTGGCTGTTCGGGAACTTCGCCGGTAATCGCAGGGCTCTCCAGGCGGCCGCCTCTTGAAACCGCAAATCGATCTACCGCTCGTCCGTCACGCCAGGTCCTGCTTGGTCGGGCAAGGTACGCTGGGTCGCAGACAACTTTCCTCCCCAAGCTGACTTTTCTTCGTCGTAGGACTCTTTTGCTTGTCTCTGACAGACCCGCCGGGCGACTCGCCAGGGTGTGGTCGTGACAAAGTTGGAAAACAAACGCCTTGACTTAGCCGACTTAATCTCAATTCGCAGATTCCTGATGTCCCAATCCCGAACGTCTCGAAGTGGCAATCTCGTTCCTTGTGTGCTTCCCACGGCGCTGCTTCCGACGACTCGCTTGGTTGTGGCTCCCTCGTAGATTATCTGCTTGACTGACTGTTCACTTGGTTAGGTTAGGTTAGGTTAGAGCGGCTGCCAAATCATTGACACACTTAGTCCTTAAAAGGTCCATTGTGGTACCGCGTGGATCTGTATCCCCTTTCTTAAAAATCTGCTGCCATTATTGCAGCTGGCTTAGCATAATTCCCATCCGGTTGCTTTAATGAATTTTATTATTCGTTTTAGGCTTATGTTCGCCAGTTCGGATAGACTGTTCATGAAGGGATTCCCTAAGTGGTACAGTCTAGATCTGCACAGGGCCGGGCAGGAACAGAACAGGTTTTCCACCGTTTCCTCTTCCTCCTCGTCCCTGCAGCTTCTGCAGAAATCGTTTCGGGGCGCGCCCAATCTGCTTGCGTGTGTGCCAACCAACCAGTGGCCTGTTAACATTCGTATTACCATTCCGCACTCGGTACGGTTTAGTCTTAATAGTTCCGAAGTTCTCTTCGCGTCGATGATTGGCCATGTCTGGCGAGAGATGCGACAGTGCTTATCATGTGTCCATGCTAGGCTCGCAAGTTTCTTGTATTGATTTCTAATGTTAAGCTTGCAGGTGGCCATCGGCATACCGATGTTCTCCTTGTCCGGAAGGAGAGGAACGGTAGTGCCATGCCTGGCCAGCTCATCTGCAATACAGTTGCCTGTAATGTTCCGGTGACCCGGGACCCAAATCAGGTAAATTTTAAACTGCAGAGCCATCTCGTGCAGAGATTTGCGGCAGTTTGATATGGTGTGGGAGTTTGTATTGGTCGAGATAATCGACCTGATAGCCGCTTGACTATCACTATAGATGTTAATCAGTTTATTCTGACAGTTTGCATCGTTCAGAAGCATCAAAGCTTCAATTATGGCAAATACTTCCGCCTGGAAGACGCTACAGTGATCCGGAAGTCAGAAGGATTTCTTGATATTAAGTTGTTCGGAGTATATACCTCCTCCGACTTGATTATTTAATTTTGAGCCGTCAGTGTAGAAATTGACTGCCTCTGTAGGGCCCGGCTGGCCTTGTTCCCAGTCTTCTCTGGTTGGGAGCAAGGCTTCAAAGGGGGTGTGGATGTATTCAATAGGTTTACATAGATCTGTACTGGGTGGGATCATTGTGTCCTGCTGGAGTATCCTGGCATGACCGTATATTTGGGGCTTCCACTGCCCTAAGTCCCTCATCCGAACCGCAGCTATCTTAGCTCGTTCCATGCCGGCTAAGTCCAGACTTGGAAGGTTCAGAATAGCATTTAGCGCCTCGTTGGGGGTGGTGCGAAGGGCTCCGCTTATGCATAAGGATGCCATTCGTTGTACCTTGTTTAGGTTTGTTGTGGTTGTCCGCTTCATTAGCGCGGGCCACCATATTGACACTCCGTAGAGCAGAATAGGCTTAACTATCGCTGTGTGTATCCAGTTGACGATTTTTGGGGACATGCCCCATTTCGTACCGATGGCCTTTTTGCAGGAGTAGAGGGCAATTGTTGCCTTCCTCGTTCTCTCTTGGCTGTTTAGTCTCCATGTCAGACGCTTATCTAATATTAGCCCCAAATACCTGGCGTTGTTACTGAAGGAGAGAGAGCAGTTATTTAATATTGGTGGGTTTAGTTGAGGAATCTTGTATCTGTTTGTAAACAGCACCAGTTCCGTTTTCGAGGGGTTTACCCCTAGACATCTTTCTGTTGTCCAGTCAGAGAGTATTTTAAGTTTGGCGGTCATTAGATCGCATAGTGTCTGAGGAAATTTTCCTGAGAAAATAATGGCTACATCGTCCGCATATGCCACAACCTTGCATCCACCCCCTTCCATGTAGCACAACAGCTTATTTACTGCGATGTTCCATAGCAGGGGGGAGAGTACACCACCCTGAGGGGTTCCCCTGTTCACGAACCTTGTTTGTGTTGAGATTCCTAGCGTGGAGGTTACCATTCTGCTCATCAGCAATTTATGGATTAACTCCACGATTTATATCTCAACACCCCGGTCGGTGAGGGATTCGGTTATGGCTGTAGGGAGAACATTGTTGAAAGCGCCCTCTATGTCCAGAAATGCAGCAAGTGCGTATTCCTTGTGATTGAGTGACTTTTCGATTTGGCTGACTACCGCGTGTAGAGCTGATTCGGTGGACTTGCCTTTTGAATATGCATGCTGCGCTGCTGATAACTGTTTCGAGTCCATGACTGACCTGATGTGCAGTCCAATCAGTCGCTCGAAGCTCTTAGGGAGAAAGGATGTCAGACTTATGGGCCTAAAATCTTTCGTCGTCGTGTGCGAGGCTTTGCCCGCTTTGGGTATAAAGACTACCTTTGTTTCCCTCCATGATGATGGCAACGTTCCTATCCTAAGAATGGTACGGAAAATTGTCTTTAGCCAGTTGATGGCAAGTTGACCTGCGTGTTGGATGTGCGCAGGTGAGAGATGATCGGGTCCTGGTGATTTGAAGGGTTTGAAGCTGTTTATGGCCCAACTTATGTTGCGTTTTCCTGGGAGACGTTCTGCCGGGAGACTACCCGGAAAGTGGGTGTCTAGTAGTAGGCTTAGGGACTCCTCACTAGAGTCTGTCCACGAGCCATCTGGTTTTTGAAGGTACCCCAGGGAGGGGGTTGTTTTGGAGAGGATCTTCCTAAGCCGAGCTGCATCGGCTGTTTCCTCTATGTTTGAGCAGAAGGTCTGCCAAGCTGATCTTTTTTCTTTCCTTATGGCCTTCTTGTAGGAGGCTAGTTCTAACTTGTACTGTTGCCATTTTAGATCCTCATTTCCTGCTTTTGCCCTGTTAAAAAGGGTTCTGCAACTGGATCTGAGTTCTGAAAGTTTCTGTGTCCACCAAGGAGGCTTTCTGGTTCCTCTCGGTTTGCGTTTAGGGTGGGCTGCTTCGAAAGCCGAGCTGCAGGCATTCGTGAACATCCCTACTATGTTATCAAGACTGAGTATATCACTGTTGTCACTTGGGGGTTCTATTGGAAGAATGTTTAGTAGGGCTTCCCTATAAGCGCGCCAGTTGGTACGTCTAAGGTTGACGAATTCAGCTGGAGTAGGAGGGTCTAGCGATAAAGTGGTTTCTATAAATCTATGGTCAGAGAAAGAGTGTTCGTTTGAGACTTCCCAGTTTCTGACTGCTTCTAGCAGATTACCTGACACCATGGTAAGGTCAATGACTGTTTGGCTATTTTTTGTGATAAAGGTGGGGGTATTACCCATGTTGCATAGAAATAGATTTGAGCCAAGGATGAAGTTAAAAAAGACTGATCTTGAAGGTTTGACTCCTCGTGATCGACTGATCCAGCTGTCAGCGCTCTGCGGCCTTATATAGGGCCTCCGGGAACCGTTATTTTCCTTTTCCGTATGGCCCGCTGGATCTCTCCACTCCGGGTCCAAAGTCCGTGCCTCCTGGTTGACCCACTTTGCCGTCCCGCTGATTTCCGTGATGCTTGTGGCACGCCTGTGTGCCGCTCCACTGGCGAGATGTGGCACTTCTTCTCCAGGTCCAAAGTTCACGGGAGAGTCCAAAGTCCGGTGGAGTTCCGTTATCCGCTTTTGCACACGGCACTCTTGCCTTGCCCGCGAAGTCTCCATGCTCTCTCGATCTCCATCCTTGGTCTCCAAACTCTCATGCTCTCCGTCATTGGTCTCCAAACTCTCCTCGCCGCGCCGTTACTACGCGAATTCGCCGCGTATCTGGTAAGCGGCCAGCCATCTGCTGCTGCTTCTATTTGTGGGGAGTTATTCAACTCCTCACATTCCCCCCTTACTTCGGAAAACATTTAAAACTTGTTCCTACTCTCCGGCGTTTCCTTGCATATCCTAGCCTTCGAGTCCTTGGGATTTCGGCGGCGCTCCCTCGTTGCTCCCTCGATGCTCCCTCGACGCTCTTAACTCTACTGAGTTCCTACAGCGCTGGTTATCCTCCTCGTAGCAACTTTAAATCTCCCGCACCGATATTTCCCGTGTTTCCACTGGGACATCGATACTCATGGGCTATCGATCCGCAGCTCGCTGCTTATTGCTGCGTCCTACTCCTTTCCATGGTTCCTCCGCTTGGTCACACCATTCCTGCGTAATCGATGTTTCTGCGAATATCGATACCAACGGTGCGGCGTTGCCACCTGCTCGTTGCGATATTTCCACATTGGCCGATATTTCCATTTTCGTGTGCCCATCGATCGCACTATCGTCCAGTGCCAATCGATCGCCTATCGAGGCGCCCCCTTCCCTGGCTCGTGGTGATTTTGCAACTTTCATATGTAAGTTTTTTTTTTGCATTTCTTTTACTCCTTTTGATTTCATTCCTTTCTCTCTTCTCGTCCTCTCTCGCCCTTCACTTGTCCTCTGTTGGCTGCATCTGACTCCATATTGGCAGCTTTCGAGAGCGGGTGCGGAGAAGACTTCGCATTCACTTTGCAACCGGGACAGCAGGTAAGTATTATGATGTCCGTTTCTGCTTCCTGCATTAAGCCCCCTTTGAATTTCAGGTTGCTGGTGCGGCCCATGCATGGTGTGGTGCGTGTTTCTGTCTTGTGTGACCAGCTGGCTACGGTGTAGATCTGTTTCTGCACCGTCCTCCCCTTTTCCTCGGGTAACAACTAGACGAGCTCGTCCGGCGCATTCCGTATAGAATCTCCGGATGCTGAGGTGTATGTCTGGACTGCGCGACTTGTGTTGCTTGTGGCGTAATCGGTTGACTCTGGCTCGCGTCCGACGCTGAAACCTGTTGCCTTGCGGTTGGATCCCTACACGTTACCCGTATCCTTGTGCCGTTTTGTAAGTGTCCCTTCCGCCTGGCGTAATCGCGGATGACTCTGGCAACTGCCCGACGCTGAATCCTGTTGCCTTGCGGTCGGGATCACCATCCATCCTTATCCACTTCCTTGTGACCTACCCTTATGGTTGACCTTTCTGCTCGCCTAGGCCTGACGCATAATCCTGTGGCCTCGCAGTCTGGATCAACGTGAAATCCTTATCCATGTCCTTGTGCTATCCTGATTGTCCTTTCCGAGTGGCGTATGGATGACTCTCGCTTCGGCCTGACGCCTAATCCTGTCGCCTCGTACTTGTTGTTAGACATCTGACGTTTCTGCTGTCTGCTCGTTTTGTTGTTGCGTGAGCTCGCCAATGTGAACTGTCCTTTCTTTCTTCGACTGTGTGTGGCGAATTTTGCAGATCACTGGAGAGACGAAATCTACATCCTGGTAAGGGCCATCGTACCTCGGAGCTAGTTTTGCAGCGAATCCTTCAGCCGCTTTGGACAGGTGATGTTCCTTGGCCCACACTATGTCGCCCACCGCTGGTGACCATTGCCTCCTTCTCAGATTGTAGCGTCTGGTTTGGTCCTGGGACGCCTTTTCCATATTTCGCCGCACGATCTCGAATACCTCCCTCAGTTTGTTGGCATTTTCCTCAGGGGTCTCCGTAGCTCGTTCAGTGCCTAGGGTTTCCTTATCATATAGGCTGCTGGGTAGACGTGGTTCCCTGCCCTGGGTAAGAAACGCCGGTGTATGGCCGGTGGATTCCGATGTGCTCGTGTTCACTGCAAGCATAATCTCCGGCCACTTCTTGTCCCAGTTTCTGTCGTCCTGCCCTGCGAATTGCGCAATCATGGTCTTGATCGTTCTGTTTGCTCGTTCGGTTGTATTCTTTCGTGGTGTGTATGGTGCGGTTATTTGTTGCCTGATACCCATCTCAGCCAGGAAACCTTTAAAGATGCGGCTTGCAAACTGCACTCCGTTGTCCGTTATAACCACCTTCGGTACCCCGTACCTTGCGATTATCCGTTAACTAAACGCCTTCTTGAGCGACTCTGCTGTCGCACTGCGCAGGGGCACCAGTTCCGTCCATTTCGAAAACCTGTCTATCATGACCAGCAGCATTTGGTTCCCGTGCTTAGATCTTGGTAGGGGTCCAACGAAGTCTGCACATACCGTGGCCCATGGTTCATCCGGCACTTGGGTCAACATCTTCCCAGCCGCCTGCATCTGATTGGGCTTAAACCGCATGCAAATCTCGCATTTTCTCACGTGGGCTCGGGCGTCTCTATGCATGCCTGGCCAGTAGTATCGGGCTGCCAACCGTGCAATTGTCCTCCGGCTTCCTACGTGTCCCGCAGACGGAGCGTCGTGGTTTTCCCTCAACACTGTTTCTCGTAGCGACTTTGGGTCGCACATCTTCCATGACGCGACGTCTTCACTGCCTGCTCGGTGAGGTATGTTTCTGTACAGTGTCTCACCATCCATAACATAGTCCGGGTACTTCTGCGGTTGGGTCCTTATCTTTTCGCCCATGTCCTTGATCCAGCTGCACCCTCCTGAAGTTATTGTCGCCGATGCCTGTTTTAAACCTCGTAGCGTCTCTGGTAGTGGTTGTCTTGATAATGCGTCGGCCACCACGTTTAGCTGACCCTTTCTGTACGCTATCTCAAAGTCGTACTGTTGTAGCTCCAGAGCCCATCTGGCGATCCTTCCTGAAGGGCTTTCGATGCTATTGAACCACTTCAGGGCCATGTGGTCGGTTACTACCGTAAAGTGGTAACCTTCCAGATATGGCCTGAGCTTCCGGATCGCCCAGACGATCGCCAAGCACTCCTTGTCCGTTGTTGAGTAGTTCTTTTCCGCGCCGTTCAGTGTTCGGCTCGAGTAGGAGATTACTCTTTCGCCCTTTTCGGTGTCTTGGGTCAGTATTGCTCCGATGCGGAAGTCGCTGGCGTCTGTTTGCAGAATGAAAGTTCTACTGAAGTCCGGGCATGCTAGCACCGGATCTGCCACGAGTCTTGCCTTTACTTCATCAAACGCCATCTGGTGCTCTGGAGTCCACTCCCACTTACTGCCTTTGCGCAGCAGGTCATTCAGGGGTTTGACGATTCTGGAAAAATCTGGTACGAACCGGCGGTACTACGACGCTACTCCTAGGTATTGCCGGAGCTCTTTGACGTTCGATGGCGATTCCAGTTCGGCGATGGCGGCTACTTTTTCTGGATCTGTTCCTATTCCCTCGCTAGTCACTCGATGTCCCAGGTACAGCAGTTCCTTTTTAAAGAATTGACATTTTTCTGGATTCAGCCTCAGGTTTGCCTCCTTTAGACGCCAGAACACTTCTCTCAGGTTTCTTTTGTGTTCTTCCAGCGTGCGCCCGATCACTATTATGTCATCCTGGTAAGCGAATGCGTGACATCTCGGGGCCAATTACTTTTTTCCAAAACTCGCTGAAACGTTGCCGACGCCGAGTGAAGTCCGAACGGCATTACCCTCCACTGAAACAGACCTTTGCCTGGTACCGTGAACGCCGTATATTGCCTGCTACTCTCTTCCAGTGGGATTTGCCAGTATCCATCCTTCAGGTCCAAACTGCTGATGTACCGCGCTTCCCTTAGTTGGTCCAGGATGTAGTTTATGCGGGGCATTGGGCAGGCATCCTTAGCGGACTTCGCGTTGATCTGCCTGAAGTCGACACACAGTCTCCACTTGCCTGTCTTCTTTTTCACCATCACGATGGGAGAGCTGTATGGGCTCCTTGAATGCTCTATGAACCCCATTTGGAGAAACTCGTCCACCTTTGCGTTGATTTCCCCTTGAATTTTCGGGTTCTTGGGGTAGTA
Source organism: Drosophila suzukii (assembly GCF_043229965.1). Taxonomy (NCBI): domain Eukaryota; kingdom Metazoa; phylum Arthropoda; class Insecta; order Diptera; family Drosophilidae; genus Drosophila; species Drosophila suzukii. Next base: position 55,952,730 of record NC_092082.1, read on the forward strand.
TCTCTGCTGGATTGGCTTGTCATCCTTCATTTTGATCTGGTGTTCTGCCATATTCGATGTTCCCGTCATTGTGCTGAAGTCTACCAGCTCTGCTTCAAGAAACGCTGTAGTGTCGTCCAACTCGTTTACTTGTTGAACGACTGCTACTGATAGCTTCTCCTCGAGCCATCCATTGTGTCGGTTCCTGGCTGGTATTATTATCTCGTGTCCAGCACACCTTATCTCGGTTCCGACTTGTTTCAGGAAGTTCCATCCCAAAACTAGTGGATCCACTACTCCGGGAAAAATCAACAGGCTCATGGTCACTTGTTTGTTGCCGAATTTGACCTCCACCTCGAGCTGCGCATCAATTCCGCCGCACCTTCCATCTGCCAATCTAACTTGCCGTCTCGTCTTCGTAATCCTTCCTAGAGCAGCAATAATGTCCGCTAATTCTTCGCTAACAAAGCTTGCCGTTGCTCCGGTGTCGATTGTGGCTTTGTAGCTGTTCCCACCAATCATCACAGCTGCGGACAACTGCTGCTCCTCCTCGATAAGCTTGCCCGTTAGTTTGGAGAGGTGGCACTGTGCGATCCCCGCTCGCCTCTCTGCGGCTGAGATCACTGGCCATTTCCCGATCGTTGGTAGCAATCGACGCTCCTGACACCCACCTTGCCCCATATCCAGCAAAATAACAGCCTCTGGTTTCGACATCCTCTAGCCCAGTGTCCGATCCCACCGCATTTTCGACAGGCCTCCTGCGGGTCTGTGATATGGGTGGCATCTTGTGGCCTCTGTGTGTTGCTTGGCGTCCACACGGTATTGTTTGGCTGTCTCTGTTGCTGTGGGGGTGGTGTCCAATGGCCTCCCCGTGGTGCGTCTGTTGCCTGCTGTCGTCTGGCTTGGTGTGGTGGTGACCATTGGTCATTTCCGCGGTGTCCTGGTTATCTGTCTCCTCGCATCTTCTGCATGTCACCTGCGTTGATGACGCCGACTTGGTCTTTGAGAACTTGTTCTCCTGTGCGAAAACTTCCCGTTCCCTTTCAAGTTCTTCGTACTCATCGGCTAGTATCATTAGCGTGTCCAGGGCCGACACTTTGTATGCTCTTAAGAAAATCCGTAGGCTTGGGGTGCAGTTCTCTTTATTGACCCTTAACGTCTCTTTCATAGAAAAGTTAAGTGGCCTCACCATCATCTGCAGGTCGATCATGTAGTCCTTGAACGACTCGCTGAAGCCTTGCTTCCGTTGCCGGACCTGGTTCGTCAGCCTGGTGAAGAAATCTCTGGGCAGAAAATATGTGTGTAAGCTTTCTATGAACTCTGCCTAGGTTCTCCATTGCTTGTTGTTGGCGATGAACCATTTCAAAGCCCTTCCTTTTAGCAACTCCGGCATCGCTCGAGGGATCGTATCAAGATCCAAGCCGTACGTGTTGGTGGACCATTCTACCTGCTCCAGGAAGTTTTTCCGCCCCGTCGAACCTGAATGACCATTCGCGGACCTGTTTAGCAACCTTTGCATAGTCCGACTGGCTTGGTCTCGGTGTCAGCGCTGCTGTTTTCTTATCTTGGCTTGATTCTTTCCTGTGGGACTCTTTTTGCATGTTGTCAAAGCTCAGGCTTGCCACCAGGTTGTCCCCTTCAGCGTTTGTTAACGTAATGCTTGGGCCGGCTCTGTCGTGGTATGTTGCTTCCAGCTCGGCCCAGATGTCGACAAGTTGTGGGTCGTTCTCTGTTTCTGAATAGTACTCCGACAGTGCCTTCCTCATGTCTTCTAGCCTGCCCTCCAGAGCGACATTAAGCATCTGAACGAAATGGGCGAAGTCCTCCTTCTTGAGGCAGTAAATCCACTTCTTTCCCATTTTTATTGCGCTGTTCTCACTGTTGGGACAATCACGTTGGGCGCCAGATGTAACGAACTGATTTTGTGTCTGCTCGCTACGAGATTCGTGCGGCTAGCTCAGAAGATTGTGTGTTCGTCCCACCAAATTTATATGACGTGACTGCCCCGTAGATCACTGAGAAAACAAAGGGTTGAAATGGTAACAGTGGGATTTATTCTCGTGGTGTTAGTACAGCGGGTGTGTGGCTGGGCTGGCTTCGGTATCTCCTGGCTCTGGTCCCGCCGGCGGAGGAGCGCCCTCCTTCTGGCTCCTCGACGCGTTGACTCGGTTTCCGCTGGCTCCTGGGTTTCGGGACGCTCGTAGTGGCCGCCTCTGCTTGCTTGCCGACGCGCTGCCTCGGGGTCGCTTGTTGCGCCTTAGACTCGCAGAGAGTTCGGGCTTAGGCTCTAGGCCCTTGTGGGCTTAGGGAAGCGTCACCGTTCTCAGACTAGGGTGAACAAGCCTTGCTCTCCAGGCCGACGCCTTTCGAGGCAATACCTGTCCCTTGCTCTGTCCCGGACGGTCCCGCTAGGTTCTTGCTCAGTTCGCGCTGACAGTCAAGGCTGCCGCCAGGAAGCTGTCTAGCAGTTCACTTTGCTTTACGCCTAGCGCAGACGAACGTTGCACCCGGCTTTACCCTAATGCGTGACGTCCGCGACGCTACTGCGCTCCCCAATGAGCTCCGCGCGGCAATGGTAACGTGGCTGCCGGAAATGTCTGCTGGCGTCGCTGTCGATGTCCTCTGCGCTGTGTCCTGACCAGTATCTCGTCGTTCTGGCACTCGGGGAGTTGGGCGGTGGCTGTTCGGGAACTTCGCCGGTAATCGCAGGGCTCTCCAGGCGGCCGCCTCTTGAAACCGCAAATCGATCTACCGCTCGTCCGTCACGCCAGGTCCTGCTTGGTCGGGCAAGGTACGCTGGGTCGCAGACAACTTTCCTCCCCAAGCTGACTTTTCTTCGTCGTAGGACTCTTTTGCTTGTCTCTGACAGACCCGCCGGGCGACTCGCCAGGGTGTGGTCGTGACAAAGTTGGAAAACAAACGCCTTGACTTAGCCGACTTAATCTCAATTCGCAGATTCCTGATGTCCCAATCCCGAACGTCTCGAAGTGGCAATCTCGTTCCTTGTGTGCTTCCCACGGCGCTGCTTCCGACGACTCGCTTGGTTGTGGCTCCCTCGTAGATTATCTGCTTGACTGACTGTTCACTTGGTTAGGTTAGAGCGGCTGCCAAATCATTGACACACTTAGTCCTTAAAAGGTCCATTGTGGTACCGCGTGGATCTGTATCCCCTTTCTTAAAAATCTGCTGCCATTATTGCAGCTGGCTTAGCATAATTCCCATCCGGTTGCTTTAATGAATTTTATTATTCGTTTTAGGCTTATGTTCGCCAGTTCGGATAGACTGTTCATGAAGGGATTCCCTAAGTGGTACAGTCTAGATCTGCACAGGGCCGGGCAGGAACAGAACAGGTTTTCCACCGTTTCCTCTTCCTCCTCGTCCCTGCAGCTTCTGCAGAAATCGTTTCGGGGCGCGCCCAATCTGCTTGCGTGTGTGCCAACCAACCAGTGGCCTGTTAACATTCGTATTACCATTCCGCACTCGGTACGGTTTAGTCTTAATAGTTCCGAAGTTCTCTTCGCGTCGATGATTGGCCATGTCTGGCGAGAGATGCGACAGTGCTTATCATGTGTCCATGCTAGGCTCGCAAGTTTCTTGTATTGATTTCTAATGTTAAGCTTGCAGGTGGCCATCGGCATACCGATGTTCTCCTTGTCCGGAAGGAGAGGAACGGTAGTGCCATGCCTGGCCAGCTCATCTGCAATACAGTTGCCTGTAATGTTCCGGTGACCCGGGACCCAAATCAGGTAAATTTTAAACTGCAGAGCCATCTCGTGCAGAGATTTGCGGCAGTTTGATATGGTGTGGGAGTTTGTATTGGTCGAGATAATCGACCTGATAGCCGCTTGACTATCACTATAGATGTTAATCAGTTTATTCTGACAGTTTGCATCGTTCAGAAGCATCAAAGCTTCAATTATGGCAAATACTTCCGCCTGGAAGACGCTACAGTGATCCGGAAGTCAGAAGGATTTCTTGATATTAAGTTGTTCGGAGTATATACCTCCTCCGACTTGATTATTTAATTTTGAGCCGTCAGTGTAGAAATTGACTGCCTCTGTAGGGCCCGGCTGGCCTTGTTCCCAGTCTTCTCTGGTTGGGAGCAAGGCTTCAAAGGGGGTGTGGATGTATTCAATAGGTTTACATAGATCTGTACTGGGTGGGATCATTGTGTCCTGCTGGAGTATCCTGGCATGACCGTATATTTGGGGCTTCCATTGCCCTAAGTCCCTCATCCGAACCGCAGCTATCTTAGCTCGTTCCATGCCGGCTAAGTCCAGACTTGGAAGGTTCAGAATAGCATTTAGCGCCTCGTTGGGGGTGGTGCGAAGGGCTCCGCTTATGCATAAGGATGCCATTCGTTGTACCTTGTTTAGGTTTGTTGTGGTTGTCCGCTTCATTAGCGCGGGCCACCATATTGACACTCCGTAGAGCAGAATAGGCTTAACTATCGCTGTGTGTATCCAGGTGACGATTTTTGGGGACATGTCCCATTTCGTACCGATGGCCTTTTTGCAGGAGTAGAGGGCAATTGTTGCCTTCCTCGTTCTCTCTTGGCTGTTTAGTCTCCATGTCAGACGCTTATCTAATATTAACCCCAAATACCTGGCGTTGTTACTGAAGGAGAGAGAGCAGTTATTTAATATTGGTGGGTTTAGTTGAGGAATCTTGTATCTGTTTGTAAACAGCACCAGTTCCGTTTTCGAGGGGTTTACCCCTAGACATCTTTCTGTTGTCCAGTCAGAGAGTATTTTAAGTTTGGCGGTCATTAGATCGCATAGTGTCTGAGGAAATTTTCCTGAGAAAATAATGGCTACATCGTCCGCATATGCCACAACCTTGCATCCACCCCCTTCCATGTAGCACAACAGCTTATTTACTGCGATGTTCCATAGCAGGGGGGAGAGTACACCACCCTGAGGGGTTCCCCTGTTCACGAACCTTGTTTGTGTTGAGATTCCTAGCGTGGAGGTTACCATTCTGCTCATCAGCAATTTATGGATTAACTCCACGATTTATATCTCAACACCCCGGTCGGTGAGGGATTCGGTTATGGCTGTAGGGAGAACATTGTTGAAAGCGCCCTCTATGTCCAGAAATGCAGCAAGTGCGTATTCCTTGTGATTGAGTGACTTTTCGATTTGGCTGACTACCGCGTGTAGAGCTGATTCGGTGGACTTGCCTTTTGAATATGCATGCTGCGCTGCTGATAACTGTTTCGAGTCCATGACTGACCTGATGTGCAGTCCAATCAGTCGCTCGAAGCTCTTAGGGAGAAAGGATGTCAGACTTATGGGCCTAAAATCTTTCGTCGTCGTGTGCGAGGCTTTGCCCGCTTTGGGTATAAAGACTACCTTTGTTTCCCTCCATGATGATGGCAACGTTCCTATCCTAAGAATGGTACGGAAAATTGTCTTTAGCCAGTTGATGGCAAGTTGACCTGCGTGTTGGATGTGCGCAGGTGAGAGATGATCGGGTCCTGGTGATTTGAAGGGTTTGAAGCTGTTTATGGCCCAACTTATGTTGCGTTTTCCTGGGAGACGTTCTGCCGGGAGACTACCCGGAAAGTGGGTGTCTAGTAGTAGGCTTAGGGACTCCTCACTAGAGTCTGTCCACGAGCCATCTGGTTTTTGAAGGTACCCCAGGGAGGGGGTTGTTTTGGAGAGGATCTTCCTAAGCCGAGCTGCATCGGCTGTTTCCTCTATGTTTGAGCAGAAGGTCTGCCAAGCTGATCTTTTTTCTTTCCTTATGGCCTTCTTGTAGGAGGCTAGTTCTAACTTGTACTGTTGCCATTTTAGATCCTCATTTCCTGCTTTTGCCCTGTTAAAAAGGGTTCTGCAACTGGATCTGAGTTCTGAAAGTTTCTGTGTCCACCAAGGAGGCTTTCTGGTTCCTCTCGGTTTGCGTTTAGGGTGGGCTGCTTCGAAAGCCGAGCTGCAGGCATTCGTGAACATCCCTACTATGTTATCAAGACTGAGTATATCACTGTTGTCACTTGGGGGTTCTATTGGAAGAATGTTTAGTAGGGCTTCCCTATAAGCGCGCCAGTTGGTACGTCTAAGGTTGACGAATTCAGCTGGAGTAGGAGGGTCTAGCGATAAAGTGGTTTCTATAAATCTATGGTCAGAGAAAGAGTGTTCGTTTGAGACTTCCCAGTTTCTGACTGCTTCTAGCAGATTACCTGACACCATGGTAAGGTCAATGACTGTTTGGCTATTTTTTGTGATAAAGGTGGGGGTATTACCCATGTTGCATAGAAATAGATTTGAGCCAAGGATGAAGTTAAAAAAGACTGATCTTGAAGGTTTGACTCCTCGTGATCGACTGATCCAGCTGTCAGCGCTCTGCGGCCTTATATAGGGCCTCCGGGAACCGTTATTTTCCTTTTCCGTATGGCCCGCTGGATCTCTCCACTCCGGGTCCAAAGTCCGTGCCTCCTGGTTGACCCACTTTGCCGTCCCGCTGATTTCCGTGATGCTTGTGGCACGCCTGTGTGCCGCTCCACTGGCGAGATGTGGCACTTCTTCTCCAGGTCCAAAGTTCACGGGAGAGTCCAAAGTCCGGTGGAGTTCCGTTATCCGCTTTTGCACACGGCACTCTTGCCTTGCCCGCGAAGTCTCCATGCTCTCTCGATCTCCATCCTTGGTCTCCAAACTCTCATGCTCTCCGTCATTGGTCTCCAAACTCTCCTCGCCGCGCCGTTACTACGCGAATTCGCCGCGTATCTGGTAAGCGGCCAGCCATCTGCTGCTGCTTCTATTTGTGGGGAGTTATTCAACTCCTCACATTCCCCCCTTACTTCGGAAAACATTTAAAACTTGTTCCTACTCTCCGGCGTTTCCTTGCATATCCTAGCCTTCGAGTCCTTGGGATTTCGGCGGCGCTCCCTCGTTGCTCCCTCGATGCTCCCTCGACGCTCTTAACTCTACTGAGTTCCTACAGCGCTGGTTATCCTCCTCGTAGCAACTTTAAATCTCCCGCACCGATATTTCCCGTGTTTCCACTGGGACATCGATACTCATGGGCTATCGATCCGCAGCTCGCTGCTTATTGCTGCGTCCTACTCCTTTCCATGGTTCCTCCGCTTGGTCACACCATTCCTGCGTAATCGATGTTTCTGCGAATATCGATACCAACGGTGCGGCGTTGCCACCTGCTCGTTGCGATATTTCCACATTGGCCGATATTTCCATTTTCGTGTGCCCATCGATCGCACTATCGTCCAGTGCCAATCGATCGCCTATCGAGGCGCCCCCTTCCCTGGCTCGTGGTGATTTTGCAACTTTCATATGTAAGTTTTTTTTTTGCATTTCTTTTACTCCTTTTGATCTCATCCCTTTCTCTGTTCTCGTCCTCTCTCGCCCTTCACTTGTCCTCTGTTGGCTGCATCTGACTCCATATTGGCAGCTTTCGAGAGCGGGTGCGGAGAAGACTTCGCATTCACTTTGCAACCGGGACAGCAGGTAAGTATTATGATGTCCGTTTCTGCTTCCTGCATTAAGCCCCCTTTGAATTTCAGGTTGCTGGTGCGGCCCATGCATGGTGTGGTGCGTGTTTCTGTCTTGTGTGACCAGCTGGCTACGGTGTAGATCTGTTTCTGCACCGTCCTCCCCTTTTCCTCGGGTAACAACTAGACGAGCTCGTCCGGCGCATTCCGTATAGAATCTCCGGATGCTGAGGTGTATGTCTGGACTGCGCGACTTGTGTTGCTTGTGGCGTAATCGGTTGACTCTGGCTCGCGTCCGACGCTGAAACCTGTTGCCTTGCGGTTGGATCCCTACACGTTACCCGTATCCTTGTGCCGTTTTGTAAGTGTCCCTTCCGCCTGGCGTAATCGCGGATGACTCTGGCAACTGCCCGACGCTGAATCCTGTTGCCTTGCGGTCGGGATCACCATCCATCCTTATCCACTTCCTTGTGACCTACCCTTATGGTTGACCTTTCTGCTCGCCTAGGCCTGACGCATAATCCTGTGGCCTCGCAGTCTGGATCAACGTGAAATCCTTATCCATGTCCTTGTGCTATCCTGATTGTCCTTTCCGAGTGGCGTATGGATGACTCTCGCTTCGGCCTGACGCCTAATCCTGTCGCCTCGTACCTGTTGTTAGACATCTGACGTTTCTGCTGTCTGCTCGTTTTGTTGTTGCGTGAGCTCGCCAATGTGAACTGTCCTTTCTTTCTTCGACTGTGTGTGGCGAATTTTGCAGATCACTGGAGAGACGAAATCTACATCCTGGTAAGGGCCATCGTACCTCGGAGCTAGTTTTGCAGCGAATCCTTCAGCCGCTTTGGACAGGTGATGTTCCTTGGCCCACACTATGTCGCCCACCGCTGGTGACCATTGCCTCCTTCTCAGATTGTAGCGTCTGGTTTGGTCCTGGGACGCCTTTTCCATATTTCGCCGCACGATCTCGAATACCTCCCTCAGTTTGTTGGCATTTTCCTCAGGGGTCTCCGTAGCTCGTTCAGTGCCTAGGGTTTCCTTATCATATAGGCTGCTGGGTAGACGTGGTTCCCTGCCCTGGGTAAGAAACGCCGGTGTATGGCCGGTGGATTCCGATGTGCTCGTGTTCACTGCAAGCATAATCTCCGGCCACTTCTTGTCCCAGTTTCTGTCGTCCTGCCCTGCGAATTGCGCAATCATGGTCTTGATCGTTCTGTTTGCTCGTTCGGTTGTATTCTTTCGTGGTGTGTATGGTGCGGTTATTTGTTGCCTGATACCCATCTCAGCCAGGAAACCTTTAAAGATGCGGCTTGCAAACTGCACTCCGTTGTCCGTTATAACCACCTTCGGTACCCCGTACCTTGCGATTATCCGTTAACTAAACGCCTTCTTGAGCGACTCTGCTGTCGCACTGCGCAGGGGCACCAGTTCCGTCCATTTCGAAAACCTGTCTATCATGACCAGCAGCATTTGGTTCCCGTGCTTAGATCTTGGTAGGGGTCCAACGAAGTCTGCACATACCGTGGCCCATGGTTCATCCGGCACTTGGGTCAACATCTTCCCAGCCGCCTGCATCTGATTGGGCTTAAACCGCATGCAAATCTCGCATTTTCTCACGTGGGCTCGGGCGTCTCTATGCATGCCTGGCCAGTAGTATCGGGCTGCCAACCGTGCAATTGTCCTCCGGCTTCCTACGTGTCCCGCAGACGGAGCGTCGTGGTTTTCCCTCAACACTGTTTCTCGTAGCGACTTTGGGTCGCACATCTTCCATGACGCGACGTCTTCACTGCCTGCTCGGTGAGGTATGTTTCTGTACAGTGTCTCACCATCCATAACATAGTCCGGGTACTTCTGCGGTTGGGTCCTTATCTTTTCGCCCATGTCCTTGATCCAGCTGCACCCTCCTGAAGTTATTGTCGCCGATGCCTGTTTTAAACCTCGTAGCGTCTCTGGTAGTGGTTGTCTTGATAATGCGTCGGCCACCACGTTTAGCTGACCCTTTCTGTACGCTATCTCAAAGTCGTACTGTTGTAGCTCCAGGGCCCATCTGGCGATCCTTCCTGAAGGGCTTTCGATGCTATTGAACCACTTCAGGGCCATGTGGTCGGTTACTACCGTAAAGTGGTAACCTTCCAGATATGGCCTGAGCTTCCGGATCGCCCAGACGATCGCCAAGCACTCCTTGTCCGTTGTTGAGTAGTTCTTTTCCGCGCCGTTCAGTGTTCGGCTCGAGTAGGAGATTACTCTTTCGCCCTTTTCGGTGTCTTGGGTCAGTATTGCTCCGATGCGGAAGTCGCTGGCGTCTGTTTGCAGAATGAAAGTTCTACTGAAGTCCGGGCATGCTAGCACCGGATCTGCCACGAGTCTTGCCTTTACTTCATCAAACGCCATCTGGTGCTCTGGAGTCCACTCCCACTTACTGCCTTTGCGCAGCAGGTCATTCAGGGGTTTGACGATTCTGGAAAAATCTGGTACGAACCGGCGGTACTACGACGCTACTCCTAGGTATTGCCGGAGCTCTTTGACGTTCGATGGCGATTCCAGTTCGGCGATGGCGGCTACTTTTTCTGGATCTGTTCCTATTCCCTCGCTAGTCACTCGATGTCCCAGGTACAGCAGTTCCTTTTTAAAGAATTGACATTTTTCTGGATTCAGCCTCAGGTTTGCCTCCTTTAGACGCCAGAACACTTCTCTCAGGTTTCTTTTGTGTTCTTCCAGCGTGCGCCCGATCACTATTATGTCATCCTGGTAAGCGAATGCGTGACATCTCGGGGCCAATTACTTTTTTCCAAAACTCGCTGAAACGTTGCCGACGCCGAGTGAAGTCCGAACGGCATTACCCTCCACTGAAACAGACCTTTGCCTGGTACCGTGAACGCCGTATATTGCCTGCTACTCTCTTCCAGTGGGATTTGCCAGTATCCATCCTTCAGGTCCAAACTGCTGATGTACCGCGCTTCCCTTAGTTGGTCCAGGATGTAGTTTATGCGGGGCATTGGGCAGGCATCCTTAGCGGACTTCGCGTTGATCTGCCTGAAGTCGACACACAGTCTCCACTTGCCTGTCTTCTTTTTCACCATCACGATGGGAGAGCTGTATGGGCTCCTTGAATGCTCTATGAACCCCATTTGGAGAAACTCGTCCACCTTTGCGTTGATTTCCCCTTGAATTTTCGGGTTCTTGGGGTAGTATCTCTGCTGGATTGGCTTGTCATCCTTCATTTTGATCTGGTGTTCTGCCATATTCGATGTTCCCGTCATTGTGCTGAAGTCTACCAGCTCTGCTTCAAGAAACGCTGTAGTATCGTCCAACTCGTTTACTTGTTGAACGACTGCTACTGATAGCTTCTCCTCGAGCCATCCATTGTGTCGGTTCCTGGCTGGTATTATTATCTCGTGTCCAGCACACCTTATCTCGGTTCCGACTTGTTTCAGGAAGTTCCATCCCAAAACTAGTGGATCCACTACTCCGGGAAAAATCAACAGGCTCATGGTCACTTGTTTGTTGCCGAATTTGACCTCCACCTCGAGCTGCGCATCAATTCCGCCGCACCTTCCATCTGCCAATCTAACTTGCCGTCTCGTCTTCGTAATCCTTCCTAGAGCAGCAATATTGTCCGCTAATTCTTCGCTAACAAAGCTTGCCGTTGCTCCGGTGTCGATTGTGGCTTTGTAGCTGTTTCCACCAATCATCACAGCTGCGGACAACTGCTGCTCCTCCTCGATAAGCTTGCCCGTTAGTTTGGAGAGGTGGCATTGTGCGATCCCCGCTCGCCTCTCTGCGGCTGAGATCACTGGCCATTTCCCGATCGTTGGTAGCAATCGACGTTCCTGACACCCACCTTGCCCCATATCCAGCAAAATAACAGCCTCTGGTTTCGACATCCTCTAGCCCAGTGTCCGATCCCACCGCATTTTCGACAGGCCTCCTGCGGGTCTGTGATATGGGTGGCATCTTGTGGCCTCTGTGTGTTGCTTGGCGGCCTCCACACGGTATTGTTTGGCTGTCTCTGTTGCTGTGGGGGTGGTGTCCAATTGCCTCCGCGTGGTGCGTCTGTTGCCTGCTGTCGTCTGGCTTGGTGTGGTGGTGACCATTGGTCATTTCCGCGGTGTCCTGGTTATCTGTCTCCTCGCATCTTCTGCACGTCACCTGCGTTGATGACGCCGACTTGGTCTTTGAGAACTTGTTCTCCTGTGCGAAAACTTCCCGTTCCCTTTCAAGTTCTTTGTACTCATCGGCTAGTATCATTAGCGTGTCCAGGGCCGACACTTTGTATGCTCTTAAGAAAATCCGTAGGCTTGGGGTGCAGTTCTCTTTATTGACCCTTAACGTCTCTTTCATAGAAAAGTTAAGTGGCCTCACCATCATCTGCAGGTCGATCATATAGTCCTTGAACGACTCGCTGAAGCCCTGCTTCCGTTGCCGGACCTGGTTCGTCAGCCTGGTGAAGAAATCTCTGGGCAGAAAATATGTGTGTAAGCTTTCTATGAACTCTGCCTAGGTTCTCCATTGCTTGTTGTTGGCGATGAACCATTTCAAAGCCCTTCCTTTTAGCAACTCCGGCATCGCTCGAGGGATCATATCAAGATCCAAGCCGTACGTGTTGGTGGACCATTCTACCTGCTCCAGGAAGTTTTTCCGCCCCGTCGAACCTGAATGACCATTCGCGGACCTGTTTAGCAACCTTTGCAGAGTCCGACTGGCTTGGTCTCGGTGTCAGCGCTGCTGTTTTCTTATCTTGGCTTGATTCTTTCCTGTGGGACTCTTTTTGCATGTTGTCAAAGCTCAGGCTTGCCACCAGGTTGTCCCCTTCAGCGTTTGTTAACGTAATGCTTGGGCCGGCTCTGTCGTGGTATGTTGCTTCCAGCTCGGCCCAGATGTCGCCAAGTTGTGGGTCGTTCTCTGTTTCTGAATAGTACTCCGACAGTGCCTTCCTCATGTCTTCTAGCCTGCCCTCCAGAGCGACATTAAGCATCTGAACGAAATGGGCGAAGTCCTCCTTCTTGAGGCGGTAAATCCACTTCTTTCCCATTTTTATTGCGCTGTTCTCACTGTTGGGACAATCACGTTGGGCGCCAGATGTAACGAACTGATTTTGTGTCTGCTCGCTACGAGATTCGTGCGGCTAGCTCAGAAGATTGTGTGTTCGTCCCACCAAATTTATATGACGTGACTGCCCCGTAGATCACTGAGAAAACAAAGGGTTGAAATGGTAACAGTGGGATTTATTCTCGTGGTGTTAGTACAGCGGGTGTGTGGCTGGGCTGGCTTCGGTATCTCCTGGCTCTGGTCCCGTCGGCGGAGGAGCGCCCTCCTTCTGGCTCCTCGACGCGTTGACTCGGTTTCCGCTGGCTCCTGGGTTTCGGGACGCTCGTAGTGGCCGCCTCTGCTTGCTTGCCGACGCGCTGCCTCGGGGTCGCTTGTTGCGCCTTAGACTCGCAGAGAGTTCGGGCTTAGGCTCTAGGCCCTTGTGGGCTTAGGGAAGCGTCACCGTTCTCAGACTAGGGTGAACAAGCCTTGTTCTCCAGGCCGACGCCTTTCGAGGCAATACCTGTCCCTTGCTCTGTCCCGGACGGTCCCGCTAGGTTCTTGCTCAGTTCGCGCTGACAGTCAAGGCTGCCGCCAGGAAGCTGTCTAGCAGTTCACTTCGCTTAACGCCTAGCGCAGACGAACGTTCCACCCGGCTTTACCCTAATGCGTGACGTCCGCGACGCTCCTGCGCTCCCCAATGAGCTTCGCGCGGCAATGGTAACGTGGCTGCCGGAAATGTCTGCTGGCGTCGCTGTCGATGTCCTCTGCGTTGTCTCCTGACCAGTATCTCGTCGTTCTGGCACTCGGGGAGTTGGGCGGTGGCTGTTCGGGAACTTCGCCGGTAATCGCAGGGCTCTCCAGGCGGCCGCCTCTTGAAACCGCAAATCGATCTACCGCTCGTCCGTCACGCCAGGTCCTGCTTGGTCGGGCAAGGTACGCTGGGTCGCAGACAACTTTCCTCCCCAAGCTGACTTTTCTTCGTCGTAGGACTCTTTTGCTTGTCTCTGACAGACCCGCCGGCCGACTCGCCAGGGTGTGGTCGTGACAAAGTTGGAAAACAAACGCCTTGACTTAGCCGACTTAATCTCAATTCGGAGATTCCTGATGTCCCAATCCCGAACGTCTCGACGTGACAATCTCGTTCCTTGTGTGCTTCCCACGGCGCTGCTTCCGACGACTCGCTTGGTTGTGGCTCCCTCGTAGATTATCTGCTTGACTGACTGTTCACTTGGTTAGGTTAGAGCGGCTGCCAAATCATTGACACACTTAGTCCTTAAAAGGTCCATTGTGGTACCGCGTCGATCTGTATCCCCTTTCTTAAAAATCTGCTGCCATTATTGCAGCTGGCTTAGCATAATTCCCATCCGGTTGCTTTAATGAATTTTATTATTCGTTTTAGGCTTATGTTCGCCAGTTCGGATAGACTGTTCATGAAGGGATTCCCTAAGTGGTACAGTCTAGATCTGCACAGGGCCGGGCAGGAACAGAACAGGTGTTCCACCGTTTCCTCTTCCTCCTCGTCCCTGCAGCTTCTGCAGAAATCGTTTCGGGGCGCGCGCAATCTGCTTGCGTGTGTGCCAACCAACCAGTGGCCTGTTAACATTCGTATTACCATTCCGCACTCGGTACGGTTTAGTCTTAATAGTTCCGAAGTTCTCTTCGCGTCGATGATTGGCCATGTCTGGCGAGAGATGCGACAGTGCTTAACATGTGTCCATGCTAGGCTCGCAAGTTTCTTGTATTGATTTCTAATGTTAAGCTTGCAGGTGGCCATCGGCATACCGATGTTCTCCTTGTCCGGAAGGAGAGGAACGGTAGTGCCATGCCTGGCCAGCTCATCTGCAATACAGTTGCCTGTAATGTTCCGGTGACCCGGGACCCAAATCAGGTAAATTTTAAACTGCAGAGCCATCTCGTGCAGAGATTTGCGGCAGTTTGATATGGTGTGGGAGTTTGTATTGGTCGAGATAATCGACCTGATAGCCGCTTGACTATCACTATAGATGTTAATCAGTTTATTCTGACAGTTTGCATCGTTCAGAAGCATCAAAGCTTCAATTATGGCAAATACTTCCGCCTGGAAGACGCTACAGCGATCCGGAAGTCAGAAGGATTTCCTGATATTAAGTTGTTCGGAGTATATACCTCCTCCGACTTGATTATTTAATTTTGAGCCGTCAGTGTAGAAATTGACTGCCTCTGTAGGGCCCGGCTGGCCTTGTTCCCAGTCTTCTCTGGTTGGGAGCAAGGCTTCAAAGGGGGTGTGGATGTATTCAATAGGTTTACATAGATCTGTACTGGGTGGGATCATTGTGTCCTGCTGGAGTATCCTGGCATGACCGTATATTTGGGGCTTCCACTGCCCTAAGTCCCTCATCCGAACCGCAGCTATCTTAGCTCGTTCCATGCCGGCTAAGTCCAGACTTGGAAGGTTCAGAATAGCATTTAGCGCCTCGTTGGGGGTGGTGCGAAGGGCTCCGCTTATGCATAAGGATGCCATTCGTTGTACCTTGTTTAGGTTTGTTGTGGTTGTCCGCTTCATTAGCGCGGGCCACCATATTGACACTCCGTAGAGCAGAATAGGCTTAACTATCGCTGTGTGTATCCAGTTGACGATTTTTGGGGACATGCCCCATTTCGTACCGATGGCCTTTTTGCAGGAGTAGAGGGCAATTGTTGCCTTCCTCGTTCTCTCTTGGCTGTTTAGTCTCCATGTCAGACGCTTATCTAATATTAACCCCAAATACCTGGCGTTGTTACTGAAGGAGAGAGAGCAGTTATTTAATATTGGTGGGTTTAGTTGAGGAATCTTGTATCTGTTTGTAAACAGCACCAGTTCCGTTTTCGAGGGGTTTACCCCTAGACCTCTTTCTGTTGTCCAGTCAGAGAGTATTTTAAGTTTGGCGGTCATTAGATCGCATAGTGTCTGAGGAAATTTTCCTGAGAAAATAATGGCTACATCGTCCGCATATGCCACAACCTTGCATCCACCCCCTTCCATGTAGCACAACAGCTTATTTACTGCGATGTTCCATAGCAGGGGGGAGAGTACACCACCCTGAGGGGTTCCCCTGTTCACGAACCTTGTTTGTGTTGAGATTCCTAGCGTGGAGGTTACCATTCTGCTCATCAGCAATTTATGGATTAACTCCACGATTTGGATCTCAACACCCAGGTCGGTGAGGGATTCGGTTATGGCTGTAGGGAGAACATTGTTGAAAGCGCCCTCTATGTCCAGAAATGCAGCAAGTGCGTATTCCTTGTGATTGAGTGACTTTTCGATTTGGCTGACTACCGCGTGTAGAGCTGATTCGGTGGACTTGCCTTTTGAATATGCATGCTGCGCTGCTGATAACTGTTTCGAGTCCATGACTGACCTGATGTGCAGTCCAATCAGTCGCTCGAAGCTCTTAGGGAGAAAGGATGTCAGACTTATGGGCCTAAAATCTTTCGTCGTCGTGTGCGAGGCTTTGCCCGCTTTGGGTATAAAGACTACCTTTGTTTCCCTCCATGATGATGGCAACGTTCCTATCCTAAGAATGGTACGGAAAATTGTCTTTAGCCAGTTGATGGCAAGTTGACCTGCGTGTTGGATGTGCGCAGGTGAGAGATGATCGGGTCCTGGTGATTTGAAGGGTTTGAAGCTGTTTATGGCCCAACTTATGTTGCGTTCGGAAAGAAGCGTTTCCAAGTCAATGCTTAGAGCTGCATGATTTCCTGGGAGACGTTCTGCCGGGAGACTACCCGGAAAGTGGGTGTCTAGTAGTAGGCTTAGGGACTCCTCACTAGAGTCTGTCCACGAGCCATCTGGTTTTTGAAGGTACCCCAGGGAGGGGGTTGTTTTGGAGAGGATCTTCCTAAGCCGAGCTGCATCGGCTGTTTCCTCTATGTTTGAGCAGAAGGTCTGCCAAGCTGATCTTTTTTCTTTCCTTATGGCCTTCTTGTAGGAGGCTAGTTCTAACTTGTACTGTTGCCATTTTAGATCCTCATTTCCTGCTTTTGCCCTGTTAAAAAGGGTTCTGCAACTGGATCTGAGTTCTGAAAGTTTCTGTGTCCACCAAGGAGGCTTTCTGGTTCCTCTCGGTTTGCGTTTAGGGTGGGCTGCTTCGAAAGCCGAGCTGCAGGCATTCGTGAACATCCCTACTATGTTATCAAGACTGAGTATATCACTGTTGTCACTTGGGGGTTCTATTGGAAGAATGTTTAGTAGGGCTTCCCTATAAGCGCGCCAGTTGGTACGTCTAAGGTTGACGAATTCAGCTGGAGTAGGAGGGTCTAGCGATAAAGTGGTTTCTATAAATCTATGGTCAGAGAAAGAGTGTTCGTTTGAGACTTCCCAGTTTCTGACTGCTTCTAGCAGATTACCTGACACCATGGTAAGGTCAATGACTGTTTGGCTATTTTTTGTGATAAAGGTGGGGGTATTACCCCTGTTGCATAGAAATAGATTTGAGCCAAGGATGAAGTTAAAAAAGACTGATCTTGAAGGTTTGACTCCTCGTGATCGACTGATCCAGCTGTCAGCGCTCTGCGGCCTTATATAGGGCCTCCGGGAACCGTTATTTTCCTTTTCCGTATGGCCCGCTGGATCTCTCCACTCCGGGTCCAAAGTCCGTGCCTCCTGGTTGACCCACTTGTCCTCCACGAACAGCTTCCAATCGATGCTCCGCCCACTTTGCCGTCCCGCTGATTTCCGTGATGCTTGTGGCACGCCTGTGTGCCGCTCCACTGGCGAGATGTGGCACTTCATCTCCCGGTCCAAAGTTCACGGGAGAGTCCAAAGTCCGGTGGAGTTCCGTTATCCGCTTTTGCACACGGCACTCTTGCCTTGCCCGCGAAGTCTCCATGCTCTCTCGATCTCCATCCTTGGTCTCCAAACTCTCATGCTCTCCGTCATTGGTCTCCAAACTCTCCTCGCCGCGCCGTTACTACGCGAATTCGCCGCGTATCTGGTAAGCGGCCAGTTATTCAGGAGTTATTCAACTCCTCACATTCCCCCCTTACTTCGGAAAACATTTAAAACTTGTTCCTACTCTCCGGCGTTTCCTTGCATATCCTAGCCTTCGAGTCCTTGGGATTTCGGCGGCGCTCCCTCGTTGCTCCCTCGATGCTCCCTCGACGCTCTTAACTCTACTGAGTTCCTACAGCGCTGGTTTTCCTCCTCGTAGCAACTTTAAATCTCCCGCACCGATATTTCCCGTGTTTCCACTGGAACATCAATACTCATGGGCTATCGATCCGCAGCTCGCTGCTTATTGCTGCGTCCTACTCCTTTCCATGGTTCCTCCGCCTGGTCACACCATCCCTGCGTAATCGATGTTTCTGCGAATATCGATACCGACGGTGCGGCGTTGCCACCTGCTCGTTGCGATATTTCCACATTGGCCGATATTTCCATTTTCGTGTGCCCATCGATCGCACTATCGTCTAGTGCCAATCGATCGCCTATCGAGGCGCCCCCTTCCCTGGCTCGTGGTGATTTTGCAACTATTATATGTAAGTTTTTTTTTTGCATTTCTTTTAATCCTTTTGATCTCATCCCTTTCTCTCTTCTCGTCCTCTTTCGCCCTTCACTTGTCCTCTGTTGGCTGCATCTGACTCCATATTGGCAGCTTTCGAGAGCGGGTGCGGAGAAGACTTCGCATTCACTTTGCAACCGGGACAGCAGGTAAGTATTATGATGTCCGTTTCTGCTTCCTGCATTAAGCCCCCTTTTAATTTCAGGTTGCTGGTGCGGCCCATGCATGCCCCATTCTTTTTTTTTTTAGTTAACTCTTGGTGTGGTGCGTGTTTCTGTCTTGTGTGACCAGCTGGCTACGGTGTAGATCTGATTCTGCACCGTCCTCCCCTTTTCCTCGGGTAACAACTAGACGAGATCGTCCGGCGCATTCCGTATAGAATCTCCGGATGCTGAGGTGTATGTCTGGACTGCGCGACTTGTGTTGCTTGTGGCGTAATCGGTTGACTCTGGCTCGCGTCCGACGCTGAAACCTGTTGCCTTGCGGTTGGATCCCTACACGTTACCCGTATCCTTGTGCCGTTTTGTAAGTGTCCCTTCCGCCTGGCGTAATCGCGGATGACTCTGGCAACTGCCCGACGCTGAATCCTGTTGCCTTGCGGTCGGGATCACCATCCATCCTTATCCACTTCCTTGTGACCTACCCTTATGGTTGACCTTTCTGCTCGCCTAGGCCTGACGCATAATCCTGTGGCCTCGCAGTCTGGATCAACGTGAAATCCTTATCCATGTCCTTGTGCTATCCTGATTGTCCTTTCCGAGTGGCGTATGGATGACTCTCGCTTCGGCCTGACGCCTAATTCTGTCGCCTCGTACCTGTTGTTAGACATCTGACGTTTCTGCTGTCTTCTCGTTTTGTTGTTGCGTGAGCTCGCCAATGTGAACTGTCCTTTCCTTCTTCGACTGTGTGTGGCGAATTTTGCAGATCACTGGAGAGACGAAATCTACATCCTGGTAAGGGCCATCGTACCTCGGAGCTAGTTTTGCAGCGAATCCTTCAGCCGCTTTGGGCAGGTGATGTTCCTTGGCCCACACTATGTCGCCCACCGCTGGTGACCATTGCCTCCTTCTCAGATTGTAGTGTCTGGTTTGGTCCTGGGACGCCTTTTCCATATTTCGCCGCACGATCTCGAATACCTCCCTCAGTTTGTTGGCATTTTCCTCAGGGGTCTCCGTAGCTCGTTCAGTGCCTAGGGTTTCCTTATCATATAGGCTGCTGGGTAGACGTGGTTCCCTGCCCTGGGTTAGAAACGCCGGTGTATGGCCGGTGGATTCCGATGTGCTCGTGCTCACTGCAAGCATAATCTCCGGCCACTTCTTGTCCCAGTTTCTGTCGTCCTGCCCTGCGAATTGCGCAATCATGGTCTTGATCGTTCTGTTTGCTCGTTCGGTTGTATTCTTTCGTGGTGTGTATGGTGCGGTTATTTGTTGCCTGATACCCATCTCAGCCAGGAAACCTTTAAAGATGCGGCTTGCAAACTGCACTCCGTTGTCCGTTATAACCACCTTCGGGACCCCGTACCTTGCGATTATCCGTTCCCTAAACGCCGTCTTGAGCGACTCTGCTGTCGCACTGCGCAGGGGCACCAGTTCCGTCCATTTCGAAAACCTGTCTATCATGACCAGCAGCATTTGGTTCCCGTGCTTAGATCTTGGTAGGGGTCCTACGAAGTCTGCACATACCGTGGCCCATGGTTCATCCGGCACTTGGGTCAACATCTTCCCAGCCGCCTGCATCTGATTGGGCTTAAACCGCATTTTCTCACGTGGGCTCGGGCGTCTCTATGCATGCCTGGCCAGTAGTATCGGGCTGCCAACCGTGCAATTGTCCTCCGGCTTCCTACGTGACCCGCAGACGGAGCGTAGTGGTTTTCCCTCAACACTGTTTCTCGTAGCGACTTTGGGACGCACATCTTCCATGACGCGACGTCTTCACTGCCTGCTCGGTGAGGTATGTTTCTGTACAGTGTCTCACCATCCATAACATAGTCCGGGTACTTCTGCGGTTGGGTCCTTATCTTTTCGCCCATGTCCTTGATCCAGCTGCACCCTCCTGAAGTTATTGTCGCCGATGCCTGTTTTAAACCTCGTAGCGTCTCTGGTAGTGGTTGTCTTGATAATGCGTCGGCCACCACGTTTAGCTGACCCTTTCTGTACGCTATCTCAAAGTCGTACTGTTGTAGCTCCAGGGCCCATCTGGCGATCCTTCCTGAAGGGCTTTCGATGCTATTGAACCACTTCAGGGCCATGTGGTCGGTTACTACCGTAAAGTGGTAACCTTCCAGATATGGCCTGAGCTTCCGGATCGCCCAGACGATCGCCAAGCACTCCTTGTCCGTTGTTGAGTAGTTCTTTTCCGCGCCGTTCAGTGTTCGGCTCGAGTAGGAGATTACTCTTTCGCCCTTTTCGGTGTCTTGGGTCAGTATTGCTCCGATGCGGAAGTCGCTGGCGTCTGTTTGCAGAATGAAAGTTCTACTGAAGTCCGGGCATGCTAGCACCGGATCTGCCACGAGTCTTGCCTTTACTTCATCAAACGCCATCTGGTGCTCTGGAGTCCACTCCCACTTACTGCCTTTGCGCAGCAGGTCATTCAGGGGTTTGACGATTCTGGAAAAATCTGGTACGAACCGGCGGTACTACGACGCTACTCCTAGGTATTGCCGGAGCTCTTTGACGTTCGATGGCGATTCCAGTTCGGCGATGGCGGCTACTTTTTCTGGATCTGTTCCTATTCCCTCGCTAGTCACTCGATGTCCCAGGTACAGCAGTTCCTTTTTAAAGAATTGACATTTTTCTGGATTCAGCCTCAGGTTTGCCTCCTTTAGACGCCAGAACACTTCTCTCAGGTTTCTTTTGTGTTCTTCCAGCGTGCGCCCGATCACTATTATGTCATCCTGGTAAGCGAATGCGTGACATCTCGGGGCCAATTACTTTTTTCCAAAACTCGCTGAAACGTTGCCGACGCCGAGTGAAGTCCGAACGGCATTACCCTCCACTGAAACAGACCTTTGCCTGGTACCGTGAACGCCGTATATTGCCTGCTACTCTCTTCCAGTGGGATTTGCCAGTATCCATCCTTCAGGTCCAAACTGCTGATGTACCGCGCTTCCCTTAGTTGGTCCAGGATGTAGTTTATGCGGGGCATTGGGCAGGCATCCTTAGCTGACTTCGCGTTGATCTGCCTGAAGTCGACACACAGTCTCCACTTGCCTGTCTTCTTTTTCACCATCACGATGGGAGAGCTGTATGGGCTCTTTGAATGCTCTATGAACCCCATTTGGAGAAACTCGTCCACCTTTGCGTTGATTTCCCCTTGAATTTTCGGGTTCTTGGGGTAGTATCTCTGCTTGATTGGCTTGTCATCCTTCATTTTGATCTGGTGTTCTGCCATATTCGATGTTCCCGTCATTGTGCTGAAGTCTACCAGCTCTGCTTCAAGAAACGCTGTAGTATCGTCCAACTCGTTTACTTGTTGAACGACTGCTACTGATAGCTTCTCCTCGAGCCATCCATTGTGTCGGTTCCTGGCTGGTATTATTATCTCGTGTCCAGCACACCTTATCTCGGTTCCGACTTGTTTCAGGAAGTTCCATCCCAAAACTAGTGGATCCACTACTCCGGGAAAAATCAACAGGCTCATGGTCACTTGTTTGTTGCCGAATTTGACCTCCACCTCGAGCTGCGCATCAATTCCGCCGCACCTTCCATCTGCCAATCTAACTTGCCGTCTCGTCTTCGTAATCCTTCCTAGAGCAGCAATAATGTCCGCTAATTCTTCGCTAACAAAGCTTGCCGTTGCTCCGGTGTCGATTGTGGCTTTGTAGCTGTTCCCACCAATCATCACAGCTGCGGACAACTGCTGCTCCTCCTCGATTAGCTTGCCCGTTAGTTTGGAGAGGTGGCATTGTGCGATCCCCGCTCGCCTCTCTGCGGCTGAGATCACTGGCCATTTCCCGATCGTTGGTAGCAATCGACGCTCCTGGCACCCACCTTGCCCCATATCCAGCCAAATAACAGCCTCTGGTTTCGACATCCTCTAGCCCAGTGTCCGATCCCAAAGCATTTTCGACAGGCCTCCTGCGGGTCTGTGATATGGGTGGCATCTTGTGGCCTCTGTGTGTTGCTTGGCGGCCTCCACACGGTATTGTTTGGCTGTCTCTGTTGCTGTGGGGGTGGTGTCCAATTGCCTCCGCGTGGTGCGTCTGTTGCCTGCTGTCGTCTAGCTTGGTGTGGTGGTGACCATTGGTTATTTCGTCGTGTGTCCGGGTTATCTGTCTCCTCGCATCTTCTGCATGTCACCTGCGTTGGTGACGCCGACTTGGTCTTTGAGAACTTGTTCTCCTGTGCGAAAACTTCCCGTTCCTTTTCAAGTTCTTCATACTCATAGGCTAGGATCATTAGCGTATCCAGGTCCGACACTTTGTATGCTCTCAAGAAAATCCGTAGGCTTGGTGTGCAGTTCTCTTTAATGACCCTTAACGTTTCTTTCGTAGAGTAGTTAAGTGGCCTCACCATCGTCTGCATGTCGATCATGTAGTCCTTGAACGACTCGCTGAAGCCTTGGTTCCGTTGCCGGACCTGGTCCGCTAGCCTGGTGAAGAAATCTCTTGGCAGAAAATATGTGTGTAAGCTTTCTATGAACTCTGCCTAGGTTTCAAAGCCCTTCCTTTTAGCAACTCCGGCATCGCTCGAGGGATCATATCAAGATCCAAGCCGTACGTGTTGGTGGACCATTCTACCTGCTCCAGGAACTCAAATGGTTTTTCCGCCCCGTCGAACCTGAACGACCATTCGCGGACCAGTTTAGCGACCTTTGCATAGTCCGACTGGCTTGGTCTCGGGGTCAGCGCTGTTGTTTTCTTATCCTGGCTTGACTCTCTCCTGTGTGAATAGTACTCCGACAGTGCCCTCCTCATGTCTTCTAGCCTGCCCTCCAGGGCGACATTAAGCCTCTGTGCGACATGGGCGAAGTCCTCCTTCTTGAGGCGGTGAATCCACTTCTTTCCCATTTTTATTGCGCTGTTCTCACTGTTGGGACAATCACGTTGGGCGCCAGATGTAACGAACTGATTTTTGTGTGTCTGCTCGCTACGAGATTCGTGCGGCTAGATCAGAAGATTGTGTGTTCGTCCCACCAAATTTATATGACGTGATTGCCCGTAGATCAGTGAGAAAACAAAGGGTTCAGATGGTAACAGTGGGGTTTATTCTCGTGGTATTAGTACAGCGGGTGTGTGGTTGGGCTGGCTTCGGTATCTCCCGGCTCTGGTTCCGCCGGCATCTGGCGCTCCTCTTTCTGGCTCCTCGACGCGTTGACTCGGCTTCCACTGGATCCTGGGCCTCGAGACGCTCGTAGTGGCCGCCCCCGCTTGCTTGCCGACGCGCTGCCTCGGGGTCGCTTGTTGCGCCTTAGACTCGCAGAGAGTTCGGGCTTAGGCTCTAGGCCCTTGTGGGCTTAGGGAAGCGTCACCGTTCTCAGACTAGGGTGAACAAGCCTTGCTCTCCAGGCCGACGCCTTTCGAGGCAATACCTGTCCCTTGCTCTGTCCCGGACGGTCCCTCTAGGTTCTTGCTCAGTTCGCGCTGACAGTCAAGGCTGCCGCCAGGAAGCTGTCTAGCAGTTCACTTCGCTTTACGCCTAGCGCAGACGAACGTTCCACCCGGCTTCATCCTAATGCGTGACGTCCGCGACGCTCCTGCGCTCCCCAATGAGCTCCGCGCGGCGATGGTAACGTGTCTGCTGGTGTCGCTGTCGATGTCCTCTGCGCTGTCTTCTGACCAGTATCTCGTCGTTCTGGCACTCGGGGAGTTGGGCGATTGCTGTTTGGGAACTTCGCCGGTAATCGCAGGGCTCTCCAGGCGGCCGCCGAAGCTGTCGGCACGGAGTCGTACCGAAAGGGAATAGAATTCACCTACAGACTATGCGCTCTCGGATTGAAACCGCGTCCGGTCATACCCATAGCTCGCAAATAACTGTTGACCGTTTCTTCTTCTTCTTCTTGCGCTCTCGTTGCGAGCAGAACCGAAAAAGTTCACATTCTCTCGCTCTCGCTCTCGCTCTGAGCAAGAGACTCTTGCTGTCTTTATTTATGTTTCTTTGTATGTCGCTCTTTCAATGAGCAGTGCGTAAGGAGCGGAACGAGAAACGCTCGCACAATGAGAGTCAGCAAAAGACCGATTGACCGAAAAACTCAACGAAAACGGTCTTCACATTTACTTTCGTTGTTATGAAAAATAAATAATATAATTTGTTTAATAGAACAATTTAAAATTTTTTTTCAATTCACGATCGCAATTAACGATTTGCTTGCCTATGCGTGTGAATGTATACCAATACATACGCAAAAGACCTTTTGCTTCACTGAACACCACAAAACGGTCTTGGAACAACCAGAACAAAACAGAATAGAAAAAAACGGTTTCGCTCTGAGCACGAGCGAGCACATTCAAGAACCCATAAATCGGTTGCTCTCTGAGTCTTTTCGTAAAGAGTCCGAAAAATACACTTATTTGCAGACAGCGAGAAACGGTCAACAGTTACTTGCAAGCTCTGGTCATACCTAATAATAAGAAGTAAACGTGTCTTGATGTATTAGTGAGTTTATGAATTAAGGTCAATCACCAATAAAATAAAATTTTAAAATAAAAATTATACTTTTTTATAACGAATAAAACTAATTCGCACGCATATCTTGCTTTAAGTATTCTTGCGTTCATTAGAACTTTACATGGGTGTTGGAGACTAGGCAGAGGGAAAGCCGTAAAACTACTTGTTTAAACAATTTTATTTGTTTAGACATAGTAAAGAAATTTTTTTAATTTGAAACCAGTTTTGCCCTTTGAAAGAAATGTATTAAAGCTGTTTAAGATTGGCAAATGAAATATTTTTTACATGACTATCAGTGTATATTATAAATAATTTATATTTAAACGAATCTCATTTTCCCCATCAGCTGTAAATGTATACACACACAAATGCGTACAAGCTATCCAACCCGTAAAGCGGTTCCACTTATGGAATTAATAAACAAATTTTTTAATTCAATCTCAGCTATATTGCCCTTGCCTTCAGCGACATTGCTTTTACCTTTGTTTAAGATTCTGCCTTTGCCTTTTCCAATAACTTCGAGGGCCGCACTTGGCTGTCCTGCTAAGATAACAATTTCAATTCAATCAAATTACGAGGGACAAACCGGAATAGGAAAAAATGGGGGGACTTGGTTAAGGAGGCTTAAACGAATCTGTTTTATCCTGTCAGCTAAAAATGCATGTATACACACAAAGACGCACGCATTTCTTGTTTTCAGTTTTCTTATTTTTTTATTAGTTTTCCACCTGGATTAGATTTATGCTCATTTATTTTATTTATCATTTATCCTCATTTAAATATAGATATAGATGTAAATAATCCTGGAAATATTAAAAAAAACTTGTATACATGTATAAGGTCTATTAAATGACTTATATGCTAACTTAAATATACTTAATACTTATATGTATTATACGTGAGGATCAGACTTCGAAATTGGATTACCAGAAAATCCAAGAGGACATAGCCTGGGCGAAGGCAGTTATCCCAGATTTCGACATCGCTATGACTACCAGCAACAAGCGAGAGAGGTCGATGGAGTCAGCTCAACCAGCGAGCAAGAAGGCCAAAGTAACCAACCGCGGCACATGGTCGAGATCCTTTGCGGAGGTGGTAAAGGATCGGAAGATCATTGGAGTCATCGACCAGAGCGATGAAGGCGGAAGGATCCCAAGAAACCATTGGGGTCTGGTTAGACGGGCCCTTGCGACAGTGGCCTTGAAAGTGCTGGACGAGAACCCAGGACCGCCACCCGATTGCACAGATGCAGGGTGGTACCAGGGCAACGTAAAGTTGATCGCCTGCGAAGACGAGAGATCGGCAGCACTCTATAAGGCTGCAATTGACAAAGTCGGCGAGGTCTACCCCGGGGCCAAGCTGGCAGTTTGTGAGGCTGCGGACATCCCGTCTCGACCGAGAGCGAGGGTGTGGCTGCCGTCGGAACCATCGGAACCAGAGGCTATACTCAGCCTGCTGACCAGGTTCAACCCAAAACTGCCAACAGACGGTTGGAAGGTGGTCAAGGTGGAGAAAACCGAGCGAGTCACCATGAGCGTGGTTATCCTCCTAAACCAGGCCTGCTTGGAACCCCTCGCAGCCCAGCAGCACAGAGTAAACTACGGGTTCGACAAGGTGCAGCTTCGTATTTACGACACCGATAAAACAGCGGCAGACAACCTGGCTGCCTGTGCGTCGTACGAACCCCCGAGCGACGACGAACCAGATCACGAGGAGGCCACCCTCACCGGCTACGTGTCAACCGACTCGGAGCTGACGGAGAGCCTGAAACAGCTGTGCACCCAGGACACAACCCGACCAGGGCGCTCTGTCCTCCAGGACATAGCGGAGGAAGCGGAGGGTACCCAGCCCGACCCCAGTCCCAAAGATGGTGCAGTTTCTGCAAATTAATCTGCACCACAGCAAGGCAGCATCCGCTGCCCTCCTCACCCGCCTGGCAACAGGCAACATAGACGTAGTCCTCATTCAAGAGCCATGGATTGTTGGTAACAACATCTGTGGCCTATCAACCCCCCTATACAAGCTATTGTACACCAAGGACAAGGGTAAAACCAGAACCTGCATTCTTACAAAAACACACTTTAACACATTTCTTATTCCACAGTTTAGCGAAGGCGACCTTACCACGGTCAGACTGGAGCTAAACGAACACACCCATCACACCATAGCATCATTCTATCTGGCTCACGACCACGAAGGGCCACTACCAAACACCACTACACAAGAACTCATACGCACTCACTCATCTAAGGAACTCATCCTGGGTGGGGACGCTAACTCACACCACACACAATGGGGAAGTACAAACACCAACGAAAGGGGTGAGTTACTCTACGACTATCTCCTTCAATCAAATCTATTCATCTGCAACAAAGGTAATGACCCAACTTTCATCACTAGAAATAGGAGGGAAGTACTAGACATTACTCTAATATCTGATCCCTTACTTAACCAGCTAGACGCGTGGAAGGTGGGGATCGAACACTCATTCTCGGACCACCGATACATAGAATTTACAATAAGTCTTGAACATCCTCCCGCCGAGAACATAACTAATCTAAGATTAACCAACTGGGGATACTATAAAAATCTCCTCAACAGGAACCTACCCGCTCCTCCGACACACATACGCAACCGTCAAGAATTAGATAGCCTAGTTAACACTTTTACTGATATCTGCGGTGAGGCCTTAAAAAGGGCTTGCCCAAGTAGAACAGTCAAAACAAAGCACAAACCCCCATGGTGGAACCCAACCCTAGCGAACCTTAAAAGAGAGTGTAGAACTTACTTCAATAAAGCTAAATACAACAATAGCGAATCCTCCTGGAATCTATATCATTCAAAACTAAGCCTATACAAAAAGGAAATAAGAATATCAAAACGAAGAGCCTGGGCTAACTTCTGCAGTAGCATAGAATCTACTGCGGAGACATCCAGACTCAGAAGAATTCTAGCTAAAGCTCCAGCTACCATTGGCTATCTTAAAACCAATGCTGATGGCTGGACGGAAAACAGTCAGGAAACCCTTGAACTACTGTTAGACACACACTTCCCTAACAATACCCAGGTAGTGGAGGACCTCCACATAGAGGTGAATCTAGACGACCAGAGTATTGCCAACATTTCAAACCCTGACCGCATTCAGTGGGCAGTTAACTCTTTTAAGCCCTTCAAATCACCTGGCCCAGATGGGTTCTTCCCGGCCCAGCTACAACGGACATTAGATATGTCCCTTCCCTGGCTGACAGCCATCTTCCACGGCTGCCTTGCTCTAAACCATATTCCAACAAGGTGGCTGGACGTCAAGGTAATCTTTATACCGAAAGCCGGCAAGCCCTCCCACACTAACCCAAAGGACTTCCGCCCGATCAGTCTCTCTTCCTTCTTGTTGAAGACCCTGGAAAGGCTAATTGACACCCATATCAGACTAACCATCGACCATAGCCTACTCTCTGACGCACAGCATGCGTACCGTAAGGGTAGATCAACCGATACCGCCCTCCACTCTCTAGTGTACAGTATAGAACGAGGCTTCCACAATAAGGAATACTCTCTTGCAGCGTTTCTAGACATAGAAGGCGCCTTCAACAACGTCACCCCAACGGCGATCACTGGTGCTCTGACTGAACTGGGCATTGAGCGGCCCATAGTGGGACTCATACACACCATGCTAACCAGCAGGGTAGTGCACTCCACTATGGGATCGGCCCTCTCGACCAGGAATGTCAGTAGAGGAACCCCACAAGGGGGCGTACTCTCACCTCTTCTATGGGTTTTGGTGGTCAACAAACTGCTATCACTTCTAGAAGAGGCGGGCACAAAAGTGGTAGCCTACGCGGATGACGTGGTTATCCTACTGCAGGGCAAGTTCCCGCAAACCCTTTGTAATCTAATGGAGACAGCCCTATCCACCCTTTCCAGGTGGACGGCTGGCTGTGGACTGGGAGTTAACCCGGAAAAGACCGAACTAGTTCTCTTTACAAGGAAGTACAAGGTACCAATTCTAGTTCCCCCAAAACTACACCAAACGCGCCTAACCCTTAGCAACCAAGCAAAGTACCTAGGTGTCATTCTTGACAAAAAGCTCCTCTGGACTGATAACATCCTAGATCGCACACGCAAAGCGGCCATAGCCCTCTTCGCTTGTAAAAAAGCCATAGGGAGGAAGTGGGGTTTCTCCCCCATGATAGTTCACTGGCTATATACTGCAATAGTCAGGCCCATTCTCCTCTACGGAAACATCGTTTGGTGGCCTTCTCTAGATAAGAACTGCAACCTCCGGATCCTTCACAAGATCCAAAGGAGCGCAGAGCTCTGCATCAGTGGGGCGCTGCGCACTACCGCCACCGAGGCACTAAACACAATTCTCGATCTCCAACCCCTGGACCTACTTGCCAAAAGCTGGGCATCTGCAACAGCGCTGAGACTCCGTGAAGCAGCGGCTTGGACAACGGGCTCCACGGGTCACTCCATTATCCTATCAAAACATTCACCCCTACCACGTTATACAGACTACGTCCCACCCATAGTCAACTTCGAAAGAAGATACAAAATTCATATACCCACCCGTTCAGACTGGGACAACCTCCCACATCAATTCGTAAACGCCGTCAACATATACACTGACGGCTCCAAGTTTAACTCCCAAACAGGTGGGGGAGTCTTCTCCCCCGAACTAGACATAAAAGTCTCATTCCGCCTACCAGACCACTGTAGTGTTTTCCAAGCGGAAGTGATGGCAATTCAGGAAGCCACTACCCACCTGAACACGTCTGTACATAAAGACAGTGATATCTTCATATTCTCGGATAGTCAAGCTGCCCTCAGGGCCCTCGACTCCTACACAACGAGCTCAAAAACAATCTCTGAATGCCGCAAATCTCTTAACGAGATGGCCACTCATCTGAGAATCAGCCTCATCTGGGTGCCTGGGCACCGCAACATTGAGGGCAACTGCATAGCAGACGAGCTGGCAAGACAGGGGACAACCGCCGATATCCTTCGTGATAAGGACACGGTAGGGATGCCCATGGCTACCTGCAAGCTCCTTCTCAGGCAGAGATTGTATACTCTTTCCAACAACCGTTGGAACTCAATCTCAATATGCCACAATTCTAGACTCACATGGCCAAACTATAACACGAAAAGAACAAAAACTCTCCTACAATGTAGTAGGGAGGACATCTCCACTCTCCTAAATGCCCTCACGGGCCACTGTCTCATAGGGACTCATGCGACAAGGCTGGGTCTAAGTAACCACGACTTCTGCCGCAGCTGCAAAGAGATAGACGAAGAGGAGAGCATCGAACACCTCCTATGCTTCTGCCCAGCGCATAACCTAAAGCGCTTTCAAACCCTAGGTAGCTACACACTTCCGAACCTTGCGGCCATCCAGGACGTAAGCATTCAAAAACTACTATGTTTCTTAAGAAGAACAGAATACTTCGCGAAGGCAGCAAACCCATGAGCTAGGGAAACGGATCTTTCAGAGATCATGTGGTATCACAAGGGGCCCATTGTGGCCTAAGTGAGGGGACTAATATTTAGTCTCCAACCACTCCTACCTAACCTACCTAACCTATATGTATTATCCAGATGTCTACACTCTCCCTCTCCATCTCTCCCCAAAGTCGCAGCTCCGCTCTGGAGCGCTTAAGTTAAGTTAAGCTTAACTAGTTCTTATTTCAAAGTGTACACCTATGCACGTCGCGCAAAAAACCCCAAAGTACCCCCGTGTTTTTTGCGATTCTTGGGACTTTAGCTATTTTCAGCGATCAGGCCACCCCACCCCAACAACCACAAATGGAGCTATGCACCGCATTCATACATTTAAGAAATAGGTGACTAATATGCTTTTAAACTTTCGACTTATATAACTCTATTTCCTCTCTTAATTTATTTGCAGGCGAAGCTTTTTTTTAT
The DNA here is from genome assembly GCF_043229965.1 of Drosophila suzukii. Taxonomy (NCBI): domain Eukaryota; kingdom Metazoa; phylum Arthropoda; class Insecta; order Diptera; family Drosophilidae; genus Drosophila; species Drosophila suzukii. The sequence continues at coordinate 55,983,230 of NC_092082.1, forward strand.
ACATTTTTCAAATTGAAAACTTAACCAGTATATATAAAATGCATTATCAAAAGATTGTTTTCGTATATTTGAATATTTTATTATAATGTCAATTATATATGTTAATATAAGAATGTGTTTTTTGATAAAATTGGATAAGTAGCAGCGTCCGAATCGCTTTTGAGAAAAGACAATCTCAATAATTTATGGATATGGGCAAATAATTAATTTTAAACAGCATCAGCGGGACTTTGGAATTCAGACAATGCGTGTATAGGGTTTTGAACCTTTTTTTGAGACCCCTTGCGAACTTTTGCTCTAACTTCCTCCGGTTTTTCAGGTCTAACCAAAGGTTTTTTTTCTGGAGCTTTCATTTTCCATACTACAATTGGAGACTACAAAATAAATTCAAATTATTAAATCTCCATGACCTATTTTAATGACGAAACTTACAGACACAGTTCCTTGCCTAGTATATTTCGTCGAGGCCACATATGAGTATTTTACTGTTAATACAACCGCATTCATTAAATTTTTGGCGGCTTGAATCAACGATGTTGCGCTATCCAGCTAAAATAATTATGAATATCAATGATATTATTATTACTTTTATATTATATTCAAATGATTCTTACCCCAGATACTATAAGTTCTCCACTTATATTTTGAACGTCAGCCTTTACTTTTGACGTTATTTGGATTTGATGACAATATAGGGCAATACGTTGTAAATAGGCAAGCAAGTCCTTTTTTGTGCTGCTTTCTGGACATTGTTCTGCAATTTCTCTGGTAAGTTTATCCAGCTTTGTACCAGCTTCTGATATTTTCTTAGCTGCATTGATAACATCCATAGTAGTTTTTAACGGTCCCCGTCCTCTGCAATTTAGAATCAAAAATTATTTACGTATCGCATGTCTATAAAATGTTAAGTATAAATAATTTCTAAAATCATATCATTTCAGTTCATGATTTGTTGGTATAAGGCAGAGGTGCTCAAAACTGTCTCAGTATTTGGTATACATACGTCCTAAGGTCTATTTTTCTGTGGTCAACAATAAATAACACCGCTTATTGGTTTGCTTTAGTTACTATTAGAATGTTTTACAGAGACAAAGAATTTCCTAGTGTTAACATCATCATTATTGAAGGAAGGAAGCGTTTTCGACCCCATAAAATATATTTATTCTTGATGACGATTACTAACCGAGTCGATCTAGCCATGTCCGTCTGTCCGTCGGAAACAATAAGAGCTAGAAAGTTGAGATTTGGTATGTAGATTCCTGCGCGTCTCTGTTAGTTCGGACTATCCGGACCCTTTTATCTGGATGGCAAGTGTTAATAAAAACATTCCCTTTACTAGCCTCAGTCAAGTGTAAACCTAAAATGTTGTATGCAGCTTTCTTTTGACGGATACACTTCCATGGCTTATTTCTGTCATTGCTTCTTGAAGCAGTTGCGACACGCCACGGTTGGATTTATTTATGTAGTTAATTGTATAACTACAACAGGCGTAAGCATCTAGGATAAATTGAATATCCATGTTTGCTCTATGCAAGCCTTAAATATTTCTATCATAAGCATTCAGCAACCTATCAGAAAACTGGGGACGAAGAAATACTTGGGTCTTTTTTAAGGTAGACCGAATGGCGAACTTGTACTGCTCATATGAAATTTCAAGAGGGCTGAGAAAATATTCAAAATTATTAAACATGGCCGATTCTTCTTTGGAAACGGACTTTAAGAGCTATTTACCTTTTTTAAATATTTCGTTATATTCTTCAACTTTGGATTCGTTTTCTTTAAATGGATACAAAACCAGAGTTTCAGGCATTGATGGGTATGGCATATTAGACAAGAAAGAAAGTTAGCTTCGGCAAGCCGAAGCTTATATACCCTTGCAGCTATAATTATTAAATTTAAAAACACAAAAATGATATTCTCAATAGTATAAGATAATATGTCAGAAAACACCGACTCTATAATTTGTTTCATATTATTTTCCCACAAATTTTCCGATCGCTCCTAAGGCAGCTATATAGGATATAAAATAAATTTAATTCGAAATTCAAAACTAATTAAAAAATGTTATTTCCAAGCTTAGGAGGTTATATGTTAAAAACGACCAAAGATATAATTTTTAAATATTTTTTTTTTTCGCCTATTCCTATGGGAGCTATAGGTATAGTTGTCCGATCCGGCTGGTTCCGAACTAAATACTACCTTCAAAAGATATAAGACTTTTGAGAAAGTTTCAGCCCGATAGCTTCGACTTCCATTTTGTATACGTTCGCTACCGCATGTTTTTTGCCAATATTATGAAAATTATAGCTCAATAAACCCCATAATTTACACTAAGCAAAGAGCTAAAAAAATTCTATCGAATAGCAAAAAAAAAAAATTCCGAAAGCGTTTATTTAATTATTTTTATTTTTTGGTACAAAGTGCGTACGAACGTACGTTCGAGACCTCTGGAAATGCCCATATGTAATATTGTACCTGGTACAAGCATTTTGCCAAGGCGCCTGAAGTGTGCAAATTTAATTTCTCACTAGTGAATTGATTAAAAAAATGTATTTTTATTTTTAACAATCACTTATTCACTATTACAATTTTTCAATAGGTCGAACTTATTTAATTTACTGCTCTTGTACTTTTTCTCGAATTGTTCTACTTCTCGATTCGGATCTCAAAAACGGTCTGCCTGCTCTCTAGTTCAATGATCAATAATCAAACCTCGGCTTAAGAGATTTTATCCCCAAAAATTGATAAAGAGAATGACTCAAGAGAGTCGAAAAATAGGATGATGCAATTTGCCAATTAAATTCGAAGTCCAATCTTGGCCGGAAATTGGTGTATACATTAGCGGAGTTTAGGGACCGCTTTGGGGATCTTTTTTTTTACGCTAGCGGACTCGGGGCTCGCTTTGGGGTTTTTTTGTTTACGTAGCGGGCTCAGGGCTCGTTTGGGACTCCGATTGTTTACAATATCGGTTTGGATGTTTACGGCATCCGTTTGATTCGGACTGCGTGAAATTGATCTGGGTGGGAATGATTTGGAGGTCTGGTTGACAGAAATAGCTGACCACGGATTTCTCTCGGGTCTGTCAGAGTTATTTGGATATTAGCTCTCGGCTCAAAGTTTTTTATAAACTGGGTAAGAGCCCCTAAATAATGTGTCATAAAACTCCCCTCATTCTAAATTGAATCGTCCCGATTCATTGGAACTGATGGGTATATTGAATGTAATTGATTGGTTAATTCGACAATGATATTTTCTTCTAGGGTATTTTCATTGTCGGGGGTATTATTTATCTCAATATCGGAAATATTGCTTTCTGGTTCGATTTCTATACGAATTTGCCATGGTTTGAATATTACAAATTTTCTGAATTTGATTATAACAATAATAATTAAATATATAAATGTGAATATGATTAATATTAACGTAACTGGTATTTGAGTTTGTTTAATTTGAATAAATGGATTTAGTATGTTAATATTCTCAAATGAGAGTTCCGATATAATAATATAATATAATATATTCGGATATTAAAAAATCTGTATATTTTCGAGCTGTGATGTATTCCAATATCTAATTGTCTACATTGGTGTAGGAAATATTATTAATTACAGAGGTGCCATTAACTGTATTTTCTCTATATACAAAAATGGCTCCATCTTGGATTACATCAACATTTTTATTTTTTTTCTCTGATTTTGTTACAAAAAGATTTTTCTCCATTTAGTAATCTGGTGAAACAAGAACCTTCTGGGTTAAGTGTGCAATAAGTATTAAATATTTCTGTCTTAAAATTTGACATTACATAGTACTTATTTCTACATTTTGCGACGTGATTATCAATTAATAATTTTCCATCATCATGTGAAATGGATCTTGAATTGTAAACGGTCGGTAATAATGGGGTATTTTATGTAAATTATAATAAGATCTTGATGCAAAGCGATTTTAAATTCAGATATATCTAAAAAGTCTATTATAATTACAGGTCTATCTTCGTGTTTATAAATTTCTTGTATATCGTCATTGTTTAGAATTTTAGTATTAAATACATCAATTTTGGCGAGTGTTATTGTGTCCATTAAATTCATAGGATCGTAAGTAAGCAAGCGCAGACGATATTTTCTAAGCCGAATTTCTTGATCTTTAAAGGCTGTTTTGAATTCTTCAGATAAAGATTTTATCTCTTTATATATTTTAGAGTTAATATCGAATTGTTCGTTATTATTTTGTATTAAATCATCGATTTAATTTTGGACAGTTATGAAATCATCATGATCTGGTGTTCCCGCTATCCATTTCCAAATAGTGCCTACTTCATTACTGCCTCTTTTCGATCTACTGGGTATAATTTGGGAGATAAGTATTTGGATAATTTTTAAATCGTGGGATATTTCCCAAAGAAAATTGTTGCTGTCGTGACTCTTTAGAAATTCTGTTTCAAGACTAATTATATCTCTATAAAGACTTATATTAGTTATATGAAATAAATCTGCGTATGATTCATAAATAAGAACATCTTTGGTATCCTTGTAAAGAAGGAAATCATGGTTCGAGTAATCCATAATTTCGGATTTGGTTGTAGCTACCAGCAATAATAAGTACATTATTGAAATCATTATCTGTAATTTGAAACAAATTATTTAATATTATCTTTATGAATCGTACGGTTTCTGTTATTTATAATAACTTTATTAGGGAGCTTTTCCTTAACTACTTGTTTTTTGTATCTAGAATTAAGCTTGCTTCTTTCCCCATGTTTCTTTTCGTATATTACCTCTCCTACGTGATAATTCTTATTTTGTCTATCTTTATTGTGGAAATGCAACATTTTCTCTTGAGCTTGTTGCAATAATTTAGAAATATCTTTGTGTTTGATTTTATTAAGTAGTATGTCAAAAGGTCGGTGGTTGGTTATTGAATGAATTGTTAAATTATATTTTTGTGCTGCTTTAACTATAATTTCCTTATAATCAATTAGATTAAGCTCATCTTTAATGCAGCGAGCAATTTCTGTTAAAGTATAGTGTGCCTTTTCTATTTGTCCGTTGGACGTACTATGTCGAGGATCTGCAAGGAATAGAGATATCCCATGTCTTTGAGCAAAAGATTTGAATTGGGATGAAGAGAAACTTGGGTCGTTATCTATCATCAAAGATTTGGCTAATGGAAATTGTTGTAAAATTTCTGAAACTTTATTTTCTATATTTAGTTTATTTAGGATTTCTTTTACGACCAAATATTTCGAATAGGAACCTATACAAGTAATGAATATAAGATTTTGGGCGTAATATATGTCAAGACGCAAATTTTCACCTTCTCTTTCTGGAATAGGCGCGTGACCGATAGGAATCTGTACTGGGTGTCTGTTGTATTTGTTTTGATTGCAGATTGTGCAATTCTTTATAAACTCCTTAAGCTTTTTGTATAAATTAGGCCAATAATATAGTCTAGTTATTTGTTTATAATTTTTATCAAGCCCTCTATGAGCTCTACAATGAGTTTCTGTGAAACTGTCTTCAGCGTCTTCGACATCCTGGACAAATGTCTAAGTGTATAAAAATGTATTTATAAAATTGTCTTTAAGTGGTTTTAGAGTTCTATAAAAATCTTCTAGAGTACAGTGAACTCCTATTGTTATATTGGGTGGAATATATTCTCTTAATATTGATATTAAATTTTCTGGAGTGTCATACTCTATTATATGTCTAGTATTTCCGAATACATTAAGGGGGGCACTCTATGAAATGGGTTCAAAAATTCGATTTTTTTTTATTGCTTTAATCGATAGATATATTATCTGAGAACATAATTGCAAAGTTTCAAAGTCGAATTCCTATTACTTTCGGAGATATAATTTCTAGAATTTGCTCGTGCATAGTCATGCCAGGTGTTCCTTGAACTATCTTTTTTTCTGAACCTAAACTTTGAAGCGCGTTTTCTCAAAACCACGTTTTTAGAGTCCGTCTTCACGATAAAAAAAAAACCATTGAACCGATTTTCAAAAATGAACACTCATTTTGTAGGATATTGAACAGAGAAGTGCATGAACCACATAAATGCATGAAAAAAAATTTTTTTTCAATGTTTTTTCAATAAAAACAACAGAGTAAAAATTCACTTTTTTGTTTTTATATGGTTTTTTGCTAATTTTAAAAAATTTCAATAGTTTTTGAGGTTTATGCACTTGAGACAAGCCTGCTGATTAATTTGATATATAATTTGTATGTTTCAGACTTCAACTTGAGACGATATCGTGAGGACGGGGAGACAACTTTTTTAAAACCAGCCGTGGGCGATGTTCAATATGTCCGCCATTTTTAATTTTTTTTACAAACAAAACCTTGTTTTCTTAACTTCAGACTTATGTCTAAAGATATTGTAAACGGGAATATCCTGTGTTTTTTGGTTGATTTACAATAAAAAGAAGAAAACTGACAATCTTTTCTGCCGTTTCATAGAGTGCCCCCCTTAATGGACTCATGTATTGCATTACCTCCCCGTTGCTATTAGCAATTGTTGCTTAAACTGAATTAAGGGTTTCGGGTTTCTTGCATAACATTCTCAGAACTACTCTCTGCTGAATGCTGAGTATTTTGGTCTGAGACCGATTCATTACTTTCCGTTAAGTTATTAATTTGGATCCTTGATAAAGCGTCCGCAACAACATTTGTTGCTCCTGGCTCATAAATAATTTTGGGTGAATAGCTTTCAATAAAGGAGAAATGGAAAATGAAAGAGGTTGGTGATCGGTATAGATCTCGATGTTGTTAACCCCATATAAGTAATTTCGAAGGTTTTTAAAAGCCCATACTATGGCTAAAAGTTCCTTTTTATTTGTCGCTTATAATTGTTCAGTTTTGGTTAGAGTTTTTGAAATAAATGTAATTGGTTTTCCTTCCTGAGAAAGAACCGCACCAATTGCTAAGTCAGACGCGTCAGTTGTTAGGGTAAATTTTTTATTATAGTCCGGTTGTACTAGTTCTTCTTGTGCTAAGCTCTCGAATATTTTTAGGGATCGGATTTTTTACAATTGTAGAAATTTTTTCGGGATCGGTTTTGATCACATTGTGAGAAACAACGTAACCGAGAAAGTTTGTTTCTAATTTAAAGAACTTTGATTTTTCAATCGAAATTTTCAGATTTGCGTTCAGCAAAATTTTAATAATGACAATTAAGTCTTTGTAATGTTGCTCAATTGTTTTTGAAAATATGATTATGTCATCCATATAAACATGACATGTTTTACCCACTTGTTCTCTCAAAATATCGTCCATCGCTCGTTGGAATATTCTAGGAGCGTTTGTCAAACCGAAAGGCATTCTTAGGAATTCGTATTTCCCATTATTTATTGAAAATGAGGTTTTTATGAATGTCAGGTTCGTTCATGAGAATCTGATGAAATCCAGATTCCAAGACAATTGTTGAAAAGTATTTGGCTTTTCCGAGATTAGATAAAATCACTGAAGGGTCCTGCATTGGATACCTATCAGGTATAGTATTTTCATTAAGTTTTTTATAATCAATTACGAGTCTTAGTTTTGGAGTTCCATCTTCATTGAAACCCTTTTTTGGTACCACTAGTACAGGGGAATTATATTGACATCTACTTGGCTTTATAATTTCTTTTTTTAGCATTCGACTTATTGCAGAATTTACAAAATCTGAAGCTGATAGAGCATAAGGGTATTGTTTGCTGTAATTGGCCCTATCATTTACGGTGCTTATTTCACCGCGTATATCTGTCCTAAAAGGAATCTGCACATTCATTTTTGAATGCTCTTCATTTATAATATTTAATATTTCATTCTCCAGATCTTTTCTTTGATCTGCAGATGATATTTTTATGTTGTTTATTTTTTGATTGTCGGATTTTTCAACGGCGGCATGTTCAGAATTTTTCAATTCCAAACTTTTATTTTTGTCGGATATTTCAACGACGGCGTGTTCGGAATTTTTTAATTCCAAACTTTTATTTTTGTCGGATTTTTCAACGACGGCATGTTCAGGATTTGTATATCCCAAACTAAATTCGCTTTGATTACCCATTTCAGATTCGGATTTGATTTGAGCCTTTTCATCAAAGAATTTTTTTAATATAAACTCTTTTAATGGAAGAATGGTGTTTTCTTCTGTTAAAGAATGTTGGTTTAAATTGTTTCCGTTGTCATAATTTAATTTTTCTTCTATTCCGTTGTATTTAATAACTCCCTTAGCTGTGTCAATCACAGCTCCTATTTTTTTCAATAGGTTATAGCCGATCAGTAGATCTGAGTCTAGCCCTTCTATTTCATAAAAAGTATATCGCGTATCAAAAATAGTTATCATATGATAATATTTAATTATTGAATATCCATTCACTGTGGATACTGTTTTGTATATTGGAAGCTCATTCTTTTTTTTATAAACTCCTGCTCTAATATAACACGAGGTTGCCCCAGTGTCAATTAATATTTTTAATTTTTTATTTATTTTCGGGTCATTTCTAAATAAGTAGGTTAAGCCTACTCCTGACTTTTGTCAAAAAAATGGTTCTCCTCAATATTGTTTAGTCTCATTGTCTTGTTAGCCGGTTGGTTAACAGTTCCAGTTGGTACCCTTTTATTTTGGGCTTGTCCTTGCTGAGTGTTCTGGGTCTCAAATTTTTTTGTTTGATCCCACTTGTTCTGGCTATAATTATTATTTTGAAATTTATTATAGTTTTGATTATAGCCGTTGTTAGCCCTATTCTGAACCTGGATAGACTCGTCTACCTCCATTGGTTCTGGCTTATTTTGTGGCTGGCTATAGGTGTTCCACTGATTTTGTTGGTTATTGTTAAATCTACCCTGGTTCCAGGAATTATTTTTGTTCTGATTATAACCATAAGTATTTTAGTTCTGGTTGTTGTCATGATTAAACCTTAAGTTATTATTGTTTCGCTGGTTGTTGTAATTGTTGTTTTGTTGTCTTTGCTTGTGGTCGAAATGTGTTTGACCATTTCCACCAGAGTTTGGTTCACTATTTTTTCTTTGAGTGGTTGAGAAACTATTTGCGAAATGCGCCCTCATGTTGTTGCTTTCCAATTCCTGAACTATGACCATTGCATTCGGTAGGTCAGGTGGATTCATTGAGAAAATTGTATCTGAAATTTGGCCGTTGAGGCCGGTAATGAAAACTCTAAGAGCAGTCTTCCTATGTTTTTCATTAATTTCTGCTGTTATCGGTTTGTTTCTACCGTAGGTCATAATTGTTTTATTAATAAGTAGAGTTAATTTTCTATTAACTGTACCTTAATAATCCATAATGAATAATTTTCCCTGACTCAAAACACTTAGTTCCTGTTCAATAATATGAATAGGACGTTTGTCGCTAAAGACAAAGTCAAGTCTGGCCATTATGGCATCAAAAATTAATACCGTACCATTGTGGGTTAAGGCATCGTTTGCCGTTCCTGTTATATTGTTTCTTAATATTGATAAGGCGGAATAAAATCTTTCACTCCCTCTGGCATATTTCCCCATGGCTATTTCAGCTGATTCTCTCCAGCTTACATATTTATCTTCTTCTCCTTTATATTCCCTAACAGATTTGATGATCTCATAAGATGTGTCGCACTTGATATTTGGATCTATAATCTCTATCTGATAATCCTCAACCGATTTAATTTTATGAGAAAGCTGCGATCTTAGGTTAACGATCTCTTCCCTTAATGGATTCAATTCAAAATTTACAATTTGTTTAATTAAATCTCCTACACTTAACATGGTATTGTTGGTAATCGCCTGATGATGTTCTTGAGGCGAATTTATGTGGAGTCTTTTATTTGCTCCGTTCTGGCTTGTTGAAGGTTCTGACATTTTGAGAATATTTTCGAAATCAGAAATTAATTCTTCCACTTTGTATAATTATATTTCTTTTTACAAATTTCTTATTAAATAATAATAACATTAAAAAAAAGATAGTATCGCTCACAAATCGTCCTCCTTATTTTTCTTGTCGTTGTTTTTGGGGTCTTCGTTTTCTTGGATGATGATCCTGCTTGGGGTCGTCCTTCCTTTTTTGTATCTTGGGGTCTTCCTTCTTTTTTAAATTGGGGTCTTCCTTCTTTCTTCAGTGTTTATTTCTTGGCGAGGGATTGCCCTTCAGCCTTTTTTCTTTAAATGTCTTTTTGTTGATGATTTCGAAGATTTGTTTGTAAATTTTTGTTTTTAAATATTTTTTTTAATTAAATTGTTTATAAATAAATTTTTTATATTGTCCGAGCAGTGAATTTATGTTACGAACTTTTTTTTGTAATTTGAGATTTTAAGGGGATTATTCCATTAATTATTTTCCACCTTATTATTTTTTGATCTACACAAACTTTTTATTTTTTTGCCGGTTGTATAGAGTTTAAGAGGATTATTGCATTTATTAATTTTCACCTTATTTTTATCAACACAGGCTTTATATATTCGTCGGTTGTATCGGGTTTTTGGCCGCGCAAAATTCCTTTTTCACCTTTAAACTTTTTCGGGTTTATTTAAAAGCTTTCCTTTAGAGTTTTTTAATCACACGGCCCCACGTTGGGCGCCAATAAAGTTTCTCACTAGTGAATTAAAACAATTTATTTTTATTTTTAACAATCACGTATTCACTATTACAATTTTACAATAGGCCGAACTTATTTAATTCACTGCTCTTGTATTATTTCTCGAATTGTTGTACTGCTCGATTCGAATCTCAAAAACGGACTGCCTGCTCTCTAGTTCAATGATCAATAATCAAACCTCGGCTTAAGAGATTTTATCCCCAAAAATTGATAAAGAGAATGACTCAAGAGAGTCGGAAATTAGGATGATGCAATTTGCCAATTAAATTCGAAGTCCAATCTTGGCCGGAAATTGGTGTTTACATTAGCGGAGTTTAGGGACCGCTTTGGGGATCTTTTTGTTTACGTTAGCGGACTCGGGACTCGCTTTGGGGATCTTTTGTTTCCGTTAGCGGACTCAGGGCTCGCTTGGGACTCCGATTGCTTACAATATCGGTTTGGATGTTTACAGCATCCGTTTGATTCGGACTGCGTGAAATTGATCTGGGTGGGAATGATTTGGAGGCCTGCTTGGCAGAAATAGCTGACCACGGATTTATCTCGGGTCTGTCAGAGTTATTTGGAAATTAGCTCTCGGCTCAAAGTTGTTTATAAATTGGGTAAGAGCCCCTAAATAATGTGTCATATAACTCCCCTCATTCTAAATTGAATCGTCCCGATTCATTGGAACTGTTGGGTATATTGAATGTAATTGATTGGTTAATTCGACAATGATATTTTCTTCTAGGGTATTTTCATTGTCGGGGATATTATTTATCTCAATATCGTAAATATTGCTTTCTGGTTCGATTTATATACGAATAAATAAATAAATAAAAATTTTCTGAATTTAATTATAATCATTATAATTAAATATATAAATGTGAATATGATTAATATTAACATAACTAGTATTTCAGTTTGTTTAATTTGAATAAATGGATTTAGTATGTGAAATGAGAGTTCCGAATCATTAGATATAATATATTTGGATATTAAGAAATCTGTATATTTCCGAGCTGTGATGTATTCCAATATCTTATTGTCTACATTGGTGTATGAAATATTATTAATTATAGAGGTGCCATTAAAAGTAATTAAATATGACCCATTTAAATGAGTGTCAATAACTGTATTTTCTCCATTTACAAAAATGGCTCCATCTTGGATTACATCAACATTTTTATTTTTTTTCTCTGATTTTGTTACAAAAAGATTTTTCTCCATTTAGTAATCTGGTGAAACAAGAACCTTCTGGGTTAAGTGTGCAATAATTATTAAATATTTCTGTCTTAAAATTTGACATTACATAGTACTTATTTCTACATTTTGCGACGTGATTATCAATTAATAATTTTCCATCATCATGTGAAATGGATCTTGAATTGTAAACGGTCGGTAATAATGGGGTATTTTATGTAAATTATAATAAGATCTTGATGCAAAGCGATTTTAAATTCAGATATATCTAAAAAGTCTATTATAATTACAGGTCTATCTTCGTGTTTATAAATTTCTTGTATATCGTCATTGTTTAGAATTTTAGTATTAAATACATCAATTTTGGCGAGTGTTATTGTGTCCATTAAATTCATAGGATCGTAAGTAAGCAAGCGCAGACGATATTTTCTAAGCCGAATTTCTTGATCTTTAAAGGCTGTTTTGAATTCTTCAGATAAAGATTTTATCTCTTTATATATTTTAGAGTTAATATCGAATTGTTCGTTATTATTTTGTATTAAATCATCGATTTAATTTTGGACAGTTATGAAATCATCATGATCTGGTGTTCCCGCTATCCATTTCCAAATAGTGCCTACTTCATTACTGCCTCTTTTCGATCTACTGGGTATAATTTGGGAGATAAGTATTTGGATAATTTTTAAATCGTGGGATATTTTCCAAAGAAAAGACTAATTATATCTCTATAAAGACTTATATTAGTTATATGAAATAAATCTGCGTATGATTCATAAATAAGAACATCTTTGGTATCCTTGTAAAGAAGGAAATCATGGTTCGAGTAATCCATAATTTCGGATTTGGTTGTAGCTACCAGCAATAATAAGTACATTATTGAAATCATTATCTGTAATTTGAAACAAATTATTTAATATTATCTTTATGAATCGTACGGTTTCTGTTATTTATAATAACTTTATTAGGGAGCTTTTCCTTAACTACTTGTTTTTTGTATCTAGAATTAAGCTTGCTTCTTTCCCCATGTTTCTTTTCGTAAATTACCTCTCCTACGTGATAATTCTTACTTTGTCTATCTTTATTGTGGAAATGCAACATTTTCTCTTGAGCTTGTTGCAATAATTTAGAAATATCTTTGTGTTTGATTTTATTAAGTAGTATGTCAAAAGGTCGGTGGTTGGTTATTGAATGAATTGTTAAATTATATTTTTGTGCTGCTTTAACTATAATTTCCGAATAATCAATTAGATTAAGCTCATCTTTAATGCAGCGAGCAATTTCTGTTAAAGTATAGTGTGCCTTTTCTATTTGTCCGTTGGACGTACTATGTCGAGGATCTGCAAGGAATAGAGATATCCCATGTCTTTGAGCAAAAGATTTGAATTGGGATGAAGAGAAACTTGGGTCGTTATCTATCATCAAAGATTTGGCTAATGGAAATTGTTGTAAAATTTCTGAAACTTTATTTTCTATATTTAGTTTATTTAGGATTTCTTTTACGACCAAATATTTCGAATAGGAACCTATACAAGTAATGAATATAAGATTTTGGGCGTAATATATGTCAAGACGCAAATTTTCACCTTCTCTTTCTGGAATAGGCGCGTGACCGATAGGAATCTGTACTGGGTGTCTGTTGTATTTGTTTTGATTGCAGATTGTGCAATTCTTTATAAACTCCTTAAGCTTTTTGTATAAATTAGGCCAATAATATAGTCTAGTTATTTGTTTATAATTTTTATCAAGCCCTCTATGAGCTCTACAATGAGTTTCTGTGAAACTGTCTTCAGCGTCTTCGACATCCTGGACAAATGTCTAAGTGTATAAAAATGTATTTATAAAATTGTCTTTAAGTGGTTTTAGAGTTCTATAAAAATCTTCTAGAGTACAGTGAACTCCTATTGTTATATTGGGTGGAATATATTCTCGTAATATTGATATTAAATTTTCTGGAGTGTCATACTCTATTATATGTCTAGTATTTCTTAATACATTAAGGGGGGCACTCTATGAAATGGGTTCAAAAATTCGATTTTTTTTATTGCTTTAATCGATAGATATATTATCTGAGAACATAATTGCAAAGTTTCAAAGTCGAATTCCTATTACTTTCGGAGATATAATTTCTAGAATTTGCTCGTGCATAGTCATGCCAGGTGTTCCTTGAACTATCTTTTTTTCTGAACCTAAACTTTGAAGCGCGTTTTCTCAAAACCACGTTTTTAGAGTCCGTCTTCACGATAAAAAAAAAACCATTGAACCGATTTTCAAAAATGAACACTCATTTTGTAGGATATTGAACAGAGAAGTGCATGAACCACATAAATGCATGAAAAAAAATTTTTTTTCAATGTTTTTTCAATAAAAACAACAGAGTAAAAATTCACTTTTTTGTTTTTATATGGTTTTTTGCTAATTTTAAAAAATTTCAATAGTTTTTGAGGTTTATGCACTTGAGACAAGCCTGCTGATTAATTTGATATATAATTTGTATGTTTCAGACTTCAACTTGAGACGATATCGTGAGGACGGGGAGACAACTTTTTTAAAACCAGCCGTGGGCGATGTTCAATATGTCCGCCATTTTTAATTTTTTTTACAAACAAAACCTTGTTTTCTTAACTTCAGACTTATGTCTAAAGATATTGTAAACGGGAATATCCTGTGTTTTTTGGTTGATTTACAATAAAAAGAAGAAAACTGACAATCTTTTCTGCCGTTTCATAGAGTGCCCCCCTTAATGGACTCATGTATTGCATTACCTCCCCGTTGCTATTAGCAATTGTTGCTTAAACTGAATTAAGGGTTTCGGGTTTCTTGCATAACATTCTCAGAACTACTCTCTGCTGAATGCTGAGTATTTTGGTCTGAGACCGATTCATTACTTTCCGTTAAGTTATTAATTTGGATCCTTGATAAAGCGTCCGCAACAACATTTGTTGCTCCTGGCTCATAAATAATTTTGGGTGAATAGCTTTCAATAAAGGAGAAATGGAAAATGAAAGAGGTTGGTGATCGGTATAGATCTCGATGTTGTTAACCCCATATAAGTAATTTCGAAGGTTTTTAAAAGCCCATACTATGGCTAAAAGTTCCTTTTTATTTGTCGCTTATAATTGTTCAGTTTTGGTTAGAGTTTTTGAAATAAATGTAATTGGTTTTCCTTCCTGAGAAAGAACCGCACCAATTGCTAAGTCAGACGCGTCAGTTGTTAGGGTAAATTTTTTATTATAGTCCGGTTGTACTAGTTCTTCTTGTGCTAAGCTCTCGAATATTTTTAGGGATCGGATTTTTTACAATTGTAGAAATTTTTTCGGGATCGGTTTTGATCACATTGTGAGAAACAACGTAACCGAGAAAGTTTGTTTCTAATTTAAAGAACTTTGATTTTTCAATCGAAATTTTCAGATTTGCGTTCAGCAAAATTTTAATAATGACAATTAAGTCTTTGTAATGTTGCTCAATTGTTTTTGAAAATATGATTATGTCATCCATATAAACATGACATGTTTTACCCACTTGTTCTCTCAAAATATCGTCCATCGCTCGTTGGAATATTCTAGGAGCGTTTGTCAAACCGAAAGGCATTCTTAGGAATTCGTATTTCCCATTATTTATTGAAAATGAGGTTTTTATGAATGTCAGGTTCGTTCATGAGAATCTGATGAAATCCAGATTCCAAGACAATTGTTGAAAAGTATTTGGCTTTTCCGAGATTAGATAAAATCACTGAAGGGTCCTGCATTGGATACCTATCAGGTATAGTATTTTCATTAAGTTTTTTATAATCAATTACGAGTCTTAGTTTTGGAGTTCCATCTTCATTGAAACCCTTTTTTGGTACCACTAGTACAGGGGAATTATAAGGACATCTACTTGGCTTTATAATTTCTTTTTTTAGCATTCGACTTATTGCAGAATTTACAAAATCTTAAGCTGATAGAGCATAAGGGTATTGTTTGCTGTAAATGGCCCTATCATTTACGGTGTTTATTTCACCGCGTATATCTGTCCTAAAAGGAATCTGCATATTTATTTTTGAATGCTCTTCATTTATAATATTTAATATTTCATTCTCCAGATCTTTTCTTTGATCTGCAGATGATATTTTTATGTTGTTTATTTTTTGATTGTCGGATAGTTCAACGACGGCGTGTTCAGAATTTTTCAATTCCAAACTTTTATTTTTGTCGGATATTTCAACGATGGCGTGTTCGGAATTTTTTAATTCCAAACTTTTATTTTTGGCTTATTTTTCAACGACGGCATGTTAAAAATTTTTCAATTCCAAACTTTTATTTTTGTCGGATATTTCAACGACGGCGTGTTCGGAATTTTTTAATTCCAAACTTTTATTTTTGTCGGATTTTTCAACGACGGCATGTTCAGGATTTGTATATCCCAAACTAAATTCGCTTTGATTACCCATTTCAGATTCGGATTTGATTTGAGCCTTTTCATCAAAGAATTTTTTTAATATAAACTCTTTTAATGGAAGAATGGTGTTTTCTTCTGTTAAAGAATGTTGGTTTAAATTGTTTCCGTTGTCATAATTTAATTTTTCTTCTATTCCGTTGTATTTAATAACTCCCTTAGCTGTGTCAATCACAGCTCCTATTTTTTTCAATAGGTTATAGCCGATCAGTAGATCTGAGTCTAGCCCTTCTATTTCATAAAAAGTATATCGCGTATCAAAAATAGTTATCATATGATAATATTTAATTATTGAATATCCATTCACTGTGGATACTGTTTTGTATATTGGAAGCTCATTCTTTTTTTTATAAACTCCTGCTCTAATATAACACGAGGTTGCCCCAGTGTCAATTAATATTTTTAATTTTTTATTTATTTTCGGGTCATTTCTAAATAAGTAGGTTAAGCCTACTCCTGACTTTTGTCAAAAAAATGGTTCTCCTCAATATTGTTTAGTCTCATTGTCTTGTTAGCCGGTTGGTTAACAGTTCCAGTTGGTACCCTTTTATTTTGGGCTTGTCCTTGCTGAGTGTTCTGGGTCTCAAATTTTTTTGTTTGATCCCACTTGTTCTGGCTATAATTATTATTTTGAAATTTATTATAGTTTTGATTATAGCCGTTGTTAGCTTTATTCTGAACCTAGATAGACTCGTCTACCTCCATTGGCTCTGGCTTATTTTGTGGCTGCCTATAGGTGTTCCACTGATTTTGTTGGTTATTGTTAAATCTACCCTGGTTCCAGGAATTATTTTTGTTTTGATTATAATAACCATAAGTATTTTTGTTCTGGTTGTTGTCATGATTAAACCTTAAATTATTATTGTTTCGCTGGTTGTTGTAATTGTTGTTTTGTTGTCTTTGCTTGTGGTCGAAATGTGTTTGACCATTTCCACCAGAGTTTGGTTCACTATTTTTTCTTTGAGTGGTTGAGAAACTATTTGCGAAATGCGCCCTCATGTTGTTGCTTTCCAATTCCTGAACTATGACCATTGCATTCGGTAGGTCAGGTGGATTCATTGAGAAAATTGTATCTGAAATTTGGCCGTTGAGGCCGGTAATGAAAACTCTAAGAGCAGTCTTCCTATGTTTTTCATTAATTTCTGCTGTTATCGGTTTGTTTCTACCGTAGGTCATAATTGTTTTATTAATAAGTAGAGTTAATTTTCTATTAACTGTACCTTAATAATCCATAATGAATAATTTTCCCTGACTCAAAACACTTAGTTCCTGTTCAATAATATGAATAGGACGTTTGTCGCTAAAGACAAAGTCAAGTCTGGCCATTATGGCATCAAAAATTAATACCGTACCATTGTGGGTTAAGGCATCGTTTGCCGTTCCTGTTATATTGTTTCTTAATATTGATAAGGCGGAATAAAATCTTTCACTCCCTCTGGCATATTTCCCCATGGCTATTTCAGCTGATTCTCTCCAGCTTACATATTTATCTTCTTCTCCTTTATATTCCCTAACAGATTTGATGATCTCATAAGATGTGTCGCACTTGATATTTGGATCTATAATCTCTATCTGATAATCCTCAACCGATTTAATTTTATGAGAAAGCTGCGATCTTAGGTTAACGATCTCTTCCCTTAATGGATTCAATTCAAAATTTACAATTTGTTTAATTAAATCTCCTACACTTAACATGGTATTGTTGGTAATCGCCTGATGATGTTCTTGAGGCGAATTTATGTGGAGTCTTTTATTTGCTCCGTTCTGGCTTGTTGAAGGTTCTGACATTTTGAGAATATTTTCGAAATCAGAAATTAATTCTTCCACTTTGTATAATTATATTTCTTTTTACAAATTTCTTATTAAATAATAATAATAATAAAAAAAGATAGTATCGCTCACGAATCGTCCTCCTTATTTTTCTTGTCGTTGTTTTTGGGGTCTTCGTTTTCTTGGATGATGATCCTGCTTGGGGTCGTCCTTCCTTTTTTGTATCTTGGGGTCTTCCTTCTTTTTTAACTTGGGGTCTTCCTTCTTTCTTCAGTGTTTATTTCTTGGCAAGGGATTGCCCTTCAGCCTTTTTTCTTTAAATGTCTTTTTGTTGATGATTTCGAAGATTTGTTTGTAAATTTTTGTTTTTAAATATTTTTTTTAATTAAATTGTTTTTCACAATGGTTATTTGTTTCGATGAATTTTGTTGTCACTTTTTAATTATTTTATATTTTCCGAGCAGTGAATTTATGTTACGATCACTATTTTGTAATTTGACATTTAAGAGGATTATTCCATTAATTATTTTCCACCTTAGTTTTTTTTTATCAACACAAACTTTTTATTTTTTTGCCGCTTGTATAGAGTTTAAGGGGATTTTTGCATTTATTAATTTCCAACTTATTTTTATCAACACAAATTTCTTATTAAATAAGAATAATAAAAAAAGTAGTATCGCTCACGAATTATCGCCAAAAAGACGAAAATTGTTAACCACGCATTTTACTCTGATGTGCGGGAATAAAAAGAAGTCATTGGGTGCCAGGGAAGGGTTGTACGGCGGATGACCTATTAATTCGACGTTTTGGCCGGTCAAAAAGGCGCTGGTTTGAGCTAACGTGTGAGAGCTCGCATTGTCATCCGACTTCTCTTGTTTGAATTTCTTCGATTACTTCAGGCAAAAAACTGTTTTTCGACAACTCTTTTGAATTCAGGAAACCAATTCTTCACAGATATATTGGATATACAAAGTGAAAAAAAATAAATAGTTGTAAAAAAATGATTGCGCGAAAATGTGCATGAGTTAATTTCATTTTTCTGCCGAGTTAAGTTTTTGATTAATCGTTAATTGATTTCAAACGTGGTCAAACATGAACAAGTTGTATAGAGCTTTTATCGACAAAAGGCCAAACTTTTTTTACTCGTATATGGCTAGAAGTGTAACCTAGGCCAGAAAATTAAATAGCAGCCCTCCTAGAATATTACCAATTTTCAAAATTTGATACTTGTGATTCTGCCTTGTACTTACTTTCGTTGTTTGAAAGTAGTCAAGTTAGATTGAAAATTAATCATATTTAGGCTCACAATATCGTAATGTAAATATATAATCGATTTAGCGTCGCTTGTAACCGGTAATATTTATCTTGTGCTCTGTGATTTGGCCTGTGCCGGCGGTACCCATTGTTACCGAAAGCGCTAAAGGAGTCCCTTGTTCCGCTAGTCAGCCTAAGGGACCAAAGACTACGGAGCTTTATGTGCCTATAGCAGAAGAAAGCTCTGTAGGAGTCCCTGGTCCCGATAATCAGACGGACGGTGTTAAATTGCTAGTGGGGGAAGAAACACACTCTCTTTTGTTGTTTATAGGATGCCATTATTTGTGTGTTTCTTAACCCCTGAAACCACATCTGCAGATGTTTTGGAATTCATTGAACAAGAATTCCTATCGCGAAACACTACAGTCGGATATCTTCCTTTAAAATATCTGCTTTTCCTGAAGTATTTACTGTAATAAATTCTGCAAGTTTTTGGCCCAATGATGAAATTAACCAATCATTAAAGAATTTGTTCCCAACAGACTAATAACTAATAATAGGCCATCCACGGTAGTAGTACTTTTTAGTTTATATGAGTTTGTATGAGAATTTTACTCAGGAGCACCCAAATATTTTTGAAAACTAGAAATGGCTCGTGGAAATTTCACAAAGTTCAATTTTGTGTTGCTTTGTTATCGGATTTGCCTATTCGAGCGTCAGTGTGACCCTATAGTTTTACGGATTTCGATTGGTTCCTAAATTCCAATTTGTTTCTGGTCTGATTCCGTTTCCTTACATCTAAATTAAAATATAAATTATTATCCGTCATGGCTTTATCAGTAAAATCCGATTTAACCCTAATTCATTCACTATAAACGTTCCAACCTTATCCTGCTGCAAAATCCGTAGTGATCATGTCAATTGTTTGTGACAAAAGGTAAAATCTGTTCTGAAGGCAAGATATAGCGATTGTCAAAATGTGCGGATCCATTGAGAACAAACATTTTTTACGGCCAGATGTTCGTGCAATATCGAATATATGCTGGTGTAAGAAATTCCCAAGGATGCCTCTATCTTGCATTATCACTTCACGCACGGCATCAGTGATCTCTGGCACAACAAGAGAGTGTCGGCCACGATTGAATTTATTGAACCAGTTTTTCACAGTGCTTCAGTTCAGTTCTTCATCGCCATACAAAGATTAAAGTTCATCGACGCACTCTTGTCTTGATAATCCAGGTCGAAAGTTGGGAAAAATGATTGCTCGAAAATGTTCAATAGTTAATTTAAGTTTTCTGCCGAATTAAGTTTTTGATCAATCGTTAATCGATATCAAACGTCACACATGTAAAAGTTGTACAAATCTTTTATCGATAAAAGACCAAAATTTGTTTGGGAAAAGAACAATGGGTTTTAATATAGTTAGAAGTAACCTAGGCCAGAAACTTATATAGCAGCCCTCGCATAAAATTGCCGGCACAATTACATCTGTGTTCATTAAAATAGCAGTGCATACCTGCCCGTATAAAATTGAAAAACACTAATATAAACACAACATTGAGACAAATCTTAGATACAATAGTTTTAATTATTTATTTTTAAATAATTTAACTCCTGTTGGGTACTTCAATATTTTAGTAAATATGGATAATAACAAAAAAGAAAGACTAATTATGATTTTCATTGAAATAGTCTTTAAAAAATATATGATAAAATTCAATATGGCTTATAAATAACTTAATCCTATTAAATAACGATTTGATTACGACCCAATATTTTGTTGTATAGGCTATTACAGGCTTACATTTACGTGGCATGAAGTCTACCAAGTCCTCTCTCCTGCACAACTTGCCAAAGCTGCGGCCTAGAAGTCGGGGATTTCTTGGCAACTTAACGATAAATTCGATAAATTCTCAATCAGATTTAAGTCCTGGGACCGTGCTGGCCACGGCATTACGTCAATTATTTTTGGGCTAAACAACTCCTTGGTCAATTTGCTGGTGTGTTTAGGATCATTGTCCTGCTGAAATGTCCATATTAAGGACATTTCATAATCAGTATAGGACAAAATGACGTTTCTCAAAATATACTGATAAAAACATATATTTGAGGCGACAAATTACAGCTATCATTGAGCCATCTGTGTTAGAAGAGAATTAACAAGCATAAAAATGATAATAAAGCAATTTTACATAATATTCGTGGTATGGAAAACCCAAATAATGCTTGGTATGCGAACTATGCCTTTCAATGGATGCAGAGCTAAAATAAACTTTAGTGATGGAACAGTAATGTTAGGAAAAGATAAATTTACTATCATGTACGATGGGGATAAAAGGGATAAGACCGCTGTTTAGGCGGTTTGCGGGCGTTAGAGAGGGCGTGGCACCCTGCTCAAACAAACTTGCGCTGCGCAAGAAGCTCAGGAATCTGCATACCAAATCCCAATAGTCTAGCTCGAATAGTTTCCGAGTTATCAGCGTTCATACGGATATGTCTAGATCGACTCGGCTAGTGATCCTGATAAAGAATATATATACTTTATGGGGTCGGAAATGCTTTTACTTTACGAGTAACGGGAATAATATAAAGGAAGTTTGAAAAAGGTTTTATTCGAATACAAGGATAATCAGTACAAAGAAGGCGAAAATTTGACCTTCACAAGTACTATTTAACAAAAGGATCAAACTAAACATGAGGACCCTTATAAATGCCCTTTAACATTTGATGAAGATGTCAATAGCCAAAAAATGGAAAGAATTGAACGGGGAACAGTTCGTAAATTTAAATCTTCTTACTGTTCACCCATTTGGATGGTAGGCAAGAAAAAAATTAGAGTAGTAATAGTCTAGAGAAATTTTAAAGAAATATTAAATTTCCGATACCAAGAATGGGTGAAAAACATAGCTCGAAAATAACTGTTGACTGTTTTTCTTCTTGCGCTCTCGTTGCGAGCACAACCGAAAAAGTTCATACTCTCTCGCTCTCGCTCTGAGCAATAGACTCTTGCTGTCTTCATTTATGTATTCTGTTGAGCGCTTTTCGTTGAGCTCTTTGTACTTGTATGTCGCTCTTTCAATAAGCAGTGCGTAAAGAGCGGAACGAGAAACCTGTTCCACCAAAAAAGACCAGCTAAGATTCATCTACCCATTAAAGTAATTTTTTCCATAGTTATAGTGTATTATGGTTCAATTATTAATAATGGTCTTTATTAAACCCAATTTTCACCAAATAACAAAAATTTTCGTGACATTTCCTGGTAGAAAATCAAAAACTGCTATTTCAGTGAACAGCCAAAATGTTGTGCCCGTGTGCAAAAATATGAAAATGACCCTTGTTTTGTATCTTTATGATCCATTCTACAAAAAAAATGTAACAGCGATCAACTAACAAAAAGGACTATGCTAATAAACCGATATATATACACAGCTGTATATGGTGGCCTCCCGTCTACCAGATACGCCGCGAGTTACCGAAAAGTAATGGCAAGCTGAAGAGAGCGAGAAGTTGGATGAGAATTTGGAGAAAGAAGTCGGAGAAAGTGTAGATTGAGAGTTTGGAGAACGAGAAGTTGGAAAAAGTGCGTTTGGAGAACGAAAGTTTGGAGAGAGAGAGAGAGAGTGGAGACTTCAAGGGCAGAACGACGGTGCCGTGTGCAAAGGAGAATAACGGAACAAACGGTAGAGGACAAAGGATCGATCAGCATCAAATGCAAAAAAGTCAACAACAACAAGTCATGTCGTCGGAATCAATGCCTTGAGAAGCCTACACAGAGAAAACTATCTAAGAACATTGTTCTTGAATTGAGAACATTGTTCTTGAATTGAGAACATTGGTCTTGAATTGAGAACATTCGTTCTTAAAAACCGTGTAAGTACGTTTTGGTATCAATATAAAAACGAAATGGTGAGGAGAGAAAAGTTTAATTGAGTTTATTTAACAACTTTTTAATAAGTATACACTAAGGACTGAACTAATAGTTTATTTGTACATACAATGTACTTAAATACCGCCGATCCAACTTGATTCGAGTAAAATAAATTTTCAACTTAAAAATATCGTTCTATATCATTTTCAACTCAGATGAGAACGTCAGATTTTTCTCTGTGTACAAGGAGCAAGTTAGCTACGTCGAGACGTTGAAGACTGGGACATCAGAAATCTCCGAATTGAGGCAAAGGTAGCTAAGGTCCTAAAGGCAACACACGGCTAAGTCAAGGCGATTTGTTTCTACTGTTGTCACGACTAAGCCTGGCATATCTTCTGTTGAGCAGTAAGACCTGCGACGAGAAACCTTGAGATCGATCGGGAAAATGGCCTAATCACAGGCAGAAGTACCCAAACACTACTCAGGCGTGCGCCCTCTTCGTCGTTCAATCGATCTTCGGTTTTCAGGAGGCGTTGTCCTGAAGAGTCCAGCGGTTACCGGCGAAATCCCAGAACCGTAACTGACCAAAACCCCGAGTGCCAGAGATTCACGCCAACAGCCAGGAATGGCGAGCAGTCGACCGGGTTTGGTCTTCAAGTTCCCGAAAGGCGATTGACCGAATCCTCTAGAGCCAGAAACCACGATATATACAGTCTCGTAGAAGCATATCCAGGAGCAGAGCATAGGACATCGGCAGCAGAAAATGTCGCCAGTACCTACATTACGACAGCCGCGGAGAACTCATCGATCAGCGCAGAATCGTCACGGCCGCCAAGCATTAGAGTGAGGTTAGTGTGGAATTTCTGCATCAGGCGAAAACCTAACTGAACTGCTAGGCAGCTTCCATGCGTAAGCCTCGACTCTCAGCGCGAACAGAGCGAAACCTTGTAGGGACCGTTCGGGACATGGCAAGAGCAGGCGGTTGGTGTTTTCAAATGCGTCGCCCCGGAGGCCAATAGAGCCAGCCGAAATAAATCCACTAAAAACTCTTGTATTTTGTGCTTTGTCACAGTTCTTGAACTGTCCCAAATGTTTTGACCGATACATAGTTTGATGTAGAAGACTTAATGTTACCTCTTGAGGAAAAAATCTTAAATAACTGTTACTTAAGGTTAAAAAAACCCGATACCGATCTGAACCAAATAAGGTGCCAAACCGTCTAGTCAAAAATTGTAAATAATTCTAGTCGATTTTTCTTATCTTGCCTCAATTTATTTACAATATTATTTAGAGTTCGCTTAATTTGTTTGTAATACAATTTGACTAAGAAGGTGGACCAAAAATTAAAAAACGTAGTCCATTTATGTGGGTTCTAGCAGTGCCAGAGCAAAGATTTGTGGCAATCCAAGAAAGATAAATATTTACAAATATTAATAAGATTTTTAGCAAAAGTTCTTAATATTTTGTGATTTTTTATTTTGCGCCCTATGAAAGTCGCACCATCATATTTCAATCATTTTGTAGGTAATGAAGACTAATTTCTTTTTGGTGTTTGTTGACATTATATATTATATATATTTTCCACGGCCGATAACTAAGAAACCATGATTTATTTTTGTGAACTAGAAATTGTACAACTTTATTTATTCAATTGAAACCCAGAACTAAGGTATAAATACCTTTAGGTGTACAGTTAAATTTTTACCATGGTTGAAAGTGAATTGAGTTTTATTGTTTGTTTAACGGTTGTGCGATTTGAATGGCTATGTGGCGCTGAACATTAATCGTTTTTGGAAACTGTTTAAGAAACTTGCTGATTTCAAAGAGTTTAAGAGTTTTAAAGAGTACCGAAAGCTCTGGAGGAGCCTACAGGGGAAGTTAGCTCTATAAGAAGAAACAGCCTCTCCGTTGTTTCATATAGAAAGTAATTAGTTGTGTATCGTTTAACCCCTGAAACCATATCTTCAGATGTTTTGGAATTTGTACAACAAGAATTCCCATCAAAAAACATCACGGTGAAAGTGTTAAAATTTGTTCGTAGGATATCTTCATTTAAAAAATCTGCTCCTCCTGAAGTATGTAATGTACTAAATTTTAAAAGTTTTTGGCTTAATGATGATTTGGTCAGTAGAGAATTTGTTCCAAACAGACGGAGAACCAATAATAGGCCTTCCACAGTAGTAACTGAGCCAAAAAACTGAGCAGTTTATTTTTGGCCTATCAAAATGTTAGGGGACTCAATATGAAGCTACCTAAGCTTTATTCTGACTCCTCAGACTCTGAAGTTCTGTCCAACAATTTTAATACGTATAGAACTGATTGCTTTCCTCGTAGGGGGGTGGGGTGCTAATTGTCGTTACCTCTACTTTAACATCGGATAGAATATGGTGCATGGGAAAATGAATATGGTGCAGGGATAATGAATTGAATTTAAATGGTTCTAAGTGTAAACTAATAACCTTTTTTCGTGCTAGCCCCCATTACTTAACGTATACTTTGAGTGGTTGTGCGTTAGATAGGATAACGCATGCTGAAGTCCTTGGAGTCTACATGGATCTTAAACAAAAATTTTCCGATATCAAAAGGTGGTCGAAGGAATTCGATGATCCCAATTCTTGAGTACTGCGCTCCTGTTTGGAGTCCCCAATATGGGGTGCATATAGACCAGATTGAGTCTGTGCAAAAAAACTTCTTAATATTTGCCTTACGGAGACTTGACTGGGATACAAGCCTAATACTACCATCCTACTCTAGTAGACTACTTCTAATTAACTTACCATCGCTAGCTAACCGTAGAACTATGCTTGGTATTACGTTTATTAGAAATCTTATTCATGGTGATGTAGAGAGTCCCGAGTTACTGGGTCGCCTGCATTTTAATGTGCCAAATAGATTTACTAGAAACTATATTTCTTTAATATTAAATCACTGTAAATCTAATTATGCAGTGCATGAACCTTTAAGAGTACTTTGCAATGATTATAATAGACAATATCACCTAATATCTACTACCGACTCACTTCCTATCTTTAAATCAATAATACTATCCTCCCTAGTAACTAATTAGTTTTACTTGATGTATTTTGTCTATACGTATTTTGACCTATATTTTGAATTGTCTAATGTTACATTGTCTTTTTCTTTGTCCGCGATTTTGCTTAAACGCCCAAAACGGTGAAGGGCTCCGCGCGTAACAAGCATTGCTTGGTGTCGTAGGGTCACTTGTTTGTACTGACCATAGTGCATCAACGTCCAAGAATATACTTTTTTAATCCCAATGACATTGAATTCGTTATTGTAAAATTATTTATATTATATATTTTTGTAACATGTTCTTATATTCCACCTGGATCCGACTTAATAATTTATGAGAACCATTTGTCGGCAATAAAAACTGTTCTACCTGATCTTTCCGACAGGAATCTGTTGATTGTTTTGGGTGATTTCATTCTCCCTGACATTTCTTGGTCCCCTTCCACTGAGTCACTTGTCTCCACGCCTTTATCTGTCCATGACTTCGTTGACGGTCTGTTAGAATTATCAGCTTTATACGAAATTCTGCTTTTAAGCTTTTGAAAAACATTAACTTTTTTAAAAGTGACATACAAAATGAATCGTTGGTCACCACACCCCACACTTCCCTACAAAATAAATAAAAAATGGTTAAGAGCTATTTTAATTAGTAAAAAGTATGTTCGTTTTTTGATGGTTTTTATACCCGTTACTCGTAGAGTAAAAGTGTTCGTACCTAAGGGTGCTCAACATGACCAGCACCCAACAAATCAAGCAGTAGTTAAGTTGGGAACAGTACCAGGCGCTCAGTAACACCCACTGTAGATGAGAGTTGCTGACCAGCATATTATGTCTCACTAACACACCGAATCAACGGCACACTGACCAATGCAGTCAGCACATAGTGCAGTGTCAGCCGAGCCATCTAAGCTACGGGTCGTTTCCTACCCCAAAAAGTATCTCTTGACTAGTCGGACATTACCGCCTTTCGGTGTGATCATAGTTATTATAAGAGCTAAAGAGTTTAGTCTTTACATTCAGATTCCTTAGCTTCGTACGGAGCGCAAGTTTGTGCTGAATGTGCCACGCCCACGTATTTCTGACGTTCAAATTTAAAATATTTTGTAAAATTGTAAATGGGGTTTTGTTTTGTATATTAATACCTATATTCATATCTACAAATTGTTTAAACTTCATTAAGAAGTTATGACCAAATAACATAATCGCCAAAGTGGCGCCCTGCAATCTCGGAAAGACTCTTTTCTGCTTGCATACTATATCTCCTTCTCCATTCCGCTTCTTTAACTGAGTATTTCCGTATTTCCGACTATAGCGTTTTCCGTTATTTTGCATTTCATAATTTGTATATATAAACTAATGTACAGTATATTCCCGATTTGAAACATATTGTCGAACTGAAAAATATTTCGTCACTCTAGATTATATTATAGATAATTATTAAATCATTTCAGTGGGTTCAGAAAATATATATATAAGATATAAATGTATACAAAATAAAAATGGTTAAATGCGCTAGTTTCTAGAAAAGTCCAGAGTATCTGCAGCCACACTGCGGAGGAAGTTTACCGAATGTTCTTATAATAATATGTGTGTAATGGAGAAATTACCTGGTGAAGTCGGTCATTTCCATCATAATCATGCACATATGTTTAGCCAAAAAAATAATGTCATTTCCAGTATCATCCCATTTAGCAACTTCAGAATCAAAAGTAAGTTTTTCTCTACGAAATAATTCAACCTGCTGAGCAATTTTCTGTTTGTCCTCTTCTGTCATTTTCCGCATCGCTTCCTAAAATAAATATCTTGCGTTACAGATATCGTGGATTATTTTCGACTATGACTTACTCGTGCTGTGCATATGCCACTGATATCCGGATATTCGTCAACTGTTTGGTCGCCAGTATGAGCACTTGCTAAAAAGTATACAAGTTAAAAAATTACAAAAACGAATATGCATGCTTGCTTCGAGTAGAGTTTTTTGGTTGGGTCGACCTATAAGTTGGGAAAGTTAACTTTCATACAATTTTTAGCCTATGTAATGACCCTTGTTTCCCAACCTTTTACCACGACAAACGTAAATTGGGATCACAATTCGGAGTATATCGAAACATTTTTGTACCTGTTACTTACTCGTAAAGTGAAAAGGTATAGAGATTCGTCGGAAAGTATGTTACACCTGTTCGAGGTAGAAGGAAGCATTTCCGACCCTATGAAAACTATATGTTCTTGATCAGGATCACTAGCCAAGTCGATCTAGCCATGCTCGTCTGTTCTTCAATATGAAAGGTAAGATCTTGATAACTATAAAACCTAGAAAGTTGGGACTTGGCATGCAGCGTCTTGAGGTTCTGAGACAGCGCAAGCTTATTTCAGCAGGGTGCCACGCCCACTCTAACGCCCAAAACTCTTAAACCTGTCTGGCCCTATAATTATTTAATATTTAAAAAATTTTTGTTTTGATAAACAATATCAAGAACTATTTAAAATAGTCACGTATATTTATACTACCACAAAATGGTAAGTCGAGTGTATTTTTCTTTTCTGCGCTTTTAATAAATTAGTTTAATATTAATTTCTAATATGTGTTGTGCAGCCGTTTTAAGGTCTATTTTTACTTTTACTGAACTTTTCACACAGTATGCCTAGATGTGTCTGTCGTCAATATTGAATCCGCTGGTATCAATTTTTGTTAACTGCTTTGCCGCCAGCAGCAATAATTGTGCTGCAAACTCATGTTATTCCTGTCTCGCTCGGAAGAAGGTGAAATTCAGATAAAATATGGTGTGTAGGGAGCAGGGACGGGGGGTGACTTGATCGCTAAAAAAGGGGTACGAAAAAAACGGAAGAACTTTCGGGTTGTTGCGCGACGTGCGTGGGTGTTTATTTGGACACTTGTTAATTATAACTGTGAAAAGCTAGGTTAACTAAAGCGCTCCAGAGCGGAGACTTGGGGAGAGATGGAGAGGGAGAGCGGAGGGTAGTGCGAGGGAGCGAGACGTGGATGTATAAATAAAACTGTCGCTCGACACTACTTAATGAAATTAAAAGACCTTTTGGCGTAAACATTCTACCCCCTTTGCGAGGACATCCGCAGCAAGAACCTCAGGGTAGTAGGCTAAAGGGGCATGATGAAAGCAAAGATGGGTCGTCCGGGAAGAGTGTGGTGGTTCTTTCCACCCTTGTGGCAGAGATGACCACTGCGACAGGAGCAGTACTTGTGGATACGTACTTCCTAGAGCAGTTTCTGAGCGCTAAGCCGCAGAAAGTTGTGGCTCTTCCGTAGAAGTTGGTTTTTTTGGCAGACTCGACGTTGGTAGGATAAAACGGGAACGTCTGCCAGCCAAGGCAGGATGTGGACCAAACTAACCGGATGGATTATTTTTAGGAAGCACTTTTACAATCGGGTCCTTTATGGATCTCGCAGTCCCTTGCGCGTTGAAAACCTGCTCTGAGAAGGATGCAATTCTATGTGGAATTGGGCGTGCTAAATTTATGGCTGCTTGCAAAGCAATTGGGCCACAATTGTTTCCTTTGGATATATGATAGGAGATCGTTTGTAAGGAGCATTGACATATATGCACGGGGTAGTTCTTCTTTGAACACAGATCGCAGTCTCTAAGTACTGGGACGACTTTAGTAGTGAACGAATTTATTCTTGGAAATTTTCCCATTCAATCTGTGTCGTTGGACTGAACATGAAGGGAATTGGCAGATCGGAAGCTATCGACGGTCCAAGGGTTCGATGGCACTCAGTCAAAAAAAAAAAAATCAAGCTCGAGCGACGTAGATATTTCTGATTTATTTTGGATGTAGTGCTTCAAGAATGAGAGCGTGAGCTTTGGTACCTTTGTCGATCACATATAAACCAGAAAAGGGTCCTAATACTCAATATTAATGCCGGAAAATTGTAAGGATGTTAAACCTTGAATGGTGCGTTAAAATTCCTTTGGGGCTGTTCCAGATTCCTCCGCTCTTGATTGCACATTAAAGAGTGTTTTTAGGTTACTGTTCACCTGCAATCGCTTGTTTTTCGAGGCTGAGCGAAAGCTGTCATTAATGAGTCGGGATTTCGAAACTATGGAATGAGCTTCTCCACTAGAACTTAATTTTAACAACTTTTCAACGCGCGTTAGACTTGGATTGTCTATGTATATCGCTGTGCAAAGGTCATGGAAAGTCGACCAGCGAAGATAACCGCCCGAGAAAATTTGACGTTGAAGTTTGGGACGGAGGGTTTGGAGCTTAATAATTTTGGGAGGAGCCCTATTGGATTTGTTTAAGAATCTGAGCGGCACATCTTCCGTATATGGAGTACGTTTAATTATACCTTGCCTTTAGAATGGATTTTACCTTTTGGCACAAACAATTGACAAATCCGTGACGCAACACAAAATTCATCTTTGTGAAATTTCCATGATTAATTTCATCATTGAGCCAAAAACTTTTAGAATTTAGTACAGAAAACACTGGAGGAAAATCAGATATTTTAAAGGAAGATATCCCACTGTAGTGGTTCGCGAAAGGAATTCTTGTTCAATGAATTCCAAAACATCTGCAGATGTGGTTTCAGGGGTTCAGAAACAAAAAATGGCATCCTATAAACAACAAATGAGAGTTCCTTTCTTCCCCCACCAGCAATTTGAACATCGTCCGTCTGATTATCGGGACCAGGGACTCCTAAAGAGCTTTCTTCTGCTATAGGCACAGAAAGCTCCGTAGTGTTTGACATTTTAGGCTAACTAGCGGAACAAGGGACTCCTTTAGAGCCGGTGGACTCCACCAGCGCCGGTGGATGCCGACATAGCTGCCGTTATCGATCGGGTAAAAATGCTGGAGGTTAAGTTGGCATTCGGGACTAACTTCTGTTTTTTTTTATTATCAACCCTTTGAATTCAGCAACTACGCTCATAAGAAAATCAAAAGGTTTCTTAAAGCGATCATTGGTCAGCGTCAAGCATCCATCACGTGCTCAATTTTACCCTGGGATCAAAAATACAAATTTAGGGAAAAAAACACAAAAGTATAAGAGTGCGTAACTGCAAATGCAAGAGAGCACGAGAGAGTAACTATCGACTGAGCGTGGCTTGCGAAATATAAACAAAATATACTCGACAACAGTTTACAAGAAAAGAAACGGGAAAGGGATTACAGAGAGCTATGTGAAACAAATCTAAAAGCTATTGAATCGCATGCACAACCGCGTACAGAGAGTTACAATAACAAATGCACAGGCTTTATAACAATTTAATTTTGTTAACAATTCTACAATTAAATAGACAATTACCTACAAAAAAACAGGATTACAGTACCACAGATATAAAACTAAAAATTTAAAAGCCACATAGAACAAGATAAATACTTCCGGTCACAAGCGACGCTAAGTCGATTATGTTTTTACATTACGATATTGTGAGCATAAACATGAGGAATTTTCAATCTAACTTGACTACCTTCAAACAACGAAAGTAAGTACAAGGCATAATCACAAATATCACATTTTGAAAATTGGTAACTTTCTACGAGGGCTGCTATTTAAGTTTTTGGCCTAGGTCACTTCTAGCTACATTAGAACCCATTGGCCTTTTCCCAAACAACTGTTGGTCTTTTATCGATAAAAGATTCATACAACTTTTACATGTGGTACGCTTGATATCGATTAACGATTGATCCAAAACTTAACTCGGCAGAAAAATTAATTTAACTAGTGAAAATTTTCATGCAATAATTTTTTATAACTTTCGACCTGGATTATCAAGACAAGAGTGCATCAATGAACTTTAATCTTTGGATGGCGATGAAGACTATCATATAGCACTGTGAAAAACTGGTTCAATGAATTCAATTATTGCCGACGCTTGCTCGTTGTGCCAGAGATCACTGTTGCCGTGCGAGGTAGAGGCTTCGTTGAGCATTTCTTCCTTACATTCGATATTGCATGAACACATGGCCGTAAAAAATATTTGTTCTTAATGGATCCCGCACATTTTGACAATCGCTCAAAAAATACCTCGTGTAGATTGGTTAAAAGAAATTATGGAACAATACAATCGCGGTGTTTGAAAAGACGTTAATAAGATTGACACAGGTGACGAATCATGAATCTATGCTTATGAGCCCGAAAAAAACGATCTTCGTGAAAGAAGCACTTCGAAGAAAATGGTTGCCTGGTTTTTCAGTAAAACAGGTAAAGTGATGACTGCTTTGCATGAGCAACGTTGACAATTCTTAAGTCTTCGAAGAAACTCGAAAATAGAACAAGAGCAGACGAAATATTGTGCACCGTGACAATGCGAGCTCTCACACAAGAGAAAAATGTGTGGTCAACGATTTTTGTCGCCAGAAGATTGTTGACGCGATCAAAAACCATTTTTGGAGGTGTCCAATTCGGATTGCAAAATTTACTTGGACAAGCCTTTGTTTGGCATAAAGTCAAAAATTATTTTGTGAAATGTTCAGCATTTTTTTTTAATCCGTTTAAGAAATGTTCAACTATCATAAAACTATTTTAAAAATATTTTTCTGACCATCCCTGGGTCCTTGGCAACACTATAAAGTCAGCTGTTCGAGCTAGGTTGGGTGCGCCTTAATTTTTCTACGAAACCTGCCAAATGTTTAATTAATTATTTTTTAGCAAATGTCGCGTATTCCTTTCGGTTAAATTATGGAAATTTTTCGTCAAGATATGTATAATATTGCTTAGAGGGCTTACACTAGAATTGCTTTTGTTTCGTGCTGTATTTAGTTGTTTTATTGAACCTTGTGTTATGTAGAAGTTAACGTATAAATAAAAATATTTGTGTTTCGTGGAAGTAAGAGTAAGCGGGATTGCGAAAAGTGCAAATGTGGTAATATGTATATTGTATATATGATTAAATGAAGCTAATAACTTTTGCGCATACTTGCGCCATTTCATAATATTTAAATAGATTCGGAACAACTCCACATTAGTAGGGGCGTAGGGGCGAACTGCGGGAAGTAAGGGTGAAGAATCATCGCAGCAACTGGTTAAGTTATGAAATATCCGTGGTATCCGACGACAGCTACTGTTCACAAGCTCTTGGTTCACGGTGCCCAGATTATGGAATACTGAAGCTCGAAATAAGCTCTATAAACGTGATAGATTAATGCACGCTAGAGAGAGTAGTCCCTAAAATAACCTTACTGACGTGTTCCAATTTCCAATTTCGCTATGGGAGGCACACCCTGTTGAAGCAGTAATTGATAGCACGCATTTCGAGTTCGAACTAAATTTAGATATCGAGTTAAATATAGATAATGAGTAAAATAAAAATTATAATATTGGGGCGGCTGAATGGGCGTGGTCAAAATCAAAAAAGAATAAAAACCAAAATTTAACAATAGTCTCAATATTATTGAAAAAAATTGAAATCCTTATCTTTAAAATTACCTTCGCGGCCGGCGGTAGTTCATGTAGGCGTGGTCAAAATCAAAACAAAATAAATCAACATTTTACAATGGTCTCAATATTATGTACAAAAAAATTGAAATCCGTATCGTTAAAATTACCTTCGCGGAAAGGGGTGGTTCATGTGGGCGCGGTCAAAATCAAAGAATAATGAAAATCGAAATTTCACTATAGTCTCACTGTTATGTAAAAAAATTTGAAATCCGTATTTTTAAAATTAGAGTTTATGCCAAAAAAAAAAGGAAATTCATTCCGATGTGCATTGGTTTAAGACAGCGGTCGGCACACACATACCATCACAAGTTTGCCTTGCATTAGTGTGAGTATTCAAAACACAAAATTGGCGCGCAGCGTGCTGAAGCCTGACGTTTCACTGCTTTGCACTGAGAACCTCTGCCGTAGCAGCAAAAAAGCGCGCCGAAGCTGAGAAAAAAAGACCCGGAGACCCATGCCGAAGTCACACGAACATCTACGTTATACGAGGGCAGTCCGATAAGAGACGGCAACTGTCGAAATTTCAGCCTAATCGGACTCGTAGTATTGTTTTGACTGCGTGTGGAATCGGACGTGTCCGCTGATTTTAGAAAAATGGAGAACGAGCATTATCGGTCTGTGACTCAATTCTTGTTTTTGGAAGGGAAATCGCGCAGCGAAATCAAAGAGCGCTTAGATGCTGTGTACGGTGACTCTTCTCCTTCGATGGCGACCGTCAAAAATTCGTTTAACGAGTTTCAACGTGGTCGCACGTCGGTTTTTGATGAGCCACGCCCAGGTGGGCCGAAAACGGCTACCACGGAGGATAACGTGACACAAATCCACGATCTCGTATTGGCAGACCGCCGATTGAGGATACGCGAGATAGCTGAGACAGTAGGCATGTCAAAAGACCGCGTGGATCATATCCTGCATGAAATTTTGGGCATGAGAAAGCTCGGCGCGATGGGTACCGCGTTTGCTCACTCCGGACAACAAACGCAACCGTGAGAACAGTTGAGAGCAGTGTTTGACGCTGTTTAAGCGCAATCCGAGGGAGTTTCTGCGTCGTTTTGTGACCGTCGACGAAACATGGATCCACTGGTGCACACCAAGGAGCAGTCGAAACAGTGGAGAAGAAGGCGAAGTCTGTCCCATCGGCCGGAAAGGTGATGGCCACCGTTTTTTGGGACTCACAAGGTGTGATCTACATCGACTACCTGGAGAAGGGCAAAACGTTTATTTCGAAAATTTTTTTACTAAGATGGGCAGAAAATCAGGTCGAAGTTCTTCTTTTAGAGTTACGCGACCAAAAAACGGTCTTTACCCCAAAACCGTTACGTTTTGGAGAAAGAAACGTTCATAAAAATGATTATTCATCACATCCTCAAACTTTAAACGCGTTTTTCTCGAAACCGTGTTTTTCAAGGTGGTGTGCAGGAAAATCTATTCGATGAATCCAGCTGAAATTTTGAGGGGTCAAATTGAATGTATAATCCGAGGTACTGACGTAGGGGTTTCTTATAAAAAATTTTTCAAATTTTTTTTCACACTTTAAAAACGAATTATTTCTTCCCAAAATACGCCATTTTGACAATTTTCAAAAATGTTCGAAATCCCAACGTCAGTACCTCGGCAACTGGATTACGAATAACGGAGTATTTTCGTTTTTTGTTTCAGACGACTTATGTGTGGTGTATCCAGCACACCCTTTTAGGTCCGTAAATTTGGTAGTGTCTCGTTCCAGCTTCGGTCACCAGTACACTTTCTTGATAAAACTGTTGTACATAAAAATATATAAACTTAAGTAATAATCTAACAAAATACAAAAATAATTATTCAAAAACCTTGAATAGTTTACTTACACGAAATATCCGAAAAAGCGCTTGAAAATCGGTGAACCCCCTTAACTACACATTAATCACTAACATAGCAACTAACAGATTTGGAGGGGTAGCTCTTCTAGTCCACAATTCTTTCCAGCATACGCAACACATTATCAATGAAGACCTTGAAGCAATAGCAGCCAAAACAGAATCCAAACGAACTATAATAATATACTCAATCGACATAGCACCAAATAAAACATTTTCACGCAATAACCTTAATAATGTTATAAATACAAATAACCAAACAATAGTCGTAACAGGAGACTTCAACGGATGGCACCCCCAACTAGTTATCACTACACACAAACACAAGAGGCAAAATAATCTCCAAATTCATAAAACAATCGCATCCTACACTCCTAAATGATAAATCTCCCACTCATTTCACCACACACAACACCTTCACTCATATAGACCTTACTTTCTGCTCTCTCTGCTTAACTTCTGTCGCAAACTGGACAATCTCTGATGACCTTTGCACGAGTGATCATTTCCCTATTCTAACTTCCTTTTTTCCTATCTAACCAAAAAACAATTCTTCAAAATCAAAGAAACGAATTGGGAAAAATTCTCCGTATTTACTACAAACCTCAACAAACATCAACAAAGAAACAGCCACCATCAACAAAATATTAATACAAAGCGCGCACCACAATCATCACAAAACCCACACTCCCACAAAGTTCCTTGGTGGAACAAAAAACTAACACAAATGCATCAAACGAAGAAAATCTCACTTAAAAGAGACATTTCGCA
The DNA here is from genome assembly GCF_043229965.1 of Drosophila suzukii. Taxonomy (NCBI): domain Eukaryota; kingdom Metazoa; phylum Arthropoda; class Insecta; order Diptera; family Drosophilidae; genus Drosophila; species Drosophila suzukii. Next base: position 56,019,382 of record NC_092082.1, read on the forward strand.
AACCAACATTATTAGCTTTCGTAGAGCAAACGCACTTCTTAAAACAGAAATTAAAATAAGAAAAAGAGAAGCCACCATCTCATTTACATCTACTATACAAAGTAGCACACCAACATCAACAATATGGAACAACATTAGACGATTCTGTGGATTAAATCAATGTAGACAAATACACTGCGTAAACAACACAACTAACACACAAGAAATAGCAAACCAATTCGCACAACACTGGTCTTACCTTGCCACAGATTACTATTTCCACCTACAACTCAGATTTCTTAAATTGAAACCAATAATTATAAACCACAGCCCATCCACATCTGCAACACAAACATAAAAAACATAACGAAAGTACAATTCTTAAAAGGATTTACACCAGGACTCAGTAGATATTCATACCCGATGATCAAAAATAGCTCTCCAGTTGCGACTAGCGCAGTAATTTATAAGTTTTAGAACTAACAGCGTTAGGAAGCCTTAAACAATAAATAATAATAATATTAAAACATAGATTATTCCAATTTAACAAAATTTTTAACACATACATCCCATACTCAAACCAAATAAGAACAAAACGGACATTACCTCCTACAGACCCATTTCTCTTAACTACTGCATAAGAAAACAAGGAAGAACGCTATAGTCGAGAACCTCGACTATCAGATACCCGTTACTCAGCTAAAGGGACCAAAGGGAAAAGGAGATATGCAAGCATCAAAGCTAGATTAAAATGCGCTACCTACCGGCGGTAGACAGATTTAAGCGTTATGGGCGTTAGAGTGGTATTGACGAGACCAATACATTTCAGTTTAAATTTTTTATCTAGCATGAAAATTGTGGGTGCCACAGGTTTGGGCGGTTTGTGGGCGTTAGAGTGGGCGTGGCAAACTTTTTTTGGGTCAATCGATAGGTATTGATCAGAACAATACATATCATTTAAAACTTTTATTCTAGCATCAAAACTGTAGAAGCCACAGTTTTGGGAGGTTTGTGGGCGTTAGAGTGGGCGTGCTGAAACAAACTTACGCTGCGTAAGAAGCTCAGGAATCTGCATGCCAAATCTAAATAGCCTAGCTCTTATAGTTTCCGAGATCTCAGCGTTCATACGGACAGACGGACAGACGGACATGGCTAGATCGACTCGGCTAGTGATCCTGATCAAGAATATGTATACTTTATGGGGTCGGAAACGCTTCCTTCTGCCTGTTACATACTTTCCGACGAATCTAGTATACCCTTTTACTCTACGAGTAACGGGTATAAATATTGCATAATAATTGCAAAATAATAAGCAAATACATCCAAACCAATTCGGTTTCAAAAATGGAAAATCGTCTTTAGAAAAAAATCGTCTTTTCGTAGTCCATCTCATAACAAAGTCACAAACACCAAAAAGCACATCTCACTCTTCTCTCTTGACTTTGCAAGAGCATTTGATCAAGTGGGTGCACACTCAATAATAGACCAACTTATCGATTGGAAATCAGTCGTCATCCAGCTTTCATTGCGCTTAGACGTACTTCCCCGCTGCCCCGAGTGCAAAACCGATGTTACATTGGCCCAGCTTCGTGCTTCGGATGCTGTCCGCTGCTCTTCTTTGTGCCGCGCGCCTATCATACTTCTTGCGTAGCCCTACCGGACGATGTGCTCAAACTCTTATTAAATCCAAATATACTGTGGCAATGTGATAGCTGTGTGGTTGCGAATGATTCGCATTCTAAAATCGATGAATTCGATGATAAATTGAAAGCCCTGGAGCGCTTATATCAGGGCCTTCATAATAAAATCTTGGAGGCGTTCCCCCCTAAAGATGATGCATTGAATCAGTATGTAACTCCCAAGCCTCGTCTACCGAGACCTACCAGCGTAACTGCAGCTCCCCAGTCATATGCGGCTGCTGCTGCTAGGGCTTCCGCGGTCGTTGACCCTTCTAATCATGCTCTGGATAGTGAGAGAGGAAATTTCATACAAGTTCGAAATAAGAGGAGAAGGAACAACAACTAGCCCAATAAACATGTTGTTGGAGTGGCTCCTAATGCCGAAGATCTTCCTGTTTTGCCGACCAAGAAATTTTTGCATGTCGGAAAGTTTGCAACTGATACAGAGCCGAATACTGTTTTAAAATATGTGTCCACCAAGCTTAAGGTGGATGCTAGTTCTCTCACTTGTGCAAAACTTGTAAAAAAAGATGTTGACGTTACAACTTTAAAGTTTGTAAATTTCAAGCTTGGTATCCCCGATCAGCTTTACGATACAGTCTTCAAAAACGATTTCTGACCGAACTCAGTTAAGGTCAAAAGATTTATTCATAGAGAACGGGCCATTGTGGTAGGGGATGGAATCTTATCTAATTTGCCGGAGCCTGGACAAACTTCATCATCAATTCAGCCATCAAAAAACCCCTATTGTTCGACGCCACTGGCGTCGATACTTTTGCGGGCCATCGTCTACAAGCCTTTCCTCATTTGTCGGAGTCGTTTTCGCAACAACATCGGCAGCTGCTTGCCTTTCTCACTGCCTTCTCTTCATCTTCTGACTCTCTCCTAACGCACCATCGACAACATCAGCCGGAGCTTTTGTTGTCCACATTGTGCGACATTCGCCGTCTGCCTGGCTCGGATTTCGGCGCGCTCCGTGGAGCGCTCCTCACATCATTTTCCGTTGCTCTCCTGATGTTTCATCAACAACATCAGCCGGAGCTTTTGTTGTTTGCTTTGCGCGACATTCGCTGTCCGCCTGGTTCTAATATCGGCGCGCTCCTCGGAGTTGCGCCTCTCTCCCGTTGCACCATCAACAACATCAGCTGGAGCTTTTGTTGTCCGCTGTGCGCTACTTTCGTCGTCCGCCTGGCTCTAATATCGGCACGCTCCGCGGAGTTGCGCTCTCATCATCTTGCGCCTCTCTCCCGAAGTACCTAGATAGTCGGCTGGATTCTCACTCTTCATCGCCTAATAGTTATGCGCTCTCCGTCTCTACCTTTCTGAAGTTCGACTTTCTACAAAAACTTTTATCGACACATTTGGCTGGATGCCTCTCAGAGTGCTCTCTCTGAAGGGGCTCTCTGGAGATGCTTTCGCCATCAACAACAACAATGGACTGCAGCTGCTGTAGTACGTTCTCGCTCATTATTACCAGGAGTGGTTTCACCTGCGTGCATTTATATTTTGAATGCTTATATTGACTGCCCACCTAATATTTGGAGCGCCGATCACCAGCCTATTCGTATCCGTACCACTACTTTACTGAAGGTTCTTACAAATAATTTTATTAATTATGATAAAATCCCAGCGAGGCCTCTTACGGATTCGGGTCATGATGCTGGACCAGTTATTGATAGCATGACCAAGGATGACCGGATATGCGCTAACAATACAAATTTCAATATTTATTTTCAAAATATCGGTGGTGTACGTACGAAAGCTCAATCCCTTTTCCAGGCAACGTCTCATGGTGATCATGACGTCATCATTTTTGTTGAAACCTGGCCCAATATGGATTTCTTCGATAATAAATTCTTTGATACAAATCTTTATTATGTGTTCCGTAAGGATCGAGATTTCGTTAAAACACGATGCTCCAGAGGTGGCGGAGTTTTAATTGCTGTGCGGCGTGAGCTTCGTTGCATTGCTATTCGTCTTTAGAACGAGGATTCTCTGCTCGACCAACTCTGTGTATCTCTCGCTGGTCCTACGGAAACAATTTTCCTGACAGTATCATACATACCCCCAAGCAGCAGTTTTGATTTATATAAAGCGCATGTGGACAACATTGCCCACCTATACCAGGAGCTGGAAGATGGCCAATATATATGTGGTTTGGGCGACTTCAACCTATCTTCGCTCGTGTGGGCTCATGATCTTGAGTCTTCAGCAATGGTTCCCAGTAATTTGCATCTTCCCCACGAAATCTTAGTCATCGATGAGCTTCTTAGTATGGGATTAGTCCAGATTAACCATGTATTTAATAACTTAAATAAGCTTCTAGATCTAATTTTTGTACACCCTGATTTATGCCTTACTTTATGTTGCAGCGATAATCCTCTAGCTGCGTGTGATGCTCATCACAAGCCCCTATTAATCTTAATTACTTGTTATATTTTCTCACCAAATAATTCTCGCTTGCCTCTTACCTATATTAATTCTAGCAGTTTAGATTCTATCCGTAGTGATATTTCTAATATCAGATGGGCGGAAGTCCTCTCGCATGCGGATGTGAACACAACCTATAAAGTTTTAATATCTTTTCTCTCTGCTATTATAGGAAGATACGCTAAAACTAGAGTTCAAAGTTTTTATAGACTACCATGGTACACACAAGGACTAAAAAAAAATACAAAAATCTCCGAAATAAATTTTATAAGCGCTACATAGAAAGCGGTGATGCTGCTGACTTTGATCGGTACAAACAACATAAGCGTGAGTTTGAGTTCCTCAATAAATTCTTATACAGCCAATATATTGCTGATATTGAGTGTAAACTAACTACCAATCCTAAAGCGTTCTGGCACTTTGTCAATTCTAAACGAACAACCTCCTACTTTCCTTCCCATATGTCATATGAAAGTTTTTCAGCTTCTTCAGATATTGGGGTCGCTAATCTATTTGCTAAGTACTTTGCATCTAACTTTGAACCGAGCTCGCTGTGGAATGACGATGATTCACTCAGTGCCATTGCCACGATGCTAAATATTGGGTGCTTAGATGTTACTGATTTGGACTGTCATATGGTGGCTGAGAGTTTTAACGACTCAGGAAAATTAGACTGCGATGGCTTTTCTCCATTTATTTTGAAAAACTGTATAGGTGTTCTTTGTGAGCCCCTAAAAATGATCTTCAACAAGTCTCTTTCCACTGGCGTATTTGCGCATAGATGGAAACTTGCCACAGTTTCTCCTATATTCAAGTCTGGTTACAAAAATGTTGTTTCAAATTATAGGTCAATTGCAAAGCTAAGTAATGTCTCAAAAATGTGTGAACGAATTGTAGCTAAGCAGCTAACTTTTCTTGCTGGTCGGATCATCAGTCCTAACCAACATGGTTTTATGCCTGGAAGGTCAACTACCACTAACTTAGCTGAGTTTAACCTTTTTTGCATCCACTCGTTCATCAGTCATCATCATGTAGTCTACACCGACTTCGCCAAAGCATTTGACAAAGTCTCCCATAACGCTTTATTGGCAAAATTGCAGAAATTGGGATTTCATTCATCAATATTAAATTGGTTTAAATCTTACTTAGATGGGCGGATTTATAGAGTAGAGTGCAATGGTGTTTTCTCAAACCCGTATGTGGCTACTTCTGGCCTTCCTCAGGGAAGTGCATTGGGTCCGTTTCTATTCATTATCTTCATTAATGATTTAAGCTATTGCATAACATATTCTGAATTCCTGTTGTTTGCGGACGATCTTAAAATATTTAGGTCTGTGAATTCAATCTCCGATAGTGAACTTCTTCAAAATGACCTTGCAAAGGTGGGAAATTGGTGTTCTCGTAATAAGTTGCCTCTGAACATGTCAAAATGTTTCTACGTTAGGTACAGCAAACGATTAATGAATGTCCTTAGCTCGTACTCCATTAGTTCCCATGTTCTTTCTTATGTTTGATACTAAATTTACTTTCATTGATCACATAAATTACATAATTCCAAAGGCATACGCTATGTATGGTTTTGTAAAGCGAAATTCCACGCAATTTAAAGATCCGTACACGAAACTAAGCCTAATTTTTTCGTTCATTAGGTCCAGATTGGAATATGCTTCGTTTTTCTGGAGTCCGACTGGTATTACACACATCAATCGTAATGAGCGTGTTCAAAAAAAATTCCTACCTTTTGCCCTTCTTTCTCTAAACTTTAATGACCCGGTTCCCTCTTACTCTGCGAAATGTCATCTTGTGCACCTTTCTTCCCTACAAGATCGTAGAACAACTAGCGCACTAGTTTTTATTTGTGACCTGCTGTCCTCCAAAATAGACTGCCCTGCACTGCTGAGCATAGCATAGGCTTTTCCGTACCTGGTAGGTCTTTAAGGCCATTTGAACCTTTTTTTATTCCGGCCTATAGAGCTAACTATGCTTTTAATGAGCCTCTGTGTAGAGCCTTGTTCTACTGGAACAAATTTCCATCTCACATGCGGCTGCACCCATGCTCCCCCAGGGAATTAATTAAGAAAACCCTTTACAATTACTTTTCGTCCCTTAATATTTAGTTTAGTAATAGACAATTAGCCAGTTAAGGTACCAACTGTTGACGAAATAAATAAATAAATAAATGTATTTCAAAATCAGTCGTCATCTAGCTTTCTTTGCGTTCAGACGTGCTTAAAGTTCTCGCTATGTTACTTCCCCGCTGTCCCGAGTGCAATACCGATGTTACATTGGCCCATCTCCGCGATTCGGATGCTGTTCGCTGTTCTTTGTGCCGTCGCGCCTATCATACTTCTTGTGTAGTCCTACCGGACGATGTGCTCAAACTTTTATTAAATCCAAACATACTGTGGCAATGTGATAGCTGTGTGGTTGCGAATTATTATTATTATTATTATTATTATTATTATTGTTGAACGTTGATGCCCTAAGAGCAGTACAAACAAGTGGCCCAAACGACACCAAGCACGTGCTTGTTACGCGCGGGCCCAATTTTATTTCGGGCAAATACGGTTCGCGAGGAAGGTACATAGAACAAATAAAGACAGGAAAAAACATAGATCAACAAGACTAAAGCAAATGGGCTAAGATTTTAGTTTTTAGTAAAGGGATAGAAGTTGAGGAACAAATTAAATGATATAGGTTGTTATAATTATTAGAAAGAACGCGAAAGGGCTCATGCTGATTAAAATTAGATGAACATCGTGGCAAGTTGATAGGATGGTAGCTTCGCATTAGTCTAACAGGAACATTGAAAGTTAGGCGGCTTACCAAATCTACAGAATCAATATCGCCTCTGATAAGATTATTATAAAAATAGTACCAAGCATAATTCTACGGCTTACTAGACTAGGCAAATTAATTAATAGCAATCTACTCGAGTAAGAAGGCAACCTGACGTTTTGATCACAGTTCAAACCACGTAAGGCAAAAAGAAGAAATTGTTTCTGTACGGACTCTATACGGTCAATGTGCACTTGATACTGAGGACTCCAAACGGAAGAACAGTATTCTAAATTAGGACGGACAAGGGAGGTAAATAATAATTTGGTAGTGTATTGATTATCAAATTCTTTAGACCAACGCTTTGTAAAACCCAGTAGTTTACAGTAGAGGCTATGTGGGAGTCAAATTTAAGTTTAGGATCTAAGATCGATTACTAAGTATATTCGGTCCAGGGACATGTTCTGTTGGCGTACCCCTATAAAAAGTCATAACGTTGCATTTAAGATAGTTTAAATTTAAAAGGTTGTACTGACACCATTCCTGGAATCTATTAATGTCTGACTGCAAGCAGAAATCAGACTCAATATTATTATATGAAAAACAAAGCTTAACGTCATCAGCATACATTAGTACACGAGAGTGAGTTACGATAGAGGGAAGATCATTTATAAACAGAGTAAACAGCAAAGGGCCTAAATGACTGCCCTGAGGCACTCCAGATGTCACGTTGATCATCTTGGAAACAGCGTTTTTGAATAAAACCCTCTGTGATTGATGATTCGAATTCTAAAATTGACGAATTTGATTATAAATTGAAAGCCCTGGAGCGCTTATATCAGGGCCGTCATAATAAATTCTTGGAGGCGTTCCCCCCTAAAGATGATGCATTGACTCAGAATTTAAATGTGAATCCCAAACCTCGTCTACCGAGGCCTACCAACGCAGCTGCAGCTCCCCAGTCATATGCGGCTGCTGCTGCTTCGCCTTCGGCGGTCGTTGACCCTTCTAATCATGCTCTGGATATTGAGAGAGGAAATTTCATACAGGTTCGAAATAAGAAGAGAAGGAACAACAACAAGCCCAATAAACATGTTGTTGGAGTGGCTCCAGTGGATTTATTCATAGAGAACAAGCCATTGTGGTAGGGGATGGAATCTTATCTAATTTGCCGGAGCCTGGACAAACTTCATCATCAATTCAGCCATCAAAAAACCCCTATTGTTCGACGACACTGGCGTTGATACTTTTGCGGGACATCTTCTTCATGCCTTTCCTCATTTGTCGGAGTCGCTTTCCCAACAACATCGGCAGCTGCTTGCCTTTCTCACTGCCTTCTCTTCATCTTCTGACTCTCTCCTAACGCACCATCAACAACATCAGCTGGAGATTTTGTTGTCCGCTTTGCGCGACATTCGCCGTCCGCCTGGCTCTAATATCGGATCGCTCCTCGGACTTGCGCTCACATAATTTTCCGTTGCTCTCCTGACGCTACATCAACAACATCAGCCGGAGCTTTTGTTGTCCGCTTTGCGCGACATTCGCTGTCCGCTTGGTTCTAATATCGGCGCGCTCCTCGGAGTTACGCTCTCATCATTTTGCGCCTCTCTCCCGTTGCACCATCAACAACATCAGCTGGAGCTTTTGTTGTCCGCTTTGCGCGACATTCGCCGTCCGCCTGGCTCTAATATCGGCGCGCTCCTCGGAGTTGCGCTCTCATAATCTCGCGCCTCTCTCCCGAAGTACCTAGAACATCGGCTGGATTCTTACTCTTCATTAGGTTGGAACCCGCTCATTAAAATCATGTTCTCTAGATATGGAGTTTAACCAACATCGGATGCTGCTATCTTCGGATTCTGATACTAATGCGCTCAGCGCGTCTTTTGGGATAGCGCTCTCTTTTATGAGTAGTCGGATACACTCATCACTGTGCTCTTCACCGCCTCTCTCTACTGATGCAATTTCTTCTACGCCCTTTGGATGGTCGTCTACATATTCCCAATTCGACTGCACTATTATTAAATGGAACGACGATCTCAACCTGCCTATAAAAATACGTACGGATACGTTGCGCAAGGTACTTAATAGTACTTATGATCATGCGAGGCCGACATCTACTTTGGATGTTGAGAATTCCTCTTCAACAATATCCGCTGACTGGCAACCAGCTAGGGGCTTGCCTGCAGTAAACTCAAACAGGAATCATTCAGGAAATAATGGCCTGAAAATATGCTTTCAAAATATATCCGGCATGAGAACTAAAACGCAGTCTGTCTTTATGAATACTTCCCAGAGTGACTACGACATTATCATACTGGTAGTTCGAATGAATTCTTCGATCCGTAATTATTCCGTTTTTCGTAGAGATAGAGACTTCGGCAGAATGAATATTCCCAATTAGATGGAAAATTTCTAGAGGCACGCCGGCCCATAAAGGAGGAAGTAAATTTGATATTTCTAACTATAGGCCAATTTCTAAGATCAGCAACAAAGCTAAATTGCTCGAAAGAAATAATCGATCTACGACGACCAACTTGGCTGTCTTTACCAATCACTGTATAAATGTATTTGAGGATCATTTGCAGATGGACACGATTTACACAGATTTTGCCAAAGCTTTTGACAAGGTTTGTCACTCTGCCCTAAAGGCTAAACTTTCCAAACTTGGCTTTCACTCCTCTTTTCTTAACTGGATAGCGTCGTATTTGGATAACCGACGCTATCATGTTGAAGTAGGTGCTGCATTATCCCATCCTTATAAAGCGACATCTGGACTTTTTTAGGGTAGCTCCCTTGGCCCTTTACTTTTCATTATTTTTATAAATGACATTTGTGCCTGTATCCATTTTTCTAGCTTCCTTTTATATGCGGATGACCTAAAGATTTATAGGACTGTCAGTAACGTAAATGATTCGAATTTGCTTCAATGTGACCTAGATAGTATCGGTAGTTGGTGTTCCAAGAATAGTTTGCCTTAAACCTTAACAAATGCCACATCGTTCGTTATGCGAAACGTTCTGTAATTGTCTTTGATGACAAATTTCTGTTTAAAGAACACCTGAATTTTATATTACCAAAGGCTTATGCAATGTTCGGCTTTGTTAAGCGAAACACTTTATTATTCAAAGATCCGTATTCCAGATTGTCTGTATACTCTGCCTTTGTCCGTTCTAGGGACAACTTCCCTCGGGAAGGGTCCAGATCAATAGGATTGAGAGGTTGCAGCAAAAAGTTTTTGAAGTTTTCATTGCAGTCCTTGCATTTTACTGAACCGGCACCGCACTATGATAGTCAGTGTTTCCTGCTTTACACTTGTTCCTTGAAGGATCGCCGTGCAACTGCTGGCCTTCTCTTTCTGAACGATCTGCTAGTAGGAAATATTGATTGTCCTTGCCTGTTGTGATGCATCAATTTTAATGTTCCTGCCAGGAATCTCCGTACCATGATTCCATTCCTGGACCGTGCGGTCAGGACTAATTATGCTCACAATGAGCCACTACTAAGGGCTCTTAGATTGTTTAATTCTTTGCCTTCTAGCATTAGATTCAGCTGGAGGGCCAATAAAGATATGCTAAGGCAAACCCTTAGGGAATATTTTTTAATTAATTCTCAATAGTAGATTTAAGGTAGTCATATGTAGCCAGATAAGGATTTATCCATTGGCGATAAGTAAAATAATAAATAAAAAATATATTAAAAACAACCGAAAAATAACAGTCCGAGTAGGAACACAAAACTCTACCACACGTCCTCTTGATAACGGAATATCTCAAGGCTCACCGATATCAGTCGTCTTATTTATAATAGCTTTTAACAAACTCGCAAAAACATTAATTTCAGCGCATATGCAGACGATTTTTTATAATAAGAAACCTAAAAAGAAACAAAAACATTATTTACAACCTAAACCCACTCTTCCTAGATATTGAAAATTGTGGTAACTACACACAGGTGCATCTTTTTCACCATCAAAATGCCAGCACCTACACATTTGTGAAAAACACAATTGTAACAGCACCATTATAAACAACACAACATCAATCAAATTCTTTGGACTTTGGATTAACAAGAAATGCTTTGAACAAATTAAAAACATCATTTAACTCCGCAACCCGGCTTTCTCTGGGAGCATTTTACACAACACCTATTCACAATCTTTTATATGAAACAAATACACCAACAATTGAACAAAAACATGATCACCTGACAGCAAAAATCTTTAAATCCCTATTACATTCTTAAACTAGTTAAGCCAAAAAAGAACACAAAAAAATGAACCTTAACAATTCAACGATTAATAAAAATATGTCAAAAATACAACATACCCTACAAACCAAAAATAATCATCAAATTAAAACCAGCCTGGCAACAACCTAGCAACGCTATTAATACATAATTACACATTTACAACAAAAATAAAACTTTACCAGATATATACCAAACACTTAACGAAGCAAAATCACTTTTCACAACTTTATATACACCGACGGATCCCAACAAAACTCCATAACAACATTCGCAATCACCACAGAAACCTTAGCTTTCGGAAGTTTACCTCCCTACTCTTCAATACAATCAGCTAAAATCTTAGGCGTCCTTGAAGCCCTAAAAATATTAAAATGCACGTTAAATTCGTTATATGCTCCAACTCTCTAGGAGCCATCGAAGCTATAAAAAACACGCACTAACAATAACATGTACCCAGCCCTAATCCGTTCAATCCTAACAAAGCACTACCCAAAATTAGGACACTGCAACATTAAAGGAAACGACAATGCCGACAAAGCAGCAAAGTTAGCACTAAAAATTAAACACAAAAGACGTCAACAAATTCTTAAAACAACAGCTCGACGAAACCAAAAACAACATACTTTTAAAATGCAATAATTGGTACTAAAACATCAACACAAATAACGCACACACATCTTTCTACTCAAACAAAACACAACAACAAATAACTCGCCTTGATCAAATTAAATTTACTAGACCGCGTTTAGGACATACAAACCTGACACATAAATATTATTTAGATCGCACCAGCTCACGAAACTGTCCAATTTTCCTTACACATACCCCAATTAATATGGATCACATTCTTAATTCATGCCCCGACATAGCCCAAACAAAACTAAATCTCGTCAATAACGTTAACGTCATACAGTACCTTAGAAACCCATCAATAGAAAACATCGAACAATAATTACTGTTAACGTCAAAAGGGCGTTTAATTTGGGTACCATTCGATCTTGGGGCTTCACCTATTTTCATCGATCAAGCCACCCCGCCCCAACAATAACATTTTTAAAAGAAACAAAATTATAACATAGCATATGGAAACTCATCACAACCCCTTAAATTAAGAATATATGTAAATCTAAATGTAAAAAAAAATTGTTAATTAAGTAAATAAATAAATAAATTGTTAGATTAAGTAAATAAATAAATAAATTGTTAGATTAAGTAAATAAATAAATAAATTGTTAGATTAAGTAAATAAATACATACGTAGTTGAAGGCCACTACACTCCCAGTGTTAGTATTAGTTTTGTAAACTTTACTATCATCTTAAATAGATAAATAAATATTAGGTTCGTCGAAAAGTATGTAACAGATAGAAGAAAACAATTCCGACCCTATAAAGTACATATATTCTTGATCAGGATCACTAGCCAAGTCGATCTAGCCATGTGATTTTGTCCGTATGAACGCTGAGATCTCGGAAACTATAAAAGGTAGAGAGTCGGTATTTTGCGTGCAGATTTTTGAGGTTCTTGCGCACGCTTACGCTCTTAACGCTTAATTCTTTCCAGCGCCCACATTTTTAAACCCGTTCCTCGCAGAGTATAAGGGTATACTGAATTCTTCGGAATTATGTAACGTCGGAAGCGTTGCCGACCTTATAGTGTATATATATTCTTGATCAGGATTACTGACCGAGTTGTCTGTTCGTCTGTCTGTTCGTCCGTATGAGCGCTGATATTTAGAAAACAACAAAAAGCTAGAAAGTTGGGATTTGGCATGCGCAGCACAAGTTTGCTTCAGCTGGGTGCCACGCCCTCTCTAACGTTAACCTTATTTAATATTGTGTAAACATTTAAATGAAACTTTATTCTTATTATCAGTACGCATCTACATGACAAAATTAAAATCGGACCATTTATAAAAAAGTTAAAAAACAAATAAAGTGTGCAATCTTGGGAACAGTCGCTTTGCATATCTCCGTCTCCTTTGCACTCCCCTCAGTTGAGTAACGAGTACTTAATAGTCGAAGTCATCAACTATAGCGTCCTCTGTTGTTTTTATCTCCATCTACCTCGCACTACCTTTAGCTGAGTAACGGTAATAGTAATAGTCGAGATCGTCGACTATAGCGTGGTTTCTTGTTCTTTATTCAAAACAAGTCTTCAGCCGGCTCACAACACAGGTCGTCAAGAAACAACTAAACCATTCGTAGTTCAGAGTAGGAAAATGACTGAAATGTTATTTTGTACCCTTAGAGGCATTTCTTCTTTAATTGAAGGGCATTTTACTAAGTTAATTTTTAACATTTTTATGCCCGTTACTCGTAGAGTAAAAGGGTATACTAGATTCGTCGGAAAGTATGTAACAGGCAGAAGGAAGCGTTTCCGACCCCATACAGTATATATATTCTTGATCAGGATCACTAGCCGAGTCGATCTAGCCATGTCCGTCTGTCCGTCTGTCCGTCTGTCCGGATGAACGCTGAGATCTCGGAAACTATAAGAGCTAGGCTATTTAGATTTGGCATGCAGATTCCTGAGCTTCTTACGCAGCGTAAGTTTGTTTCAGCAGAGTGCCACGCCCACTCTAACTCCCACAAACCTCCCAAAACTGTGGCTTCTACGGTTTGGATGCTAGAATAAAAGTTTTAAATGATATGTATTGTTCTGATCAATACTTATCGATTGACCCAAAAAAAGATTGCCACGCCCACTCTAACGCCCACAAACCGCCCAAACCTGTGGCGCCCACAATTTTCATGCTAGATAAAAAATTTTAACTGAAATGTATTGGTCTCGTCAATACCACTCTAACGCCCATAACGCTTAAATCTGTCTACCGCCGGTAGGTGGCGCATTTTAATCTAGCTTTGCTGCTTGCATATCTCCTTTTCCCTTTGGTCCCTTTAGCTGAGTAACGGGTATCTGATAGTCGAGGTTATCGACTATAGCGTTCTTCCTTGTTTTCTTATGCAGTAGTTAAGAGAAATGGGTCTGTAGGAGGTAATGTCCGTTTTGTTCTTATTTGGTTTGAGTATGGGATGTATGTGTTAAAAATTTTGTTAAATTGGAATAATCTATGTTTTAATATTATTATTATTTATTGTTTAAGGCTTCCTAACGCTGTTAGTTCTAAAACTTATAAATTACTGCGCTAGTCGCAACTGCAGAGCTATTTTTGATCATCGGGTATGAATATCTACTGAGTCCTGGTGTAAATCCTTTTAAGAATTGTATTTTCGTTATGTTTTTTATGTTTGTGTTGCAGATGTGGATGGGCTGTGGTTTATAATTATTGGTTTAAATTTAAGAAATCTGAATTGTAGGTCGAAATAGTAATCTGTGGCAAGGTAAGACCAGTGTTGTGCGAATTGGTTTGCTATTTCTTGTGTGTTAGTTGTGTTGTTTACGCAGTGTATTTGTCTACATTGATTTAATCCACAAAATCGTCTAATGTTGTTCCATATTGTTGATGTTGGTGTGCTACTTTGTATAGTAGATGTAAATGAGATGGTGGCTTCTCTTTTTCTTATTTTAATTTCTGTTTTAAGAAGTGCGTTTGCTCTACGAAAGCTAATAATGTTGGTTTGCGAAATGTCTCTTTTAAGTGCGATTTTCTTCGTTTGATGCATTTGTGTTAGTTTTTTGTTCCACCAAGGAACTTTGTGTGAGTGTGGGTTTTGTGATGATTGTGGTGCGCGCTTTATATTAATATTTTGTTGATGGCGGCTGTTTCTTTGTTGATGTTTGTTGAGGTTTGTAGTAAATACGGAGAATTTTTCCCAATTGTTTTCTTTGATTTTGAAGAATTGTTTTTTGGTTAGATAGGAAATAAGGAAGTAAGGATAGGGAAATGATCACTCGTGCAAAGGTCATCAGAGATTGTCCAGTTTGCGACAGAAGTTAAGGAGAGAGAGCAGAAAGTAAGGTCTATATGAGAGAAGGTGTTGTGTGTGGTGAATTGAGTGGGAGATTTATTTGAATAATTATTTTTGTATTTTGTTAGTTTATTATTTAAGTTTATATATTTTTATGTACAACAGTTTTATCAACAAAGTGTACTGGTGACCGAAGCTAAAACGAGACACTACCAAATTTACGGACCTAAAAGGTGTGCAGGATACACCGCACATAAGTCGTCTGAAACAAAAAATGAAAATACTCCGTTATTCGTAATCCAGTTGCTGAGGTACTGACGTTGGGATTTCAAACATTTTTGAAAATTGTCAAAATGGCGTATTTTGGGAAGAAATAATTCGTTTTTAAAGTGTGAAAAACAATTTGAAAAAATTTTTATAAGAAACCCCTACGTCAGTACCTCGGATTATACATTCAATTTGACCCCTCAAAATTTCAGCTTGATTCATCGAATAGATTTTGCGCAATCCTCCTGCACACCACCTTGAAAAACACGGTTTCGAGAAAAACGCGTTTAAAGTTTGAGGATGTGATGAATAATCATTTTTATGAACGTTTCTTTCTCCAAAACGTAACGGTTTTGGGGTAAAGACCGTTTTTTGGTCGCGTAACTCTAAAAGAAGAACTTCGACCTGATTTTCTGCCCATCTTAGTAAAAAAATTTTCGAAATAAACGTTTTGCCCTTCTCCAGGTAGTCGATGTAGATCACACCTTGTGAGTCCCAAAAAACGGTGGCCATCACCTTTCCGGCCGATGGGACAGACTTCGCCTTCTTCTCCACTGTTTCGACTGCTCCTTGGTGTGCACCAGTGGATCCATGTTTCGTCGACGGTCACAAAACGACGCAGAAACTCCCTCGGATTGCGCTTAAACAGCGTCAAACACTGCTCTCAACTGTTCTCACGGTTGCGTTTGTTGTCCGGAGTGAGCAAACGCGGTACCCATCGCGCCGAGCTTTCTCATGCCCAAAATTTCATGCAGGATATGATCCACGCGGTCTTTTGACATGCCTACTGTCTCAGCTATCTCGCGTATCCTCAATCGGCGGTCTGCCAATACGAGATCGTGGATTTGTGTCACGTTATCCTCCGTGGTAGCCGTTTTCGGCCCACCTGGGCGTGGCTCATCAAAAACCGAAGTGCGACCACGTTGAAACTCGTTAAACGAATTTTTGACGGTCGCCATCGAAGGAGAGGAGTCACCGTACAAAGCATCTAAGAGCTCTTTGATTTCGCTGCGCGATTTCCCTTCTTTTCTGGTTTTTATTAAATGATACAGTTCAGGTAATGTTAGTTTGTCTGACATTCTGGTCGAGGGGGTTTTCTTTAGGCATATAAGGCCAAGAGATGTTATAATAAAGATAGGGTGACTCATTATTGAACATCCCGCGAAGAAAGCGTTTTCGTCGTTGAAGAGGTATCTGAAATTTGTTGAAAATAGGGTCCAACGCACGACACAAGAACCTCACAAAATTAACTTAGACAAACCTTCTTTTCATTTGGTTTCATAACTAGTTTGTTAAATTTCTAAATTAAATTGATTTTTTTTGTTTTTCTCTGAAACTCGTTATTCTATTCGCATACACATTCACAATGTAGTTTTTCCTATTCTATTTGTTTAAGCGTATTTTTTAAATTTAAGTTTACGTACTTTAAGGAAAGGTAACTCAAGAAGAAAAATAAGTAATAGGCCATTAAACGAAGGCAATAACATGAGCTGTTACTGTACGTGGGATTCTAGCAGGTTTTGTGTGTGTGCGTGCTTTTTTGTCTTCTTCTTCACACCCACAAAAAGAAAAATGGTCACAGCCGGCAAATTTTTGAACCGCGATTAGCGGGATTTTCCGATCGTTTTTCCGACTTATCCGAGGTTCTGTCGCGCTCTTCGTAGCTGTGAACGTCGCGTATGCGCTTGTAATGAAACTGGCCGCCGGTTTGGTCTTGGCCGATCGCTTTCAGGGGGGCTAAACTTTGCCTGGAACGTCTGGCGTTCGGAGCGTAGTTTCGATTGGAAAACTAATGGATAGGAGAATAAAGGTCAAAGCACACCTGGTACCTGAATAAAATTGACTACCTTACCCAGTGAGGAATAACCCACGATTATTTATTTTAGGAATTGACTTTGCAATGCACGTCTGCCTTGGTTGGCGTAAGATTTAGAAAGGACCAAGACACGCGTGTCAGAACCTCATGAAAATTTCCACCAATTTTGAAAACCACTACTATCAATCAACTTTAATTCCCTAATTTCTCTTGAGCGCCACCTTATTGAGCTGAGCTAAGTGACTCATTCTCTTCTACTTCCAGGCTTTGTGGGCAAGAGAGCGACAAGATACATTAAAAATCCCCCGCATTACACTTTGGGAAAGAGCAATGCCATCAAAGGGTGATACTAGATTGGAGCGATTTGGCCAGTTGGCCTTTTGACCTAGTTTTCTCCTCACCCGCGCTTTAGCAAACATTGGTGCAAGCTTTGCGTTAACCCTTTTAAAAAACAACTCTGTTGGAAATTTCTACGAAAAACATCCTGACCAGGCCTAAATGATACTATTCTGCTACGTAAATTGAACATCCTCTCATTGCGATCATGTTGTTTACGAGTTCCGTCAGTAGCTGATATTCTTAGGATTTCAAACGAATCATCCCTTGAGAATCGTATGCCTCGGTCTTCTAGCAGCTTCAATTTGTTTACTTTGGATTCACTTTCATTTACTTAGAGAAGTTCAACTAAATAACACTTCATTTTTGTAATCGAAATGAATTCATTACTGTTGTGAAATGAAATAAAAATTTTCCTTTTCAAATAAAAATCAAAACAAAAAAGTTTCTGCACCAAACGAAATGTTACATAAAACGTAGCCATCTGGTGGCGAAACGGAGTTCGCCGATTTCCACGCAATCTATTTAAAATATTGGTTTGTAGTTCATGCAATGTATCAGAGATGACGCTGTATGCAGAAAAAAGATTTTCCCGTTTTTCTGTTGAAATTATTCCTGAATTTTCTATGCTATCCAAACCAATCACGATAGCTAGTTAGGGGTCCACTCAAGCTTCACCATAAAATTTATTAAATATTTCAAAATATTAAAATCTACTGCTAACATTTGTTTTTCAGGGCTTATTCCCACCCACCACAAACGATATTTCACAAAAGAAATAATCAAAACATAAAATGTATAGATATGGGACTACAAATAATTATTCAAAGTAGAAAAATATCATAATTGTAATATATTATAAAAATAGCGTAAAGTAAAAAGCAAAATAAACTCAATATGTATATTTAAAAACGAGAATAGCCCGTGTGTATGTGAAACGCGGAGAATTCGAATGAGAATTCTAAGTAGGAACTTTTCTTGTAATTGTAAAACGCGCAATTTCCTTGTCATTATTTTTAGAATAAATTAGTTTGGTTTGTTATTCTTTTCTTTTTCTCTTTTCTGGTTAGGCATACAAGACCAAGAGATGTTATAATAAAGTTAGGGTGACTCATTATTGAACAACCCGCGAGGAAAGTGTTTTCGTCGTTGAAGAGGTCTCTGAAATTTGTTCAAATTGGAATAATATAGGGTCCAACGCACGACAGAAGAACCTGTTACATACTTTCCGTCGAATCAAGTATACCCTTTTACTCTACGAGTAACGGGTATAATTACTTTGGTTTTTACTTCTTTTCTTTTTTCTTTTCTGGTTTTTATTAAATGATACAATTATGTTAGTTTGTCTGAAATTCTGGTCGAGGGGGTTTTATTTAGGCATATAAGACCAAGGAATGTTATAATAAAGATAGGGTGACTCATTATTGAACATCCCGCGAGAAAAGCGTTTTCGTCGTTGAAGAGGTCTCTGAAATTTGTTGAAAATAGGGTCCAACGCACGACACAAGAACCTCACCAAATTAACTTTGACAAGCCTTCTTTTCATTTGGTTTCGTAACTAGTTTTTTAAATTTCTAAATTAAATTGATTTTTTTCTGTTTTCTCTGAAATTTGTTATTCTTTTTGACTTTACTGGCTTTGCTATACAGGTCGCATACATACTCACAATGTGGTTTTTCCTTTTCTATTTGATAAAGCGCATTTTTATAATTTAAGTTTACGTACTTTAAGGAAAGGTAACTTAAGGGAAAAAAAACAAGTTTATACATTATACGGATCATTGGAACTAAATTAAAGTTTAATAATGGAACCAAGTAAAGTTTGAGCCAAATAGAGAGCAATTTTATTTTTACACATTTTTTTAGACAATTATTATATTTTAATAGGAAAAGATTATTTAAATGGATACAGAGCTAAAATAAACTTTAGTGATGGAACAGTAATGTTTGGAAAAGATAAACTTACTATTATGTACGATGGGGATAAAAGGGATAAGACCGCTGTTTAGGAGGTTTGTGGGCGTTAGGGAGGGAGGGATCCTGCTCAAACAAACTTGCGCTGCGCAAGAAGCTCAGGAATCTGCATGCCCAATCTCGTATAGTTTCCGAGATATCAGCGTTCATACGGACAGACGGACATGGCTAGATCGACTCGGCTGGTGATCCTGATCAAGAATATATATACTTTATGCGGTCGGAAACGCCTTCTGCCTGTTACATACTTTCCGTCGAATGTAGTACACCCTTTTACTTTACGAGTAACGGGAATAATATAAAGGAAGTTTGAAAAAGGTTTTATTCGAATACAAGGATATTCAGTACAAAGAAGGCGAATTTTACCTTCACAAAACTTATGCCTCAGGCAAGAAAAAAAATTTGAGTAGTAATAGACTACAGAAATTTTAACGAAATCTTAACGATAAATTTCCGATACCAAGAATGGGTAAAAAACATAGGTGGAAGATAACTGTTCGCTCTCGTTGCGAGCACAACCGAAAAAGTTCATACTCTCTCGCTCTCGCTTTGAGCAAGAGACTCTTGCTGTCTTCATTTATGTTTTCTGTTGAGCGCTTTTCGTTGAGATCTTTGTATGTCGCTCTTTCAATGAGCAGTGCGTAAGGAGCGGAACGACAAACGCTCGCTGATTCTCAATCAGCAAAAAACCGATTGACCGAAAAACTCAACGCAAACGGTCTTCACATGAAAAACAAGGAAGAACGCTATAGTCGAGTACCTCGACTATCAGATACCCGTTACTCAGCTAAAGGGACCAAAGGGAAATGAAGATATGCAAATCGAGATTTAAATACGCCACCTACCGGCGGTAGACAGATTCTAGCGTTATGGGCGTTAGAGTGGGCGTTTTGATTTGATTTTTTTCTGTTTTCTCTGAAATTTGTTATTCTTTTTGACTTTACTGGCTTTGCTATACAGGTCGCATACATACTCACAATGTGGTTTTTCCTTTTCTATTTGATAAAGCGCATTTTTATAATTTAAGTTTACGTACTTTAAGGAAAGGTAACTTAAGGGAAAAAAAAAAGTTTATACATTATACGGATCATTGGAACTAAATTAAAGTTTAATAATGGAACCAAGTAAAGTTTGAGCCAAATAGAGAGCAATTTTATTTTTACACATTTTTTTAGACAATTATTATATTTTAATAGGAAAAGATTATTTAAATGGATACAGAGCTAAAATAAACTTTAGTGATGGAACAGTAATGTTTGGAAAAGATAAACTTACTATTATGTACGATGGGGATAAAAGGGATAAGACCGCTGTTTAGGAGGTTTGTGGGCGTTAGGGAGGGAGGGATCCTGCTCAAACAAACTTGCGCTGCGCAAGAAGCTCAGGAATCTGCATGCCCAATCTCGTATAGTTTCCGAGATATCAGCGTTCATACGGACAGACGGACATGGCTAGATCGACTCGGCTGGTGATCCTGATCAAGAATATATATACTTTATGCGGTCGGAAACGCCTTCTGCCTGTTACATACTTTCCGTCGAATGTAGTACACCCTTTTACTTTACGAGTAACGGGAATAATATAAAGGAAGTTTGAAAAAGGTTTTATTCGAATACAAGGATATTCAGTACAAAGAAGGCGAATTTTACCTTCACAAAACTTATGCCTCAGGCAAGAAAAAAAATTTGAGTAGTAATAGACTACAGAAATTTTAACGAAATCTTAACGATAAATTTCCGATACCAAGAATGGGTAAAAAACATAGGTGGAAGATAACTGTTCGCTCTCGTTGCGAGCACAACCGAAAAAGTTCATACTCTCTCGCTCTCGCTTTGAGCAAGAGACTCTTGCTGTCTTCATTTATGTTTTCTGTTGAGCGCTTTTCGTTGAGATCTTTGTATGTCGCTCTTTCAATGAGCAGTGCGTAAGGAGCGGAACGACAAACGCTCGCTGATTCTCAATCAGCAAAAAACCGATTGACCGAAAAACTCAACGCAAACGGTCTTCACATGAAAAACAAGGAAGAACGCTATAGTCGAGTACCTCGACTATCAGATACCCGTTACTCAGCTAAAGGGACCAAAGGGAAATGAAGATATGCAAATCGAGATTTAAATACGCCACCTACCGGCGGTAGACAGATTCTAGCGTTATGGGCGTTAGAGTGGGCGTTTTGATTTGATTTTTTTCTGTTTTCTCTGAAATTTGTTATTCTTTTTGACTTTACTGGCTTTGCTATACAGGTCGCATACATACTCACAATGTGGTTTTTCCTTTTCTATTTGATAAAGCGCATTTTTATAATTTAAGTTTACGTACTTTAAGGAAAGGTAACTTAAGGGAAAAAAAAAAGTTTATACATTATACGGATCATTGGAACTAAATTAAAGTTTAATAATGGAACCAAGTAAAGTTTGAGCCAAATAGAGAGCAATTTTATTTTTACACATTTTTTTAGACAATTATTATATTTTAATAGGAAAAGATTATTTAAATGGATACAGAGCTAAAATAAACTTTAGTGATGGAACAGTAATGTTTGGAAAAGATAAACTTACTATTATGTACGATGGGGATAAAAGGGATAAGACCGCTGTTTAGGAGGTTTGTGGGCGTTAGGGAGGGAGGGATCCTGCTCAAACAAACTTGCGCTGCGCAAGAAGCTCAGGAATCTGCATGCCCAATCTCGTATAGTTTCCGAGATATCAGCGTTCATACGGACAGACGGACATGGCTAGATCGACTCGGCTGGTGATCCTGATCAAGAATATATATACTTTATGCGGTCGGAAACGCCTTCTGCCTGTTACATACTTTCCGTCGAATGTAGTACACCCTTTTACTTTACGAGTAACGGGAATAATATAAAGGAAGTTTGAAAAAGGTTTTATTCGAATACAAGGATATTCAGTACAAAGAAGGCGAATTTTACCTTCACAAAACTTATGCCTCAGGCAAGAAAAAAAATTTGAGTAGTAATAGACTACAGAAATTTTAACGAAATCTTAACGATAAATTTCCGATACCAAGAATGGGTAAAAAACATAGGTGGAAGATAACTGTTCGCTCTCGTTGCGAGCACAACCGAAAAAGTTCATACTCTCTCGCTCTCGCTTTGAGCAAGAGACTCTTGCTGTCTTCATTTATGTTTTCTGTTGAGCGCTTTTCGTTGAGATCTTTGTATGTCGCTCTTTCAATGAGCAGTGCGTAAGGAGCGGAACGACAAACGCTCGCTGATTCTCAATCAGCAAAAAACCGATTGACCGAAAAACTCAACGCAAACGGTCTTCACATGAAAAACAAGGAAGAACGCTATAGTCGAGTACCTCGACTATCAGATACCCGTTACTCAGCTAAAGGGACCAAAGGGAAATGAAGATATGCAAATCGAGATTTAAATACGCCACCTACCGGCGGTAGACAGATTCTAGCGTTATGGGCGTTAGAGTGGGCGTGGCAAAATTTTTTTTAGATCAATCGATAGGTATTGACGAGACCAATACATTTCAGTTAAAATTTTTTATCTAGCATGAAAACTGTGGCCGTCACAGGTTTGGGCGGTTTGTGGGCGTTAGAGTGGGCGTGGCAATTTTTTTTCCGGGTCACTCGATAGGTATTGATGAGAAGAATACACTTATATTAAAATTTTTATTCTAGCATCAAAACTGTAGGAGCCACAGTTTTGGGCGGTTTGTGGGCGTAAGAGTGGGCGTAGCACATTGCTGAAACAAACTTGCGCTGCGTAAGAAGCTCAGGAATCTGCACGCCAAATCTCAATAGCCTAGCTCTCATAGTTTCCGAGATCTCAGCGTTCATCCGGACAGACGGACAGACGGACATGGCTAGATCGACTCGGCTAGTGATCCTGATCAAGAATATATATACTTTATGGGGTCGGAAACGCTTCCTTCTGCCTGTTACATACTTTCCGACGAATCTAGTATACCCTTTTACTCTACGAGTAGCGGGTATAAAAATAATATAATTTGTTTAATAGAACAATTTCAAATTTATTTTCAAATATTTTGGTTAACGATTGCAATTAATTTATTTCGTCTACAAACAGACGCTTTACGATTTTCTTGCCTATGCGTGTGAATGTATACCAATAAATACGCAAAAGACCTTTTGTTTCACTGAACACGACAAAACGGTATTGGCACAACCAGAACAAAACAGAATAGAAAAAAACGGTTTCGCTCTGAGCGCGAGTGAGCTCACTCAAGAATCCATAAATCGGTTGCTCTCTAAGTCTTTTCGTAAAGAGTCAGGAAAAGACACTTATTTGCAGACAACGAGAAACGGTCGACAGTTATATGCGAGCTCTGGTGAAAAATTAGACAAACAAGGATGATGTCAGTATTTCACAAGCCTCGATTTATCAAAAGGATTTCATCAAATTCAAATGGATCCTGAATCTAATGCAAAGTCGGTTGTTTCATCAAAACATAATCATTACGAATATACACGAATGCCATTTGGCCTTAAAAATGTCCCCACTACTTTCCAAAGATGTACGAACAACCTATTTGAAGAATTAATTTACAAGGATTGTCTAGTTTATTTGGATGCCATAATAATTTTTTCCACTTCATTGGAAAAACACATTTTAACACTAAAAAAGGTATTCGAAAAGCTATAAGATGCAAATTTAAAGTTAAAACTAGACAAATGCGAATATATGAAAGAGAAACAGAATTTCTAGGTTGTCACCACAACAGAAATAAAACCAACTCCAAAGAAAATAAGTGCCATTATAAATTTCCCCATACAAAAATCACCGAAAGAAATAAAACCATTTTAAAGTTTATGTACCAAACTTTGTCATGCCGATGACTATGAAATTAAAAAAAGGTGCCACAATAAATATTTAAGAGAAATTATACGTAGAAGCATTCGAAAAAATGAAGGTTTTATATATGCTAGCAACATGGCTATAGCAGCAGTGTAATCACAAAATCATAAACCAATTTTGTTATGCTAGCAGAACTCTGAATGAAAATGAAATAAACTATGTCACGATTGAAAAATAATTATTAGCCATCGGATGGACTACAAAATATTTTGGATCATACTTCTTTGGTAGATCTTTATAATTTTTAAGTGACCACAAACCTTTAGTCTGACGCACTAACAAGGGTCAAAATAGAAAAAAATGTGTTTGGAGATGTTTCCGAAGAAAACATGTTCGGTGAAGCTGCCAACAGTGTAGAAGCAACAGTACACAGTGCACAAGAAGTTAATCAAAATTATATTTCAATAACAGAAACCCTTTAATTGTTTCTCTCGACAACTCGAGCTAATAAAAGGAAACGAAGACGTTAGGAATGTAACATACTATTTTCATAAACTAACAAGGAAGAACGCTATAGTCGAGTACCTCGACTATCAGATACCCGTTACTCAAAGGGAAATTGAGATATGCAAGCAGCAAAGCGAAATTAAAATGCGCCACCTACCGGCGGTAGACAGATTTAAGCGTTATGGGCGTTAGAGTGGGCGTGGCAAATTTATTTTTGGATCAATCGATAGGTATTGACGACACCAATACATATCAGTTAAAATTTTTTATCTAGCATGCAAATTGTGGGCGTCACAGGTTTTCGCGATTTGTGGGCGTTTAAGTGGGCGTGGCAAACTTTTTTTTAGGTCAATCGATAGGTATTGATGAGAACAATACCTTTCAGTTAAAATTTTAATAAAATTTTCTGTCTAGCATCAAAACTGTAGGAGTTACAGTTTTGGGCGGTTTGTGGGCGTTAGAGTGGGCGTGGCAGTCTACTGAAACAAACTTGCGCTGCGTAAGAAGCTCAGGAATCTGTACGCCAAATCTCAATAGCCTAGCTCTCATAGTTTCCGAGATCTCAGCGTTCATCCGGACAGACAGACGGACAGACGGTCAGACGGACAGACGGACAGACGGACATGGCTAGATCGACTCGGCTAGTGATCCTGATCAAGAATATATATACTTTATGTGGTCGGAAACGCTTCCTTCTGTCTGTTACATACTTTCCGACGAATCTAGTATACCCTTTTACTCTACGAGTAACGGGTATAAAAACTTAAATAATTTACAAAGAAATTACAGACACTTTTGCAAAAGTTATAATTAAAGAATATTTATGCACAAAAAGGAGCGCAATATAATTTTAAAACGATTCAGATTTTCATTATACTCCAACAAGCTTAAGTGGAAATAATAAGCTCAAATCCATCTGAAAAAATTCGTAAAATGCACCACAAAATTAGAAGACATCCTCACATACGCAGAGTTTAAGGAAAATATATTGAAAAGACGTAAAGATTTATTACACCCAGGAATTGAAAAGACAGTCAATCGGTTTAAAGAAGATTGGATGGATATCTACATGGTAGGAAATTAACAGTTTTTGTCATGTATCGACATATATTCGAAGTTCGCCACTCTCGTAGAAGTCAAAAGTAGAGACTGGCTAGAAGCTAAAAGCAACAATAAAAGTATTCAATGAAATGGGAAAATCACAAGAAATCAATCAATCAATCTACATAATTGGCGAAAACGAAAAATTAAGAATAAGAGGAACCGAAACTGATATTGAGAATAGATATACTAAGTTTGAATTAATTCTTCACATTTACAATCAATTCATGTATTAAAGGCCCAAAACGGATACCTCGTATTTTAAACTGGATCCATAGATATTCCAACGAATTTTGAATATCACTAATTAAGCGTAAACATAACAAAGACAGAACAAACATTTGAAGGACTTTTTAAAGAAGCCGATGAAATTAATAAAATTATACAAAACCAATATTTAGCAGAACAACTTAAAAAAAAATTACCGGTATTAAAATTTATGTGTGTAGCTCTACATAATTGGCAAAAACGAAAAATTATGAATAAGAGGAACCGAAACTGATATTGAGAAAAGATATACTAAGCTTGCGTTAATTCTTCACATTTACAATCAATTCATGTAAGGAAGAATTAGAACAAAAAACAAGGAAGAACGCTATAGTCGAGTACCTTTACTCAGCTAGAGGGACAAATGGGAAATACAGATATGCAAGCAGCAAAGCGAGATTGAAACGAACCGCGCGCGCGATCTCAATTTATGGTTATGTGGGCGGTAGACAGATTTAGATTTAGAGTGGTCGTGGCAACTTTTTTTTTGGTCAATCGATAGATATTGACGAGACTAATACATTTCAGTTAAAAATTCTAGCATTAAAATTGTGGGCTCCACAGTTTTGGGCGGTTAGAGCAGGCGTGGAATATTCGCGTGACAAACTTGCGCTGCGTACAAGGCTACGGAATCTAAATCTGAAATGCCAACTCCCGAGATATCAGCGTTCATATTTACGATTTTTTGAAGTTTGTGGGTGGCTTGTGGACGTTAAAGTGGGCGTGGTAAACTTTTCAGTTCCAACTTTTATTCTAGCATCAAAACTGTAGGAGCCACAGTTTTTGGCGGTTTGTGGGCGTTAAAGTGGGCGTGGCACGCTGCTGAAACAAGCTTACGCTGCGTAAAAACTATTATAGTTTCCAAGATCTCAGCGTTCATCCGGACGGACGAACAGACGGACATGGCTAATGATCCTGATCAAGAATGTATATACTTTTCGGGGGTCGGAAACGCTTCCTTCTGCCTGTTACATACGTTCCGACGAACCTAGTATACTTTTATACTTTTACTCTACGAGTAACGGGTATAATAAATAGCTTATCAGAAAACAGTAAACAAAACACAGGTTTAAGCAAGATTATTGATGTAATTAATAATGGAATCGAGGGTGTACATAAACTAAAAGAAGATAAGAAAAGAGAACAACAAGTTAACGTATTAATTTTTGACTTACAACATTTCACGGAAATTCGATGTAGAAAATATTGAGTTAGGAATGCAGTGGATAAGGCTTGGTAAATTTAATCTAAGTTAAAACACAATGATTAGACCAAAGTGATACCAATGAAATTTTGATTTTATTTGAAATTTACAAATAAATTATGTTGAACCAAATATTTTTTTGACATGGAATATCCCTAAAACATTTTTTAATAAAAGTTGCCTTAGCATCAAAAATAACATTAACCTCGTTAAAATTCTTTACTGTTCAGTACAATTAAACGAACTTACCCTTTCAAATACAATGCTAGAATACACACAAAGTGTTAACATAAAAAACAATGTAACAAAATTAGAAACTTTATCTTATGTTCAAGCAAATAAAAAAAATGTAGAAGATACGAAGTATAATAATGTATTCTTAATAATTACCACAACAACATTTGTAATTACAATTATAAGCATAAGCGCAAAGGAATACACACCGAAATATTCAGAAATTGTAACGATCAACCTAATATCAACATAAAAGAAAATGTTTCATTATATCCAAATTTTTCGTTCTGAGGACAGGTCAAATTTCGAGACACCATCTAAGAAATAATTGTAATAGAAAATTACCACCATTCCATAAGCAAGCCAATGGAAATCCACCATGAATCTAAAAACCACCGACTATAGACTAAACAATTAGAATGAGCCGCAGTTTTGACAATCGGCGCGTTCCCACACTTCAGGACACTCAGATTTCGGGACCCAAGTGCGGAATCCAAAGTACAATTCAAAAAGTACAACTCAGTAGTAATAAAATCACTCATCAAAAGCTTTAAAGCCCAGAACCGAGGTTTCATCGTAAATGAAGTAGGAGTTAGAGGGCGAGTTAAGTTATAGACTTGTAACATTCAGGTCGGTGTTCTTCTAATCAAAAGCATATTATATCGGTTTAAGAATAAAATTAAATAAAGTTTTTTATATTAAACTTACGGAGCAAAAGTGTAGTTATATAATATTGTAATAATCACTTACATCGACTTCGAGTTTCCAACGTCAAGTCCTCAACAGGTTCGAATTCAGTATCAGTGTCAAGGTCTTCGGAACTCTAAAAAAAATTAAGAAATTGTTTTTAATGATTTATATTATTTTAAGGGAGAGAGGAGTGTATATAACCACTTAAAATAAATTGACTTTTTTCGGAAGCAATCGTTTCCGATGGAGTCGTTGGTGAGGGCCCAAAATTTGCTGAGTTGTAGGTCATAATTTACTTGATGTACCCTATTCATTTGTTCGACAAAATTAAAGGGTGACATTGTTGTAAGCTAAAACATACATACATAGCATTAATTCGCTAAGCGCGAATCGAGATATAATTAAAAACACGAAGATACAAATTAATATTGACTTAAAAACGAACGTATGCAAAATAAATATTTTTGACTTCTTTTTTTTTTATCATGGGTCTAACTCTACCAGGAAATACTATCACCCTTCTTGGATCATTTTGGCTGTAAACTAGAGCTATAGGCAAATATCTTGAAAAACTTCAAACTTGTATCTATTTTACCCTTTAGCTGCCATGGTAGCTGTAGGATATAGTCGGATATCCAATCGCCCAATATGATGTCCTGACTTCATGTTGCTAGCTTTTAGGCTGCTTAATATTTTTCAAAAATATGGAAAATCGGCATATTTGAACCGAGCGTTTCTATGGGAGCTAGGGATATATTGCCTATTCACACAGCCGCTTAGAAGTGCAACTGTGATTCTTGTTTACCTAGAAAATCGCTGTTGTGGACAGCTAGCTGATCGGCATAAGCAAACCGCATCCAAAGGAAGAGAACGTGCAAATTGAATTTTTTTCGAAAAATACATTTTGAACGCTGCCATATGAAATCTTTCTAGCGGAAATTGATTTCTTCGTTGCTATCACCAAATTGATCAAGGTTAAGTATTCCAATCAGGCAATCGTAGTGAAAATTGAATAGGGACTATTTTTGGCCAACAGTGATGCCACGAGAATTTTCACAAGATAGATCCGGCTGTTGGATTTAAGCAACCGTTTTGGAAGGTCGATGCGCCTTCAAATGGCTTTTTCTTTAAATAAATAGTGTACGTTTTGGTGCTATAGGTGCCAAGTCTTGCCAAAAACGTAAGGTTGGTCACTTCATTAAAAATAGCGAGCCGTTGGAAGGTTCTATGGACCATATCCTTATATCAACGCCATTGCAGTCAAAATTCATTTTTTCTCAATAAAATCCTGAAATGCCGCTTAAGCGAGAAAAGAAAAAGTCGCTGACGCAGAATTTGGCCGCTCAAGCGGAAACCCCCTTTGAGTGAATAGACTTATAGTCGCCCGATCGGCACGCTATTTTATGTATAAAATATAAGATTTTCAAAGTTTAATCGCTACCTTTAAACTGAACTTTTTGGGGTCGGAAACGTCTTCAAACTTCTGTCCACAATTCGAATTCCCTCTGCAAAGGTATACTTATGCAAAACTACCAGTTTTGTTTAAATTACTTATAAAAAAAAAAAAAAAACATCAGTCCGATGGACATCATAACCGGCTGCACAAGAATCGCTAGATACGGGCGGGTGTACATGACTATATCGACACTACCGAGCGCCACGACACCTAGCAGAGGGTAGCTGTATCAATGACAATGCCAAAGCCTGATGAACTTAGTTAGTCTTAACTTTTAAAATAATAATGCTATTAGTAAGAATTTTAGCATTTAGATAGGTCTTTATCAATCAAATCCATATCAATTTACACTGAAACAAAGTCTTAAAAAATTAGTGCGTCAGACAGACTTACAGGAGTTAAAATGGACGTTGCACTGCTCTGATACAAACTTGCGCTGCGTAAGAAGCCCTAGAATCTGTATGTCTAATCAAGTGATATACTATCTTGGAAGTCCATGGTTTATCGAAATATTTCACTTCGAAACCAAAATACTGTAAAAACCGCATATTAAAGAGTCCGTTTTATTACTGCATTTTCTTCCGCTGGATAAACATCGTCCGAAGACATAAAAAAAGTATTTATCGACTGCTTTTCACATTTTAAACATCTAGCCAAAATAGTCCCTATATAATTTACTCTACGCTTGCCCGAATGGCAAAAAAATCGCATAATTGATTAATTTGCTAATAGCAATGAATTAATGATTTGGTGCTGAAAACATTCTATATGTTAGCGTATAAATAGTTTTCAGTTTTGCGGTGTTTTCTATTTTTTTTTGAGTAACTGAATTTGCACGTCCTGTCCATTCGGATACGGATTGTTGTTCGCTGCAGCGATTATCTATGTTACCAAGAATCCGTTGAATTTGTACAGAGGGTATAAGAGCGTTCATATTGAGTTATAGTTTTTCTTTTACATATGCTTTTTTTTCTATGGCATATTAGTCAATTTCTTTAGTCCCTCCTAAACGTCGAGATTAAGTTGTTAGGTGTTATAATTGACAGGATATTGGACACACAAAAACATAATGTATCTTGCTTCCCAAATTCGCAAAGTGTGGTGGGGATCATGAATCTCGAAACCGTGTTTTGTCCCGTTAGGTCTGGATCAATGTAAGTGCATAAATTGCGGTTAAAACCACAGTGCAGGCTGCCGCAAATGTCCAGCTTTTTTAGATGCAATTGATCGACGCAAATCTTGAACAACCAAAAAACAAGCATCAATTAAATTTATACTCTCCCCGTCATCTGGTTCTAGCACTTCCAATGTTATGCAACACTTACCTGAGGCTCCTTTGTCTAGTGCTGGCTTTAAACTACTTATCTCCCGTGTTGACCAGATAATAAAAACGATGGAGCTTCTTGAGAGTCAGTTTACGGGCAGTTCGCCTTCTGATGCCGCTAAGATCAGGAGAAATGTCTAGTTAAGGCATTCGCTTTTTATTTTGGAACGCCAATGGTCTCACTGGCAAAAGTCTCGAGTTAGAGCACTGTGTTATTGCTAATCCAATTGATGTGATGCTAATAAACGAAACGCATTGACGGCCGACCATCCCTCTGACCATCGCTGCTATTTTAATCCGCTAGGACTTATAATACCCCTCTTAAAATGACAAGCTGCTGCAATTACCTTAACAGCTGAACACTTATCGCTTCAGCCTGGACGGGACTCCACGGTAATGTACATTGGGTTTACTCTAGACATGTGGCTTACCTGTAAGCAGCATATTGTGGCTACCTGTGCTTTCGAAAGGGACAAGGAGAGGAAAGTGAGATGGCTCCTTCGTCTGGGCAGTGGACTATCGATCACAGCGAAACCTTGGCTCTTTAAAGTTAGTTTAATGCCTAGTCTACATTGGGGTATACAATCCTGGCAAGCCAAAATTTTAGGACACTACCATTTTGCCCAAAGTTTGTGAGAGACTGTTCTTTATTTCACTACATATCGGTTTAAACATGGATGAACATGAATTGGGTATCGGAAATCAAACACAAATAAAACTTGTTGTTTGCTTGTTAAAAGAGATCTCGGAAGAAATTCTTGAGCGCAAATTTATTACAGCTAGGTGCCATGCTCTTTCTAACGACCACAAACGCCCATAACTCTAAGTCCTGCCTAGTGCTTAAATTGTTAAAGGTTTTGAAAAAAAATTTGATTTTGTTTTGATTATCAATGTTCCAAAACATTAGATTTTGTTTTGATTATCAATTGTACAATTCGGACCGCTCATAAAACAGTTATATATATCTCTATATTCCTCGCACACCCTGAGTGCTCCCAGTACACTTAGATGAGTAACGGTTATCTAATAGTCGATGGCATCAACTATAGCGTTCTCTTTTGTTTTAATTTGCCAACTTTGTGATCACTGGCCTTGGAAAGAAGAGATCTAAATCCACCGATATATTTGTAAACATTTGGTTGACCTTACAATTGTTTGCAAACGCACATAAATATGTACAACAAATATATTAAAGTTATAAATATGTATGTATACTCTAAAAAACAAGAGCGGAGGCAAAGAACGAAAGGGCGATAAAGATTCAAAGATTGATACATATACTTAACGTGTTTTTCTCTCGGATATCAGTAGCATCACTTGGACACCCTACACAAGTGACTACCTTACATTTATATTCTTGTATAAAACATTTATTTTTATTAAATTTTAGGAATTCATAGTTATTAAAATCCCTGGGGTTTATAGCTTCATATACCATTGGTTTTTCATTGCGTTTATTTTCAATAGTTTTCCCTGAATTTTTGGTAGTCGATGATGATATTGTTGTAACCTTAGGTATGTTGTTAGTTGCTTGTTTCCTTAAATTCTATTCGTAAAAGAACATCGGCTGTCCTGCTTTCCTGTCGCCTAATAATTCTAAATAGTTTTGATGAAGGATTTTTTAGAGAAGAGGTATACTAATGGTTTGTGATCTGTTCTAATAATCAATTTTTTTTTCCATATAAGTGTGACCTGAATGTTGATCACCCCAATAAATTCCTGGAAGTTTATGTTCCATTGTAGATTTATTGCTTTCACCTTGTGTAAAAGTTTTTGAGGCGAATGAAACAGGTGTATTTTTATAATGAATAGTCCGACTTCAGTATTTTTGGCATGTACATATATGGGTATTGATGATTCTCATTTAAATTTTTACAAAATATTAAAAAATTTGGCGCTAGACAGGTTTTAGCGTTATGGGCGTTTGTGGGCGTCAGTTTTGTTTTTAAATAAACTTCCGCTACGCAAGAAGCTGAAGAATCTACATGCCATTGTTTCCGAGATCTCAGCGTTTATACTAACGGACAGACAGTCGGACATGGCTAGATCGACTCAGCTGTGCTCTTGATCAAAAATGTATGTATGTTATTTGATTTTTTCATATTTTAAGAAATTCGGTTTCCAGCACAGTAAGTTCTGCTCGTCTTCTCAGCACTTTCTGAACCAACTTCCCAAAAGTAATTTTCCGACTTTCTACTCGATTCTCGTACACTCTTTGCCGTCTTTCTCTAACAAGTATATCAGCGCTCTACGAACAGACCTTACTCGGCAGCAATCTATTGCTATCTTGATCTGCCTTGCTTTCCACTTAATTTTAAACTCCTTTTGATTTCTTTTTGAATTGAAAGTCATTTACTATGTTTATGCTATGAATTTCATGCATTCTCCAATACATAAAATTATAATAGCCCCTGTTTATACAACACAGACAAATTCATGAAATGACATTATGGTGCGGTGCGGTAATTCTATCTTCAGTTGGGATTCCAATGCATTTACCGTGCCATCCATATCATTATTCCCACCTAGGAATCAGACGCATCTCCATTTAAGCTGTCTATATCATCATTAACTTCATTAATTGCCGAATAGACAAGGCAATGCACTCAAAAATTAATGCGCATACTTATACGTTATTTTACTTGTTATTGATTTTCAAACGTACCGATCTCCATCTAGTAACTCGAATATTTCAAAAAGTCCTTTAAACTTTGGGTCAAGCCTTGTTTGGTGACGCTCTTCATTTCTTAACAACACGTGGTCTCCTACGTTATACTTTATTATTTTTGGCCTAATTCTTATCATTCCTGCGTATGTCTTGTTATATTATTCCCGTTACTCGTAGAGTAAAAGGGTATACTAGATTCGTCGGAAAGTATGTAACAGGCAAAAGGAAGCGTTTCCGACCCCATACAGTACACTGCTGGTCTTGGCTTAGACGCACTCAGTTTTCCACACAAATTTATTTTATATTTATTATTTTAATGATTATTGATAAAAAGTTAATATGTAAAAACCTTGGATATTTAATAATACTGCAATTAAAATATTTAAAATATTATAAAAATATAACATAAGTTGTGTTTTCAAACATTTTCTTCAAGCAACTTAAAATAAGGCACATTTTTCTTGGTCAACAGAATAGACGCAATCTATGTATTTCAACGAAATCTCGCTCCAAGCACGTTTAATAGCTGCAGTTAATGTTTCCTTATCTTCGTATTGCTTTCCTCCTTCGTATACCTTCCGTGTTAGCCAGCCCCAAACATTTTCAATTACGTTAAGATCTGGAGAATATGAAGGCCAGGTCATGATATTAACGTTTTGACTCGAAATAAACGACTCGAGCGTTATCAATTACTGTGTTTATGCGATGCCGAATTCACGCTTTCATTTCGCGATTTCAGCCGATTCGTGTGTGCATAAACGCCATTTCGTGAATTCGGCAACTCACGAAAGTTGACTATGAATTCAACTTCAAAGCGTGAAATGGTGACAATTAAACTCCGGTAACTCTTTATAATTATCGGAGTTGCCAGATCGATATAAATACATAAATATACCTTACATTTAACAAATTATTTGTTCATTCAGTGCCAACAGAAACTAGTTTTCAACTTTTATTTTGACTGTAGAAAATATTTTATACTGGCTTGCACACACTTTATCCTTAATACTAGCAAGACTATTTCATGCGAATCGAAAAAAATAATCGGTTTAGTAATCGCTCACACCTTTTTCCACTTGTCCGGCATCTCTGTCAGCTGAGATTGATAAAATGCATGAATTCGGCCGGGTCGCATAAACAGGAACAAATTTTATTTCACGCTTTTAAGAAATCATGAAATCCTTAGCATAAACATAGTAAATGTGAGCATTGTCTTGTTGAAAAATCCAAGGAATTGGTTTACGCAAGACAAAGAAATCTAAAGTGCGTCTATTCAATGCCCAACCGAAAACACGCGTGGTTGCCATAGAAATTTCTGGAATCTTCGAGTGTACAGTTATTTTTTCGCAAATTAACCAGCTGTGAGCACATATTTTTCTTATTTCCGATAAGAAAAGCTTTTTGGATATATGTTCTTAATCAGGATCACTAGCCGAGTCGATCTAGCCATGTCCGTCTGTCTGTATGAACGAGGAATTTCGCAAATTCTCGGAAACTATAAGAGCTAGGATATTGGGATTTGGCATGCAGATTCCTGAGCTTCTTGCGCAGAGCAAGTTTGTTTCAGCAGGGTGCCACGACGTACATAAACCGCCAACAAACTTCAAAAAATCGTAT
This sequence comes from Drosophila suzukii, assembly GCF_043229965.1. NCBI lineage: Eukaryota > Metazoa > Arthropoda > Insecta > Diptera > Drosophilidae > Drosophila > Drosophila suzukii. The sequence continues at coordinate 56,054,622 of NC_092082.1, forward strand.
ATATGAACGCGGATATCTCGGAAACTATCAAAGATTGAGAATTGGGATTTCAGATTTAGATTTTGTAGCTTTGTACGCAGCGCAAGTTTGTTACGCGAACATGCCACGTCCACTCTAACGCCCGCAAACCGCCCAAGCCTGTGGAGCCCACTATTTTCATGCTAGATAAAAAATTTTAACTGAAATGTATTAGTTGCGTCAATACCAACCGATTGATCCCAAGAAAAGTTTACCACACCCACTCTAACGGCTACAAACCGCCCAGACCTGCGGCGCCCACAATTTTCATGCTAGAAAAAAAATTTTAACTGAAATGTGTTAGTCTCGTCAATACCCATCGATTGATCCAAAAAAGTTTGTCACGCTCACTCTGACGCCCATAACTCTAAAATCTGTCTGTCGCCCACATAACCATATATTGAGATAGCGGGTAGGCGCATTACAATCTCGCTTTGCTGCTTGCATGTCTCCATCTCCCTTTGGTCCCTTTAGCTGATTAACGGGTATCTGATAGTCGAGGTACTCGAATATAGCGTTCTTCCTTGTTTTGTTTAATGTTCCCTTTCAGTTAAATTATCCTCTTTATCACTTACCGCCAAAAGGCCAACATACTCCTAAGCGTGATCATTATATGTTTTACATGGCAGTTTGCTCTAGTCGCACCTGTATCAGTTAAGTGAAGCTTAATTTTTTGGGAAGGACCAAATTTCACGGAATCCTGAGCTTGCAAAGTTACGTCCCTGATCCGCTATAATGCGAATGGGCGCTCCGAGCAAACACACGACGGCTTTAACGGCTTTGATAGAACTTTCAGTGCCAATTCTTAAGGTATTATGAAAATAAACAAATTTTGTGATCGCATCTACCAGACAAATAAAGCACATCTTTAAGTCGTTTTTTTCATTCATGTTTCCCGTTATGTCAATATGCACGGTGTGCCACGGAATTTCTACCTTACGAAGCGGATGTAATGCGACCTGCATATTCCTCACTGGTGGCTTAGCTAGTTTACAAGTGATGCAGTGCATTAGAGATTCGTGGACATGATATTAATCATTAATCATCTAAATGCCCTAGGGATTACTGGCAAACATTTGGTCTTACCGTTTCTCTGTATTTTCCTATATAAAACCCCCTTTCTCAATTCATAAGTTTTATTTGAGTTTTTCGGCAATTCGTTGTTTTTAAGCTTAGCTACTAACTTTGCCACCTCAAGTTCACGTATTTGTTCAGAATCTAGCCAATTCTTTCACCAGCGGATTCCTTGACAAAAAATCTACGTGTGCCATTCGTTCTCCTTTCGTATATTGGATATCAAAAAACGACTGTAAGAGGGCCCACCCTCGATGCACCTTGTTGATGGGTCATATTTTGTACGACTAGCTTTTAGCGAGTTGCAATCAGTAAATACTACAAATATTCGGCCCTGTCAGAAATAACGAAAATGTTTAATAGCAGTGACGACTGTCAAACTATCAAATTCTTAGGTGTGGTATTTCGATTCAGCAGGTGATGTGCATTTACTAAAATATTCTATAACATGGCGTTTTTTTTCTATTCAATAATATTGCCCCATAGGTGATTGAGATAGCATCTGTGTGCAGTAATATCGAGTGTTGAGGGTCGAATATTGTTAGCACCGGCTTCTGGGTTAAAACAGATACTATATTGGAGTAAATTTTTTATGCTCTAACAGCCAAACGAAATCACAGTATTTCTTAAGGTAAGCGAATACAAGAGTTTAAAAGTCTCTGAAAATGTTGGCACAAGCTCTCGAAAGTAAGAAGCTAGCCCTATAAATTGTCTTAGTTGCATTTTTGGTTTTTGGGGGTGGAAGTTCTATCAACACCTGAATTTAGCGTGGATTAGGGCGGACTTGTCCATTGCTCATTTAAAATCAAAGATATCCAACCCTAATTAAGAAAGGAACACATTGTAACGTTGAATGAAAATCTAGCCTTGTTCAAGGATTCTAGCACAATGTAAAAACATCCTCGATGTACACGATGACGTAAGTGTATGCAATGTTACCCAAAGCATTATATTTTAAAACCACACGGCATACTCAAAAATTCATATTGACTCTCAGGCGTGACAAAAGCGGTACGCTCAATTGAATCTGGATGTACCGCTGGTCATATCGAGACATGAGAAATAGTTTGTCCCACGTAACCTAGCAATATGGTCTGAAATTAGAGGCAATGGGTACTTGTCTGCGACTGTGTTCTCATTTAAAGCACGGAAATCAACACAAAAACGGTCACTATCGTTTTTCTTTTTAACGAGCATCCTCGGACTAGCAAAAGGTTCGCTGGGGCGAATATTATAAGATTTTAGAAACTCATAGATTTTATAACGTTCATGCTCTTTCACATCTAAGTTTATAAGGCCTGCGCTGCACTGTCTTTTGTGGATTTATTAACTTAATTTGAAAATGACCTGTTGTTACACGAGTCTGTGGTATTCCGTCTAGAATACAATCCGAATAGCGTTTTAAAATGTTTTTTGGTGCCGTCTTGTCGGAGTTCCTCAGGTCGCCATCAGAATCTACAACATTTTCATAATTAACGAAAGTTACGACATCAACTCTGTTGACTCTCTTACAACCGCCGTGCTGTTGTGTGTCGTACGGCACGAATTCGCGAGATGATAGACGCTTAGAAAAATAAAGATAAAGTTCGAGGAAAATCTAATTCTGTGCTAGAAAATATAATATTAACCGTTTTAAGAGAGGCACAAAGTCAGATTTTAAGATAATAGGATAAAGTCGAATAGAGTCAGAACATAATACACTTCATGCAAGTCATAGATCTACAATGATTTAAAATTAGGGGAATGTGTTTTTAAGTGAATCTGCATGGAACAGAAAAGTTAAGCATGCTAATCAAGTCGGGGCTATTAATTTCACCTCGAGTAAGGGTATAAATAAAGACTGTTCCAAGCATCGTTATGTGGTTGACTAGGGAGGGTAAGTTAATTAGGAGTAGATCCACACTCAAGCGAAATTAACAACGACCAACTTTTATTGAAGCCTAGCGAACTCATAGCCTTATTCACCATGGACGAAATATAATCAGCAAAGTTTTGTCTTGGGTCCAAAAGAACGCCAAGATTGTTTACTAGAGTTATTCTATCCAATGAGTCCTTACTCAGCGTATATGTCGCATATTGAGGATTGACTCGACAAAAAGTCATAACCTTACACTTAGAGCTATTTAAGTTCAGTAAAATGTCAGAGCACCATGCTTGAAAATTATTTCAATCTGATTATAAGTTGGACATGCAAGAAGTATTCTTGTAGTGCAGGCATAATTTAACATCATCTGCGTGCATTAGTAAACGAAAAGTGAATTAATGCTGAGGAAAGGTCAGTTATAAATAAAGTAAAAAGTAGCGGCCCCAGGGCGATCCCTTGTGGGACAATTCTGCAATTCAGATAACTTAAGATACATCTTAAAAGATCATCAGGGAACGCTAATAAATCCAGTTTTCTAACCAGAAGAGCGTGATTAACAGAGTCAAATGCTTAAATAAAGTCAGTGTAAATGGTGTCTGTTTGAAGATGATTGTAGATCCCTTTATTACAAATGATGTAAGATCCAAAAGGTTAGTGGTTGTTGATCTACGTTTTATAAACCCGTGTTGACACGGAGATATAACTGACCTACAGAGGTGCTGCAAGTCGGAAGTAATAATATTTTCAATCAGTTTTGGGACCTCTGACAATTTAGAGATACCTCTATAATTACATGCTTCCACTTTGCTACCCTTCTTGTGGAGAGGAATTACAAACGATTTCTTCCACAAATTGGGAAACTGTGAAGATTCTAAATATAAGGTAAGTAATTTGAGAAGGGGCTTGCATAAGGCCTCTGCGCAATATCTAAGCACGCAGCCAGGAATACCATCAGGACCAGGATACAGGCTTGACACGTTGAAGATCGACAAGCAAAGAGTCTTCATTTAAGGTGGGACAGAATACTAAATTAGACCTGGATACAGTGTTAGAATACGGTTGTGAAGAATGAGATAAAGTAGAATATGTCGTTTAAGAAAAGTTGGCAATAAGATCGGTTATTGCCTGATCAGTTATGCGGTAATATTTTCATAAGTTAACGAGTAAGGATAATTGGTGGATTTACGCTTAGTGCTAACAAAATTATAAAACTTTCTTGGGTTCTGACAAAAATTGAACTTTACAACGATTTAAATAGTTTTTGTAACACAGAGAGTTAAGCACGGTAAAACTAGACCGAGAACTTAAGTATCTAGAATAAATAGATAGAGAACCGGTATCTTTGAATTTCCCATAAAGTCTGGACTTCTTATTTCTAAGGTATGTCAACTCTTTACTGAACTAAGGTGGCTTGTTGGAGACTGACAGACAGAATGACGGAACACAAGAGTTGATCAATCTAGTTCCTATAATCGTTTATCACAAACATTGTTGTCGCTGTTCTCGACTAAAAGTTTGAGGGTAACTCTGGTCACTTGTAAACATGGAGGAATTGCAAGCGTATAAAATATGCAAATAAAGGATATATGATAGGATGCTGACTGTTAGCAGTTCTAATAGTTAAGTTTTTTGGCTTATTCTCGGCATTTTCCTTAATTTTAAACATAATCTTTGGCAAGCACAGCCTGACATTTTGACAATCTGACAAACAGCAGACATCATTAATTGGAAATTCAACAGGAAACTTTTAGGGTCGTTCCCTTAATTGTTGAAATTTTCTGTTGAATTTTCAACAATTCAGCAATTCAACAGTTTAGGGAATACCCTGACTGTTTCGATTAATGTTCAAGGTTTATTTGATAATAATAATTATTTTATTCTAAAGGAATTGGAATTGTATTCGAAAAAGATCCAAACCTGAATAGTAGTTTTTTCATAGAAACACCACATGATTTTACTTTGCTGTATACAAAATCTCGAACAACATTTTCTTGAATAATGGAGAAAACATTTTTCCGCAAACTCGAAAGTATCAGAGGAGATTGTCCCCATCGCCCTCACATCCCCATGTGACAATATTGATCATGTATCCTTCCCCTCATTATGTGCAATTAATAGTCAGGTGAAAAAGGCGCACGTGAGAAAGATCGCACAACCATAGCATCCAAAGGATGTTATCTTAGAGGAACATATCCGATCATGTTGGGGAAAGGTTTGATCACGTACTCAAGATGGTTATCTTAGAGGAACATGTCCGATCATGTTGGGGAATAATGTTTCCTTTGATTGTAAAACTAATTAAAAAAATCAAAAAAAACCCAATAAAATAAATGTCACAAGTTAATGATTCTCAGATGTGGAATATTTTCGAACACACATTTTTGTTTCCGCTCCAGAACGTTTAACTGGTAAATTGTCTAAATTTCTCTCCTTTCCACAAATGGGTCATAAACATGTTATAAAAGGGAGTCAAGCAAAAGCTACCAGAAAATGCGCACCTGTCCATTACCTGACCGCAATAAAAGGGAATGGTTTAGAATAAAAACGTTTTATTTCCCCATTTGAGTGGACTGTATTTCAATTATTAAATTTGTCACATTTTTTGTGTGTCCGATGCTTTCTGTTGTAGTCTTAACACTAAGTCCTAAAAAATCTCTAAAGTGTGACGCAGCACAAAAATATATTAAAAAGGGCAAAGTTAGTATTTCATATACCAAAGATAGAATAAGATTCAAAATTAAATAACGGCTTTAATGCGTTCATCAACATCCTGGGCCGCCCTAAAACTGTGATTCAGAATTAGGCAGTACAGCTAACTTGGTGATGGGCAAGGTCATCTCTCCAGTAGACGTCTTAAGTTTTACAAGTCAATCTGGTCCAGGATGAGTTTCCACTACACGGGCTAGTAACTAAGCTGCTGGAGGGAGATTTGAGTCCTTGACGAGGACTATATTATCTAATGCGATGTTGCTCCACTTTTGACGTTTCTGTAGGGATGTCAAATACTCTTGATGCCAGCGTTTCCAAAACTCTTGATACATCGATTGCAAGTGCTGCCAATAGTCCAGACGATTGATCGGCAAATGAGTCAGATCTCACTCTGGAACAGTTGTGAATGGGCGTCCAATTAAGAAGTGCGCCGGAGACAAGTAGGTAAGGTCAGGTGTGTAGCATAACGGTCGCGAGTTTACCACTGCACTGATCTGAGCGATCAGAGTTTGCATTTGTTCAAAGGCTAGAACCGTTTTTCCCACAACTCGACGCAGATGCAATTTAACGGAACGTACTGATGACTCCCACTTCCCTCCCCAATGTGGCGAATGGGAAGGTATAAAACTCCATTTGATTCCATCATTAGCCAGCTATTGTGTTAGATTGCGTTGATGCTCCTGCGAAGATAAAAATATTTGCATCTCATCTAATGCTCTTTTGGCACCAACAAAATTCGTCCCGTTGTCGCTGAAGATCTGTGAGCATTTTCCTCGAAGGGACTGTAACGAACTGATTTTGTATGTCTGCTCGCCACGAGATTCGTGCGGCTAGCTCAGAAGATTGTGTGTTCGTCCCACCAAATTTATATGACGTGATTGCCCGTAGATCAGTGAGAAAACAAAGTGTTCAAATGGTAACAGTGGGATTTATTCTCGTGGTATTGGTACAGCGGGTGTGTGGCTATGCTGGTTTCTGTATCTCCTTGTTCTGGTTCCGCCGGCTGCTGGTGCTCCTCCTTCTGGCTTCTCGACGCGTTGACTCGTCCTCCTCTGGATCCTGGGTCTCGGGACGCTCGTAGTGGCCGCCTCTGCTTGCTTGCCGACGCGTCGCCTCGGGGTCGCTTGTAGCGCCTTAGACCCGCAGAGAGTTCGGCCTTGTGGGCTTAGGGAAGCGTCACCGTTCTCAGACTAGGGTGAACAAGCCTTGCTTTCCAGGCTGACGCCTTTCGAGGCAATACCTGTCCCTTGCTCTGTCCCGGACGGTCCCGCTAGGTTCTTGCTCAGTTCGCGCTGACAGTCAAGGCTGCCGCCCGGAGGCTGTCTAGCGGTTCACTTCGCTTTACGCCTAGCGCAGACGAACGTTCCACCCGGCTTCACCCTAATGCGTGACGTCCGCGACGCTCCTGCGCTCCCCAATGAGCTCCGCGCGGCGATGGTAACGTGGCTGCCGGAAATGTCTGCTGGCGTTGCTATCGATGTCCTCTGCGCTGTCTTCTGACCAGTATCTCGTTGTTCTGGCGCTCGGGGAGCTGGGCGGTCGCTGCTCGGGAACTTCGCCGGTAATCGCAGGGCTCTCCAGGCTGACGCCTTTCGAAACCACAAATCGATCTACCGCTCGTCCGTCACGCCAGGTCCTGCTTGGTCGGGCAAGGTACGCTGGGTCGCAGACAACTTTCCTCCCCAAGCTTACGGCTCTTCGTCGTAGGACTCTTTTGCTTGTCTCTGACCGACCCGCCGGGCGACTCGCCAGGGTGTGGTCGTGACAAAGTTAGAAAACAAACGCCTTGACTTAGCCGCGTGATGCCTTTCAGAACTCAGCCACCTGTGTCTCAATTCGGAGATTCCTGATGTCCTAATCCCGAACGTCTCGACGTGGCGATCTTGCTCCTTGTATGCTTCCCACGGCGCTGCTTCCGACGACTCGCTTGGTTGTAGCTCCCTCGTAGATTATTTGCTTGACTGACTGTTTATTTGGTACTTTAATTGATCTTGAAGGTTCGACTCCTCGTGATCGACTGATCCAGCTGCCAGCGCTCTGCGGCCTTATATAGGGCCTCCAAGCACCGTTATTTCCCTTTTGCGCACGGCCCGCTGGATGTCTCCACTCTGGGTCCAAAGTTCATGCCTCCTGGATGACCCACTTGTCCTTTATGTACCGCTTCCAATAGATGTTCCGCCCACTGCTGCCGTTCCGCTGATTCCCGTGCCGCTTGTGGCACGCCTGTGTGCCGCTCCACTGCCGAGATGTGGCACTTCCTCTCCCGGTCCAAAGTTCACGGGAGAGTCCAAAGTCCATTGGAGTTCCGTTATCCCCTTCCGCATACGGCACTCTTGCTCTGGCCGCGAAGTCTCCATTCTCTCTCGATCTCCATCCTTGGTCTCCAATCTCTCTCGCTCCCCTTCATTGGTCTCCAAACTCTCTCGCTGTCCATCCTTGGTCTCCAATCTCTCTCGCTCTCCTTCATTGGCCTCCAAACTCTCTCGCTCTCCTTCGTTGGTCTCCAAACTCTCTCGATCTCCACCCTTGGTCTCCAAACTCTCTCGTTCTCCCCGCCGCGCCGTTACTACGCGAATTCGCCGCGTATCTGGTAAGCGGCCGGCCATCTGCTGCTGCTTCTATTTGTGGGGAGTTATTCAACTCCTCACAGGACATGAAACGCCGAAGACATGCCAGGAATGTGTCTGTACTAAGATCGGTGGCCAGTTCCAAATGTATGGCTGATGTTACAAGGCAAACAAAGAGGCATATTTAGCCCTTAGATTTTCGGGGATTGCGCCCTCTCCTTTCCTTTAGTTTAAATGGAGCAGCATAGTCACAGCCTGAGTGCTGGAAGGGTAAAGCTTCTGTTATACGGATGCCTGGTAGATCGGCCATGAATTGGTGCTCCGTGAGTTTACGTTGGCGAAAACATTTGATGCAGTTGTGAACCAGATTTCTTATCAGGTTGCGCCCACCAAAGATCCAGTACTTTTGACGAACAATTAGAAAAAGTTCAGAATCTCCTGGATCCTGGCTCGTGTTCCAAAATCATTCTTGTGATGCGGTTCGACTTCGGAAGCAGTATAGGGTGCTTCACATCAGCTGGTAATTGTGAGTTGTCCAGTCATCCACCAACTCGAAGAAGGCCATCCTTGCAGATAATGGGCGAGAGCTTCACCAACTGGGAGCGGCTGTGAAATGGCTTGTTTTCCGTCAGTAGTTTGCGGTCCAAGCCAAGACTAAGGTTGAGTCACACCATGCATGTACTTCAATGTCCTTGTGCTGTAGTGCAGCCTTGACTGATAAGAACAGTCGGCTCAGTAGCAAAGCGTCACAAAGTTCAAGCCGCGGTAGAGACTGCTGCTTCAGCGAAGCAACTTTGGTTTTTCCTGCTATGAGTGAAACAGATACGGTGTCATCTGCTCGCACCACTCTGCTATAGATGACTGCGGAATTTGCCTTGATGGAGGCATCTGAAAACCCATGAAGTTCGATGTGATCTTCATTGTTTTGGACAAAGCGTGGCAGGCGTAGATCTCGAAGGATGTGTAGGTCGTTACGGCATTTATTCCACCAGTCCGGAATTTTCGGAGGAAGCTCCGTGTCCCAGCCGAGATCGATTAGCCACAATTCATGGAACAGAATTTTAAAGTGCACTACCACTGGCGACAGAATACTCAGCGGGTCAAAAACGCGTGCCACATCTGACAGCACTTGGCGTTTGGTGTTGTGCGGATTTGTTGTAAGGGAAACTTTGTAGGATAACATATCCTCTTCTGAATCCCAATTAATGCCAAGAACTTTTGCTGTAGAATTGGATCCTTTGCCTTGTACTTCGGTTGTAGCGAGAGATCTGTTAGCGACACGTGATGAATTGGAAACCCATCTACCAAGTTCCATTCCTGCACAGTTCATCAACTGGATCAACTCATTTTGATTGCAAATGAGCTCCTCCTCGGTATGTGCTCCGGTCAGTACGTCTTCCACATAAAACTGCTCCTTCAAGATCTTTGCAGCGGTAGGAAAGCTGTGTTGATGATCGTGAGCTAATTGATCCAGGACCCTCATTGCCAAAAGTGGTGCGCAGGATGTGCCTTATGTACCGTGGACAGTTCATAGTGTTTAATAGGAGTCGTTTCATCTTCTCTCCAAACAATTCGCTGATTGCCACAATGGTTGGCAGCCACCCAGATTTGTCGATACATTTTGACAATATCTGCTGAGAAGACGAACTTGAACATTCTGATACGCATACAAATCGAGAAAAGATTTCGTAGAATGCTGGGTCCAATGTGCAGAGCTTCGTTTAAGGACCGTCCATTCGTGTCCTTGACTGAGCCGTCAAATGCGACCCGTAAGTTTTGGGTAATTTCAGGATGATTTGGCAAGTAAAAGCTCGGCCTTTTGTCAATGTCTTCTGGCGACAGTTCTCGCATGTGGCCCAACTGAAGATAATCTCGCATAAATTGCACGTACTGTGAATGCAGACTGGGGTCTTTCTTTAGGCGGCGCTCTACATCCCGGAATCTTGTTAGCGCTCCCTGTAAAGTGTCCGAAAACTGTTCCTTGAAGTTTTTGAACGGAAGATCGACGATGTAACGATGTAAAAGTGCTGTTCAACTTCATCGTCCTCTGGTTTTCCATGGAATTCCTGGTTGACATCCTCCAGCTCCCAAAAGCGCCGTAGCGATGCGTCAATGTCAATAGCCGTGTGCATTGTTGTTGTAGATGAACATCCAGTAATAACGATAGATATTATGACCCATCCAAATATGGTCAAAATGGCGATGATGTTCCCTTGGTTGTCGAACATTTTTTGACCGGTGAACACGGTCCAAACGTAGTCGCTGCCCAGGAGTATATCAACTGGCGCCAACGACTGATAGTCAGAGTCCGCAAGCTCAAAGCCAGTAAATTGTCAGAGCACCATGTTTGAAAATTATTCAAATCGGATTGTAACATCATGTGCGTACATTAGTACACGAGAATGAGTTTTAACTGAGGGAAGGTCATTAATAAGTAAAGTAAAAAAGTAGCGGCCAGGTGGCTCCCATGTGGCACACCGGAGGTAACGTGGAGTATACAAGAGAGAGAACTTTTAAAAAGCGATCCTTGATTTCTGCAATTCATATAAGTTTCAGTTTTCTAAAGTCAAATGCTTTCCTAAAGTCAGTGTAAATGACGTATATTTGAAAATATTTTTTCAATCCCCTTATCACAAATGAAGTAATTTCCAAAAGGTAAGTAGTTGTTGATCTACGTTTCATAAACTGTCTTCACATGAAGATAGGTATACCTGAGCTACAGAGGTGCTTCAACTGGGGAGTAATAAATTTTCCAAATTAGAGATACCTCTATCATTATATGCTGTCACTTTGCTACCCTTCTTGTGGAGAGGAATTACAAACGATTTCTTCCAGATATGGGGAAATTGTGAAGATTCTAAAGATAAGGCAAACAATTTGTGAAGGAGCTTGCATAAGGCCTCCGCGCAGTATTTGAGATCGCAGCCAGGAATCGGGACCAGGTAAGTAGACGGGTAACACTTTGAAGATCAACAAGTAGAGAGCTTTCGTTTATAGCATCATCCATATTTTGGGATGAGTAGAGATCGGACTCAATGCCTGTAAGTTTAGCCTCCGACAGTCAGCCATGCGAAAACAATGTAATCGCTTAGTTACCTTCTCTGATTTTTCTACTAAAACAGCACCAGTGTCGAATAAGACCTTGAAAGCAGGATGATATAGATCATCAGGTTGAGCTAGAGGTGCTAGCCTCGATAGCCTTACACATATAAATGCAATAAATTCAGCAAGTATCCCACGGCAATTAAGACGCCACCTCCTCGCCCGGATGGTCGATCATGCCTAGCCTATAAATAGAGTACTTACCAGGAAAAATTTCGTAGTTGGATCTCCGATTTTAACCAGGCCTCAGTAAACACAATACTATTTAAATAGCTTACTACGCAAGCCTCCGGTATTCCGACAAAAAAGAGTTAAGCTAGTTTTTTGTTTTTTAAAGAAGGTGCTAAAGTAGAAGAATAAGGTATTCTACGGGTATTTTTCTTTTACTTGTATTCTTGTTCCTAGTTTCGAATACCTTCACCACCATAAGTGCCGGCCAGAAATCTCCAGAACATATGGTTAAAGAGCTTGTTTGAAACAGAGATCTTAAAAGACAAAGTGTCTCTAGCATAGGTAAAATTAAATTTTTACAAGGTTAAGTTTTTAGCTTTTAGTTTTCTAAAAATCGGAAAGCACTGAAGTACAGAGTCTGTACGTACAATGCTCCCACGGCAACGACCTGCAAGGGTATAGAAACTTCAGCGTGCCGAAGTTAGCTTCCGTTCTTGCTTTAATCAAATAACATCGAAATTGACGCAACACGTATAAAAGCATGGATAAACCGATGAAAATGTTCAATCTAAAAACAAGGGAGAACGCTATAGTCGAGTACCTCGACTATCAGATACCCGTTACTCAGCTAAATGGAGATATGCAAGCAGCAAAGCGAGATTAAAATGCGCCACCTACCGGCGGTATACAGATTTAAGCGTTATGGGCGTTAGAGTGGGCGTGGCAAATTTTTTTTTGGATCAATCGATAGGTATTGACGAGACCAATACATTTCAGTTAAAATTTTTTATCTAGCATGAAAATTGTGGGCGTCACAGGGTTTTGCGGTTTGTGGGCGTTAAAGTGGGCGTGGCAAATTTTTTTTTGGATCAATCGATAGGTATTGACGAGACCAATACATTTCAGTTAAAATTTTTTATCTAGCATGAAAATTGTGGGCGTCACAGGGTTTTGCGGTTTGTGGGCGTTAAAGTGGGCGTGGCAAATTTTTTTTGGGTCAATCGATAGGTATTGATGAGAACATTACATTTCAGTTAAAATTTTCTATCTAGCATCAAAACTGTAGGAGCCACAGTTTTGGGCGGTTTGTGGGCGTTAAAGTGGGCGTGGCAGTCTACTGAAACAAACTTGCGCTGCGTAGGAAGCTCAGGAATCTGCACGCCAAATCTCAATAGCCTAGCTCCCATAGTTTCCGAGATCTCAGCGTTCATCCGGACAGACGGACAGACGGACAGACGGACAGACGGACAGACGGACAGACGGACATGGCTAGATCGACTCGGCTAGTGATCCTGATCAAGAATATATATACTTTATGGGGTCGGAAACGCTTCCTTCTGCCTGTTACATACTTTCCGACGAATCTAGTATACCCTTTTACTCTACGAGTAACGGGTATAATTATAAAATAAGAATTATTCGTTTCTTTTTTAAATTTTTGATTTTTATACAAAAAAGTTATAGATTGTAATACTTTTTTTTTTAACGTGTCAAATATAAGACTGATTTGAGACTTTTATATTTTTTAATAAAAATAAAAGTTTTTTCGCTGTAGCGCCTTGAGATAGATTTTGCACTCGAATTGTTTGTACACTTTCGCTATTGGGTTATCCACCAAATCCATTAATATCCACCTAAATACCAAAAATAGTTCAAATCGGATTATTCTTTAAAAAGTTATAGGCAAAAAAGACTATAGCGATCTCTCTTGTTTTTAATTAATTAATTGTGTTGTAAAAAACAGTTTTCGACCGTTCTGCTCGCTATGTAAACGATGCGACTAGCTAAAAGTTATCACCGGCTTGTCCGCCAAATTTATGTTATTGCTCTTCTTAAATTTTAAAAGTTTTTTAAAATATAGGGAAAGTAATGGAGGTCACATTTAGAAATTTTTGGAAATAAGTTCCTAAACATTATATTTTTTTAGAAAAATTTAAATGCCGATTTGCAAAAAGGCGCGATAAATTTTTTTTATAAAGTTTTGAATATATTTTGCACCATAACCGTTATGGATGTTATTTTTATCTGAAAGCGTTGCAGAAATAATAATTAATGAGCATTTAAATTTTTTTTTTAACACAATGTATTTTTAAAATAAAAAAAAACTCAACTAAAATATGGCATCGCCATATCTTTGCTTCTGACAAAATAATTTTTTTTTCACAAATAATCACTGAGATGTCTCTTCTCTTTTTTTTTATACTTTTTGAATAGCTGGCAATTACGATATCCCATAATATTCTTAAACAAAAACAATGAAGAACGCTATAGTCGAGTACCTCGACTATCAGATACCCGTTATTCAGCTAAAGGGAAATTAATATATAACAGGCAGAAGGAAGCGTTTCCAACCCCATAAAGTATATATAGTCTTGATCAGGATCACTAGCCGAGTCGATCTAGCCATGACGCTCTGTCCGTCTGTCCGTTTGTCCGTATGATTTGGGATATGGGATTTCAGATTTACATTCCGTAGCCTTGTACGCAGTGCAAGTTTATTACTCGAATATGCCAGGCTCACTCTACCACCCACAAACTGATGTGTTAAAAAAAAAAGATTACTACGCCCACTCTATCGCCCTCAAACCGCCAAAGCCTGTGGCGGCAACAATTTTCATGGTAGAAAAAAATTCTAACTCAAATGTTTTAGTCTTGACAATATCTATCGGTTGACCCAAAAAAGTTAGCCACGCCCACTCTAACGCCCAAAACGCTTAAATCTGTCTACTGCCCACATAATCATATATTGAGATCGCGGGTAGGTGGCGCATTTCAATCTCGCTTTGCTGCTTTGGTTCCTTAAGCTGAGGAACGGGTATCTGATAGTCGAGGTACTCGACTATAGCATTCTTTCTTGGTTTTTAGTATGGTTGTCTGCTATGAAAAGCCTATACCCAAAAGCAAAGTCGAGTAGTCAAGCGAAGAAGTTTGTGCAATATACATCGAGATTTTAAATACATATTTGGACAAATGGAATCGGTATTCTTAAATTACCCAGTAGAAAGAAACTGCTGTGGTCTTCTGAGATAACTTAGGGGCCATTAACTTCAAAGGTCACAGTTCCTAAACGCCTGATGCTAAAGATGTGTTTTAAACTTAATTGGAAAAATAAATTTAAGATTTAAACACTTTACGTTGACTTATTCGTTTTTACAACAATTTATAACAAAATTAGAGCTAAATAACATTTTTTTGTACAGGTTTTTTAAAAAACTGGAGATTTGATTTTTAAAACCTCAGAACCTGTAAGAATCTGAAATTCTTCAGCTTTGACGTATTACACGTTGAAAGTAATTGAACGTCAAAAACTAGATCTCAGCTCAGTGAAAATAACTTTTCATGCTTTTTCCAATGCGCCGAAAACAACCCCGATTTTTGGATGATAGTAACTTATTTAGTACTAGAGGTTACAGTTTGGAAATGAAATAACAATAACACTGTGAACAATTTTTTTTTATTTCAAATTATAAGCACAACTTGAACCTCACGTGCGGAAAGTGCACATCGAAATAAGCCAAAGCCCATTAAGGTTTCTCCGGCTTAGATCGCGTTTGGGTCTTATCATTGCGACTTTAAGTTAAAATAGATATTTCTCTTACACCGATTTCCCTTTCAAGTTAATGTAGGTATGAGACAAAAGAAAATAAGATGTCAAAACCCATTTTTGAAAAAGTTCATCTATAGCGATAAAAATCGAGATATATAAGTATTTTTTCGGTGGTTGTCTAAACTTTCCGAATCCTCAACATGTAATTAGTCTTCTAATATTGTTATTGATATTGTTCTGATAGCAAACATAAACACGTCTTAGCGAGGTAAAAAAACTAGTGATGATCGAACATTCAACATACAAAAGTTCTAACATCAACTTTTTTTGGACGAAAATGTATTATACGATCTATGTTCATTCGACACGCTTTATCAAAACAATACAGATAATTGGCTATACAGGCATATTGTGTTGCGGCGTACCCCGAATGAGAAAAATTTAGAATAAATATAAACATATTTTTTTAAGTTCAAACTCCGGAAATATTAAAAAAAGTAATATTTCTGGAAGTAGAAAAGTTTAAAAAGTAGATTTTCACAAAAATTCGTCATTTTCAAAAAGTACTGAAAGGGTTAAGAAGTCTTGTATTATTCAAACCACAGTGCGCACCATTGTTAAGCCTTGTTAATCCGAGGGGTTTCTAACTTGTGTTTGTGACATTGATACTGTAATTATTGATTGTGGTGCTCGTATATTCGCGTGTAAATTCTAACCTGAAAAAAAATAGAGCTACAAAGTGATTCCGGCTGTTTCCATCTCTGTAACCTTGTCTTGTAGAGTATTTAGTTCTCATTAGGCTCAGTCAATATAAAATTGCTCTTTTGGGTACTTTTTCTAATATTTGGCTTTTAAGACCCGACCTAAACTGTATATTTCCCGCATTTCTTTCTTGTAAATGCCAGTTATGTTATCTTATAAAATCAGTGTGCATTTATTTTTGTTATTAAATAACAATTCTTTTAAAATTATTTTACACCATCTTCTTGCTTAACGTTGATATAAAGGATTCTAGTGGTTTTTTAAGAATTATAATGGTAACAAAATAAAAAAAATAAAAATTTCATTTAAAAAATGGGCAATAAAAAACGACACTATTTTTATGTTCAATTATTTTTGGTTTCGTTATAAAAAAATTTTTTCAAAGTAATATTACTTTGGTAAAAATCAAAAAAATTCCTTTTTTAAGCGGGATCACGTTTATCTTTTTCATTTTAATTTTTTTTAAATTGATTCACAAAACAACACTTTTAAATGTTCCTTCGTTCTTGATTTATTAGTTAATGCCACAAAAAGTGGTCAAATTCCCCATAGTGCAGTGTAGAGCTTGAAAACAAAAAAAAACTTCTAATGTAAAAAAAGCGCGCTTGAAGAGGTAAAAAACTACTGTCGTTCGCAACCTTAACATACACAAGTTGTGACAACCCCTTTTGTCAAGAAAATATGATTATACGAATGTATTATCAAATAAATACATTCTTTTAAATTGTATTATTCGGTACGCTGTTAGCATGAAATAGGGTTGCAATTTTAAAAATACTACTTACTCGGTTCATTAAAACGGCTCGTCGAATTTCTCGAACTCCATCGTATACCAAGCGAGAAGCATCAATAAAGTCATTTTCATCGACATCTTTACTGGTGCTATTTGCAAGGGCTCCAACTGCTGCTCCCACACGTTGATCAAATTTCATCATAACTTAAAAGAAACATTAAAACCTGCTTAGTTTTGAATTTATTAAAAACAAGGAAGAACGCTACAGTCGAGTACCTCGACTATCAGATAACCGTTACTCAGCTTAAGGGACCAAAGGGAAATGGAGATATGCAAGCAGCAAAGCGAGATTAAACTGCGCAAGCTACCCGCGATCTCAAAATATGGTTATGTGGGCGGTAGACAGATTTAAGCGTTATGGGCGTTAAAGAGGACATGGCTAACTTTTTTGGGTCAACCGATAGATATTGTCGAGACTAAAACATTTCAGTTAACTTTTTTTTCTAGCATGAAAATTGTTGCCGCCACAGGCCTTGGCGGTTTGAGGGCGATAGGGTGGGCGTAGCAAACTTTTTTTTGATTAATCGATAGGTATTGACAAGTCTAATACATTTCAGTTCGGCCAAAGAGCTAGTGGGAAGGCTCAGAGGGCGCCGAACTGAAGGCTACCGATCGGGTCGTAGGTTGCGGATAGCGAGCGCCCTGGTTCTCCACTCATCTCACTCGTCATCTCACTCATGTCACTCGTACCGTGCCGAGAGTCAATCTGGCTGGGAGCCCGAGTCAACAAACAACTCAGTCTCAAACGGTGAGCTCAGGCAAGTGGCGACCGCCTGTTCTAAGTCAGCCATACCCGGGTACAGCGGATCTCTGCCCGGGTGGACCTGTCCCTTCTCCGCAGCTCGTGGGATTTAAGTATGGAGAAATGTAATACAAAAAAGCAACAACACCAAACAAGAGCCCGACACTCTTAAAAAGTCAGAAGTCGCAACCAGCGACGATAAGACGAGCATAAACACTGCTCCAAAAACCCAAATCCATGTGACTTCGACTCCCGCCAAGGCCAGCGAACAACGCAGCCGTATAAGCATAATACACCAAAAAGACCAGCCCAAGCCTCCCACCAGCGCAGGGATGGCTAACCAGCTCATCCAACCTAAGGGGAGAGCCAAAGCCGGTCTTCTGGTAAGCACCAGGGCCAAGGAGTTCAAGAGGACACCACCTAACCAGGCATGACCTCTGGAACGAAAGAAAGCATTCCGTATCCTCAAACGGCTGACCACCAACCCCATACGTCGAAATTGGATTACCAAAAAATCCAAGAAGACATAGCATGGGCAAAGGCGGCAATCCCAGACTTCGACATCGCTATGACCGCCAGCAACAGCAACAAGCGAGAGAGGTCGATGGAGACAGCTCAACCAGCGAGCAAGAAGGCCAAGATAACCAACCGCACATGGTCGAGATCCTTTGCTGAAGTAGTAAAGGATCAGAAGATCATTGGCGTCATCGACCAGAGCGATGAAGGCGGAAGGATCCCAAGGAACCAATGGGGTTAGACGGACCCTTGCGTCAGTGGCCTTAAAAGTGCTGGACGAGAATCCAGGTCCGCCACCAGGGTACCCTGGTACCAGGGCAACGTTAAGTTGATCGCCTGTGAAGACGAGAGATCGGCAGTACTTTACAAGGCGGCTATTAACAAGGTCGGCGAGGTCTACCCCGGGGCAAAGTTGGCAGTTTGCGAGGCTGCAGACATCCCGTCTCGACCGAGAGCGAGTTTGTGGCTGCCGTCGGAACCCTCGGAACCAGGGGCTATCCTCAGCCTGCTGACCAGGTTCAACCCTAAGCTTCCGACAGATGGTTTGAAGGTGGTTAAGGTGGAGAAAACCGAGCGCGTCTCTATGAACGTGGTAATTCTCTTGAACAGGGCCTGCTTGGAACCCCTCGCAGAGCAACAATACCGGGTGAACTACGGGTTCGATAAGATGCAACTTCGCATCTACGACACAGAAAAACTAGCGGCAGAAAACCTGGCTGCCTGGCAACAGCCAGCATAGACGTAGTCCTCATTCAAGTGCCATGGATTGTTGGTAACAACATCTGTGGCTTATCAACCCCCTACACAAGCTGTTTTACACCAAGGGTAAGGGTAAAACCAGAACCTGCATTCTTACAAAGACACACTTTAACGCATTTCTTATTCCTCAGTTTAGAGAAGGCGACCTCACTACGGTCAGACTGGAGCTAAATGAAAACACTCATCACACCATAGCATCATTCTATCTGAGTCACGACTTCGAAGGGCCACTACCAAACATCACTACACAACAACTCATACATACATACACACTCATCTAAGGAACTCATCCTGGGTGGGGACGCTAATTGGCACCACACAATGGGGAAGTACAAACACAAACGAAAGGGGTGAGTTACTCTACGACTATATCCTTCAATCAAATCTATTCATCTGCAACAAAGGTAATGACCCAACTTTCATCACTAGAAATAGGAGGGAAGTTTTAGACATTACACAAATATCTGATCCCCTACTTAACCAGCTAGAAGCGTGGAAGGTAAGGATCGAGCACTCATTCTCAGACCACCGTTACATAGAATTTACAATAGCTCTAGACTGTCCTCCCGCAAAGAACATAAGATTAAGATTAACCAACTGGGGATACTAAAAAAATCTCCTCAGAACCTTACACGCTTCACCGACACACGTACTCAACGGTCAAGAGTTAGAAAACCTAGTTACTGACATCTGCGGTGAGGCCATAAAAAGGGCTTGTCCAAGCAGAACTGTCAAAGCAATGCACAAACCGCCATGGTGGAACACAACCCTGGCAAACCTTATAAGAGAGTGTAGAACTTACTTCAATAAAGCTAAATACAACAATAGCGAATCCTCCTGGAACATATACCATAAGAAATTAAGCCTATACAAAAAGGAAATAAGAATATCGAAACGAAGAGAATGGGATAACTTCTGCAGTAGCATAGAATCTGCTGCGAAGGCATCCAGACTCAGAAGAATCTTAGCAAAATCTCCAGCAACCATAGGCTACCCACAAAACAATGCTGATAGCTGGATGGAAAACAGCCAGGAAACCCTTGAACTCCTGTTAGACACTCACTTCCCTAAAAACACCTAAGTAGTGGAGGACCTCTACATAGAGCAGAACCTTGACGACCAGAGTATAGACAACATCTCGAACCCTAACCGCATTAAGTGGGCTAATAACTCTTTTAAGCCCTTCAAATCCCCCGGCCCGGACAGGTTCTTCCCGGCCCAGCTACAACGGACACTAGTTATATCCCTACCCTAGCTGACAGCCATCTTCCACGGCTGCCTTGCTCTAAACTATACCGAAAGCCGGCAAACCCTCCCACACCAACCCAAAGGAATTCCTCCCGATAAGTCTCTCTTCCTTCTTCTTAAAGACCCTGGAAAGGCTATTTGACATCCATATCAGGCTAACCATCAACCCAAGCCTACTCTCTGACGCACAGCACGCGTACCGCAAGGCAGATCAACAGATACCGCTCTCCACTCTCTAGTATCTAGTATCTCTAGTTTCCCAACGGCGATTACTGGTGCTCTGACTGAACTGGGCATTGAGCGGCCCATAGTGGGACTCATACACACCATGCTCACCAGCAGAGTAGTGTACTCCACTATGGGAGCAGCTCACTCGAACAGGAATGTCAGCAGAGGAACCCCACAAGGGGTGTACTATCACCTCTTCTATAGGTTATAGCGGTCAACAAACAACTATCACTTCTAGAAAAGGCGGGCACTAAAGTGGTAGCCTACGCGAATGACGTGGGTTTCCTACTGCAGGGTAAGTTCCCGCAAACTCTTTGCAATCTGATGGAGACAGCCCTATCCACCCTCTCAAGGTGGACAGCTGATTGTGGACTGGCAGTTAACCCAGAATAGACCGAACTATTTCTTTTTACAAGGAAGTATAAGATACCAAATCTAACTCTCACAAAACTACACCAAACGCGCCAAACCCTCAGCAACCAATGAAAATATCTGTAGTATCCGTGCATATTGGATAAAGACTGTACAGAATAGCATTAGTCTTTGTAGCATTTTGCTACCATCAATATACAAAAGTCCACCCGCCAGCATAGTTTCAAGTTCATGTGTAATTTGACCACCAGGTAGTCGACTGTCGCAGTGTCGGTATGTTTCACAACCATATGCCGTCTTACTTATATACATACACTTCACACCCCTTAGCTTAAACAGTGAATATAATGTTTTCACATACAGCGATAGTGAGTAATAAGTGGTCTATAAGAATCGTTTAACTGACTATTATGCATAGCCGCCTTCAGGGGCCGTGCTTAAATTTGATTGGTTACCAGCGTGGTGAATTTATGCACAAATGCTTTGTTAACATACTTCCCCGCTGTGCGCAAGGCCTGCGTGCCAGACTTAAACCGAAATAAAATCAATCGAAGAATTTAACATAACAAGGAAGTACGCTACAGACGAGTACCTCGACTATCAGATACCCGTTACTCAGCTAAAGGGACCAAAAGGAAATGGAGGTATGCAAGCCGCAAAGCGAGATTGAAATGCGCCACCTACCTACCAGTGATCTCAATATATGGTTATGTGGGCGGTAGAGAGATTTAAGCGTTATGGGCGTTAGAGTAACCGTGGCAAACATTTTTTTGGATCGATCGATAAAAATTGACGAGACCAATACACTTCAGTTAAAGTTTTTTATCTAGCATGAAAATTTGTGGGCGTCACAGGTTTGGTCGGTTTGTGGGCGTTAAAGTGGGCGTAGCATTTTCGCGTAACTAACTTGCGCTGCGTACAAGGCAACGAAATCAAAATCTGAGATCCCAATTCTCTATCTTTGATAGTTTCCGAGATATCACCGTTCATATTATTTATTTTTTGAAGTTTTTGGGCGGTTTGTGGGCGTTAGGGTGGGCGTGGCAAACTTTTTTTTGTGGGGTGTGAAAGATAATCCATGTTCGAGTAGCATTATAAGCACGCATTCGGGAAGGTGATTTTAAAAATACTTTTCTAATATGCTCAAAACATATTTGTTCACATCTGGGAATGCCAATCAAACTGTTTCCGCGATTCGATGTAAAGCGTGTGCCAAACAACTAATGTAAATTATGTTTGGATAAAATATTTCAAGGCCCAAAAACTGTTTAGTGTACTATTTGCAAATTATGAGTTTATGTAAATTATGAAGTGGTTAAAATTTGCTCTCGTACCTTAAATTAATAGACTACAATTGTCTTAGGTTGTGGGGATTTTTAATTAATAAGACAAAAGGAAGAAGGCTATAGTCCAGTGCCTCGACTATCAGATACCCGTTACTCAGCTTAATTTTGATTACTTTCCATGTTTGAATAAATGATTTCGCATTAGTAAACTTTAAACTGTCAAAATTAGTTTTAGCTGAATCAATTAGACCTGACACATTCTTTCTCAATGGAGTATAGTGCTAAAGTCTTGTACCGTTTCCTCTGTTTGTATGCCTCATTGCGCCTTTAATAGCTGCCTTAATTTCACTAACAAGTTACTTTTTACTTTAGGCCGGGAAAAATTGTCGAACAGCTAGCTGAGTTCTTCTGAAATAAGGTCACTTGTTGGTCTACTGATGGTAAACTATAAATACCGATTCAATATCAGAAGTCTAATTCCTAGTCTAGATGGTCATTGTCAATATTTTTAAAGCATTTTAAAACTATTGTTTTGTTAAGAACTGGTAAGTCAAAGTAATACGTCAAGAAGGTTATGTCATGTTTAGAAAAGTACGATCAATTGTTCATATATAAGGACTTTTTTGTTATTGGCCACAAAAAATAACGTAATTGCGTGTTTTGGTAGTGTGTTGGAAAGGAGGAGTTTACCAAGATAATATATAGTTGTTCTTTGTTATTTTAAAGGCGTGTATCTCTTAGGATATCACTATTGAAATTATCTTCTTAAATTATATTGCAGTAATTTAACGTGGTACTTGACAGCAAAATTTTTGACATTAAAACTACACCTAACCAATATTATTACAAAATTTATTTGGGCTACTAATTAGTAGTTCTGGAAATTTCCAGAAATAAATATTCTACTGCACTATTCTCAGGATGTTTACATATGGACTTGGCTTTTAATTTATTACTGACATACTACTGTGGGCAAAAAGGAAGGTGAATTTGTTTGTAAAATATAAAACTTTACTTATTCTTCTAAATCAAAATCATCCCCTTCAAAATTATTTCTCCCCGACAAAATACACTAATGCAAACGTTTTTTCCAATCCTCAAAGTATGCCAGATAGTCTCTTTCCGGTATAGCAATCAGCGCCTTTAGCTTTTATCTCCTCAATCGGCTCAAAACCCCCCGCTTAAGTTTTGGGAAGTTACACGGAGCCAAGTCAGGCGATTATGGTGTTTGCGGAACGATATGCGTCGAATTTTTCGGGAAATGGCTACGAAGAACGAGTGCAGTGTGAGACGGTGCATTATCTTGATTCAAAATCGAAGAGTTGTTGGCCCAAATTTCTGGTCTTTTCAGACGAATTTCTTCACGCAAACGACGCGTAACGTTGAAATAATATTCCTTTCTAACAGTTTGGTTGCGTGGAACGAATTCATAGTGCACCAAACCACGAAAATCGAAAAAAAAAACTTTCATCATGATCGTTCGGTTGTTTCTGGGTAGTAAGCATAAATCCAAGTCTCATCTCCCGTAATCATGCATGAGCTTGTCCTGATAGTCAGGTAGCATTGCTTCACACATATTAACGCCACGACTTTTTTGGACGAAATTGAGCGCTTATTGTCGAAAAATTGAAAAATGCGCTCTTGGTCGTTTAGTAAACACAAACGTAATTATATTACTGATAATGACATTGACATGAAATTTGGCCCAGTCCTAACAAGCCTGAAATGTTAGGACAGCGAAGTTTAAATTGAAAACTCACCTTACTTTTTGCCCACTGTAGTACACACAAAGTTTAATTGACCAGCAAACCAACCAGGGGAACTATAAAAGTCATATATCATATTGATTGGACAGTTGGAACCAACGATTTACATTTTATAGATTACCTGTAGATATATTAACAAACAAAAACACCTCTTAAGGAGGTAACAAAATAGTGACGACCGCACCTTTAACATACAAAAGTCCTGATATCATTATTTGTGACAAAAAAAAAATTTACATTCGAAAAGAAAAAACCTTTCTAAAATTTACTTCTTTGACCCGCTTCAGAAAAATGTTTAAGATTTTACACACACGAACATTTTCTATTGTAGCGTGCCGCGTTATTGTATTAATAACTTTCAAGCGGTTCTTTTTTTTTGTGTCGTACGTCAAAAGTTGAGCAATCTCAAGATCTACACATCCTGAAATTTAATTTGAAATCTACATTTTTGAGCAATCAGAGAAAAAGCTGAAAAAAATCGGATTAAAAAAAGTATCGCCCATAATTCTTAAACGGAGAAAAATCATGTTCGAAAGACTTAAATAGTATTAAAAATACCTTTTTAACGACATATAGCACAAGCCTGTAGCTTTAGTAGTTCACAAGTTACGGGTGAACAAAATTTAGCTATTTATAGCTGTTTTCCCGCCAAACTAGCTAGTTTTTCCCAAAGTGGTAGAACTAAAGTTTCTTATATTGAGCTGTTTAACGTCATCTAAAATTTCCAGGATCCTTAAACATCATTTTGGGACAAACGGACAAACTGACAAACAGAACTTTTTTTTCATTTTGAGAAGTCCCCCAAAATCTTGTTTTGCGTATTACTTTTGAACGGAGCATCCGATCTTGACAGTTTAAATGTCATTCGACGCATATTTAAAGTAAAAATACAACTAGGTTATTAGCGGGCGTTATTTATCCCCACCGGCCCCAACAGATCAAATTTTCCAAATTTTCACTTTTTCTCTTTCTCCCAAACCAATTTATTTTCTTAGAGTCTTGATATGCAATTATTTTAGTTGTTGCAATACTGTGACCGCATTCCAGGTACAGACCTTTCTGTGCATTTTGAGATAACAAAGCGTAAGAGGATTGAACTAAGCAAAACAACAAGATTGCTGATAACTTGTGGAAACCACAAATGCAGCCACAAAAAATGTAAATAGCGGAATGTAAATAAACTCTTTAGATTGGCCTTTATATACTCGTAAAAAATTTAATATGTGCCAAAAATTTTTAAATTTTTAAAGTTATTAGCACATAAGTAATGCTCACTAGGTAGCGTAGTCTCGGGGACATTCGCTTTGCTGCTTCTATATGTCTTCATCTTATTCGAAGATTCGACGTTTTCTCTTGCTTTAATCTAAAAACCACTTAAAACTATGTATTTTAAGACACAAAAAAAAAAGACTAAAAATAAAACTTTTCTTTCGTATATAGGAAATAACATCAATACGTCTTTTTGCGGTACACACCCCTTGTCTTTTTATGTTCTTTCTGATTTCAAAGTTTAAATTGCGACTGCTTTACTAAGCCCTAGATTAATACATACCTTGCTCTCGAAGAACTTTTACGGCCTCTAGTACTCGTCTGGTATATATACATGGTTCATAATTATCCATTTCAGCTTCAACAACATTACAAACTCGCGCGGAACGGCCCTGAATTGCTCCGGCTGTAGCGCGCAAATCCGTGGCATCTCCAACTTGTAAAGCCATTACACATTTATTTACATCCTCAAGAATATGGTTCTCGGATACTGCCAAAAAGTCGTCAATTGTTGTTATATCATCCACTGCTTCGGTTAAAATTCGAACTTGCACCTCCCAAGCCTGCCTATAGGTAGTCATATTTTCTTGAGCTACTTTTGAATTTGGTCGTACGGTCAAAATAGAGGCTGCATTTATGACTTGCGGGCAAAGGCTTTCGATTTGAGCAGCAGCATATCGAACCATCTTAACACCATCTTCATTGCTTGACATGCTACATACTAGATTAGCAACTTCAACGAGTTTTTCAGCATGCTTAGTGAATATGTCAGCTTTCTCACGAACTTTTTTTTCATTGCCCATCTTGGCAGCTTCAATTAAATCTAGCAGAGGAGTTGAAGTCTCTAAAAATGAGTCCGAAACATGATCCACAACAGCCTTTCGTAATTGCCTTCTCAGGTCACGAGTTTTTCGACACATTTGATCTATTGCTCGAGAGAGTCCAGGGCTGTTATCTTTTTGACTCATCTAAAAAATAACCCATTACTAGTAATTTCAGTATAATACAAAAATACTTACGTTTGACATATATTCAGTAAGCAGGTCTTGTAAAGCTTGTCGAACAGCATTGCATTCAGCCACAATTCTTTCTCGACGTTCGTCTCTAGTGCAGTCTGCATCTGCCATTAGTGCAGCTGCACTAATAATACTCTCTAAGCGTTCCTCAAGCAATTGACGTGATCGCTTCTCGCTATAAGTCATAGGATCCATAACAATTCCTTCCTGCAGCATCCGTTACACAAAAGAAAAATAAATTTCAAAATATTAAAGCAAACGAAATAGTTTCAGCAAGCAAAAGGTTAAAATCTTTGCATTTATAGCGGTTCCGAGCGAAAAGGTTAGCGTCTTTGACAAGTAAAACTTCGATTAGCCCAAAAGCACATTCAGAAAACTGGAGTTTGAGAACGGCGTTACTGTCGTAAACCATAAGAAAACATTTTAAAGCATATCCTCTTGCTAACCATTGTTAGCAGGGCAAAATTGTCAAAATCGGATGCTCCGTTTAAAAGTAATACGCAAAACAAGATTTGGGGGACTGAATGAAAATTTTATTATGTTTGTCAGTTTGTCCGAAAACGATATTTTAGAATCCTGAAAGTTCTAGAAGAAATATAAGAAGCATTAGTTCTACCACTTTTGGAAAAACCTGCAAGTTTTTTGGCGAGAAAATAAATAAAAAAATATAAATAACTAAATTTTGTTCACGTGTGAATTACTAAAGCTAACAAAAATTGCCACATTTACCAGTTCATTACTTCTTACACTGACACTACCTGAGCATTGACTCTTTTTTGTGCGTATACAAACTCTATTTGAAGGTCCTGGAAATTTAAGATGATGTTAAAGAGCTTAATAAAAGAAACTTTACTTCTACCACTTTTGGAAAAACTAGCTAGTTTGACCAGAAAACAGCTATAAATGTGAAGTACAGCTACAGGCTTGTGCTATAATTTGTTAGAAAGATATTTTGAAATGCTTTGTACGCCTTACTAACATGATTCGTCTATATACCACCGTTAAAAAATTATGGACAAAAGTTTTTTTTATTCCGATTTTGTAGCTTTTTTTCTGATTTCTCAAAACGGCTCTAACGATTTCAAATTAAATTTTTAGGTGTATAGCCCTTGAGAATCCTCAACTTTTGACATGCGACACACTTTTATCAGGTTATCCATACTCTTAAAAGAGCTCCAGACAAAAAAACTTTAGTTCTGCGACTTTTTGAAAAAAAGAACTGCTTAACTAAAGTTGTTTGTATGGAGCTCTTCTAAGAGTATGGATACCCTGAAAAAACTGTCCATTTTGTTGTTCAAATGAGACTTTTTACAAGAATGTGTTGTATGCCAAAAGTTAAGGAATCCCATGGGATTTAAAGTTTAAAGTTAAAGCCGTTTATGAGCAAACAAAAATTTGTTTTTTGAATTTAAGAAACTTTTCTCTTTAATTTTGAAACTAAGTTATGTAGGCAAAATTTTGTTAAGGATTGCATAAGATTCCGTTAAATTAACGGTTTTTCCAAAAGTGGTAGAAATCTAGTTTCCTTTATCGGAATTTTGGAATTTCGAGGACCTCAGAACAACGTTATGGGACAACATTTTTCTTTTAAAACGTCCTCCAGAATCTTGTCTTTCGATTTTAGCAAATGAGTCTCGAATTTTTACAATTGAGTCTCGAATTTTTACAATTGAGTCTCGAATTTTTACAATTGAGTCTCAAAATATTACAAATAAGGTGTCATTCTATATTGCCTTTATTGTTGCTTGATAACATTTTCACCAGTTTTTATTTAACAATCTGATGTATATTAAAAGTTAATTAGTCTCAAAAGCTATTTAGTTATACCAAAGATTATATAGGTAGACAAGAAGCTGTGTAACAACAGTACAACGGAATAACAGCAAAATTTATGGAGTACGTTTTCGATGTGGATTTTCGATCTTCCCAGTGTGCGTTGCCTGTGCTAGATTCTTTGGTTGTGTTAGTGTATAATTTCATTCGTATGTACCATTCGTATGTTTTATAGCTGCTTACTGGTTTACTTTTTTCCTTTTTAAAATTTGTATATTTGGGTCTCTGTTGCGTTTAGTTATTTAGCAATGAATGGCAATAATGGCAATGAATTAAAATGTTGACAGAAAGGTGCAAACCTTCTTCATGGATATTATAAGCAGGTGATTTTTTGTTATTTTTAATCCCTGCATAAAATTTAATATACATACATCAAGAAAAATTGTAATTTTTGAATAAATTTAATAAATAACTTATTTTAGAAAAAGTTAACCCACAAGTAATGATTTTAAAGATCCTTGTTTTTATTTGCCCAAAATAATTTTTCTAAACAGTATACATTTACACACTCTGCTCTCTGTTTTAAATCATTTTATATAAACTATATAATTCATGATTTTCTCCTTTCTATCAACTTTAAAATTCATTGTCTTAAAAATAAAATTAAACTGAAAGTTAAAAAAAGAGCGACACCTTTTCGTCTCAATAATTCAAGAATCGACAAATTAGGAAAATTGAACGTAATCTTTTCAGAAAAAAGGCAAGAGAGAGAGAAAGAGGCAAAGTTAGGGCGCTTTAATTATATATCCTATACGTGTAAATCTTGTTCTTGCAAAAATGACTCCGCCTATAAACATTTTTTTTCTCCTGGTTTAGCATCTTGGCATTTTATAAGCTTTAGTTGTACACTTTATTTGTAGAGAAAAAGATATATTGATTTCGGGGGAAAGTATGTAACATATGTATGCCATGTCCGCCTGTCCGTGTGAACGCTTAGGTCTCGGAAAATATAAGAGCTAGAGTTGGGATTTTAGATTTAGATTCCTTAACTTAGAACGCAGCAGTTTGTTATGCTAATGTGCCACGCCCGCAGTTTTAATGCTAGTGTAATAATTTTAACTGAAATATATTGTTCTCGTTAATACCTATCAATTGACCTAAAGAAAACAAACGCCTACAAACTGCCCAAAACCATTGACAAAGAAAATTCCTAGAAAATTCCAGGCACACCACTGACATTATTAGACATTATATTTTACAAAACCGCAATGATTTTTATTTTAGAGATTTTTATTTAAAACTTATAAAATAATCATTATTCTGAAATTTTTATATAAAACTTGACATCAAACAAAAAGACTTTTTCTCTGAGTTTTATTATTTCAATCAAAAATATAACTCACTATCATATTGTGGCGGTTCTGTGGCTTTGTTAAAGATTTTTTCAGAAGACTATAGGTGTGTATGTTTTATTTATTTATGTCGCACAAGGGAAAAATCAATGTGTTAATAGTAAATAGTAACACATTCCTAATTTATCAATCCGATGGCTGCTATAAATTTTAATTTGCTTTGAATCGCCAATTTAAACTGTGTTCACAAAAAAGTTTGCCTACGCAAGGATTGTGAGAAAATTGAGGTCAAAGTTGGGAAGAAGCTGTTTTTGGCGAACAATTTTTAAATTGGGGATTCAAAGCGAATTCGATTTTTTAGCAACCATCGAGGTAAATAAATAATGGTCTAATTTTGTAAGACAGTCAAATTGTTATTATAAATAAATATAAATAAATTGTCTATAGTGGTCGAGTGGATCAGTGATAGGCCTGAAAACGCGTATTAAGATATCGACTCTAGTTTGAGCTGAAACCATTTTATATCATTATTGTATAAAAGAACAAATGCCACGTGTAGGTCCCGATTTTAACGTCAACAATTTGAGAGGATTAGTAACGACCATCTACACCGAAAACCTTACAACTTACCGCGAAACTGTTAAGAATTTAAATCAATCAAAACTGAAAAAATTTGTAAAATAGGCAAAACGATTTTAGCATGCAGCTACTTGACGAATTTAAATCGTCAAAACATTCAAAATACCGTTTTAGGAAAGTAAAGAAGAATTCAAGCAAATTTTAAATTCTTCGCTTTTAATTATGGGATGTTCTCGTGTGTTGAGACTAACAATAAGTCATTAAATCTTATAACTAAACATTAACTAACAACTCAATTATTTTAGGGTTGCATGTCCCAAGATTTAATCTCTGGGTTAGAAGATCATTACGACGAATACGGGAGCGGCTGCACAGCCGAGTTAGCACTCGCGCGAGGTGGTTAGGGTGCGAAAGCCTGCTGTGGTATTTCTCTTTCTGTTCAGCTATTACATCTCCGGCTGGTTGAATATTGAGGTCTTTCTGTATGTTTTCGTTGCGAACGTACCACCTCAGGATCTTCGATTGATAACTGGGAGCCATAGGTCCAGGTAGGTTTAAGTACGGAGTTGTAGAGCAAAACCTTGTGGTCAAGACTAAGAGGACCGAGCGTTGATAAGCCAGTGAAGACTATTAGCTTTTAGTTATACACTACTGGTCTTGGGTTAGACGCACTTTGTTTTCCACACAAATTTGCTTTATATTTATTATTTTAATGATTATTGAAAAAAAGTTAATATGCAAAAACCTTGGTTATTTAATAATACTTCAATTATAATATTCAAAATATTATAAAAATATAACATAAGTTGTGTTTTCATAAATTTTCTTTAACCAACTTAAAATAGGTCACATTTTTCTTGGTCAACAGAATAGACCAGTGGTCGGCAGCGGCCTATCTAGTGAGCATAGGGAAGTGTTCTGCCCATCCTCTGCTCGCTCACGTATAACGTACATGTTCGTGTGACTTTGGCATGGGTCTTCGGGTAATTTTTTTCTCAACTTCGGCGCGCTTTTTTGTTGCTGCGGCAGAGGATCTCAGTGCAAAGCAGAGAAACGTCTCGCTTCAGCACGCCGCGCGCAAACTTCGTGTTTGTTACACTCACACTAATGCAAGGCAAACTTGTGATGGTATGTGTGTGCCGACCACTGGAATAGACGCACTTAGACATAATATTTTTTTTTTAAAAAAGTAACTTATTTTTAACTTAAATTTGCAGTTGGTGTTAATATTTGATTTATTAGAAATTAAAAATAAAAAATTCAGTAATGAGTACTGCATTCTTTGTTAGTAATAACTTCATATCTCCGGTCCTTCTTAGAATAATACAAGGCAATCTATGTATTTCAACGAAATCTCGCTCCAAGCACGTTTAATAGCTGCAGTTAATGTTTCCTTATCTTCGTATTGCTTTCCTCCTTCGCATACCATCCGCGTTAGCCAGCCCCAAACATTTTCAATTACGTTAAGATCTGGAGAATATGGTGGCCAGGTCATGATATTAACGTTTTGACTCGAAATAAACGACTTTACTACTCGAGCGTTATGAATATGAGCATTGTCTTGTTGAAAAATCCAAGGAATTGGTCCAAAGAGATCATTTAATTTTGGAAATACGGACTCCAACAATGTTTTGAAGCGATCGCCGTTCATCTTCTGATCGATACAAATCAAGTAAATTGTTCCATAAAACGTGATGGCACCCCACAACATTACTCCACCTTCTCGGCTGTGGTAGCTACTTAAATATAGCTCATCTTTTCACAAATCGTGATAATAATATTGAAAGCCATCGGGGCCATCTAAATTAAAACGTTTTTCATCAGTAAAAACAACAGAACGCCCAACATTAAGCCGAGTGTCAGATTGAACATTCAACGTCATGTATTCTTTCGCGAATCGAAGCCGTTTTTCTTTGCGTATTGCATTCAGAGGAGGTTTTTTCTTGGTTTCTAGATGCTTTAGGTGTTCTGCATTTCTGATTG
Source organism: Drosophila suzukii (assembly GCF_043229965.1). Lineage (NCBI taxonomy): Eukaryota > Metazoa > Arthropoda > Insecta > Diptera > Drosophilidae > Drosophila > Drosophila suzukii. The sequence goes on from NC_092082.1 coordinate 56,086,118, forward strand.
TACGCTGAACAGTTGAAAGGCTTGCTTTTATTCCGGCTAATTCCTTAATCTTAGCTGCGGACTTAGTCGAATTTGATGCAATTCTAACAATTTTGCGTACTGCTCGTTCAGATAGTTCTCTTTTTTTTCCTTTGAAGTTTTTTCCATATTTCTCTGGATCTTTTAAGTATCTATCAACAGTCCTGGAGCTGCGATTTATCTTTTTGGCAATGTTCCGATTGGACAGTCCTTGCGAGTGAAAAAAGTCTACTTTTTGACGTTCTAATAAGCTTATAACACCAGCTTTTCCCATTTTTACTTTAAATATAGCTCTAAAACAATTTATATCTTTATTTTTAATATTTTCTCATTACAAAAAACTGCACTTGTTTAAGCAAGACAAAGAAATCTAAAGTGCGTCTGTCGAGGTGGACTGCTAAGTACTGTAACGAACTGGTTTTGTTGATCTGCTCGCTACGAGATTCACGAATCAAGCTCAGTAGATTGTGTGTTCGTCACACCAAATTTATATGACGTGACTGCCCGTAGATCAGTGAGAAAGCACTGAGTTCAAAGGATAACAGTGGCTCGTCGACGCATTGACTCGGTGATCACGGACTCCTTCCTGTATATCGGGATGCTCGTAGTGCCCCTCGAGACCTTTTTTCGCGCATTGGACTCGCAGAGAGATTGGCCTTGCGGGCTTAGGGAGGTGTCACTGTTCTCAGAACAGGTGCCTCGCGCTCCAGGGCAACGCCTTTCGAGACAATGACCGCCCGTCCCTTTCTCTGTATCGGACGGTCCCACTAGGGTCTTGCACAGTTCGCGCTGACAGTCAAGGCTATCGCCAGGAAGCTGCCTAGAAGTTCACTTCGCTTTACACCTAGCACCCAGACGAACGCTCCACCCCAGCCTCACCCTATTGTTTGGCGTCCGTGACGTTCCTAAGCTCCTCAATGAGTTCTCCGCGGCGATCGTGACGTGGCTGTCGGTGACGTCTACTGATGTCCTGTGCTCTGCTCCTTATCTCGCTTGCTGCGGGGCTCGATGTATCGTAGTCTCTGTCCCTTGAGGTTTTGGACGATCGCCGTTCCGGGAATTGCCGAACCTTTGGGCATTTCCAGGAAAAGGCCTTTTGAATGCCTCAACCGGTCGTCTGCTCGCCCTTTCTGGCTGGTAGTGTGGTTCTCTGGCACTCGGGGTTTCGCTCGTCCTTCGCGCCAGGTCATGCTCAGTCGGGCAAGGCACACTAGGTTTAGACAACTTTCCCTTCAAGTTCAAGGTTCCTCGTCGCAGGACTCGTTGCTCGACTCTGACGGTACCGCCGGGCGATGTGCCAGGGTGTGGCAAAACCTCCTTGACTTAGCCGGGCGATGCCCTTTGGGCCTCAGCTACCTCCTGATGTCCCAATCCCGAACGTCTCGACGAAGCGATCTTGCTCCTTGTAGGCTTCCCACGGCGACTTGTCTTGTTGTTGTTGACTTGAAGTTCTCGTGCTGCTGGTTGACTTGGTTTTTTGATAACTAACTGATCTTGCTGGATTGACTCCTCGTGATCGACTGATTTAGCTTTAAGAGCTCTGCGGCCTAACATAGGGCATCCGGGAACCGTTATTTCCATTTTGCGCCCGGCCCCCTGGTACTCTCCACTCCAGGTCAAAAGACCACGGATTCAGTTTGGCCTCTTTGGCTTAGCCCCACGGCTTCCACCTAGAGTCCGATTTCTTGGCGCTATCCTGCTGTACCTCCTGTGGCATGTGGCACGCAGGCGCGCCGTCTTGCTGCTGAGATGTAGCACTTCTTCTCCTGGTCCAAAGTCCACGGCAGAGTCCAAAGTCCGGTGCCTTCCGTTATTTTCTTTTGCACACGGCCCCCTCACTCTGCCATCGAATTCTCCGTTCCCTCTCTTTCTTTCCAACCTCTAGTTCTCCAAACTCTCTTTCTCCAACCTCTCGTTCAACTCTCTTTCTTCAAACTGTCTTTCTCCAAGTGGTGGCAGGCCACCATGTATAATTGCCGCTGCAATTTGTGGAGAGTTACTCAGCTCCTCACGTTCCCCCCTTTCTTCGGGAAACAAAATAAACTCAATCCTCCTCTCCGGCTTTAATCCTCGTGTATCCTGTAGCCTTTGAGTACTCTGCCTCGGCGCTCCCTCGTTGCTTCCTTGATGCCCCGCGACGGTCACAGCTCTATCCTGAGTTCCACGGCCCCGGGTCTCGATCAAGTTTGCATTCCGTTCCTCTGCACCTGCCTCGACGAATATAAATTCCCCCAGCAGCTCGCTGCTTGTTACAGCGTTCTCCAACTTTTCTATGTTTCTCCGTCTGGTCACACCATCCATTCTTGATCGATAATTCATCGTCAATCGATGCCGACGACGAAGCGTTGCCACCTGCTATACTATATAGATTTCGAAAGTGACATGGACGGTTAGCGTGCCTTTCAGTACCAATCACAACAATTGTCAACAAAGAAAACGGAAAAGTGGGATCAGATTCCCTTGCTTTTAAGCTCAGCTCGCAAGTGGTATTGAAACAGAAACTGACAATCTGTATATTCTAGTGATCATGATCTTTCTGTCAAATGTTGTGGACGCCACGTTGACCGTTAATGTGGGATTTCATATGATTGGTATAGAAACCGAGAGTTGAACGGACGAATAGATGGATTTAAGAGATTGTAATCCTTTAAGGTTCTTCTTCTGACAATTCTAGGGAATTTTGGTCCTCAGAGTCTGAGTCACTTACGTACAAATTTTCATTTGTGTTTAACATACACAATGCTTCTCTTGGAAAATGATTTTCTCGATCTTTGAAATTTTTAAACGTAACGAGGAAGTAGCAGGGTCGTAGCAGGGAACAGGTCTGACATCGTTGATATGCCATCACACTATCTGGTATGGTTTATCTGATCATTTTTGTAAAATTTGTTTGTAGCCTCAGAAGCTTCTTCGCCCAACATACCTATCGGAAAAATACTGGTTCGAATTATATCTGCTCCATGAACCAATATTTTATGTAAAGTAGCGGTCATTGGGTACCTCGGATATGCATCTATACAAAGAAGAGCTGTTGGTAAAGCATATTTTTCAAATTTTTGCATGGATTTTGTGCCTGTCAAAACGTTTAGAACTTTTCCGTCTATTGCTCTAAGAGATAGCACAAATTTTACTGAAATTTTGGTATTTTCAGTAATCCTTTGTAACAGTTGTAGACTGGAAATATTGTTTTCCAAATTATTGTACTCCGATAAAATCAATTCTTTACTTTCCTTCACGAACTGTAACTTTATCGGCCTACAACATTTTTCGGACTGTCCCGATTTGATGTTCCAAATTCTTTAGCCAGATCGTATTTGAACTATTCTAAGAGAAATAAGAGTTGTTGCGAACAAATTTGCATCTTTTCCAGGGCCACTCAAAAAATTTTGGTGCAAGCAAAATGTCCGATGCTACCGTCAAACCCATAGGAAAATATAATCTGCAAGTCAAGTGAATTGCTGCCCAAACTTGTTATTAAGTCTGAACATAAAGTTAAAAGTCGTTGGGTCGTGTGATTCACTAAAGCTTGTAGCTTAACTTCAAGCTCTGTCTTCGGAAATTTTCAGAGTCTCTGCGGACGGACGGCATGGCTCCTCTGGCACTTGGGTTAGCATTTTGCCAGCCGCCTGCACTTGATTTGGTTTAAATCTCATGCACATATGGCATTTCCCCACATGGGTTCGTGCGTCTCTATGCATGCCTAGCCAGTAGTATCGGGCTGCCAGCCGTGCAGTTGTCCTTCGGCTTCCTATGTGTCCCGCTGGTTTTCCCTCAACCCTGTTTCCCGGAGCGACTTTGGGACGCACAAATTTCATATTGTGACGTCTTCGCTGCCCGCTCTGAGTGGAATACTTCTGTAAAGGGCCTCCCCTTCCATCACATAATTCTGGTACCTTAGCGGCTGTATCCTTATCTTTTCGCAAATGCCCTTGATCCAGCTGCAACCTCCTGAAACTATTGGCGCCGTTGTAAGCCTCGCAGCGTCTCCAGTAGTGGTTATCTTGACAAGGCTTCAGCCACCACGTTTAGCTGACCCTTTCTGTACGCTTTCTCGAAGTCGTACTGTTGTAACTCCAGGGCTCATCTGGCGATCCTTTTTGAAGAGCTTTCGATGCAGAGCCACTTTAGAGTGGTAGCCTTCCAGATCGGTTCCTATCGAGTGACTAGTGAAGGAGTCACTCGATGTCCCAGGTACAGGTTCCTTCTTACAAAATTTTTCGGGATTCAGCCTCAGGTTTGCTTCCTTTAGACTCCGGAACACTTCTCCTAGGTTTTCCTTGTGTTCTTCCAGCGTGAGCCGATCAATATTATGTCATCCTGGGAAGCGAATGCGTGAAGTGACATTTCGGGGTCAATCACTCGGTCCAAATCCCGCTGAAAGGTTGCAGACGCATAGTGGTGACCAAACGGTTTACCCTCCACTGGAAAAAACGTTTGCTTGGTACTGTGAAAGCCGTGTATTGCCTGCTGCTTTCTTCCAGTGGGATCTGCCAGTATCCATCCTTCAGGTCCAAGCGGTCCTTCAGGTCCAAGCTGCTGATGTACCGCGCTTCCCTCAGTTGGTCCGGGATGTAGTTAATGCGGGGCATCGGGTATGCATCTCTTACAGCTGCACACTGGTCCCAATGCCCAATTTTTTGCAAAAACGAATTTTTTTCAAGTTACGAAAAAACATTTTATCTTCTTAGAATAATATACGTTGCATTTAAAAGTCGCAATTTCGTTACTGAAATTGCAGCCCTGCTAAATTCCGAGGTCCTGAAATTCAGCTGTTCGTTGATCAGAAACGTTGACTTTTTTGCGCGCTAATAGCACATTTTAAAGTAAGATTGCAAAAGTTATACTTAACAATTTAAAACAAAGTAAAATGGAAAATATTAGTGGAGGTATGTAAAATTTATGTGTTTAATACAATATTTGTGTAATGTGATGTGTATTTGTGTATATGTGCTTTTGTAAAGTTGTATGTTAAACAATTTTAACATAGCATTTTTCGTGTTTCGTGGAATAAAAATAGGTTGGATTGTGCCGGATTGTAAAAGCTATTAACGCAGTTTTGTTCTTGAATTTATTTACAATACGATGACATAAACCTTTTTTGCTTGTTTTTGCTAAATTTTACAAAAAAAACTTTTTGCTAGACAACATAGACCCAAGTTATGTAGAAATGCTAGAGTATTGGCTGGCATATGGACACGAAGCCGAAAGCCTTTACAACTTTGTGTTGCAGCATCGAATTGGAAACTTAAAACAAAAAATATAGGATCCTTTAAAAAAGAGGATTAAGAACTATGTTTCTAATGTTGATGCTGGAATAAAAAAATGTTTTCTTGCATTTTCAATGCAATTTCAGCCATCAGACTATATTAAAGAATCGCCCAATAGTGGAGGACGGCCACGATTAAGCTATGATGAAGGGTGTTTTCGATTGAAGCATAGATTAGCTTGCGAAGTTTCAGCAGAAAATGATAATGATGTCAATCTTCTTGCTCATGCAACTGCTATCGCTGCCAAGAAAGCGTGCTTGAACCCGCGGAGGAAGCAACAACGAAAGCTGAGCTTGTACCATTAACTCCAGAAGAAGCTTCAGATTTTTTGATGGAGAATGGCTTTACCAGCAAACAGTACATGAGCATTAGACTGGAAAGTAAAAAGAGAAATTGTGATATTTACGCAAGCTACAAGCAAATTATTGGTGCAAAAGATATATGCAGACCTAAAGGTCTATATATTACAGAATCTGTCGCGTCTGTCTCATTACAGAACTTGTTATTACTTGTTTGACATTAATTGCCAGTTATGGATTTGACGGTGCAACTGGGCAAAGCGCTTACAAGCAAAATTTGGCACTGGAAGCTATAGACACATTCGATCAGTCTTTGTTTGTGACAACACTAATTCCGCTTAAGTTAGTGGATTCGATAGGTCGAGTTATTTGGATGAGTCGGTCTCCGCAGTCTGTTCGATTTTGCAGTCCTCTAAAAATTGAATTCATAAAAGAAACACAAAGTCATATCAGAGCAGAGTAAAAACGACTGGACTCGGAAATTGAAAATTTAGTGCCGTTTGGTTTTACAAGTGAGAGCAACAGCGTTTTCCCTATAAATTTTGAACTGAAAATTACATTAATTAATGGGAAAGTTCTTAATATTTTGACAGAAACCAATTCGACGCAGTCTTGCCCAATCTGTGGAGCGAAGCCCTTAGAATTCATGACTGTCGTTGATGTTCAATCGGACAAATTTACGCCGAAGAACTCCCATGTGCTCGAGTATGGAGTAAGTCCTCTACATGCATGGATTCGTTTTTTCGAATTTGCTTTAAAAGTGTCATACAGAATTGGTATTGACAAGTGGCAAGTACGAGGGTGGTCCGATAAGTACTTAGCCTCCAAAAGAAAAACCAAAATTTTGGAAAAGTGGCGATTTATTTCTCAACATAATCTCCTTTTAGCTCGATACACTTGACCTTGCTCCAACTTCTTTAACCCGTCTGAAAAATACGTTTTCTCGAGGTCTGCAAAATATGCCTCTGTGGCGGCGACGACCTCCTCATTCGACGCCAATTTCTGTTCAGCGAGTGACTTTTTCAAGTTTGGAAACAAAAAGAAGTCACACGGGGCCACATCTGGAGAATATGGTGGATGGGGTAGCAGTTCGTAGCCCAATTCGACCAATTTGGCCTTGGCGAGGGCGGAAATATGAGCCGGTGCGTTGTCATGATGGAAGAGCACTTTTTTCTTCGCCAAATGGGGCCGTATGTTCTGCAATTCGGCGGCGAATCGGCCCAATAATTCGGCATAGTATAGCCCTGTGACCGTTTTGCCCTTCTTCAGGTACTCGATGTAGATCACGCCTTGAGAATCCCAAAAACCGGTGGCCATCACCTTTCCGACCGATTAGACAGTCTTCGCCTTCTTCGGAGCAGGTTCGCCGGGTGAAGTCCACTGTTTCGACTGTTCCTTGGTCTCTGGTGTGTACCAGTGGATCCATGTTTCGTCGACGGTCACGAAACGACGCAGAAACTCCTTCGGATTGCGCTTAAGCAGCGTCAAACACTGCTCTGAAGTGGTCTCACGGTTGCGTTTGTTGTCCGGAGTGAGCAAACGCGGCACCCATCGCGCCGACAGCTTTCTCATTCCCGAAATTTCATGCAGGATATGACCGCGGTCTTTTGACATGCCGACTGTCTCAGCTATCTCGCGTGTCTTCAATCGGCGGTCTGCCAATACGAGATCGTAGATTTTTGTCACGTTATCCTCCGTTGTAGCCGTTTTAGGGGCACCTGGGCGTAGCTCATCAAAAACCGACGTGCGACCACGTTGAAAGTCGTTAAACCAATTTTTGACGGTCGCCATCGAAGGAGAAGAGTCACCTTACACAGCATCCAAGCGCTCTTTGATTTCGCTGCACGATTTCTCTTCCAAAAACAAGAATCGAATCACAGACCGATATTACTCTTTCTCCATTTTTCTAAAATCCGCGGATACGCCCGATTCCACACGCAGTCAAAACAAAACTACGAGTCCGATTCGGTTGAATTTTCGACAGTAGCCGTCTACGAGAATGTACTACACGATAGTAAATTTCTCTTCCAATAGTGACGGACTGCCCTCGTATAGCGTGGGCTGCCTTGGGGGACTCCAGCTCCAATCGAGTAATCGTCAGACATAGCAGAATTACATTTCACTGCGAATTTCCTGTCTTATAGGTAAGATACTAATAGTTTGTGTATATTATTACGAAACGTTGATCTGATCTTATGCATGAGACCTTCTAACCAATCTATTGGGTGGGCAAGAAAGTCATGTCGTTTTTTTTAGTAATCGTTTTTAATCTAATTTATTTACGACTAATCGAGCACCAGGGTCACACTTTTTAGTATCGTTTTAAAGCTTATTGTCTTAGGTACTATCGACGAAAATTTGGTAATTATTCGATAACATTTGTGGAAGCTATAGCAAATTAAACATGGAGGACCAAAGTGAGCATTTTCGGCATATTTTGCTTTTTTACTTCCGAAAAGGAAAAAAAGCGGTCGAAGCTCGCGAAAAATTGTGCGAAGTGTATGGTAAAGATGCCATGAGTGATCGCCAATGTCAGCGCTGGTTTGCCAAATTCAGGCTTGGAGATTTTGGAGTTAAAGACGCCCCACGTTCTGGTCGACCATCGGCCGTTTTTGACGAACAAATTCAGGCTTTGCTGGATGAAAACCGGCGCTATTCAACGCGGGAGATGTCAGAGAAGCTCAGTGTGTCGCATACAACGGTTGAAAACCATTTGAAGAAACTTGGCTACGTAAGCAAGCTCGATGTTTGGGTTCCGCATAACTTAAAGGAAATTCACCTAACTAAGCGTATCAACATCTGCTATTCTCTGCTGCAACGGATTAAAAACGATCCTTTTTTGAAGCGGATCATTACTGGCGACGAAAAGTGGGTTGTTTACAATAATGTCCAACGAAAAAGATCATGGAGCAAGAAAGATGAGCCAGCCCAAGCCACATCAAAGGCCGATATCCATCAGAGGAAAGTTATGCTGTCTGTTTGGTGGAATTGGAAGGGTGTAGTGCACTTTGAGCTGCTGGGACGGAATGAAACCATCAATTCAGATGTGTACTGTCGCCAGCTATCCAATTTGGCGGAAAAAATTAAAGAAAAGGAGCCGGCACTAGCTAATCGCAAGGGTATAGTCTTTCACCATGACAACGCTAGGCCCCACACATCTTTGGTCACTCGGCAAAAATTAACGGAGCTGAATTGGGAAGTGCTACCACATCCACCTTATAGTCCGGACTTAGCACCTTCAGATTACCATTTGTTTCGCTCTCTTCAAAACTCTTTGAATGGTAAAAACTTTGATTCAGATGAGGCTGTCGAAAACCACTTGTCTCGATTCTTTGCTGGAAAAGACCAAAAGTTCTTCGAGCGCGGAATTATGCAGCTGCCCGAGAGATGGTCATTAGTGGTCGAACAAAACGGCCAATACATAATTGATTAATTATAAGTCCTGATATAAATAAATCATCTTTGAAAATATTGAAAAAAAACGACATGACTTTCTTGCCAACCCAATATATCAAATGCGTTGGCAACATCTAAAAAATCAAAATCTATTTTCGAGTGCGCACCGTATTTCAGAAGTTATGCGATTGACCTGCTCGATAGCTCCGTGTTTTTCACGAAACCCAAATTGTTGTGATGTTTTATTAAAGATTCTTAGAAATTACTTCATCCGTGCCAGCACGAATTTTTCGAAGAGTTTGGATAAGTATGATAGTAGCTTAATGGTCTTTACGTGTGATCTTTGGCATGTTTCGGTATAATTATTATACTGATTTTTTCTATCTCTATGGAAAGTGGCCAAGTCTTTTAATGGCATTGAAGAGCTGTGTGATAGTGCAAACTGCGCAATATGAGAGCTCAATAATAATTTTTGGAGTTATTTGGTAAGAGCCAGGAAATTTTTTCGGATCCAGATGATTTTTGATGATACCAGCGATTTCGTTTCTTCGAAATTTTATTAACTTGCGTTGAAGCTGAGAGTCATTTGTTACAGGCGATAGTGTAAATGGATTTGCGGCAGGATTTGGATGGAACACATTTTTAAGGTGTTCTGCAAATGTTCTGGCTCTGTCTTCATCACTGCGGGCCCAGCCGCCTACTACTACATAGGGTTGGATGAGCGCTCAACAGAGAGTGATTTTTGGAAGATATTGATAATTGCTCTATAATAGCGGCTTTGGGTATTTGCTTATAGTTGCTTTAACGCTTTGGTGAGTTTGCGGTAGGCGTCTTTTAATATTTGTCGTGCAAATGGCGACCTATGAGACTGCCATTCTCGTCGTTTTGTTGATTTGTTTTCTTTTACATGTAAGGCAGTTTGAGGAGTTGCAGTAAGCAGTGTGAGGAGTTGAAATGCGACCAGCGGTGGCAAAGGTGGACTCCAAAGTTGTCGATGTCAGCTTCAAGATAGAGTACAGGATTTATCTCAATGTGAGAGGTTAAATATTTCCTATAGCAGATCCAAATGGTTTTATGTGAAGCCAATCCAGTCGGTTAATCTTCGGTTATTGAATGACGGAGTGGTCAAGTTTTTGGAGTTACGAGGCGTGATCCCCAGTGTATGTGCTTGGCATGTAGTAACCTGCTGATATGGAATGCTCGCCTAATGAGTTAAAGAACTACATAAACTAACCTTCTCTTACAGTGAAACGACGGGGCAACACACTGCGGCTAGAGTAAGTTGATTACCCATATCCAGTTTTGTTCTTATTAATGTGGCTTAAATATATATAGTTGCCAAATCCTTGTAGTGGTTGTGCTTAATACGGTTTCTAATTAAGATACCAGTCCCACCGTGTGCTTTACCATCGGGATGGTTTCTTGCGTAAAGGAGTAACCTCTTAAGTTACAGTTATATTTATTTGTAAGATCTGTTTCTAAGAGCAACATTACGTCGATATGTTTGTCAAGCAGAACTTAAGATAACTTAAGTTTATGCTGTAAAACGCCGTTAGCATTCTGCGTGGATATACGTATTGAAGACATTGATTATTTGGATTGATGTGATACCAACATTTTTAACAATAGGCTTTGATTACGCATTGGATGCATGCATAAGGCTAGCTGTAAGTAAGAGAACATAGCCTCTAAGTGGTTTTGTTGCTGCTCCATAGGCTGATATTGTTTTGAGGTGCTTTTGAGTGCGATTTATTGAGGAAGATTTTAAAGCGCTGGCAAATGTCACATTTTTGCTTGTAAAGGACTTGGAGTCAAAATCAAACGACGTAGGGACGCCGTGACAAGTCTGATGGCAAAAACCTTTTTGTTTTTTTTTTGTACATAAACCCCCTGCCGCTGTTAACGTCAGCAGAGAAGTCGGCGCAGCGTAGAAGACTGCCTACGAAAACGGTATTGCAACAAAGAGAGACAGATATTCGGAAATTTCCGTATCTTTCTTTGTCTTCTAATTTGCCGGCACTCGGCGCTCGCGGAGTTATGTTATCTTCGGCTAGCGAGTAACATTTCGGCGGAAAAATGTTCGAGAAGCAGCGACATGTGAATGCCCTAATATTTTAGAAGCATTATTGTATACCGAAAAAAACAACTAATATTGTCTTATACAAGTAATTATTTGATTATAGTAAAATTAAATAAATTAAATCTACTCATAATGTTATGTTTACGTATTATACATTATCATTACAACATAATTTCTTAGTTTAGTTATAGAAAATTAGTCCGTTAAAATTGATTCAAATATTTAAAACCTTTTAATATTAACATTTTAAATAATTTGTATTGTATTCTTTACTCAAGAAGTAAAAATTATATAGTCGGTATTTATTGCTTTACAAAAGGTATAGGTGCAGTGGCACGCGCCAACAGCGAAGAGAAAACAAATGAAATCAAGCAAAGGGGTGAGAGGAAGACTTGGTGAGTGAGTGTTTGAGTGATTGAAAGAGAAAGGGAAGCATCCCTTTAAATTGTGCGCAGCAGAGTTACTTTAATCGTTTCTTTAAGTTTAAGATATTAGGCATCGATCTCAGTTTAAAGTACGTAAGTTTTGAAAATATTCAATGGGTTCCGTTAGCCGAAAGTGGATGATGAAATGTCTTGCGCCACTGAAAATCCCGCAAAGGGTTATACACAGCTCTAAAAGGTAAATATACAAATAAACAAATAAAACGCTTTATTTAAACTAAGCCCATATACATTTTTTTAGGAGCGTTGGCCAAGGACTCGGAGAACCCGGGCAAATGTTTAAGGAAGGCGATCCTCAATGTAAAAAGCAAATTAACGTAACATAAAACTAGGCTTACTAACAATAATTGTCCTTTAACAGAAAACCAGAAAACACTTTTTAATTGAAATTAAAAATAAAAATGTATGTACTTTAAGTTCTATATTTTCATAAGTGAAAACTAATTGGAAATATTCTGAATTTCACAAGTGATTTCACTTGGGACGTGTCACTTGCAAGTGATTTCGTAAGCTAAAACTCAATGGAAATGCTGTGATTTTCCCAAGTGATTTTACGTGGGACGTGTCCCCGGCAGGTGATTGGCCTTACGACCAATGTGTATAAGAACAAGTGACGCCCGAGTGACTTCGAAAAATTTTCATTTGCATTATCACATCCATATCAAGCGTAAGCTTAGCCCGCAGAACACCGCGGTAGGTAACAAGTCAAAAATAAACCGTGTCCAAGTAGAAGATATATTACCCGGGAGATCCGACAGCAATCGATTTGCGCTTCTAGCAGAAAATGAATCAGGACGGGCTCAGGAGACCCAACCGAAACCTAAGCCCCCACCAATTTACATTAGGGAGAAAATCTCGAACGCCCTGGTCAACAAAATTGTTGCGCTGACCGGAGACGGAAACTTTCATGTTGTTCCGCTCACAAAAGGGGATATCCATGAAACCAAGCTTCAGACCAAATATGAAGAACATTTCCGAGCAGTATCCAAATACCTGGAGGAAGCTAGGAAAAGCTACTACACGTACCAACTAAAAAGCAGCAAGGGCCTGCAAGTGGTAATAAAAGGATTTGAGCCCGACGTAACCGCCAAGGAAGTTATCGATGCTCTCAAGGAAAAAGGGTTTTCTGCAAAGAACGTCAGTAACATTATAAACAGGAAAAAAGAGCCGAAACCACTCTTCAGGGTCGAGCTGGAGGCAGACAGCAGAGTCTTGAAGAAAAATGAAGTGCACCCCATTTATAACCTGCACTACTTATTGCACCGAAGAATTAACGTGGAAGAGCCACATAAAAGGAACGGCCCAATGCAATGCACAAATTGTCAGGAGTATGCACACACCAGGGCATACTGTTCGCTTCGAACAGTCTGTGTAGCTTGTGGAGACTTCCACAATTCGGCTAACTGCCCTGCCAACAAAGAAGACCCCAAAAAAAAATGCGTTAACTGCCAAGGTAACCACACGGCAAACTACAGGGGCTGTCCGGTCTACAAGGAGATGAAGGACCGCATGCGAAAAGTGATAGCAACGCGTCATCAGAATACCCAAAATGCGTACTCGCGTACGACGCCGGAAGTATTTTTCGGCACGGCTGCAAGATCCTCCTTTGGTCAACTAAATACCCAGAAGGGATTCTCATACGCCGATGCCCTTCGATCGGGGGCGGAAAACCCACTCCAGTCTAATCTAGGAAACGCTCAGCAGATCCAAGAACAGTCGCAAAGCACTCTGGAAACTATGATGGTCACCATGCAACAAAGTATGATGGAACTCATGTCATTCATGAAAACGACCATGCAAACACTGGTTCAAAACCAGAACATGGTGTTACAGCTACTTGCAGCTAAGCAGTCCAAATAATCAGATGGCAAATCTACGAATAACAATGTGGAACGCCAATGGCGTTTCACGGCACAACCTTGAAGTAACACAGTTCCTGATTGATAATCATATCGACATTATGCTACTGGTAGATACGCACCTCACAAACAAATACAACTTCCAAATAAGAGGCTACACTTTCCACCGCACAGACCATCCAGATGGTAAAGCCCACGGCGGAACCGGCATCTTAATCAGGGAACGCATCAAGCACCACTTTCACCAAAGGTTTTCAACTAATTACTTGCAAGCCACGTCTATCAAAGTGCAGTCAGGCAACGGAAACCTCACCATGTCTACTGCCCGCCTCGCTTTACAATTTCTGAAGGACAATTCATGGACTTCTACAACTTGCTTGGAAACAGCTTTATAGCTGCAGGGGACTATAATGCCAAACACACGCACTGGGGATCACGCCTTGTGACTCCCAAAGGAAGGCAATTATACAATGCAATCATAAAACCGAACAACAAATTAGACTATGTTTCCCCTGGCAGCCCCACATACTGGCCAACAGACCCCAGGAAAGTTCCAGACCTAATAGACTTTGCGGTGACAAAAAACATTCCCCGCAATATAATAAGCGCCAAAGCGCTTTCGGACCTGTCGTCAGACCATTCGCCAGTACTAATAACTCTTCTTCAAAGCACAAAAACCACAGATCACCCCCTCAGGCTGACGTCGCACAGAACCAACTGGTTAAAATATAAAAAGTATGTAAGCTCACACATCATATTAACCCTTCACTTCAACATCGAAGCGGACATCGACTGCTCTACCGATGCTCTTGAAGAAGTATTCGTGGAGGCAGCCACTATCTCAACACCACAAGGCAGGGACGTGCAAACCAACCACTTCAAAACTAATCTGCAAATTGAACGGTTGGTCCTAGAAAAGAGGCGCCTGCGACAAGCCTGGCAAACCAACAGATCGCCGTCATCAAAACAACGTCTTAAGGAAGCCACTCGCTCACTAAATCGACCTCTAAAGCAAGAAACAGAAAATGCACAGCTGCAGTACATTAAAAAACTATCGCCAACCAGTACAAAACATCCTCTGTGGTGGGCTCACCCAAATCTGAGCTCTCCAATCGAAACAGTCACTCCGATAAGAAACTCATCTGACATCTGGGCCCCCAGCTACGAAGATAGAGCCGAAACTTTTGCTTTACATCTAAGAAAAGTCTTCCAGCCGAACCCTGCCACTGGTTCATTTTTCCTACCACAAATCGAATCTGAATCTATTTCCCTACCACCATTGTTTAAGCCAAAGGAGACCGCGAAAGTCATTGGGGAACTGAAACCGAAAAAGGCCCCTGGCGGTGACCAAATAACCCCAAAAATGTTAATTGAACTTCCAAACTCTGCCATTGAGGTTATTTGTAAGCTCTTCAATGGGATTATAACTCTCGGCTACTATCCGAAAAAATGGAAAAAATCTATTATCATTATGATACCGAAGGCCGGAAAAGACCACACAATTCCGTCGTCCTACAGACCAATTAGTTTATTATCGTGTCTGTCTAAGCTGTTCGAAAAATGTTTTCTAACTCGCATATTACCATATCTAGGAGCACACAATGTTATCCCTGCTCATCAATTTGGATTTCGTCAAAACCATGGAACAATCGAACAAGTTAAGAGAATAACATCAGAAATACGCACAGCCTTTGAGCATCGGGAATACTGCAGCGCAATATTCCTCGATGTATCTCAAGCCCTCGATCGAGTATGGCTAGATGGCCTCATGCACAAAATCAAAACACACTTACCTGATTACACTCACAAGCTTTTTGAGTCGTATCTATACAACAGGACCTTCGCAGTAAGGTGCAATACAACAACATCCGACATCCGACATCCCGCAAGGAAGCGCGCTAGGGCCTACTATGTTCCTCCTATACACAGCGGATATTTCCACGAACGAGCAGCTAATAACATCTACGTTCGGTGACGACACCGCAATTTTAAGTCGCTCGAGGTGCCCAGGCCGAGCCACAACACAGCTAGCAAACCACCTCCTCGTAGTAGAGAGGTGGCTATCTGATTGGCGGATTAAAATAAATGAACAAAAATGTAAACACATAATGTTTACTCTCAACAGGCAAACATGCCCTCCACTATTATTGAACAACACGGAGATTCCCCAAGTCAACGATGTAACGTATCTCGGCGTCCACCTTGACAGACGACTAACCTGGAGAAGACACATCGAACGCAAGAAAGTACATCTAAAACTAAAGGCCAGCAGCTTCCACTGGATTCTAAACGCTCGTTCGCCCCTGCGTCTGGACTACAAGGTTTTGCTCTACAACTCCACTCTCAAGCCCATCTGGACATATGGCTCCCAGCTATGGGGGAACGCCAGCAGAAGCAACATAGACATTATACAGCGCGTTCAATCGAAAATCCTGCGAACTATCACTGGGGCACCATGGTATATTCGCAACCAAAACATCCACAGGGACCTAAGCATTCTTACCGTAAAAGATGAAATAGACAAACAAAAAGCGTCCTACAACGAAAAACTCTCTGTGCACCCTAATCGCCTCGCAAGAGGCTTGACTTGGGTTTCCAGCCGATCCCGTCTACAACGCAACGACCTGCCAAGCCAGCTATAACATTCGGGCCCCTTTAGCACAACATAAGTCATATGACTGTGAGTTAGATTAATTAGTCAAAGATTTGATACACTTATTCTTAGTATTCAAAGGGAGAAGATTCAATAAATAAATAGCAAAGCATTTAAAAAAAAAAAAAAAAAAAAAAAAAATATCACTTGTGAAATACGGACATCCCATACAATTGTCTATATGGAGTGTATCTTGTTCTTCACTCGTGCAAGGTGACATGTCCCGCGGTATTCACATCCGTTCGAAAAAAAATACGTCTGGGTTTGATTTAGATGCATTAAACCATGAGTTTACAGAGCGCGTCGTAGTCACTTCCTGATGGATTCGACTATTCAACTGCTTATACATTGGGCAAACTCCCTAGTTAGCGGAGTGATTGCCACCGCAGTTGCTGCACCTTTAAGTGCGAGGATCGTCATTGCTCGATGGGCAGTATGCGGAGTCATGAAGCTCTCCACAAGATACACACATTGGGCGCAGTATGCAGTATGACCGTATATGCACATATTCTTGACAATTCACATATTGTACAAGTCCGTAGCGTTTGTGTGGTTCTGATACAGTGATTCTACGATGTAATATACTGCGTTTATGCGATGGCCATTTTACGCTTTCATTTCATGACATGGACTGATTCGTGTGTGCATAAACACCGTTTCATGAATTGGACAACACACGAAAGTCGCCTATGAATTCAACCTCAAAGCGTGAAATGGTAACAATTAAACTGCGGTAACTCTATATAATTGTCGGTTTTGCCAGATCGATATAAATACACCTTACATTTAATAAATTATTTTTTTCATTTCGTGCCAATGGAAACTAGTTTTCATCTCTTATTTTGACGGTAGAAAAAAATACTGACTTTGACACACTTTATCTCTAATACTAGCAAGGTTATCAACGGCATCTCTGTCAGCTGAGATTGAAAAAATGCATGAATTTGGCCGTGTCGTTTTTAAGAAATCGTGCACTTTGTTTTTCTTAAGAGAACTGTTGTCTGGTTCGAGTGCTACCGTAAATAGCGGTTGGGGCTTCCTTTCCTTGTTTAAAATGTTGAAAAGTGATTTTGCTTTAAGTTCTTATTTTCTAACGCCCTAGTTATTTATGCTGGTGTTACATCAGACTCTATGCCCTTTAGTACTACTTATAGGCCCTTGCTGCTTTTTAGTTAGATGCTTCGGTAATACTCTATAATTGTGTTCGGACTTCATTATACCCTTGCAGAGGGTAAAAGAAGTTTTAAAAAATTATTTCTTTGGTCTTTTTTAACATATAAACTCCTACGCTTGAAAATAACATTTTTTAATTAGTTCGGAATTTCGAATTTAGTTTTATCAAAATCGGACTACTATATCATATAGCTGCCATAGGAACGATCGAAAAATTGGGTGGAAATTGGGTAAATAATACGACAATATGACAACAAATTATAGCTTCGGTGTTTTTTGACATATTATCTTATACTATTGGGAATATCATTTTTTGTATTTTTAAGAAATTCGAGTTAAATTTAATAATTATAACTGCAAGGGTATACAATCTTCGGCTTGCCGAAGTTAACGTTATTTCTTGTTTTCAATCGACATATACGAAATGCAATAGTGTTATAAATAAAGATTATCCATACCCACTACCTCATTTGAACTCTATTATCAAACCAGTGATTAATGTATCTGATGTTCTTCAGAGTCTTGATACTGTCAAGCTCTTATTTTCACCAGCTCCTGACAGAATACCAAGTTGTATACTCATGAATTGTTCATTCTATTTTGCTCTTCCCTTAACATTGATATTTAATCTGTCCCTAAGTCAGAGTAGATTTCCATACATATGGAGGGAATCCTTTATTGTTCCCATTGTTTAGTTAAAGTTGTCTATATTACACTCCCAAAACTTCATCAATTCGATCGGAACAATAATTTAGAAGATATAGTCTTTGAAAGTTAGGTTCTTCAGGTCGTTTAGCTTGACGTAACACACTTCAATCGCGTCTTTCTTAAAACCACGACTTGAAAGCCGGTGGGCACGATAACAAAAAATATTATTTTTTACAAATTTAAAAATTAAAAAACGCAAAAAAAAAAAGCTTTTTTTTAAATCTTAGCCATAATTTTATTTGTTTTTTGGTTTCCTAATTCCTTTGTCTATGCAGTAGATTTTGAGATCCACTAACATACAAAATGTAAGTGATAATTTTCTGATGATCTTGTCACCAGTTATCAAGTCCACCGGATGGCTACTTTACCCAGTTGATCTAATCATGTTCGTCAGTCCGTCTGTGCGCCTGTCTATTTCGACGCGAACTAGTCTTTCAGTATTAAAGCTATTGGGATGAATTTCTCAAAAGTCTATTTTCTACTGAAGGTAGAATATAAGACGGAACTAGATCGGACAACTATATCCTATAGCTCCCATAGGATTTATCACAAAAATAATAACAAAATTTGTTGAATTAAAGTTTGGTGTTTTTTTTACCTTAAATCTACTACTCTTAGGAACATCATTTTTTTAATATCTCAGAGTTTCAAAACAAATTTAAAAAAAAAAGGTCGACTATATCATATACTTCGTTTTCGGTAAAACAACCCAGCCCCAAACCCAACCCCCAGCCTAAGCTATAAAACTATGATACACAAATTTTGCTATTCACAATAATGAATATATATACCATACATTATCTGGAATGCACATCTTAAACCTTATTGTTTTTTTCTTACGTCAAAATCGTCCAATGCTGCAGCCAGCTCTCCTGCTCCGCTGTAAATATCTGTCGGTTGGGATGACTTTCCTTGGGCAACGTCACTGATAGTATTCACAGCATCACAAACTTGTTTCAGAATAAAATCGCGATTCACTTTTGCTAAATCTAGTTCTGGATGGCGAACATATACTTTTGATGCGGTCAAAAGCATGGTAGAGTGCTTCTTAAGCATCGCACGAGCAGCTGCTAAATCATCCCGTAATTGGGGATCCTTAAGTTCTTGTTGACGTTTGGCTGCTTGTTTTATAAGTTCTCCAGCGTTGCGACCGAATTGCTAATAAAGAAAAATTGAATGTTGTAGATAATTGTGCACCGGTTTTGATTTCTTAATTATTCTATTATTATTCCCCTTTGACACTATTACTTCCTACTAACTTACCACATATATTTTAAACAAAAGAGAACGCTATAGTCGAGAGCCTCAACTATCATATACCCGTTACTCTGCTAACGATTCAAAACATTTTTGCAAAGCCGATAGATATTGACACTTTAAGGGACGTTTTCTTAAAATTTTTTTTTACGAAATTTTACTAACACGCTACATAACGTGAAACCTATGTGGCGCTAGTGAAATTTCGTAAGAAGCCGATTTTCTGTATGAATATATTTCCATCCCTCTCGCACTCTATTTAGTTAAATTATAACTTTAAGGGGGGAGCCTGTTTTAGAAGTTTAAAAAAATCGATTTATTTGGCGATTATTTTTGGGAAGTAAAGAAATTTTCGATTGAAACAAAACTTTCCGGTTTTACTGTTATATATTTCAACAGTCTTCTTTTTTCAATTAAGTAAATGTTATTTTATGCCTGGTACAAGCATTTCGCTAAGGCGCCTCAAGTGTGCAAGTTATATGACACATTATTTAGGGGCTCTTACCCAATTTATAAACAACTTTGAGCCGAGAGCTAATTTCCAAATAACTCTGACAGACCCGAGATAAATCCGTGGTCAGCTATTTCTGCCAAGCAGGCCTCCAAATCATTCCCACCCAGATCAATTTCACGCAGTCCGAATCAAACGGATGCTGTAAACATCCAAACCGATATTGTAAGCAATCG
Organism: Drosophila suzukii; assembly: GCF_043229965.1. Classification (NCBI taxonomy): domain Eukaryota; kingdom Metazoa; phylum Arthropoda; class Insecta; order Diptera; family Drosophilidae; genus Drosophila; species Drosophila suzukii. Next base: position 56,105,958 of record NC_092082.1, read on the forward strand.
GAGTCCCAAGCGAGCCCTGAGTCCGCTAACGTAAACAAAAGATCCCCAAAGCGAGTCCCGAGTCCGCTAACGTAAACAAAAAGATCCCCAAGGCGGTCCCTAAACTCCGCTAATGTAAACACCAATTTCCGGCCAAGATTGGACTTCGAATTTAATTGGCAAATTGCATCATCCTATTTTCCGACTCTCTTGAGTCATTCTCTTTATCAATTTTTGGGGATAAAATCTCTTAAGCCGAGGTTTGATTATTGATCATTGAACTAGAGAGCAGGCAGTCCGTTTTTGAGATCCGAATCGAGCAGTACAACAATTCGAGAAAAAGAGCAGTGAATTAAGTAAGTTCGACCTATTGAAAAATTGTAATAATGAATAAGTGATTGTTAAAAATAAAAATAAATTTTTTTAATCAATTCACTAGTGAGAAGCTTAGTTGGCGCCCAACGTGGGGCCGTGTGATTAAAAAATTCTAAAACAAAGCTATTTAAAAGCCAAAAAAAAAAGGTTTAAAGGGAATTTTGCGCGGCCAACAACCCGATACAACCGACGAATATATAAAGCCTGTGTTGATAAAAATAAGTTGGAAATTAATAAATGCAATAATCCCCTTAAACTCTATACAAACTTAGGTGGAAAATAATTAATGGAATAATCCCCTTAAATGTCAAATTACAAAATAGTGACCGTAACATAAATTCACTGCTCGGAAAATATAAAATAATTAAAAAGTGACAACAAAATTAAACAAAACAAATAACCATTGTGGAAAACAATTTAATTAAAAAAATGTTAAAAAACAAAATTTAACAAAAAAAAGTCTTCGAAATCATCAACAAAAAAACATTTAAAGAAAAAAGGCTGAAGGGCAATCCCTCGCCAAGAATAAGCACTGAAAAATGAAGGAAGACACCAAATTAAAAACCGAAGAAAGAAGGAAGACCCCAAGATACAAAAAAGGAAGAACGACCCCAAGCAGGATCATCATCCAAGAAAAGGACGACTCCAAGAACAACAAGAAGAAAAATAAGGGGGACGATTCGTGAGCGATACTATCTTTTTTTTATTATTATTATAAAAAAGAAATATAATTATACAAAGTGGAAGAATTAATTTCTGATTTCGAAAATATTCTCAAAATGTCAGAACCTTCAACAAGCCAGACTGGAGCAAATAAAAAACTACACATAAATCCGCCTCAAGAACATCATCAGGCGATTACAAACAATACAATGTTAAATGTAGGAGATTTAATTAAACAAATTGTAAACTTTGAATTGAATCCATTAAAGGAAGAGATCGTTAACTTAAGATCGCAGCTTTCTCATAAAATTAAATCGGTTGAGGATTATCAGATAGAGATTATAGATCCAAATATCAAGTTCGACACATCTTATGAGATCATCAAATCTGTTAGGGAATATAAAGGAGAAGAAGATAAATATGTAAGCTGGAGAGAATCAGCTGAAATAGCCATGGGCCAATATGCCAGAGGGAGTGAAAGATTTTATTCCGCCTTATCAATATTAAGAAACAAAATAACAGGAACGGCAAACGATGCCTTAACCCACAATGGTACGGTATTAAATTTTGATGCCATAATGGCCTGACTTCACTTTGTCTTTAGCGACAAACGTCCAATTCATATTATTGAACAGGAATTAAGTGTTTTGAGTCAGGGAAAATTTTCCATTATGGATTATTATGGTACAGTTAATAGAAAATTAACTCTACTTATTAATAAAACAATTATGACCTACGGTAGAAACAAACCGATAACAGCAGAAATTAATGAAAAACATAGGAAGACTGCTCTTAGAGTTTTCATTACCGGCCTCAACGGCCAAATTTCAGATACAATTTTCTCAATGAATCCACCTGACCTACCGAATGCAATGGTCATAGTTCAGGAATTGGAAAGCAACAACATGAGGGCGCATTTCGCAAATAGTTTCTCAACCACTCAAAGAAAAAATAGTGAACCAAACTCTGGTGGAAATGGTCAAACACATTTCAACCACAAGCAAAGACAACAAAACAACAATTACAACAACCAGCGAAACAATAATAATTTAAGGTTTAATCATGACAACAACCAGAACAAAAATACTTATGGTTATTATAATCAGAACAAAAATAATTCCTGGAACCAGGGTAGATTTAACAATAACCAACAAAATCAGTGGAACACCTATAGGCAGCCACAAAATAAGCCAGAGCCAATGGAGGTAGACGAGTCTATCTAGGTTCAGAATAAAGCTAACAACGGCTATAATCAAAACTATAATAAATTTCAAAATAATAATTATAGCCAGAACAAGTGGGATCAAACAAAAAAATTTGAGACCCAGAACACTCAGCAAGGACAAGCCCAAAATAAAAGGGTACCAACTGGAACTGTTAACCAACCGGCTAACAAGACAATGAGACTAAACAATATTGAGGAGAACCATTTTTTTGACAAAAGTCAGGAGTAGGCTTAACCTACTTATTTAGAAATGACCCGAAAATAAATAAAAAATTAAAAATATTAATTGACACTGGGGCAACCTCGTGTTATATTAGAGCAGGAGTTTATAAAAAAAAGAATGAGCTTCCAATATACAAAACAGTATCCACAGTGAATGGATATTCAATAATTAAATATTATCATATGATAACTATTTTTGATACGCGATATACTTTTTATGAAATAGAAGGGCTAGACTCAGATCTACTGATCGGCTATAACCTATTGAAAAAAATAGGAGCTGTGATTGACACAGCTAAGGGAGTTATTAAATACAACGGAATAGAAGAAAAATTAAATTATGACAACGGAAACAATTTAAACCAACATTCTTTAACAGAAGAAAACACCATTCTTCCATTAAAAGAGTTTATATTAAAAAAATTCTTTGATGAAAAGGCTCAAATCAAATCCGAATCTGAAATGGGTAATCAAAGCGAATTTAGTTTGGGATATACAAATCCTGAACATGCCGTCGTTGAAAAATCCGACAAAAATAAAAGTTTGGAATTAAAAAATTCCGAACACGCCGTCGTTGAAATATCCGACAAAAATAAAAGTTTGGAATTGAAAAATTTTTAACATGCCGTCGTTGAAAAATAAGCCAAAAATAAAAGTTTGGAATTAAAAAATTCCGAACACGCCATCGTTGAAATATCCGACAAAAATAAAAGTTTGGAATTGAAAAATTCTGAACACGCCGTCGTTGAACTATCCGACAATCAAAAAATAAACAACATAAAAATATCATCTGCAGATCAAAGAAAAGATCTGGAGAATGAAATATTAAATATTATAAATGAAGAGCATTCAAAAATAAATATGCAGATTCCTTTTAGGACAGATATACGCGGTGAAATAAACACCGTAAATGATAGGGCCATTTACAGCAAACAATACCCTTATGCTCTATCAGCTTAAGATTTTGTAAATTCTGCAATAAGTCGAATGCTAAAAAAAGAAATTATAAAGCCAAGTAGATGTCCTTATAATTCCCCTGTACTAGTGGTACCAAAAAAGGGTTTCAATGAAGATGGAACTCCAAAACTAAGACTCGTAATTGATTATAAAAAACTTAATGAAAATACTATACCTGATAGGTATCCAATGCAGGACCCTTCAGTGATTTTATCTAATCTCGGAAAAGCCAAATACTTTTCAACAATTGTCTTGGAATCTGGATTTCATCAGATTCTCATGAACGAACCTGACATTCATAAAAACCTCATTTTCAATAAATAATGGGAAATACGAATTCCTAAGAATGCCTTTCGGTTTGACAAACGCTCCTAGAATATTCCAACGAGCGATGGACGATATTTTGAGAGAACAAGTGGGTAAAACATGTCATGTTTATATGGATGACATAATCATATTTTCAAAAACAATTGAGCAACATTACAAAGACTTAATTGTCATTATTAAAATTTTGCTGAACGCAAATCTGAAAATTTCGATTGAAAAATCAAAGTTCTTTAAATTAGAAACAAACTTTCTCGGTTACGTTGTTTCTCACAATGTGATCAAAACCGATCCCGAAAAAATTTCTACAATTGTAAAAAATCCGATCCCTAAAAATATTCGAGAGCTTAGCACAAGAAGAACTAGTACAACCGGACTATAATAAAAAATTTACCCTAACAACTGACGCGTCTGACTTAGCAATTGGTGCGGTTCTTTCTCAGGAAGGAAAACCAATTACATTTATTTCAAAAACTCTAACCAAAACTGAACAATTATAAGCGACAAATAAAAAGGAACTTTTAGCCATAGTATGGGCTTTTAAAAACCTTCGAAATTACTTATATGGGGTTAACAACATCGAGATCTATACCGATCACCAACCTCTTTCATTTTCCATTTCTCCTTTATTGAAAGCTATTCACCCAAAATTATTTATGAGCCAGGAGCAACAAATGTTGTTGCGGACGCTTTATCAAGGATCCAAATTAATAACTTAACGGAAAGTAATGAATCGGTCTCAGATCAAAATACTCAGCATTCAGCAGAGAGTAGTTCTGAGAATGTTATGCAAGAAACCCGAAACCCTTAATTCAGTTTAAGCAACAATTGCTAATAGCAACGGGGAGGTAATGCAATACATGAGTCCATTAAGGGGGGCACTCTATGAAACAGCAGAAAAGATTGTCAGTTTTCTTCTTTTTATTGTAAATCAACCAAAAAACACAGGATATTCCCGTTTACAATATCTTTAGACATAAGTCTGAAGTTAAGAAAACAAGGTTTTGTTTGTAAAAAAAAATTAAAAATGGCGGACATATTGAACATCGCCCACGCCTGGTTTTAAAAAAGTTGTCTCCCCGTCCTCACGATATCGTCTCAAGTTGAAGTCTGAAACATACAAATTATATATCAAATTAATCAGCAGGCTTGTCTCAAGTGCATGAACCTCAAAAACTATTGAAATTTTTTAAAATTAGCAACAAAACCATATAAAAACAAAAAAGTGAATTTTTACTCTGTTGTTTTTATTGAAAAAACATTGAAAAAAAATTTTTTTTCATGCATTTATGTGGTTCATGCACTTCTCTGTTCAATATCCTACAAAATGAGTGTTCATTTTTGAAAATCGGTTCAATGGTTTTTTTTTTTATCGTGAAGACGGACTCTAAAAACGTGGTTTTGAGAAAACGCGCTTCAAAGTTTAGGTTCAGAAAAAAAGATAGTTCAAGGAACACCTGGCATGACTATGCACGAGCAAATTCTAGAAATTATATCTCCGAAAGTAATAGGAATTCGACTTTGAAACTTTGCAATTATGTTCTCAGATAATATATCTATCGATTAAAGCAATAAAAAAAAAATCGAATTTTTGAACCCATTTCATAGAGTGCCCCCCTTAATGTATTCGGAAATACTAGACATATAATAGAGTATGACACTCCAGAAAATTTAATATCAATATTAAGAGAATATATTCCACCCAATATAACAATAGGAGTTCACTGTACTCTAGAAGATTTTTATAGAACTCTAAAACCACTTAAAGACAATTTTATAAATACATTTTTATACATTTAGACATTTGTCCAGGATGTCGAAGACGCTGAAGACAGTTTCACAGAAACTCATTGTAGAGCTCATAGAGGGCTTGATAAAAATTATAAACAAATAACTAGACTATATTATTGGCCTAATTTATACAAAAAGCTTAAGGAGTTTATAAAGAAGTGCACAATCTGCAATCAAAACAAATACAACAGACACCCAGTACAGATTCCTATCGGTCACGCGCCTATTCCAGAAAGAGAAGGTGAAAATTTGCGTCTTGACATATATTACGCCCAAAATCTTATATTCATTACTTGTATAGGTTCCTATTCGAAATATTTGGTCGTAAAAGAAATCCTAAATAAACTAAATATAGAAAATAAAGTTTCAGAAATTTTACAACAATTTCCATTAGCCAAATCTTTGATGATAGATAACGACCCAAGTTTATCTTCATCCCAATTCAAATCTTTTGCTCAAAGACATGGGATATCTATATTCCTTGCAGATCCTCGACATAGTACGTCCAACGGACAAATAGAAAAGGCACACTATACTTTAACAGAAATTGCTCGCTGCATTAAAGATGAGCTTAATCTAATTGATTATTCGGAAATTATAGTTAAAGCAGCACAAAAATATAATTTAACAATTCATTCAATAACCAACCACCGACCTTTTGACATACTACTTAATAAAATCAAACACAAAGATATTTCTAAATTATTGCAACAAGCTCAAGAGAAAATGTTGCATTTCCACAATAAAGATAGACAAAATAAGAATTATCACGTAGGAGAGGTAATTTACGAAAAGAAACATGGGGAAAGAAGCAAGCTTAATTCTAGATACAAAAAACAAGTAGTTAAGGAAAAGCTCCCTAATAAAGTTATTATAAATAACAGAAACCGTACGATTCATAAAGATAATATTAAATAATTTGTTTCAAATTACAGATAATGATTTCAATAATGTACTTATTATTGCTGGTAGCTACAACCAAATCCGAAATTATGGATTACTCGAACCATGATTTCCTTCTTTACAAGGATACCAAAGATGTTCTTATTTATGAATCATACGCAGATTTATTTCATATAACTAATATAAGTCTTTACAGAGATATAATTAGTCTTGAAACAGAATTTCTAAAGAGTCACGACAGCAACAATTTTCTTTGGGAAATATCCCACGATTTAAAAATTATCCAAATACTTATCTCCCAAATTATACCCAGTAGATCGAAAAGAGGCAGTAATGAAGTAGGCACTATTTGGAAATGGATAGCGGGAACACCAGATCATGATGATTTCATAACTGTCCAAAATTAAATCGATGATTTAATACAAAATAATAACGAACAATTCGATATTAACTCTAAAATATATAAAGAGATAAAATCTTTATATGAAGAATTCAAAACAGCCTTTAAAGATCAAGAAATTCGGCTTAGAAAATATCGTCTGCGCTTGCTTACTTACGATCCTATGAATTTAATGGACACAATAACACTCGCCAAAATTAATGGATCTAATACTAAAATTCTAAACAATGACGATATACAAGAAATTTATAAGCACGAAGATAGACCTGTAATTATAACAGACCTTTTAGATATATCTGAACTTAAAATCGCTTTGCATCAAGATCTTATTATAATTTACATAAAATACCCTATTATTACCGACCGTTTACAATTCAAGATCGATTTCAAATGATGATGGAAAATTATTAATTGATAATCACGTCGCAAAATGTAGAAATAAGTACTATGAAATGTCAAATTTTAAGACAGAAATATTTAATAATTATTGCACACTTAGCCCAGAAGGATCTTGTTTCACCAGATTACTAAATGGAGAAAAATCTTTTTGTAACAAAATCAGAGAAAAAAAATAAAAATGTTGATGTAATTCAAGATGGAGCCATTTTTGTAAATGGAGAAAATACAGTTAATGACACTCATTTAAATGGGTCATATTTAATTACTTTTAATGGCACCTCTATAATTAATAATATTTCATACACCAATGTAGACAATAAGATATTGGAATACATCACAGCTCGGAAATATACAGATTTCTTAATATCCAAATATATTATATCTAATGATTCGGAACTCTCATTTGATAATATTAACATACTAAATCCATTTGTTCAAATTAAACAAACTGAAATACCAGTTATGTTAATATTAATCATATTCACATTTATATATTTAATTATAATGATTATAATAAAATTCAGAAAATTTTTATTTATTGGGTTGGCAAGAAAGTCATGTCGTTTTTTTTCAATATTTTCAAAGATGATTTATTTATATCAGGACTTATAATTAATCAATTATGTATTGGCCGTTTTGTTCGACCACTAATGACCATCTCTCGGGCAGCTGCATAATTCCGCGCTCGAAGAACTTTTGGTCTTTTCCAGCAAAGAATCGAGACAAGTGGTTTTCGACAGCCTCATCTGAATCAAAGTTTTTACCATTCAAAGAGTTTTGAAGAGAGCGAAACAAATGGTAATCTGAAGGTGCTAAGTCCGGACTATAAGGTGGATGTGGTAGCACTTCCCAATTCAGCTCCGTTAATTTTTGCCGAGTGACCAAAGATGTGTGGGGCCTAGCGTTGTCATGGTGAAAGACTATACCCTTGCGATTAGCTAGTGCCGGCTCCTTTTCTTTAATTTTTTCCGCCAAATTGGATAGCTGGCGACAGTACACATCTGAATTGATGGTTTCATTCCGTCCCAGCAGCTCAAAGTGCACTACACCCTTCCAATTCCACCAAACAGACAGCATAACTTTCCTCTGATGGATATCGGCCTTTGATGTGGCTTGGGCTGGCTCATCTTTCTTGCTCCATGATCTTTTTCGTTGGACATTATTGTAAACAACCCACTTTTCGTCGCCAGTAATGATCCGCTTCAAAAAAGGATCGTTTTTAATCCGTTGCAGCAGAGAATAGCAGATGTTGATACGCTTAGTTAGGTGAATTTCCTTTAAGTTATGCGGAACCCAAACATCGAGCTTGCTTACGTAGCCAAGTTTCTTCAAATGGTTTTCAACCGTTGTATGCGACACACTGAGCTTCTCTGACATCTCCCGCGTTGAATAGCGCCGGTTTTCATCCAGCAAAGCCTGAATTTGTTCGTCAAAAACGGCCGATGGTCGACCAGAACGTGGGGCGTCTTTAACTCCAAAATCTCCAAGCCTGAATTTGGCAAACCAGCGCTGACATTGGCGATCACTCATGGCATCTTTACCATACACTTCGCACAATTTTTCGCGAGCTTCGACCGCTTTTTTTCCTTTTCGGAAGTAAAAAAGCAAAATATGCCGAAAATGCTCACTTTGGTCCTCCATGTTTAATTTGCTATAGCTTCCACAAATGTTATCGAATAATTACCAAATTTTCGTCGATAGTACCTAAGACAATAAGCTTTAAAACGATACTAAAAAGTGTGACCCTGGTGCTCGATTAGTCGTAAATAAATTAGATTAAAAACGATTACTAAAAAAAACGACATGACTTTCTTGCCCACCCAATATTTATTTATTCGTATATAAATCGAACCAGAAAGCAATATTTACGATATTGAGATAAATAATATCCCCGACAATGAAAATACCCTAGAAGAAAATATCATTGTCGAATTAACCAATCAATTAAATTCAATATACCCATCAGTTCCAATGAATCGGGACGATTCAATTTAGAATGAGGGGAGTTTTATGACACATTATTTAGGGGCTTTTACCCAGTTTATAAACAACTTTGAGCCGAGAGCTAATTTTCAAATAACTCTGACAGACCCGAGAGAAATCCGTGGTCAGCTATTTCTGTCTCTCTTGAGTCATTCTCTTTATCCATTTTTGGGGATAAATTCTCTTAAGCCGAGGTTTGATTATGGATCATTGAACTAGAGAGCAGGCAGTCCGTTTTTGAGATCCGAATCGAGCAGTACAACAATGCGAGAAAAAGAGCAGTGAATTAAATAAGTTCGACCTATTGAAAAATTGTAATAGTGAATGAGTGATTGTTAAAAATAAAAATAAATTTGTTTAATCGATTCACTAGTGAGAAACTTTATTTGCATATGTCCTGGGGCGGGAAAGATGCAGGTCGCAATTTCCATCTGAGACAAAAAAAACCAAAAAATTTTATATTTTCAATAGTGTAGCTTCTAGTTAAACCTAATAAATTGAACATAAAGCAAGAAAATCAAAAAAATTTTTTTTTTAAATTTACTTCAAGTTAAACCTAAAAAATTAAACAAAAATAAGAAATTCAAGTTTTTTTTTTAATTAAAAAAATTGCTATTTTTCCGAAAAAAAAAATGTACTTTATGTTGTGTAAAAAGTGGGTTAATCATAACTTTCTTAAGTTGTTTTAGGTTCAACTAAAAGATAATTTTATCACGACTACAATAAATGTTATCTCGTTCCGATAGAACGTATACTTTTTTCCCAATCTTTCTCGCCAATTAGGTAACATCATAAAAACGAAAAATTGAGAAATCGCACGACAAAGTTTTCCGGCTGCTCGTCTACTTGCTCGACGCTTGCTTACTAACTCTTTCGTAACTTTTAAAGTACTTGAAATTTGTTTGGGAAAAATTGGGGAAACATTCTTGGTTAGTTTAAGTACATATTTATACAAAAAAAAATCGATTTTTTGGAGATTCTAAAGCAGGTGAATCACTTTTAACGATAATAAGAAAAAAAAATTTCATTTAAATTTTTACAAAATATTAAAAAAAAAACAAGGAAGAACGCTATAGTCGAGTACCTCGACTATCAGATACCCGTTACTCAGCTAAATAGAGATATGCAAGTAGCAAAGCGAGATTAAAATGCGCCACCTACCGGCGGTATACAGATTTAAGCGTTATGGGCGTTAGAGTGGGCGTGGAAAATTTTTTGGACTAATCGATAGGTATTGACGAGACCATTACATTTCAGTTAAAATTTTTTATCTAGCATAAAAATTGTGGGCGTCACAGGTTTTCGCGGCTTATGGGCGTTAGAGTGGGCGTGGCATATTCGCGTAATAAACTTGCGCTGCGTATACGGCTACGGAATCTAAATCTGAAATCCCAATTCTCTCTTTGGTAGTTTCCGAGATATCCACGTTCATATTTACGATTTTTTGAAGTTTGTGGGCGGTTTATGGGCGTTAGGGTGGGCGTGGCAAACATTTTTTTTGGGTCAATCGATAGGTATTGATGAGAACATTACATTTCAGTTAAAATTTTTATTCTAGCATCAAAACTGTAGGAGCCACAGTTTTAGGCGATTTGTGGGCGTTAGAGTGGGCGTGGCACTCTACTGAAACAAACTTGCGCTGCGTAAGAAGCTCAGGAATCTGCACGCCAAATCTCAATAGCCTAGCTCCCATAGTTTCCGAGATCTCAGCGTTCATCCGGACAGACAGACGGACATGTGATCCTGATCAAGAATATATATACTTTATGGGGTCGGAAACGCTTCCTTCTGCCTGTTACATACTTTCCGACGAATCTAGTATACTATACTCTACAAGTAACGGGTATAAAAAATGAGGCGCTAGGCGGGTTCTAGCGTTAGAGTGGGCGTGACACCCTGCTGAACTTGCGCTGTTGGTTCTAACTATGGTTCTTAACGGTACAGCGACGCGAACAGCGAAAATGGACTTTGATTAAAAATTTTGATTGGTCAAATCTGTGGCTCGATGAAACGGTTTCTAGGCTGCATCTTTTGTTTAATTAATTCGGATTGGCCAAAGCTTTTATGCTGACGAATGGGTTCTCAGACTGGACCCTTTGTTTAAGAGTTTGAATATTGTTTATGTCTGCCGTCGTCGATAAAGGCGTGAGAAGTTTTTATACTACTGGTGCCGTCGATCGAAGGCGTGGGAAAGATTTGTGCTTGAGGGGTTAAATGTTTATGTCGGATTGATTTGAATAACTGCGATAGAAGGCTCTGGACTTATGTTATGGACAATTGGAATAATGGGTATCTCGGGATATACAGGTTGTATGTTGGGTTTGGTATCCAGGGTATTTGCTTTTTCTTCTTGTTTATCTTTTACGAGTTTGTTTATATCTTTTGATTGTTCATTTATTATTTGAAATTTTTCATTACATTCTTTGTTTTCAATTACCATTTCTTGTAAGTTTTGTAGTTTATCCTCCAACTCTTTTTTATCATCTTCAGTTAATGTTCCAAATAGGTATTTGTGAGCTGTCCCTAAAAAGTTTATTAATCCCCGTTTTTGTCTCGATGATAAAGTAATTCCCTTAATTTCATGTTTTCATTGTTTTAATATTAAGGCAATGTCTGCTAAGTTTTTAAATTGGTTTTCGTATTTTATAAATTCCCGATATGTTTCAAATATTTTAGTTTGATTTATTTTAATCATATGATGTTCATATTTTAGAAGTATTTTTATAGTCCCTGTGTTCAGAAGTAAATAACCGTTGTTCGAAGTAATGGGTGTAATGCTAATTTGTTGACACTATCATGATCAATTTCATTATCAGAATCAATACTGTCAATTTCCCTGGAATACGGAGAGAGAATTTGCATTTTAGCTTTTTTAAATTTACTTATGTGTTTTACTACTTTATGACCCCTATTAGTTTCTTGCCAGTGCTTTTCGTCTTTTTGTTCTAACGCTCCTGTCTTTTTGAATGGGTTTACTAATTTAGCTTTACGTTTCATTTCTTTTTCAACTTTAGTGTATTTCAGATCTACTTCATGTTCCTCGCGGTCTTTATTAATGTTATCTATCTTATGTTCCTTTTGTTTTTGCATATTTATACCCGTTACTCGTAGAGTAAAAGGGTATACTAGATTCGTCGGAAAGTATGTAACAGGCAGAAGGAAGCGTTTCCGACCCCATAAAGTATATATATTCTTGATCAGGATCACTAGCCGAGTCGATCTAGCCATGTCCGTCTGTCCGTCTGTCCGGATGAACGCTGAGATCTCGGAAACTATGAGAGCTAGGCTATTGAGATTTGGCGTACAGATTCCTGAGCTTCTTACGCAGCGCAAGTTTGTTTCAGTAGACTGCTACGCCCACTCTAACGCCCACAAACCTCCAAAGAAAAAAGCTATGACGTCAGAGCCAGACAATGCGAAATGTTTTTACGCGTGTATGTGTGTGTATGTAAATAGTTGCCGGCCGAACTTAGCGGCAAAGAAAAAAGCCCTGCCGGCGCTCAGAGAGAGCAAAGTGCGCGGCTAACTTATTCTATTGAATAATGAACCCTTTATCCATTTGTCCCATTGACGGGCAAAAACCTTTAAAGATCTGTACATCTTTATTTATCTCTTTCAAAGAATATGAATTAGCTTAATAAATACCTATAGATTGTCCCAAAAAAACTTTTCCGTTTTCAGTCCAATGCTCTCAGACCAAAGTAGTTAGGACAAGACTTGACACTAGAGCCAGAAAACGACATACATCCATACATACATATGTATTTATGCATGTGTGTGGACGTAAAAAATTGCAATCTAATATCCGCGGCAAATATAATTCTTTCAAACAAAGCTATTCAACCAAATATTTTGAAATACAGAATGTGCCTTAAAATTGTGTATGTTTAGCAAGCATACATAAATATAAATGTTTTTTGTCTATTTTATGTGTTGCTTTCTCATTCTTGGCGCTGGCTGAAACAAAAGCAGAGCCGAGAAATGAGAGCAAGGGAGAGAGAACAAAGTTCGCGGCTAACTTATTTTAAAGTATGTTATCTGAGTAACGGATATCTGATAGTCGAGGTACTCGACTATAGCGTTCTTCCTTGTTTTGCTTGGTTTTATTCCGTAAAGAAATATTTCAGCAGGAGTTTTACCTGTGGTATCATGGGTTATTTCGTGATTATAAACGTATGTTGCCTTTTCTATGTTCATTAACTTCAGCGTCCGTAAGTGTGTTAATAATTTTAAGTTTTTCATTGATTGTTTTATGTACCCTTTCTATATCGGCTATACCATTCTTGCTAGTTGTAATTTCAATATTAATATTTTCCTTTTGTAACCAATTTTGTAATGATTTAGATACTAGGCCAGGATCTTGATCCATTTTAATGGTTTTCAATTTTCCTGTCATATTAAAGATTTTAAGACGAGCTTTTTTACTTTCAATCCAATCTGTGGTTTTTGTTTCAATAATAGAAATGAATTTTGAATGAATGTCGATGCATGTTACGTTGGTCAATAAAGTAATAGTCTATAACATATTTATCGCGAATATTTTTGGTTTCTGGAGTTTTTTCAAACGGAAGAGCAACTTTTCTGTGCTCTGCTTTGCATAAATTACAAATTTCACATTTATTAATAATGTTTTGAATAAGTTTTTGTGCGTCTGGGAAGTAGTATTTCATTTCAAAAGTGTCATAGGTCTTTTTAATTTCTTGGTGTATTGTTTTCTCATGTATTTTAATATTTTTTCATGAAAGTCTGCATATGTAGGCAAGTTGAGAAGTACTATTAATTTCATATAGGATCGTTGAAAAATTGCAAAATCTTCGTCATTATTAATGTACATAACAAAATTGTGTCCACATATAAATTGTATAATTATGTCTTTCGCCAAAGTCTCAGTCAAGTCACTGTAAATAATTTTATTAATAGTTTTGTTAAAGTAGTGAGTAAGTTTGTTAGTGTCTTGATTTCCCTTTTCAAATATAAGTTGGTGATTAAAAACGTTAACTGGTCGTTCAGTAATTTGTATGCAATAGCCATTATCTTCTTGTGCACTATGCACTGTTGCTGCATTAGTATCTACATCGTCTTCATTTTGAAATACTTCTTCAATTTTGTTATCTTTTGATTCCTTTTTTGTAATCCTGGATAGAGCATCTGCTACATGATTCTCTTTTCCTTTAATGTACTTTATTTCATAATCAAACTCTCTAAGCTTTATTTTCCAACGTTGTAATTTCATATTAGGTTCCTTTATATTGTGTAACCAAACAAGTGGTTTATGGTAAGAACATATTTTAAAACTTTTTCCAAAGAGATAGGGGTGGAAATACTTAGTCGCCCATACGATAGCTAATAATTCTTTTTCAATAGCTGCATAATTTAACTCATGTTCATTTAAAGTTCTACTGGCAAAACAAATGGGTTTCCCTTCTTGGGATAGTACAGCACCTAATGCATAATTGCTTGCATCTGTAGTTAGATCAAACTTCTTTTCAAAATCTGGATATATGAGAATTGGATCGTTACTTATTAAAGTTTTTAATTTTTCAAACGCTTCATTGTAACTAGGATCGTTTATATTTATTTTTGCTCCTTTCTTTAAGCAGAGAGTCATTGGTTTGGCAATTTTTGCGAAATCTTTTATAAATTTACGATAAAAACCACAAAGGTCTAAAAATGATTTTATTTGTTTTGGAGAGTTTGGAATTTTAAAATCTTGAATAGCTTGAATTTTATTTGGATTTGCTCTGATTCCTTCAGTTGAAATTATGTGACCTAAAAATTCAGTTTCTCGTTTCATAAACTCACATTTATCTAATTGTAGTTTGAGCTTCGATCTGCGAAGACGTTCGAATACTTTTTTTAAAGATTGAATATGCTCTTGTAAAGAGGTTGAAAATATAACAATGTCGTCTAAATATACTAGACAATGGGTACCTATTATGTCGTGTAATATATTACTCATACAACGCTGAAATGTGGCGGGTGCATTTTTAAGGCCGAAGGGCATTCTAGTATATTCATAGTGACCCTTCTTAGTGGAGAATGCAGTTTTTTGAATAGAGTCCGGGTCCATTTCAACTTGATGGAACCCTTTAGCAAGATCTAATGTTGTAAAGTATTGACATTTCCCTAACTTGTCTAATATTTCGTCCATGTTCGGGATAGAGAATTTACCATTGGTAGTTATTTCATTCAGTCCTCTGTAATCAATAGCCATACGAAATTTGGGTATACCCGATGCATCCCTTTTCTTGGGTGCCATTACAATTGGACTGCAATAAGGAGATTTGGATTTTCTGATAATATAACTTGACTTATCATTTCTTCAATTTGTTTTTCTACTTCAGCATCGTAAATGTAAGGATAACTATATTGGTTCTTCATGTTTTGTTTTTATAACGTGTTTGATTTCGATTCGGATTGGCCAAAGCTTTTATGCTGACGAATGGGTTCTCAGGCTGGACCCTTTGTTTAAGAGTTTGAATATTGTTTATGTCTGCCGTCGTCGATAAAGGCGTGAGAAGTGTTTATACTACTGGTGCCGTCGATCGAAGGCGTGGGAAAGATTTGTGTCTGAGGGGTTAAATTTTTATGTCGGATTGATTTGAATAACTGCGATAGTAGGCTCTGGACTTATGTTATTGACAATTGGAATAATGGGTATCTCGGGATATACAGGTTGTATGTTGGTTTTGGTATCCAGGGTATTTGCGTATACGTCACTTACATAAGTTCTTTGATTTCAGAGATAAACTGAGACGCGCTTCTGATGGTTTTAAGAACATGAGGTAGATTGTTCCATAGGCAAATAGCGTTAATAAAGAATTGCCTTTTCGAGCATAAGGTTTTATATCTAGGCAAATAGCATTAATAAAGAATTGCCTTTTCGAGCATAAGGTTTTATATCTAGGGATAATAAAGTTTTGTGTTCTTTGCGATTGAGCTAGAAGAAGTTTCTGAAACAAGTAAGGCGGTTCACGGGTGCACACAATCTTTTGAAAATGAAATATTGTCTTAAAGTCAATCCACTGACTAAGGCTAAGGTCAAGAATAAAAAAAAAAAGTGTGGTCAGTGCGACGAAGATTATACGTAGTGTCGAAATCTTTTTTTTAAATAACTATACACTTGCTTTTTTTGGGTTTAGACATAGTCCGTTTTCAATTGCCCAGTTATTCATTTTGAAAAGCAGGGTGTTACACATACTAATACAATCATTAACTTGACATAGAGGCTTACTAACATAGAACTGCACATCATCAGCGTATAAATGGACATCACCAGGGGACAGAACATTAGGTAAGTCATTAACATGGAAAGGTAAGACATTAACAAAGAAAAGGTCAAGAAGAGTATCACAGGTAGTGGTAAAATGTGTCGAGTGTCGAGTATGTAAATTAACTTAAAACAAGCCAATAGATTTGAAACTATCAAGCAGATGTTTTTCCCTTAAGATATTGCTATTCAAGTGGCCAGTAATAATAACGTCTGTAGATGGATCCAATCAGTGCTTTCGAAGAAAGATCTTTACTTGAAAGTTCTAAAAACAAATTTTCAATTTCGCTATCGATTGGGTGCTTATATTTAACGGTAGAATTCATTTTTTGTTCACATAAATAGTGACACCACCAGCATGACTAAAACGATCTGCACGACAAACAACATAATCAACACACGCAATAGACAAATCACTAAAATCGGGCAAGACACGCAAATAACATCAACATTAGACTGAACGAACAAGTACCAGAATTCATAAATTTTCTTCATAAGACTCTGTGCATTAATATGGACGACCTTAATACCCTTTTGTACTTAACTAAAATTCTAATTAAACTCACAGCTATGGTACTACCTATTTCAGTCTGGTCGAACATGTTGAGGACCTACTGGGAAGCGCGCCTTAGTGAAAATGAGGAATTCAAGAAACAGAGAGATAGTTGCAAACTTTTGACAATTAACAATAATTAAAAATAAAGACATAAACACTACAGATAAATATATAAATAAATAGAAAGATACAATTTTATACACGAGAGAGCGCTGAAGGCTCATCCATGCGCTCGATGCGGTATAACACTCTGCGAGTGAAGACGGCTGACAAAATTGTATGCTTTTTAAGCTTCATGGCCCATTTAATAATTATATAGTGCTCTCTTAAAAGCTGCTCATTAATATAGAGCAGAAAAAAAGCGGAGTTTGTGGTAGAGTGTCTTCAGTTTTTAACATTTTATAATTTGGATACCGTGCATGCGTAATTCGCAGGCCTGAGTTGCCATTTGCTGAGATGAAAGTTTGGCTTCTAACTCGCCCACACTCTCCTTCAAAGTGTTCAGTTCGCAGACCTTGTGCTACAGATTGTTGATACGCTCGTTCACTTTATCCCTGTCGGATCTTATCACGGCCACCTCAGCCTCAACGCTCGCGACCCGCTCTCCTACCAGCTTTAGATCAGCTACAATTCCATCCAAACGAGTCAAAAGGCCTCCGAGAATACCCTGCTCCGCGTCTTGGACCAGGCCAGGGAGTTTTAGGGTTTGCTCTTAGAGACGCAAGTTGAGCGTCTTTGTTGTCAGCTGTTGTTGTTGCTGGGAAGGCGCTTGGTAGATGAAGCCACAGTAACAGACATGGATACTGCGTACGTGTAGGGCAAGTGATTATGTAGAGGTGCGGTGGTAGTTGAAAGACGGCGGTAAATCGAAATTTGGTTCGCACACACAAGTGCAGATGCCGGGTTCGATGCACAAAAACAACAAAACAAATGCAGTTCGAAGTTTGTGTTTATTAAAATAATAGGTATAAACTTGATTTTCTTCGGAGCTATAAAAAAATACGTCAGTTAACTTATTACTGATTTCAAATGTGTGCTTTTTGCTTAGAATGAACATATTCAATTAATATGTTAAAGTTTTGCTGTGTAAACTTTCAAACATCGTTAGATATTTATTTATTTGTGGCAAAGAATATTTATCTTATTGCTACTTTAACATTTGTTTGGGGAGTCAAACCACTTGCTATAATTGTACAGCAAGAAAACTTTTTTCTGCAATTAAAATTTCGTAAGGCGAATTAAATATATCTGCCTGTTTTAAAATAGTTGGACATCTTTTCGATTCCTTATCAATAAATCCGACAAAATTCGACATAAGGACATTGGTGCAAACAAAATCATCTACAAATGTTTCCATTCGGAGTTAAACTCGGTCCCACAAGTTTCGCACTTAAGAGACACAATGGAAATTGTCAACGCGTTCATATCAACGCTGAGATTTTGGAAACTATAAAAAATAGGATTTTGGGACTTGAAAGGGAGGCTCTAGCGCAGCACAAGTTTATCTCAGCAGGGTGCCACACGCCCATTTAAACGCTAAAATGTAGAATATCAATACCCATGTAGGAGTCAAAACTAGTTAGAATCAAACCATTCATTAAAAAGTTATAGCCAAATAAAAAGGGCAATCTTAAGAACAGTCGCTTAGCTGCTTGGATATCTCCATCTCCCTCGTGGAGAATTTCCGTGTTCAAATCTCCTTGACCAATTTAAGACAACTGGTAAAATTTTTAGCCAAACATTTATCGAATCTGGATAAGTTTTAAGGTTTGGAAGGCATTAAGCCTAAATTTTAGAAAAAGGATTTTTGGGTCAAAGAGTAATTATTTTTTGCCACAAAATATGATATGTTGTACACTTTTGTATGTTGGTGGAGAGATCATCATGACATTTTACCTTGTTAATAGGAGATTTTGTTTAACGGCAAAGTACACAAAAAGACTTCCACTTCGATTTGCATTTAATAATTTATTCTACCCTTGGGTAGGAGACGTTTCCAACCCCAAAAAGTATATATATTCTTGATTAGCATCAGTAGACATGCTGAATTAGCCATGTCCGTCTGTACATCCGTCAGTCCTTCCATTTTTACGCGCACTAGTCTCTTAGTTTTAAAGTTATCCGGCTGATGGTCTTCTAGAATTATCGTTACAGCAAGTAAGCTTTATACGGAATTCATTAAATAGACAACTAGATCTTGTGTTTGTTTCAGACCCGTCTGAAGTCACGGTATCTAGAATTGACCCACTAGTTGTGCCTGAAGACCAGTATCATCCCACATTAGAACTTACAATTTGTCTTCCCTGCGTTGATACCCTCTCTCCTTTACTTTCCCCAACTAAAAGTAGATGCTTTCGTAAATGTGACTTTAGTAAACTCAACAACTTGATTTCGCAATATAACTGGACAAATTTATATAATTGCTTGGATATTGAAAGTGCTACGGAACTATTTTATAGTGTCCTAAACTTTTTTTTCTGTGAATGTGTTCCTGATAGTTTTCCTCTTGAGTTAGACAGGCCACCTTGGTTTACCAAAGTTGCAAAGACTTAGAAACCTAAAAACAAACTTCTATAAAAAGTAAAAAAAAGTCGGGTAGACCATCAGATTTTTCAAGATATGTGGTGGCTCGTACTAATTTTAATGTACTTAACACTCATTGCTATTCCATGTATTTGAACCAATGTAAATTTGAATTTTCAAAGGATCCGAGGAAATTGTATAACTTTGTCAATGCTAAGCGAAAGTCTTCAGCATTGCCATCATCCGTACGATTAAACTCTATTGAGGCATCGACGGATCCCGAAATTGCAGATTTATTTGGTGAATTCTTCCAATCTACTTATAGTTCTGTTTCTTGGTCTAATTCTAGCTACCCTAATCACTTAAACAGGGCAAATTGTATTTTTTCTCCTGTAATCACCGAAAGTTCTCTCTTAAGTGATTTAGAAACTGTAACGCCAACCTATTCTCCGGGGCCAGATGGACTCCCTGGGTGTGTTCTTAAGTTTTGTGCCCGAACTATTTGTAAACCCATTCTTAAACTTTTTCATTTGTCTATCTCATCATCTATTTTTCGTACTATGTGGAAAGATTCTTTTATTATTCCACTCCACAAAAAGCGTGCGAAAGTTAAAGTTCAGAACTATAGAGGAATCTCCAAATTGTCTGCAATTCCTAAAACATTTGAACGCATTATTACCTCTCAGTTGCAACATTTGTGCTCCTCTTTAATATCGCCGTGTCAACATAGTTTTGTTAAGCGTAGATCGACCACCACTAACCTGCTCGAATTAACATCTTTTGTACTAGATGGATTTAACAAAAAATTGCAGACGGACGTTATACATACAGATTTTAGTAAAGCCTTTGACTCTTTTTTTATTCAAATTAGATCAGCTCGGGTTTCCGAATAATCTGTTAACTTGGATTTCAAGTTATTTGAATGGTAGATCTCAGAGGGTTTTGTTCAAGAACGCTGTTTCCAAGATGATCAACGTGACATCTGGAGTGCCTCAGGGCAGTCATTTAGGCCCTTTGCTGTTTACTCTGTTTATAAATGATCTTCCTTCTATCGTGCTGATGATGTTAAGCTTTGTTTTTCATATAATAATGTTGAATCTGGTTTCTGCTTGCAGTCAGACATTAATAGATTCCAGGAATGGTGTCAGTACAGCCTTTTGAATTTAAACTATCTTAAATGCAACGTTATGACTTTTTATAGGGGTACGCCAACTTTCATGAGTTACTCTCTTCTGAACATGTCCCTGGACCGAATATACTCAGTAAACGATTTAGATGTTCTCCTGGATCCTAAACTTAAATTTGACTCCCACATAACCTCTACTGTAAATAAAGCTATGAGTATTCTTGGGTTTATAAAGCGTTGGTCTAAAGAATTTGATGATCCATACACTACCAAATTATTATTTACCTCACTTGTCCGTCCTAATTTAGAATACTGTTCTTCCGTTTGGAGTCCTCAGTATCAAGTGCACATTGACCGTATAGAGTCCGTACAGAAACAATTTCTTCTTTTTGCCTTACGTGGTTTGAACTGGGATCAAAACGTCAGGTTGCCTTCTTACTCGAGTAGATTGCTATTAATTAATTTGCCTAGTCTAGTAAGCCGTAGAATTATGCTTGGTACTATATTTATGAATAATCTTATCAGAGGCGATATTGATTCTGTAGATTTGGTAAGCCGCCTAACTTTCAATGTTCCTGTTAGACTAATGCGAAGCTACCATCCTATCAACTTGCCACGATGTTCATCTAATTTTAATCAGCATGAGCCCTTTCGAGTTCTTTCTAATAATTATAACAACCTATATCATTTAATTTGTTCCTCAACTTCTATCCCTGTACTAAAAACTAAAATCTTAGCCCATTTGCTTTAGTCTTGTTGATCTATGTTTTGTCCTGTCTTTATTTGTTCTATGTACCTTCCTCGCGAACCGTATTTGCCCGAAATTAAAATGGACCCGCGCGTAACACGTGCTTGGTGTCGTTTGGGCCACTTGTTTGTACTGCTCTTAGTGCATCAACGTTCAACAATATATAATGTAACATGTAATATTTTTGTGATTATTTTTTAATTTTCTCAAAAGCGGAAAGGTCTGTATATGGGCCGTTCTTTTACAAGCCGAACAGCTTTTTTAAGTTGACATTTTTGATTTGCCTGAAACTTTTTTTACGTATACTTTTCAGTAAATAATTAAACACGTGTATCAGGACTTGGACGAAAAAAAATTATTTTTTTAGTTACAATTTTTAAAAGTTTGTAAAAAAAGCTAGTTTTCAAAAAGTAAAGTTATCCGATTGATTTCATGTGTTTTGCATAAAATCCTCTGAAACCTTTACTTTTTAAATACATTTTTTTGAACTCACAAAATTTTTAATTTCTTAAAAATAAAAACTAATTTTAATTTAAAAAATTTTTTTACTTAATTTTAAAATATGCCCCCGTTCGTTGCCTACAATCGGTTTTTTTATAGGTTGGAGCCATTTTTTGTTTTCAAGATATCGAATTTAATGTAATAAGCCTTTTATTTTTTCAACGAAAGCACTTTGCAGCCTTCTCGCTCGCTCTTATTAGAACCTAATGGCGTTTAGAATGTGATTAATAATGAATAATGTATCGACAATAGATGAACTGGTTCACGTTGTGAGCTAGTTGAGTTCATAGGACTTAAACAAAATTTGTATCGATATGTTCGTAAAGGCTGAATGGCACTTTTTCCCCACCTCTTACGGCAAAGGTGCGTGTGATGGCTTAGGCGGCACAGTTAAAATGTTAGCCGCTAGAGCTAGTCTGCAAAGAGTAACTTACCCAATACAAACGCCCTGGGTGTTATTCGAATGGGCATCCAAGTCTCTAGCAAATATAACAGTCAAATTTTCAACTAACGCGGAATATGCTGTTGAAGAAAAAAAGTTGGAAAAAAGATACCAAAAACCGATGACTGTTAAAGGCACTTTATCCTTTCACTGCTTTATACCAAAAACTCAAAAATTAGCTATATCTAAGCACTATTCATTACAAGAAAAATCTACTTGTGTTAAAATAATTACATAACAAATGTAGTAAATATATTAAGAAAAAACATATAAAAACAAATAAAAAAAAACTTAAAATAAAAATTTAGAATTGGTAAAATAAATACTTATTTGATCTTAATTAAATATATTTCCTTTTTTATTTAGAAATTATTAACAGATTGTTAAATAACTCAGAAATACAAACGCCATAATTAGAGCGAGCGAGATGGCTGCTAAAAACATCGGAGGGCTTATTACATTAAATTCGATATCGTGAAATCAAACAAGGAAGAACGCTATATTCGAGTACCTCGACTATCAGGTACTCGTTACTCAGCTAAATAGAGATATAAAAGCAGCAAAGCGAGATTAAAATGCGACACCTACCGGCGGTAGCCTTATTAAAAAAAAAACAAGGGAAACGCTGTAGTGCCTCGAATAGCAGCTGTGGAGATATGCAGATATACCAGCAGCAAAGCAACTTTTTCCGAGATTGCAGGCAGCCATCTAGTATCGATTACATTATTCGGACATACTCTTATGAACGAATTGACTTAATAGCCCTTTTGGGAAGCCAAAAAATAACCCTGAAGTTCGCCGTTGTATTACTGTTAGTTCTCAAAATTCTGATGATTGTAAAAAATTTAAAAACGCTCTCTACAGAGACGCGTGGACCAACATCATGCACTGGAGAAAGTGGTGACCAACATTGGCTTAAAACCGTGAATAAGTCACATGCTAGTGTCAAGAAAACAGTGCGCATTAAAACAATCCATGAACAACCTAAACTATAAAGGCGAATAAATTTAATTAATGGCAATCAAAGGGAATCGACAAAAACAACAAAATAAACTAAAAGTAAATATACAAACCGTTAAAAACTGAAAGTAAAAGGCAAAAGATCCAAAAAGTGCAGTGAGCAAGAAATTGGAGATGCAGCTACCAGTACCATCCATAGGACCAGTCGAGTGCCGCAGTGAAACATCTTCAAATGCATACATACATGGCCCGTTTTCTTTTACAAGCCGAACAACGCAGATACAGAAACGCCATAAGCATATAATAATAGTTAGCGAGTTGCACTACTTGCTGCAACGTGAGTTCGTAGAGGAAAAAACGGCTTCAACTTAAAACAAAAACCCCTAGGTTTGTAAGTAACAAAATGCATATATGTTTAAAATAAAAAAAACCCTAAAATTTTATTTAAATCTTAGTTTGTTATTTTTAAGAAATTAAAAAATTAGTGTCTTCAAAAAATAGAAGACGTTTCAAAGAAATAAATACAAAAGAATCGAAGTCAATCGCCTGGAGGTATAAACACATAGAAATTAGACATGTCTTTTAATTTTTGTTCCATCTTTTTAGTCAAAATTATCTGACAATCAATTTACACGAGTTCTTAATTTTATTACACAATTATTTGGAAATTTCCCACGTGTGATGTGACGATTTCGTGACCTTGCCTCACTCGTCACGTTACGCTACACTCCCCCAGTATTTTTTTCTAACGCAGTGCCGCACGTGTACAGTTCTTCTTTCTTCTTACCAATTTTTACAATATTTCCTTTCTGCATTTTAGAGTAATTAGGTTGCATATCCAGTAACTAAAATAAGAGTGGTTACGCCCACATAGCGGATGGTTTTTACAACTTAGATACATTAATAAAAAAAAACATCAAAATTATGCGGCAACAAAAATAGCGACGTGTACGCCCTTCCCATACAAAGAGTCACATAGAGAAGCTACGACGATAGACTGACAGAAGATTATACAATTTGGCAATTCACGGGTGTCGTGTGGCTAGAACAACGGCCACGATCGACCATCTGGTAACCATACAATGGAAGCTGGCAAAGTGCGACAGCCGGCCGTTGACTCCTAAGATAGCGGATATGGAGGAATAGACACCCTAGGTGGCAAAGTAAAAGCTCAAGACTGGTATAAAAGACCTTAGCCGTTTAAAGAAGACAGGAGGATCCACTCTGGTGTCTTTCTGAAGGTAGCAGCCAGCTCCGAGGAAAGGCGATTTTTCTCTGGACTTGGGCATCAGCCCATGGAGTCTACGCCACCAAGACCAGCTACTCTATCCAACTGTCCCGAATAGAAGCGCGAAAGAATCGTATGTGTCGAGCCCCCGCTGCCAGTAAGATTAAAGAACGTGGAGAGGATCTACCATAAGGACGACATCCGACGTACTGTGATGTTTGGAGGAATAGACACCCTAGGTGGCCAAGTAAAAGCTCAAGACTGGTATAAAAGACCTTAGCCGTTTAAAGAAGACCGGAATAGAAGCGCGAAAGAATCGTATGTGTCGAGCCCCCGCTGCCGGTAAGATTAAAGAACGTGGAGAGGATCTACCATAAGGACGACATCCGACGTACTGTGATGTTTGTGGCTACAGTACTCTTGATCCACATGCTCCTAAAAATTGTTAAGATGTACGAGTCATCCGTTCAGAGGCGTAGTGACCTATACTTTAAGCAAAGTAGTCTAGCAAAAGAAGTGTGTTAATCGATCCAGTCAAAAGTAAACTTATACATAACCAAAGGAAGATAGCCCGCCTCATACAAAACAATTGGAGAACAAATGAAAATCAAAACATTTGAAGCATTCAAAACGCATTAAAAATCATTTAAATAAACGAAATCGATAGATAAAGTGCCAATCCCGATGAACAATTAAAGAAGACGAGTCTCTCCATTAGCCATTGAAGAAGTCGCATGCCTCTGACATAATATATCTATATATATTGTGTTTAAGTGAATAGGTATACTAAGGAACAATATTTTTATAAATATATATATATTTATATATATATTCAATATCTTTCAAAGCCCAGGATCCAGAGAACAATGAAATAACTTATGCCGGACAACCTTGACAATAGGTGATCGTATTGCACGCCCCTCGACGATTTATTTATCACTCGCGCATTTATCGCAGTACTTTTAAATCTTTTAAGCCGTTTCTATAAATAGGCCTGTTTTTGATGCCGTTTAATTTTGCTACTTTTCTAAAGAATGTCCGCATTGTGGTCATAACTACGCTTACTCCAAAACACAGAACGAAATTATTGCAAACAAGAAAGAAAGCTAAATTCGGCAAACCGAAGTTGTTATACCCTTGTAGGTCGTTCCCGTGGGAGCATGTACAGAGGTTTCCGATTTTAAGAAAACTAAAATCTAATAACAGAAATGTTTAGGTAATGTTCCATTTTAGTTTACTACCGTGTATTTTTACCGAAAACAAAATATAACGATCTTCGAATTATTTTGACATTAATTATCCGATCGTTCCTATGTCAGCTATATGATAAAAATCGGGCGATTCTTTCTATAAATTTTATTCCAAATTCTAAAAGAAGAAGTCAAGTAACAATATTATAATTTTGTAAAATTATATTTATTTTATTTTTTTTTATCATTTGTACTTCCTGCAATAGAAATAAGACTATTCGGAATGTTTCATCTCGAAAACTTTAAAACTGAGAGACTAGTTAACGTACAAACGGACGAAAAGGCTAGATCGACTCATCTAGTGATGCTGATCAAAAGCATATATACTTTATTGAGTCGAAAGCGTTTCCCTTACTGAGTTGAAAAAAGGGTACAAAATGGCCATTCGTACTATAACAAAGAACTGCCTACACATGATCCGAATGGTCGAGAAGTCATCGCAAAAGATTAAGAATGGGGGTAAATTTGACGGAACACAGTTGCCTTCCGCACTTGTAAACAATACATATATTCGTGAAGTATCATACAATTTTATAGACGGCTACATATAATTTAATTGCTATTGATTCTAATTACAAAAAATCTTTTCAGCGAGCCCTCCGAGCGACGTTAATATTCGTAATTATTCAACATTTTGTTGACGTATTCATCTTTTTCATGTTGAATGCGTACGACTTTGGCGAGAAATCGGAGAATTGTCCATATACATATCTTGAAAAAAAGCTAATACCTTAGCTCCTATGACCGTAGAAAGTAGACGAGTTATAACTTTGATGCATTAATGAAAACTTCTGATATCAAAGAATATCCTGCCCAGTAAGAACATTAAAAACGAGGAAGAAGGCTATACTCGGGTGCCTCGACTATCAGATACCCGTTACTCAGCTAAAGGGAACAAATGGGAAATGATGACACAAGCAGCAGAGAGAGATTGTAAAGCGCGACCTACTCGCGAGATAAATATATGTATATATTTTACAAACTTATTGGGAAACTTTTTTTAGATCATTCGATAGGTATTGACGAGACAATACAGCAAAAACTTTTTTAATTTGAAAAATGTGGGCTCCACAGTTTTGAATGGCTTGTGGGTGTTAGAGTGGTATTGACGAAAACTAAGCAATATAACTCTAACTTTTTTTAGCACTTAAACTGTAGGAGCCACAGTTGTTGATGTTGGTTCCTTCAAAATCCATTTTTTGGGTGCCAACATGTAAAGTTTTCTAGGGGTCTAAAACACTTATTTATAAGTTCATACTTAAATGGCAGGAAAATAAATTGTCCTAACATTAAGATTTCCACCCTATGTATATATAGGAATGTAGGTCAGTGTCTTGATATCGTACAATTTTAATGTAATTTTGGTCTTACTCATACCTTCATATTATCCATAAGCTCGTCCTGACTCGATGCATTTTTTAGTTTGTTTAAATCATCCTCAACAATATGGAGCGATTTCAGAAGCAAATGAACATCTACCATGTCAGCTAAAATTAATAAACGGGTAACAGCTGACAACAGATTTCTAGCTGCCCGCACCATATTGCCTCTCTTCAGCGAGCTGCATGGATCTTCAGAAAATTCTCTAGCTGCAATGCTCATAGCATCTCCCGTTTTTTTTACTTCATCCACAGCGGTTAACATTTCTTGTGTGATATCTGGGTTCTCATACGCAATCTGTTCACCTTTTTGAATAAAATTTTCGGTTGCCTTTTCAACAGCTGCAACTAATGCACTGGCACGCTTCGATTTTCCTATAAAGAAAAAATTAAAACATTAAGAACATTTTATATGAAATATGTCCAACAGAGTTGGTATTTTTTGGAAAGATCATTGGTTTGGTTTTTCCTATGTGTCTAACTTTGGTGAATTAGTTGTCGAAATTTGAGCAATGATGGACTATTTATATGCTGTTAAAATTTGTCATTTAAATTATCCTTTTAAAAATATCGCCCCTTTGAAAAAAATGTGGTTAGCGGTCAACATCATAGGGCAATAGTAGGTCATTCAAAAATTACAAATCCTTACTGCGTTTAGAAGGTAATAGAATTCCTCTGGTAACCAGGAGAATAATAATATAAAGAAAGGGTGTTTTTTATAGAGGTATAGAACTTTAAATTTCAATAAAACAACGATGGATTATTCGATTGACATGAATTTTTTATTCGAAAGATAATCTTGTGGCATTACATTTTAAATATGATTTCTGACATATGACCGCCACGGCTGGCTCGGATGTAGTCCAATCTGGACGTCCAATTTTCCATGACTTTTTTCAACACTTGTGGCCGTATATCGGCAATAACAGGGCGAATGTTGTCTTCCAAATGGTCAAGCGTTTGTGGCTTATCCGAATAGACCAATGACTTTACATAGCCCCACAGAAAGTAGGCTAGCGGTGTTAAATCACAAGATCTTGGAGGCCAATTCACAGGTCCAAAACGTGAAAATAGACTGTCACCAAACGTGTCTTCCAATAAATCGATTGTGGCACAAGCTGTGTGACATGTTCCGCCGTCTTGTTGGAAGTACAGCTCCTGGAAATCATGGCTGTTCAATTCAGAAATTAAAAAGTTAGTAATCATGGCTCTATACCGATCACCATTGACTGTAACGTTCTGGCCATCATCGTTTTTGAAGAAGTACGGACCAACGAATCCACCAGCCCATAAAGCGCACCAAACAGTCAGTTTTTCTGGATGTATTTTGACATACACTTAAGGGTTAGCTTCACTGCAAATGCGGCAGTTTTGTTTGTTGACGTAGCCATTCAACCAGAAGGTCGCTTCATCGCTAAACAAAATTCGCTTATGAAAATCGGGAACAATGGAAATCTCGTTTTGGGTCCATTCGACGAATCTACGCCTTGCTTGATGATTAATTCTTGCACGTGTTGGATTTTGTAAGCACGCAAACCAAGATCCTTCGACAAATTCTTCCATAAAGTGGATGGACCCAGATTCAATTCCTGTGATTGATGGTGGATGGACTCATTCGGGTCTTCCTCAATGCTAAGCTATACAGTAGCAATAGCTTCTTCTGCACGCACAGTACGGCGCCTCGAGGCTTCAAGTTATCAATAAGAGTAAACGCGGTGCGAAATCGTTCCGTGGTTAAGCGAATTAACTGTTCTGATGGACGATTTTGTCGACGATAAAATGGACGTAGTGCGCGATACGTATTCCGCACAGAACCATTATTTTCGAAATAAAACTGCACTATTTGCAAGCGTTGTTCAGGCGTGAGTTTACTCATGATGAATTGCCAAACCAAACTGAGAATAAATCACTTGACAGGTGTTAAATCGGTCGCCATCTTGAACAGTAATGCCAACTTAAAGTTCTATACCTCTAAAAAAAACAACCTTTTTATATTTTTAAAATTTTTTTCATTTTTGCCGCACTGGCTGCCAAAAAAAAATCGTATTGTTTCTTAAAAACCAAGAAAGAAGGGTATAGTCGAGTGACTTCTGGAGGCAGAGTCGAACGGCAGTTTTCCCTCTCGCGCAGCCCTCTGCTCTCCCTCTCTATCTCTCCCCTAAGTCTCCGCTCTGGAGCGCTTAAGCTAAGCTAGGTTTAAGTAGTTATATTTTCAAAGTGTTCACGCACGTCGCGTAAAAATTCAAAAGTACCCCCGTGATTCGATCTTGGGACGTCATCTACTTCAGTGATCAAGCCACCCCGCCCCAACAGTGAGAGTCCTTAAAATCGCCATAAAAGGCTCTGAACGGTAAAAACTGCCTCCAGTCACCATATTTTAATGTTACTGTAAATCGGCCCTGATCCTGCAAATGACAAATTATTTTTCGCAGACATAGGCGTACTTACTTTTTACTTTTAAACATAATATACATTTTACACATAACATTAGTTTTAGTTTAAGGTACCACACGATTTTATGATATTGATCTACCGTTTAGGAATAGACCCATAGCGGATTTTGCACATAAAAGCAACAAAAATCACACAAGTATGTCAAGTTTTTTGGATTTTAAATTTTATACAAGAAAACAAGCGTTTGTCAACGGTCTAGACTATCCGACACCCACTGCTCAGCTAACAAAAAAGCGCCACCTATCGGCTTTTTACGAGATTTTACTCTCCCGCCGCATGCACATAAAAAAGTACATACAAATGTGTTAGTCCTTTGTGTAATTACCCTCCAGTTCAGCACTGGCACAAAATCAACGGATGCAGAATCGAACGAAACAGCGGCAAATCGCCTTTTTAGTGCTGCACTCACATCTCTGCGTACAGTGAAAATTATTTTCATTTGACAATTAAAATCTTGGGGTAGGAGTGATATACAAAAGTATTATTATTTGTGTGGATAGTCCCAGCAATTACCTTCATATTCTATAATTTAAAATAACTTTATCTTTTTTGGTACTCTTACAATTCTTGTTTCTCCAAAAACTTGTAAAATAATGTTTAAAAGTTTGCATACAGCTTGATATAGTATGGGCTGTATGTTTAGGGTACTTTTCTTGTTGGACATAAAATTCGTTCTGTAACCATTTCATTTCATTTATTTATTTATATACTACCGCTACAAGTAAGGACTATATTTATTGATTTAGTCACATCGGGTTCAGTAAAGAATTTTTAAATAAAATAAATAGTTTAAATGTACTACTTAAAAATTAACAAAGTTGTGTTTACAGTTTGAGTATATGTTTAAGTCCCAGCAGATTTCCAACGCCGTTAGAAGCCATACACCCCCATAACATAAGTTTTGTTTTTTGAGGGCTTCTCTGCTCTTTTGGACTTCCAGAACTCTGGAGGTTTGGAAACATGGCCCATTGGCAATTAGACCCTTTTCTCTAGATTAATCTTTGAAATATAAGTCTTCTTTCTAGCCACGCAGCTCATGTATCCAGATTTTTTTATAATCCTTCGGATAGTAGAATATGAAACGGTTTTATAAAAGATACTTTTCACCTCTTGCTGCAGTTCCCGGGTGGTCAGTTACTGATTGTTTTGCACCATAAATATTACTTTCTTGTTTCCCCTTTTGTTAATCGGCATGGGCGGCCTTCTCGGAGCGTGGGAAGTATAGATCTGGTGGAAATATACAATTTAATGACTCTCTGCACTGAGGAGTGTGCGCGACCTTTGATTCCGCAAAATTTCTCAATAGCTTTTTCCATCCAAATGCAATTTTACACAATCTTCCTTTCGGAGTCTTGTAATTGCCTACCTTTAGCTGGATAATTAAATCACTAAATTGGCAATAGATGCAACTATCTCCAGCTGTACGCAAACTTTTAAAAACATGTTATTTTAAAATGTTTTGGAAGCACGAATAATAAGAGTACCAAAGAGGTTAAAATTGTTTTAAACAATTGAATATGAAGGCAATTGCTGGGACTATCCACACAAAAAATTTTATTTTTTTTATATCACACATATCCCAAGATATGACGTTGAGTGTATGTGTTATTCGTATACAATAATGAGTGTATACAAATTGCACAAAACTAAACAAAATTTATTTCAAAACTGGTTATTCCATTATTGTTAGAGTAGTATTACCTTTCTTCTTCTTGCTCGGCCCTTTGGTATTTACAAGAGTTGTAACTTGTAGTACTAGAGGCTCAAGTGTTTTTTCAACTGACATTGTACGAATTTCCAAATTTTTCGGATCCCATTTCAGAGCAATCTGTCCAAAATCGGTCAGCGTTCCCATCTTATTCGAAAATAAAACAAACACCACTTATTTCCAGAGATATATTTCGTTAATCCGTTCACGATAAAGCGACGACGCCTTTTTCGATTGACGATGGGACTACAACTCTTGTTAAGAGGTTTGGAATGACAGGAAAGCAGCAAGCAAATGTTTTTATATACCCTTATCCCACTATCTGCAATCGAGCAGTGCCGGGACACCATTTTTTAGGGGGATTCAAGCTTGGTGGAACTGCTGTAAAATAAATTTGTTACCTCCTGTTGCATAAAATATTGGGAGGCAATATTTTTAAACCTACCTGAACTTTTTACACACAATTATTATGATGACAAGTCTGCTTACATATTGACTGCCGTTAACTGCTGGTGTACTTAACCTTCAGAACTCACCTCATCTGATAAATATTAAAACGCTGAAATTGTTAGAAATGATAAGTCGCTGTAGCAAAGACGTGTCAGCTGCGTGCGTCACGGGTGACACTCCATGTAAACATTTATATGGGATGTCCGCTTATTTACTCGTGACAGCTTATATGAAAATTGTTCAAAATCAGTTGTGATTTCACGCATGTCTTATACGTGTCTTACATATGGGCGGTCACCTATTGAAAAGTCCTTGGTTACTGATAGATAGAAATGGTTAAAAACAGGTTAAAGAAATAAGATTTTATATTTGTGGTCTTTTTAACTTATTTATATTAATTGTATTGGGATCGCCTTGCGAAAACATTTGTCAGAGTCGATTAATAACACTAAAAATATATATGAGTTTTAAATTAGTTTTATTTATATATTACTTTTGTTTCACAAGAAAAAATTTGAGATTTCATGATCTTACTGTCAAGCAGCTCGGTTTGTTGACAAACGGAAAACAAATCAACTGGAACAATTTAAAATAGAAGACTCTGATGGTACACATAGAAATTAAATTAAAAATAAATAATATGTTCAACGAATGTTTTATTTATGTACATAAATCTTTTTTCTCGTCCCACGGATGTCGCCATTCTGCAGTCCAGCTGCAATATTTTCTCCTCCTTACCTATAGAAGCTGGAGCATCCTCCATCTCACAGTGGTTGCGCCCATAGGACAAAATTAAAAAAATCATAACAACAAAAATTTGCGATAAGTAACAAACCGCCTCTAAAATGACCAAACTTCTTCATAGCAAACAGGGTTTTTCTAGATATCTAACGGGACTTTCTAAAAATATAATTGAAGCTGTGAACACGTGTTCTTTTGCAAAGCGCAGCTGCACGCATCGCAAATATTTCACAACAAAAGCGAGCTTCAAAGTGTTCAGTCAACTAATTACGCTGCCCAATTTAAATTATATAAAATGGATTTTGAAGTTAAAGGTATTATTTTTAAGTTTCAATATAAATAAAAGCCAACTTGTGTTGGCGTTATTTTGAAATTAATTCTTTACTTTATTATATTTTTAGTATCTTTTGTATTCGAGTTTTTTATACTTAATAAAAGTTTTAACTGTGATCCCCCAAGATGCCCCGATTCATTTTTTATTCAGTGTATTTGTCAATATCTTAAGGTATAAAAAAACTTAAAGCTAGCTGCAGATATTTGCAGATTTGTGCATAATCAACCATATACTAACATCGTCTTTTTTTTTCTTCAAGGTGAAAGCAGCTGTTTTGCATTTTGCTGTGTCTTTATGTTCGTCCTTAGTGTTTTATGTTTTTTTAGGTTCAAATTTTAATTTTTATAGCGATATTTCTTTATTCCCTTGAACATATTCAATTATTGGTGTACAGTAATCGGCACCAATGCAGAAAAATTACGGAAGGCCACATTAGGCTACAAAACCAATGCGGCAAAATTTGGAGAATATGCACTTGATACTGATTAGCTTGTATCCATGGTACCATCTTCCACCATCCAAACACAAAATTTTAGTTCATGCCCCAGATGTCATAAATTATGTACTTGTGCCGATTGGAGAATTATCAGAAGAAGCTGCAGAGTCAAACGATAAGGACATCAAAATTTTTAGATGACAGCACTCCAGGAAGACTTCTAAAATTGACACAAACACAGATTTGATGCACAGATTACTTCTGAGCTCAGATCCTTATGTTCCTGGCCAAAGAAAGCTCCCACATTTAAAAATGTCAGTTTTATCAGCATCAGCATTTTAACTACACGATGACTTAAATTATCATTTATTTTTTAAAATTTTGTTTTCTTTTGCTATAATTTGTATTTTCGTTTATTAATATTGTTATGTTTTTTTCATGTCATTTAAACATTATAATCCAAACTAACGGATTAATATTGGTGGGCGGATAATAAAACACGCCTCTTTCTCTTAAAATATTATTTAAATGTATTAATACTTAAATAAAAAGGTTTGAAACTGAAAATAGCAACGCGTTTGAAATTTGGTCCGATATTTTGTATGGTAGGATATAGTCAGGCGAGATGTCCAATTTTTTTTTACTATAATTAAAATATTTATATCGAAATGTGGGGAAAATTTCGAAACGATATAACAACTAAAAGTATTTTTGGCCTCGGCATCCACACAGGTTCAACCACTGTGCATCTCCGCCTTAGCTGCCAAGTAGCTGGTGGAGGTGGAGTCCGCAATGGAGATCTCCTTCCCACTGGAATTCTCTGGTGGATCTCCTCCAGCACTTCAACTATTCTGCGGATTTGCCCCGTTGTGGTATTGCTTCCTGTCGGTCAAGTCACACAATAATGAGCAACAGCTTGGATTTGGCGTCCTTATTTTTTGGTGATTTTCTTCCATTTTAAATTTTCAAATTCCCCACCGCTTTTGCACGATCACCGCCAAAGATAAATTTTCTTATTCTTTGGTCAGCGGCTAACGGCGTTTATCGAAATTCACTCGCCAAATTTGGTATATTTTCTGGTATTTCCTTAGCTCATCTGAGTACCGCGCTGGAAAACAGACCCGACGAAAAGCGTTAGCCGCGTATTTGCCTCTCCCTCTCTCCTATGGTTAGCTCGCGGTTTTCTTTGATGTGAGTACTAGGCTTGAATAAAGTATCAATTACCTGACTTAAACGTATAAACGCACTTGAAAACTGAAAATTGCCGATTCACCGATTTAAATCGCTTGTTTTCCGTCGATTAACGCCGAAAGGGAAGTCAAGCCTTTTTCCTCACTCCTTTACGCGTTTTTTGTTTTGTTTTGCTTTTCTAAGCAAAAAGAGAGAATAATGGAAACACCAAATTGCGATTCTGCGAGAGCCTATTAAAGGCATAGAACACTAGGTTATCAAACAAAGGAAGAGAGGGAAATCTACGAATACCTTTTTATCTTTCTTGCCCAACCGTTTTCGTCGGCAGTCTTCTACGCTGCGCCGAATTCTCTGCTGACGTCGACAGCGGCAGTGTGTTTCTTCCGACTTGTCACCCGGAGACTGCTCCAGAACTGAAGGGTACTTACATTGTAGTTCATGTCCCAGTATCCAGTGAATCACTTTCTGGATCAAACGGGCCATAAACAACCTCGACCAATTAAGCAATATGTATTGTAAAGGTTTAATTTCAATAATACTTTCTACAAAATGTTTGAATTAACTCTTAATAGAATGGTTCAGGGTATGCATATTGGCACAACTTCTGGGAGGGTGCAGTAAACAAAATTTCACAAATGCATTCTTTAAGCATTAGTAGACCTCAGACTTGCCCCATATCTTTCTAGATCGTTATATCTGGTTTTCTGCATTTTAGTTTTTTCTATCGTTGTTGCAATTTTAGACGGAACAGCAGATCGGTAAAACAGCCTTTGCACAAAGCAAAGAAAGTTAAGTAGGGACTATTGTGGGCCAACAGTAACGCCACCCCAATTTTCACAAGTTAGAACCGACTGAACTGGACTGCAGATGGCACAGATATTATGAAAAAGCTTTAAAATTCTTTAAAACTTCCAGTTTACATATGTAAAAACATCAGTTAAACAGTCGGATTATTTATGTTTTTATTTCTTTGTGAACCGGCAGACTTCGTTGATAAATTGCTGAAACTGATTTGTTTTCCATTTGCCAACCAACCCAACTGCTTGACAGTAAGACCATGCTACATGCATTGGCGGTTAAATTTAAAAAAATATCAGATTTAGAGATAGAAATATCGATGAACGCCGTTAGCCGCGGCCCAAAGAATAAGAAATTCAATCTTTGGCGGTATTCGTGCAGAAGTGGTGGGGAATTTAAAAATGAAAAATGGAAGAAAAACACCAAAAACGGCTAAAGGAGGTCAGTGCAGATGAAAAAGGACGCCTAATCCAAGCTGTTGCCCATTATTCTAGGACTTGACCGACAGGAAGCAATACCACAACGGGGCAAATCCGCAGAATAGTTGAAGTGCTGAAGGAGACCCACTAGAAAATCCCAGTGTGAAGGAACATGGCACACCGCACGATCTTCGACCAGCTCTCCATTGAAGACTCTACCTCCAAAAAAAATAAGGTCGCCCGCTTAGGGACAGCTGGAGGAGCCATCACCCGCCATTATTGGCCAGCCTATTGGGACTTGGAGCTGGACTACAGATGGCGCGGGAAAGATGGCGAAGCATACGTGGGACGAGAAGGAAGCCTTAAACTTATAATTTACATTAATACAAATTTTCGTTGAACATTTCATTTATTTTAATTTTGTGCACCAGCAGACTCTTCTTTTTTGAATTGCTCCAATTGATTTGTTTTCCGTTTGGCAACAAGCCCAGCTGGTTGACAGTAAGACCATGCCACATGCATTGCGGTTGAACTTTGAAAACTTCGGTCACACTACAAGGAATAAGATTTTTCGACTAGTGAAACTCTTAGCCGATCTAAGTACTCGGCTTAAACTGAGTAGGCTTAAGTTTAGTACATAGATCGCCTAAAACCCAATTTCCACTACGAGGTATATTTCTGATTTTTCGATAGGCAGCGCGGTGGTGTTCCGATCGGCAAGCGCGTTTGCATAAGCTGTCCTGTGGTATTGTTAAATGCGATCTTAAGTAAACAATTAATTCAAATAATATCCTATGCTATTTTCAATTACAGCGCAGAGCAAAATTTGCCCCTCATGCATGAGCTATAAAAAAGGGAAAATTAAGCTATTATTTAATTCCCATTTATATTTATTGGAAACGTTTGCGAGATGCCAGCGCAGAAAAATTCTCAAGTGTTCTCCAAAAAATCCTTTCACGTTGACAGGAAGTCATTTGAGCAGTTGGGGGGGATGGCACCAGGCCTATCAAATTGATTAATTTCGCCAGCCATTGGATAATCGTATTGCTGTTGCCCTCTATTCTCTTGTGTCATTCTTGGAATACAGAACTATTGGCAGACTATTTGGAATATCAAAAACCATGGTATGGCATCTTTTTGGCCAATGAGAAAAATAAAAAATGAATGAAAGGATTTGAAAAATTAGGATTCCCGACATTTTTTGGTGCAATTGATAAACCATTCCATGTTCTCATCCGCTGACCAAGTAGTTTTTCTATTTGCTGTAAAGAACATCGTTCAATAAAATTTGGTAAATAAATAAACACAATACAATGACCTGCTCCGTGATTCATTTTTCACGCCATTGTCAGCTGTTTCGGCCAACCCTGGTTAATAGAGCTGGGTAATGGTGATGGAAAATACCAAAAAATCTACCTTTCATCCCTGTAACGCGGAATTATTCCTCCCTCCCCACCGCTTAAGTTTGTTTATTATTTGCGGTGTGTTAAACGGTATATGGGTGCAAACTCGATGCGTTCATAATGGAGAGATTCTTTAGTCTTTGTAGTGTGACCGAAGCTTTCAGAGTTCACCCGCAATGCATGTAGCATGCTCTGTCAAGGAGCTGGGCTTGTCCTTTTTTAGCTGCACTGACCTGCAGGCGTTTTGGGTATTGCCATCCATTTGTAGATTTTCGTTTTAGCACCGATTCTGCACTGACATACCGGAAGCTTTTATTCTTAGTGGCGCGGGTATGGGCGTTCATCAAAATTCTATCGAGAAATCTGGTATTTTTCCTGATATTGCCTTAGCTCATCTTAGTACCGCTCTGAAAAACAGACCCGACGAAAAACGTTAGTTGCCTATTTGCACCCCGCTCACTCGTATAGGTAGCTCACTGTTTTTGGCGATGTTAGTACTAGGTTTACAGAAAATTCACTTATAGGCGCATCCATTTCTCCAAATTGGCTAGTATCGTGGTTTAAAAAATAGATATGATCAAGGAACCGAATGCGAGTAAGGTGTTAAAATAACTGAAAGAGTCCAAGCGGTTATATTATTTGGAAGTCTCTGCTGGCGTCTCTGTTGACCCACAATAGTCAATATTCAATTCTAACTACCCTCGCCTGAGTTGAAAGCCCATCCTTGATTAACTTGTTGATGGCAATGAAGAAATAATTGGGCGCAATCAATTTTTATTTAGTTTTATCGTAGTTTTTCAATTTTTTTTCGAAAAACCCAATCAACACGCTGCCTTCCCTCTCATATACTTCTAAGAAAGGCCTGCAACTGTTTAATGCAACAGCGATTTTAAGCGGTTGTGTGCAGAGGATCAGTCTATGGGTTACCCGACATGGTGTGACAACACTATTATAGGCACGCACTCTGTGGGTCTAAAGTATTAAGTATTTTTGAGTATGCAAAATATATCAAAAGATAAGAAAGAACTTAGTATTTTTTGGTCTAAATCGACGGTTTTGTATTTTTAAAAAATTCAACCACACTGATCTTCGTAAAAGTATTAGATAACTTGCTTCTAATAGTTTTTATTTCTGTAATAAGTAAATAAGTTTATTAACCAATCAAGGAAAATGCAAGGACTTGGGCTTCAAAGTTTAAAAAAAAATCCAGCAGTAAGCCAAAATTACATAATTAGGTTTAATTAATTTGTTACATAACCGTAATTTTATACTACAATTTAAAGTTGATTCCACTATACGTGTGTGTTGGAGCGGGAGCTATTGGAGCCGTCTACTATATGGCTCGGCTGGCTACTCGAAACCCAGATGTCACTTGGAACCGCACATCAAATCCCGAGCCATGGCAAGAGTACAAAGACAAACAATATAAGGTAAATTTATTTTTATTAGAGCGGCTATTTCGGTTATCTTAGAAGTTCTCGTGTGCCAAGTGATAAGGGCTAGGAAAATGTATATTTGCTCGCATAAATATATTATAAGTTTATTAGCGTTCAAATAATTTTCTAGTCATACTCCATTTTACCCCTTTTCGATTTTATGGAATATCCTGCGTACAGCTCCAACAAAGTTTTAACGTCAAATGAATGTTGTAAATAAGAATTTAAATTAATTTGTTGTTTTGATCATGCTATTGGCATACCACTTCAAAGTAGATATACGCATGCCAGGTTTCTTAATATGCCCATTTAATTAAAACACCGCTAAAAATGAAAATTTCTAAAGTTTTCGGACAGCTGAAAAAAATTATACTTTTCGTAGAACAGTAAGTTATATAACGAAATTTCTGTGTTTGTATAAATTTTGTAAGGTAACAATTAATCATTTTGAGTTTTCTAGAAAAGCTGAAATGGGCTTAGATTTTAAAGTTATGGTGAACTGTTAGGACTTGGCTCCAAAAGTTATTTACGTTATATATTGTAGCCGAAGATGGACATAGTTGGAGGAATGCGTCGGGTAATTAAATTGTTCGACGAAAAGTTCTGCACTAATTGAAATGTATGGCAGTATAATGATTGTTATAAACTATAACAATAATCATAATAACTATGTATATACCATTATCGGTTCAAATTTGCGAGCCGGAAACTATTATTGACCGCGTCTTGAACCGCTTTGCTGAGTTTAATCATTAGATCATTACGCTCTTCTTCACAGGTGGATACAACCAATACCGCGACCAGAATCAACTCTCAAGATTACCTATTACAAAAAAAAGTTTAATTAAAAATCAAGAATCAATCAAAATAAATCATTTTACAAAACTCAACCAATGTTGAACTAACTCGCATCGAACAGAATGAAAGTATTTTTTCAAATTTGACATTGACAAAAAATAATTTGTAGCTTCTCTACTATTCTAAGGCTTTTAATGTAACCCCTTGGACGGTGCTCCTATAAAAACTATCGCGAATTTAAGAGATAGCTTAAGCCGCTAGGGGCAGCTATACTTGTCTTTTAACTAAGTAGCAATGTGACTGTTCCCAAGATTTTATTTTATTCGCTTATATCTTTTTAATAAATGGTCTGATTTGAACAATTATGGCACCCTGCTGAAATAAACTTGCGCTGCGCTAGAAACTCTAGAATGGCTAAATCGATTCGGCTGGTGATCCTGATCAAGAATATATATACTTTATACATGTTACATACGTTCCGACGAATCTAATATACTCTGTCTATCTAATTAATAAAATTAGAAAAGCAAATATTTTGTATAATTTTTAAGGACAACTTTGTATAACGATTTCTGTTTTTAAAGTTAATCAAGGTAGAATCGTGTACACTTTACATTGATACACGTAAGAATCACCCCATTTTAACGGAAAGCGATTTCTGTGGCACCCCCAAATGACTAAATAACAGAAAAAAAAGTGTTCTAATTTACATACCCTCCCCCATCTAATTTTAAAGATTTTTGAACGTGTACTTTTGTATAAAAAATTATATTAATAACAACCTTTTTTCGTTTCAGTTTTACTCGCCTGTGAGGGATTATTCAAAAACTAAGAGTGCTGCACCAAACTTTGATGAATAAATTACGTTTATTGGGTTATTGTAATTTAAATAAAGAAAATGTTTCAAATTGCATAAGAATATTAAAATAACCCACTACATTGCATCAAGAAATGTTTCGATTGGATAACTTTGTTACGTCGTACAGCTTTTTCTAAGCCTATTTTCGTTTAACAGGAGCCCTTACTCTGTTAACCAATTGCAAATGTAAAATGCATTGACATCTTTCGCTCTGCAAATCACTCGCACAAAGCTTAAAATTATCCTTGGGACAGACATATTTGTAAGTGCTATGAATTAAAACCATATATAAGAAGCGTTGTTTACCTCGAAAACCGATAAAAATGTATATCGTCGGTTGTACTTATGGATCCCCCATTATTTTCATTTTATTAATTTAAAACAACAAAAAATTATTAAAGATAATAACAATACCATTCTGGTACGCATTTATTCAGAATGCGCCTGTAAACTGTACCCGAGAACGCCCCTATATGCACCAAATAAATTTATTATGTACATTAGAACGCGCCAGTACACTTTACACAGGAATGCATATATGTATATGCTTGCAAAAAATAAATATCTTTTAGCTCTTCCGAGGAATACATAAAAAATAATTTTATTTTCATAATTCCTTTTTTCTTTTAATATTTAAGAACAAAAAATTTTTAATCGGAATCGCTCTTCTGTGCGGGGGTGTACAGGCGCACTTCACCTTTTAAATTTTATTGTTTGGTCGCACAAAAGCTAGCCGAACGTCCTTCACGTAGTCCAGCATGGTGTACCCATCCCTTTTTTGCGATTCTGCGCATACATACAATTTATTTATTTAGGCACAATTACACTTTATACATGAAAGTTTAGGCTGTGCGCAAAGGTCACAAACTTTCAGTAAAAATGACTCACACAACATATAAAAATGTTTTTTTGTCTAATTTTGTGTTCTGATCGAATAGGGAGGAGTAACTTATTTCTTGAGTTAAAACATTTCGAAGTATCCTAGTCCGTATAGCTTTTGTCTATAAAGCCATAGGGAACGGGTTCGGTCCCGAGCAACCCATTTTTTGTCTACTTATTTAATATAAGGTGTGCGGGAGACTTACATGAATTTTTAATCAGCATCACTAGACGAGTCGATCTACCCATGTCCATCTGTCCGTTTCTACGCAAACTAGTCTCTCAGTTTTAAAGCTTTCAACGAACTTTTTTTTCTAGATTTCCTCTACAAAATCTCTTTGTACTATCCAAACTCTCTTTCCTCGTACTCTATAAAGTCTTTCTTCGTACTCTGCAAACACATTCTAACTGATTTCTCAAAACTCTCTTTTCCCGCAGTGTCGTTAATAGCTAGCTCAGAAGATTTGTGTGTTCGTCGCACCAAACTTAAACATGACCGCCCGGTTAACAGTAACTACAATTTAGAATTCAGGTTATGAGGCGTTTATTCACGGCTTTTGGCTACAAAGTTGAATTGTCTTGGACTGGTGTTTTTTGCGCTGATGCTTCTCGCAGTCCGTCCGACGTAGCTGTCCAAACGACTTGACGTAGCGATCTTGCTCCTTGCTGACCTTTACGGCTGTATCTCCTTGACTTCGACTTTACTTGACGTTGTTCACTTGCTTTTTGATTATTGATGACTGGGCCCGCTTATATAGGCTTCCTGTACCGTAAGTCCTCGGTCTCTGTGAACGGCACCACACTGCGGTCCAAGGTGCGGCGATGTACCGTTGTTGGCACGCCGCTGCGCTCTCGCCTTGCGCTGTCTTGTTCATACTACTGCTGGCGCGGTCTGTTGCTGTCTATGGGTTCTTTCCCTCCAAACTGCCTTGCTCCGTACTCTCCAAACTCTATCTGCGTACTCTCCAAACTCTATCTGCGTACTCTCCAAATTCTCTTCGTACTCTCCAAGGGCTCTTTCCTCGTTCTCTCCAACGTCTCTTTCTTCGTACTCTGCATACTCTCTCTAACTGATTTCTCAAAACTTTTTTTTCGCGCAGTGTCACAAGTATGCGAATTAGATGCCTATTCTGCAACTGGCTGGCCTTCGTATTTTTATTCGCTTAATATGTGCGGAGTTATTTAACTCCTTACAAGTTATTTGTATGAAATCATTCCAAAAGTCTTGTTTTTGTTGCATGTAGTATAAATGGTCAGATCGGGCCGGATCGGACAACTCTATACTATAGCTCCCATGGAAATGATCAAAAAAATAATTTTTTAAAAGTGTAAAAAAATTATAGCTTCGGTGTTTTTTTACATGTTAACTTCTACCCTTGGCGATATAATTCTTTTAATGCTTCAGAATTTCGAAAGTAATAAAAACAAGGAAGAACGCTATAGTCGAGTACCTCAACTATCAGATACCCGTTACTCAGCTAAAGGGACCAAAGG
Source organism: Drosophila suzukii (assembly GCF_043229965.1). Taxonomy (NCBI): domain Eukaryota; kingdom Metazoa; phylum Arthropoda; class Insecta; order Diptera; family Drosophilidae; genus Drosophila; species Drosophila suzukii. Next base: position 56,148,562 of record NC_092082.1, read on the forward strand.
GAAATGGAGATATGCAAGCAGCAAAGCGAGATTGAAATGCGCCACCTACCCGTGATCTCAATATATGGTTATGTGGGCGGTAGACATATTTACGCGTTAGGGGCGTTAGAGTGGGCGTGGCAATCGGATCAATCGATAGGTATTGACGAGACTAATACACTTCAGTTAAAATTTTTTATCTAGCATAAAAATTGTAGGCGCCACAGGCTTGGGCGGTGTGTGGGCGTTAGAGTAGGCGTGGCATATTCGCGTAACAAACTTGCGCTTCGTACAAGGCTACGAAATCTAAATCTGAAATCCCAATTCTCTATCTTTGATAGTTTCCGAGATATCCGCGCTCATACTTACGATCTTTTGAAGTTTGTGGGCGGTGTGTGGTCGTTAAAGTGGGCGTGGCAAACTTTTTTTTGGGTCAATCGATAGGTATTGACGAGAACAATACATTTCAGTATAAATATGTATTCTAGCATCAAAACTGTAGGAGCCCCAGTTTTGGGCGGTTTGTGGGCGTTAGAGTGGGCGTGGCACCCTGCTGAAACAAACTTGCGCTGCGCAGGAATCTGCATGCCTAATCCCAGTATTGTAGCTCTTATAGTTTCCGAGATCTCAGCGTTCATACGAACAGACGGACATGGCTAGATTGACTCGGCTAGTGATCCTAATCAAGAATATATATACCTTATGGAGTCGGAAACGCTTCCTTCTGCCTGTTACATACTTTCCGACGAATCGCCGCACTTTGGACCCTAGTGTGGTGCCGCGCGCAGAGGGCGAAAGGTCGAACGGAAAAACCGCGGACTTTGGACCATCGTGTGGTGCCGCGCGCAGTTGGCGAAAACCTTAGAGCTCGAGACCCAGATACGGGAGTTATCGCAGCGCAGGGGCATCGCAGCGCAGGAGCATCGCCAAGTAAGGACAACGGCGAGTAGCGCATGACGTCGCAGGAATGCACCCTGAATCCAGCCACGCAACCCTAAGAGAAGGCTAGGTTGGAACGTTCGTCTTTTACTGGGTGTTCGCTTCAGGGACTGCTGACGTAATCCGGACGGTCGCTCGGAGCGTCAAAGGAAACTGAGTGAGCGTTTGGCGGGACCGGTCAGGACAGAGCAAGGGACAGGAGGCTGTAACTGCCAGGGCCGTTGTCTTAAGTGCCCGACGCGAACAAACCTAGAAAACAGTTCGATAAACCTGGCGCCCAAAACGTGATTGTCCCAGCCGTAATGAATAACAAAATGGAAAGATGTTTGATATACCGCGTCAAGAAGGAGGACTTTCCCCATGTCGCACACTAACTGAGTACTACTTGCAAAAATAAAACTATTCAAATCGAGCACAACTCTGTGCCGAACTAGGGCAAACTACGCCGAGAAGCGGGAATTGCATGGGAGGGACGCAAGCCGGGAAAGAAAAGTTTACCCAAAAAACAGTCCCCATAAGAAAGGTTCAGAGAAAAACAAAGTTTTAACCAGGCGAAATACGCCAATATCGCGAAGCAGGTCCGAGAATGGTCTTTCAAATTCGACGGCCTGGAGAAACCACTCGAATTCCTGTAGCAGGTTGAGGGCCCGCGAGCACATACGAAATTTCACGAACAATGCCGGAACTGCTCCAGAGTAAGGCGTTAAAGTGGTTCATATCGAACAATAAGCAGTGGAGAACTTGGAGCGAGTTCATAGAAAGCTTTCACACGTAATTCCTACCAAGTGGTTACAACGCTAAGCTCGCAGACCAGGTGAAGCAAGGTGAAGAGGTGCAGACCCTAATAAGGCCACTCGGTCCCTGACAGAGTGATGGTGAAGAAAAACCGGCAAATGGAGATTTTGTGTCGATTTCAGGCAGATCAACGCAAATCCGGTGAAGGACGTATACCTAGACCAACTACAGGAAGCATGGATCCCCATTATTTTCTTTTGCGTTTCCCTCATTTTATTAATTTAAAACAAAAAAAAATTATTAAAGATAATAACAATACCATTCTGGTACGCATTTATTCAGAATGCGCCTGTAAACTGTACCCGAGAACGCCCCTATATGCACCAAATAAATTCATTATGTACATTAGAACGCGCCAGTACACTTTACACAGGAATGCATATATGTATATGCTTGCAAAAAATAAATATCTTTTAGCTCTTCCGAGGAATACATAAAAAATAATTTTATTTTCATTATTCTTTTTTTCTTTTAATATTTAAGAACAAATAATTTTTAATCGGAATCGCTCTTCTGTGCGGGGGTGTACAGGCGCACTTCACCTTTTAAATTTTATTGTTTGGTCGCACAAAAGCTAGCCGAACGTCCTTCACGTAGTCCAGCATGGTGTACCCATCCCTTTTTTGCGATTCTGCGTATACATACAATTTATTTATTTAGGCACAATTACACTTTATACATGAAAGTTTAGGCTGTGCGCAAAGGTCACAAACTTTCAGTAAAAATGACTCACACAACATATAAAAATGTTTTTTTGTCTAATTTTGTGTTCTGATCGAATAGGGAGGAGTAACTTATTTCTTGAGTTAAAACATTTCGAAGTATCCGGGAACGGGTTCGGTCCCGAGCAACCCATTTTTTGTCTACTTATTTAATATAAGGTGTGCGGGAGACTTACATGAATTTTTAATCAGCATCACTAGACGAGTCGATCTACCCATGTCCATCTGTCCGTTTCTACGCAAACTAGTCTCTCAGTTTTAAAGCTTTCAACGAACTTTTTTTTCTAGATTTCCTCTACAAAATCTCTTTGTACTATCCAAACTCTCTTTCCTCGTACTCTATAAAGTCTTTCTTCGTACTCTGCAAGCACATTCTAACTGGTTTCTCAAAACTCTCTTTTCCCGCAGTGTCGTTAATAGCTAGCTCAGAAGATTTGTGTGTTCGTCGCACCAAACTTAAACATGACCGCCCGGTTAACAGTAACTACAATTTAGAATTCAGGTTATGAGGCGTTTATTCACGGCTCTTGGCTACAAAGTTGAATTGTCTTGGACTGGTGTTTTTTGCGCTGATGCTTCTCGCAGTCCGTCCGACGTAGCTGTCCAAACGACTTGACGTAGCGATCTTGCTCCTTGCTGACCTTTACGGCTGTATCTCCTTGACTTCGACTTTACTTGACGTTGTTCACTTGCTTTTTGATTATTGATGACTGGGCCCGCTTATATAGGCTTCCTGTACCGTTAGTCCTCGGTCTCTGTGAACGGCACCACTCTGCGGTCCAAGGTGCGGCGATGTACCGTTGTTGGCACGCCGCTGCGCTCTCGCCTTGCGCTGTCTTGTTCATACTACTGCTGGCGCGGTCTGTTGCTGTCTATGGGTTCTTTCCCTCCAAACTGCCTTGCTCCGTACTCTCCAAACTCTATCTGCGTACTCTCCAAACTCTATCTGCGTACTCTCCAAATTCTCTTCGTACTCTCCAAGGGCTCTTTCCTCGTTCTCTCAAACGTCTCTTTCTTCGTACTCTGCATACTCTCTCTAACTGATTTCTCAAAACTTTTTTTTCGCGCAGTGTCACAAGTATGCGAATTAGATGCCTATTCTGCAACTGGCTGACCTTCGTATTTTTATTCGCTTAATATGTGCGGAGTTATTTAATTCCTTACAAGTTATTTGTATGAAATCATTCCAAAAGTCTTGTTTTTGTTGCATGTAGTATAAATGGTCAGATCGAGCCGGATCGGACAACTCTATACTATAGCTCCCATGGAAATGATCAAAAAAATAATTTTTTAAAAGTGTAAAAAAAATATAGCTTCGGTGTTTTTTGACATGTTAACTTCTACCCTTGGCGATATAATTCTTTTAATGCTTCAGAATTTCGAAAGTAATAAAAACAAGGAAGAACGCTATAGTCGAGTACCTCAACTATCAGATACCCGTTACTCAGCTAAAGGGACCAAAGGGAAATGGAGATATGCAAGCAGCAAAGCGAGATTGAAATGCGCCACCTACCCGTGATCTCAATATATGGTTATGTGGGCGGTAGACATATTTACGCGTTAGGGGCGTTAGAGTGGGCGTGGCAATCGGATCAATCGATAGGTATTGACGAGACTAATACACTTCAGTTAAAATTTTTTATCTAGCATAAAAATTGTAGGCGCCACAGGCTTGGGCGGTGTGTGGGCGTTAGAGTAGGCGTGGCATATTCGCGTAACAAACTTGCGCTTCGTACAAGGCTACGAAATCTAAATCTGAAATCCCAATTCTCTATCTTTGATAGTTTCCGAGATATCCGCGCTCATACTTACGATCTTTTGAAGTTTGTGGGCGGTGTGTGGTCGTTAAAGTGGGCGTGGCAAACTTTTTTTTGGGTCAATCGATAGGTATTGACGAGAACAATACATTTCAGTATAAATATGTATTCTAGCATCAAAACTGTAGGAGCCCCAGTTTTGGGCGGTTTGTGGGCGTTAGAGTGGGCGTGGCACCCTGCTGAAACAAACTTGCGCTGCGCAGGAATCTGCATGCCTAATCCCAGTATTGTAGCTCTTATAGTTTCCGAGATCTCAGCGTTCATACGAACAGACGGACATGGCTAGATTGACTCGGCTAGTGATCCTAATCAAGAATATATATACCTTATGGGGTCGGAAACGCTTCCTTCTGCCTGTTACATACTTTCCGACGAATCGCCGCACTTTGGACCCTAGTGTGGTGCCGCGCGCAGAGGGCGAAAGGTCGAACGGAAAAACCGCGGACTTTGGACCATCGTGTGGTGCCGCGCGCAGTTGGCGAAAACCTTAGAGCGTCAAAGGAAACTGAGTGAGCGTTTGGCGGGACCGGTCAGGACAGAGCAAGGGACAGGAGGCTGTAACTGCCAGGGCCGTTGTCTTAAGTGCCCGACGCGAACAAACCTAGAAAACAGTTCGATAAACCTGGCGCCCAAAACGTGATTGTCCCAGCCGTAATGAATAACAAAATGGAAAGATGTTTGATATACCGCGTCAAGAAGGAGGACTTTCCCCATGTCGCACACTAACTGAGTACTACTTGCAAAAATAAAACTATTCAAATCGAGCACAACTCTGTGCCGAACTAGGGCAAACTACGCCGAGAAGCGGGAATTGCATGGGAGGGACGCAAGCCGGGAAAGAAAAGTTTACCCAAAAAACAGTCCCCATAAGAAAGGTTCAGAGAAAAACAAAGTTTTAACCAGGCGAAATACGCCAATATCGCGAAGCAGGTCCGAGAATGGTCTTTCAAATTCGACGGCCTGGAGAAACCACTCGAATTCCTGTAGCAGGTTGAGGGCCCGCGAGCACATACGAAATTTCACGAACAATGCCGGAACTGCTCCAGAGTAAGGCGTTAAAGTGGTTCATATCGAACAATAAGCAGTGGAGAACTTGGAGCGAGTTCATAGAAAGCTTTCACACGTAATTCCTACCAAGTGGTTACAACGCTAAGCTCGCAGACCAGGTGAAGCAAGGTGAAGAGGTGCAGACCCTAATAAGGCCACTCGGTCCCTGACAGAGTGATGGTGAAGAAAAACCGGCAAATGGAGATTTTGTGTCGATTTCAGGCAGATCAACGCAAATCCGGTGAAGGACGTATACCTAGACCAACTACAGGAAGCATGGATCCCCATTATTTTCTTTTGCGTTTCCCTCATTTTATTAATTTAAAACAAAAAAAAATTATTAAAGATAATAACAATACCATTCTGGTACGCATTTATTCAGAATGCGCCTGTAAACTGTACCCGAGAACGCCCCTATATGCACCAAATAAATTCATTATGTACATTAGAACGCGCCAGTACACTTTACACAGGAATGCATATATGTATATGCTTGCAAAAAATAAATATCTTTTAGCTCTTCCGAGGAATACATAAAAAATAATTTTATTTTCATTATTCTTTTTTTCTTTTAATATTTAAGAACAAATAATTTTTAATCGGAATCGCTCTTCTGTGCGGGGGTGTACAGGCGCACTTCACCTTTTAAATTTTATTGTTTGGTCGCACAAAAGCTAGCCGAACGTCCTTCACGTAGTCCAGCATGGTGTACCCATCCCTTTTTTGCGATTCTGCGTATACATACAATTTATTTATTTAGGCACAATTACACTTTATACATGAAAGTTTAGGCTGTGCGCAAAGGTCACAAACTTTCAGTAAAAATGACTCACACAACATATAAAAATGTTTTTTTGTCTAATTTTGTGTTCTGATCGAATAGGGAGGAGTAACTTATTTCTTGAGTTAAAACATTTCGAAGTATCCGGGAACGGGTTCGGTCCCGAGCAACCCATTTTTTGTCTACTTATTTAATATAAGGTGTGCGGGAGACTTACATGAATTTTTAATCAGCATCACTAGACGAGTCGATCTACCCATGTCCATCTGTCCGTTTCTACGCAAACTAGTCTCTCAGTTTTAAAGCTTTCAACGAACTTTTTTTTCTAGATTTCCTCTACAAAATCTCTTTGTACTATCCAAACTCTCTTTCCTCGTACTCTATAAAGTCTTTCTTCGTACTCTGCAAACACATTCTAACTGGTTTCTCAAAACTCTCTTTTCCCGCAGTGTCGTTAATAGCTAGCTCAGAAGATTTGTGTGTTCGTCGCACCAAACTTAAACATGACCGCCCGGTTAACAGTAACTACAATTTAGAATTCAGGTTATGAGGCGTTTATTCACGGCTCTTGGCTACAAAGTTGAATTGTCTTGGACTGGTGTTTTTTGCGCTGATGCTTCTCGCAGTCCGTCCGACGTAGCTGTCCAAACGACTTGACGTAGCGATCTTGCTCCTTGCTGACCTTTACGGCTGTATCTCCTTGACTTCGACTTTACTTGACGTTGTTCACTTGCTTTTTGATTATTGATGACTGGGCCCGCTTATATAGGCTTCCTGTACCGTTAGTCCTCGGTCTCTGTGAACGGCACCACTCTGCGGTCCAAGGTGCGGCGATGTACCGTTGTTGGCACGCCGCTGCGCTTTCGCCTTGCGCTGTCTTGTTCATACTACTGCTGGCGCGGTCTGTTGCTGTCTATGGGTTCTTTCCCTCCAAACTGCCTTGCTCCGTACTCTCCAAACTCTATCTGCGTACTCTCCAAACTCTATCTGCGTACTCTCCAAATTCTCTTCGTACTCTCCAAGGGCTCTTTCCTCGTTCTCTCAAACGTCTCTTTCTTCGTACTCTGCATACTCTCTCTAACTGATTTCTCAAAACTTTTTTTTCGCGCAGTGTCACAAGTATGCGAATTAGATGCCTATTCTGCAACTGGCTGGCCTTCGTATTTTTATTCGCTTAATATGTGCGGAGTTATTTAATTCCTTACAAGTTATTTGTATGAAATCATTCCAAAAGTCTTGTTTTTGTTGCATGTAGTATAAATGGTCAGATCGAGCCGGATCGGACAACTCTATACTATAGCTCCCATGGAAATGATCAAAAAAATAATTTTTTAAAAGTGTAAAAAAAATATAGCTTCGGTGTTTTTTGACATGTTAACTTCTACCCTTGGCGATATAATTCTTTTAATGCTTCAGAATTTCGAAAGTAATAAAAACAAGGAAGAACGCTATAGTCGAGTACCTCAACTATCAGATACCCGTTACTCAGCTAAAGGGACCAAAGGGAAATGGAGATATGCAAGCAGCAAAGCGAGATTGAAATGCGCCACCTACCCGTGATCTCAATATATGGTTATGTGGGCGGTAGACATATTTACGCGTTAGGGGCGTTAGAGTGGGCGTGGCAATCGGATCAATCGATAGGTATTGACGAGACTAATACACTTCAGTTAAAATTTTTTATCTAGCATAAAAATTGTAGGCGCCACAGGCTTGGGCGGTGTGTGGGCGTTAGAGTAGGCGTGGCATATTCGCGTAACAAACTTGCGCTTCGTACAAGGCTACGAAATCTAAATCTGAAATCCCAATTCTCTATCTTTGATAGTTTCCGAGATATCCGCGCTCATACTTACGATCTTTTGAAGTTTGTGGGCGGTGTGTGGTCGTTAAAGTGGGCGTGGCAAACTTTTTTTTGGGTCAATCGATAGGTATTGACGAGAACAATACATTTCAGTATAAATATGTATTCTAGCATCAAAACTGTAGGAGCCCCAGTTTTGGGCGGTTTGTGGGCGTTAGAGTGGGCGTGGCACCCTGCTGAAACAAACTTGCGCTGCGCAGGAATCTGCATGCCTAATCCCAGTATTGTAGCTCTTATAGTTTCCGAGATCTCAGCGTTCATACGAACAGACGGACATGGCTAGATTGACTCGGCTAGTGATCCTAATCAAGAATATATATACCTTATGGGGTCGGAAACGCTTCCTTCTGCCTGTTACATACTTTCCGACGAATGTGGTGTGGTGCCGCGCGCAGAGGGCGAAAGGTCGAACGGAAAAACCGCGGACTTTGGACCATCGTGTGGTGCCGCGCGCAGTTGGCGAAAACCTTAGAGCTCGAGACCCAGATACGGGAGTTATCGCAGCGCAGGGGCATCGCAGCGCAGGAGCATCGCCAAGTAAGGACAACGGCGAGTAGCGCATGACGTCGCAGGAATGCACCCTGAATCCAGCCACGCAACCCTAAGAGAAGGCTAGGTTGGAACGTTCGTCTTTTACTGGGTGTTCGCTTCAGGGACTGCTGACGTAATCCGGACGGTCGCTCGGAGCGTCAAAGGAAACTGAGTGAGCGTTTGGCGGGACCGGTCAGGACAGAGCAAGGGACAGGAGGCTGTAACTGCCAGGGCCGTTGTCTTAAGTGCCCGACGCGAACAAACCTAGAAAACAGTTCGATAAACCTGGCGCCCAAAACGTGATTGTCCCAGCCGTAATGAATAACAAAATGGAAAGATGTTTGATATACCGCGTCAAGAAGGAGGACTTTCCCCATGTCGCACACTAACTGAGTACTACTTGCAAAAATAAAACTATTCAAATCGAGCACAACTCTGTGCCGAACTAGGGCAAACTACGCCGAGAAGCGGGAATTGCATGGGAGGGACGCAAGCCGGGAAAGAAAAGTTTACCCAAAAAACAGTCCCCATAAGAAAAGTTCAGAGAAAAACAAAGTTTTAACCAGGCGAAATACGCCAATATCGCGAAGCAGGTCCGAGAATGGTCTTTCTAATTCGACGGCCTGGAGAAACCACTCGAATTCCTGGAGCAGGTTGAGGGCCCGCGAGCACATACGAAATTTGACGAACAATGCCGGAACTGCTCCAGAGTAAGGCGTTAAAGTGGTTCATATCGAACAATAAGCAGTGGAGAACTTGGAGCGAGTTCATAGAAAGCTTTCACACGTAATTCCTACCAAGTGGTTACAACGCTAAGCTCGCAGACCAGGTGAAGCAAGGTGAAGAGGTGCAGACCCTAATAAGACCACTCGGTCCCTGACAGAGTGATGGTGAAGAAAAACCGGCACATGGAGATTTTGTGTCGATTTCAGGCAAATCAACGCAAATCCGGTGAAGGACGTATACCTAGACCAACTACAGGAAGCATGGATCCCCATTATTTTCTTTTGCGTTTCCCTCATTTTATTAATTTAAAACAAAAAAAAATTATTAAAGATAATAACAATACCATTCTGGTACGCATTTATTCAGAATGCGCCTGTAAACTGTACCCGAGAACGCCCCTATATGCACCAAATAAATTCATTATGTACATTAGAACGCGCCAGTACACTTTACACAGGAATGCATATATGTATATGCTTGCAAAAAATAAATATCTTTTAGCTCTTCCGAGGAGTACATAAAAAATAATTTTATTTTCATAATTCTTTTTTCTTTTAATATTTAAGAACAAATAATTTTTAATCGGAATCGCTCTTCTGTGCGGGGGTGTACAGGCGCACTTCACCTTTTAAATTTTATTGTTTGGTCGCACAAAAGCTAGCCGAACGTCCTTCACGTAGTCCAGCATGGTGTACCCATCCCTTTTTTGCGATTCTGCGTATACATACAATTTATTTATTTAGGCACAATTACACTTTATACATGAAAGTTTAGGCTGTGCGCAAAGGTCACAAACTTTCAGTAAAAATGACTCACACAACATATAAAAATGTTTTTTTGTCTAATTTTGTGTTCTGATCGAATAGGGAGGAGTAACTTATTTCTTGAGTTAAAACATTTCGAAGTATCCGGGAACGGGTTCGGTCCCGAGCAACCCATTTTTTGTCTACTTATTTAATATAAGGTGTGCGGGAGACTTACATGAATTTTTAATCAGCATCACTAGACGAGTCGATCTACCCATGTCCATCTGTCCGTTTCTACGCAAACTAGTCTCTCAGTTTTAAAGCTTTCAATGAACTTTTTTTTTCTAGATTTCCTCTACAAAATCTCTTTGTACTATCCAAACTCTCTTTCCTCGTACTCTATAAAGTCTTTCTTCTTACTCTGCAAACACTTTCTAACTGATTTCTCAAAATTCTCTTTTCCCGTAGTGTCGTTAGTAGCTAGCTCAGAAGATTTGTGTGTTCGTCGCACCAAACTTAAACATGACCGCCCGGTTAACAGTAACTACAATTTAGAATTCAGGTTATGAGGCGTTTATTCACGGCTCTTGGCTACAAAGTTGAATTGTCTTGGACTGGTGTTTTTTGCGCTGATGCTTCTCGCAGTCCGTCCGACGTAGCTGTCCAAACGACTTGACGTAGCGATCTTGCTCCTTGCTGACCTTTACGGCTGTATCTCCTTGACTTCGACTTTACTTGACGTTGTTCACTTGCTTTTTGATTATTGATGACTGGGCCCGCTTATATAGGCTTCCTGTACCGTTAGTCCTCGGTCTCTGTGAACGGCACCACTCTGCGGTCCAAGGTGCGGCGATGTACCGTTGTTGGCACGCCGCTGCGCTTTCGCCTTGCGCTGTCTTGTTCATACTACTGCTGGCGCGGTCTGTTGCTGTCTATGGGTTCTTTCCCTCCAAACTGCCTTGCTCCGTACACTCCAAACTCTATCTGCGTACTCTCCAAACTCTATCTGCGTACTCTCCAAATTTTCTTCGTACTCTCCAAGGCCTCTTTCCTCGTTTTCTCCAACGTCTCTTTCTTCGTACTCTGCATACTCTCTCTAACTGATTTCTCAAAACTTTTTTTTCGCGCAGTGTCACAAGTATGCGAATTAGATGCCTATTCTGCAACTGGCTGGCCTTCGTATTTTTATTCGCTTAATATGTGCGGAGTTATTTAATTCCTTACAAGTTATTTTTATGAAATCATTCCAAAAGTCTTGTTTTTGTTGCATGTAGTATAAATGGTCAGATCGAGCCGGATCGGACAACTCTATACTATAGCTCCCATGGAAATGATCAAAAAAATAATTTTTTAAAAGTGTAAAAAAATTATAGCTTCGGTGTTTTTTGACATGTTAACTTCTACCCTTGGCGATATAATTCTTTTAATGCTTCAGAATTTCGAAAGTAATAAAAACAAGGAAGAACGCTATAGTCGAGTACCTCAACTATCAGATACCCGTTACTCAGCTAAAGGGACCAAAGGGAAATGGAGATATGCAAGCAGCAAAGCGAGATTGAAATGCGCCACCTACCCGTGATCTCAATATATGGTTATGTGGGTGGTAGACATATTTACGCGTTAGGGGCGTTAGAGTGGGCGTGGCAATCGGATCAATCGATAGGTATTGACGAGACTAATACACTTTAGTTAAAATTTTTTATATAGCATAAAAATTGTAGGCGCCACAGGTTTGGGCGGTGTGTGGGCGTTAGAGTAGGCGTGGCATATTCGCGTAACAAACTTGCGCTTCGTACAAGGCTACGAAATCTAAATCTGAAATCCCAATTCTCTATCTTTGATAGTTTCCGAGATATCCGCGCTCATATCTACGATCTTTTGAAGTTTGTGGGCGGTGTGTGGTCGTTAAAGTGGGCGTGGCAAACTTTTTTATTGGTCAATCGATAGGTATTGACGAGAACAATACATTTCAGTATAAATATGTATTCTAGCATCAAAACTGTAGGAGCCCCAGTTTTGGGCGGTTTGTGGGCGTTAGAGTGGGCGTGGCACCCTGCTGAAACAAACTTGCGCTGCGCAGGAATCTGCATGCCTAATCCCAGTATTGTAGCTCTTATAGTTTCCGAGATCTCAGCGTTCATACGAACAGACGGACATGGCTAGATTGACTCGGCTAGTGATCCTAATCAAGAATATATATACCTTATGGGGTCGGAAACGCTTCCTTCTGCCTGTTACATACTTTCCGACGAATCGCCGCACTTTGGACCCTAGTGTGGTGCCGCGCGCAGAGGGCGAAAGGTCGAACGGAAAAACCGCGGACTTTGGACCATCGTGTGGTGCCGCGCGCAGTTGGCGAAAACCTTAGAGCTCGAGACCCAGATACGGGAGTTATCGCAGCGCAGGGGCATCGCAGCGCAGGAGCATCGCCAAGTAAGGACAACGGCGAGTAGCGCATGACGTCGCAGGAATGCACCCTGAATCCAGCCACGCAACCCTAAGAGAAGGCTAGGTTGGAACGTTCGTCTTTTACTGGGTGTTCGCTTCAGGGACTGCTGACGTAATCCGGACGGTCGCTCGGAGCGTCAAAGGAAACTGAGTGAGCGTTTGGCGGGACCGGTCAGGACAGAGCAAGGGACAGGAGGCTGTAACTGCCAGGGCCGTTGTCTTAAGTGCCCGACGCGAACAAACCTAGAAAACAGTTCGATAAACCTGGCGCCCAAAACGTGATTGTCCCAGCCGTAATGAATAACAAAATGGAAAGATGTTTGATATACCGCGTCAAGAAGGAGGACTTTCCCCATGTCGCACACTAACTGAGTACTACTTGCAAAAATAAAACTATTCAAATCGAGCACAACTCTGTGCCGAACTAGGGCAAACTACGCCGAGAAGCGGGAATTGCATGGGAGGGACGCAAGCCGGGAAAGAAAAGTTTACCCAAAAAACAGTCCCCATAAGAAAAGTTCAGAGAAAAACAAAGTTTTAACCAGGCGAAATACGCCAATATCGCGAAGCAGGTCCGAGAATGGTCTTTCAAATTCGACGGCCTGGAGAAACCACTCGAATTCCTGGAGCAGGTTGAGGGCCCGCGAGCACATACGAAATTTGACGAACAATGCCGGAACTGCTCCAGAGTAAGGCGTTAAAGTGGTTCATATCGAACAATAAGCAGTGGAGAACTTGGAGCGAGTTCATAGAAAGCTTTCACACGTAATTCCTACCAAGTGGTTACAACGCTAAGCTCGCAGACCAGGTGAAGCAAGGTGAAGAGGTGCAGACCCTAATAAGACCACTCGGTCCCTGACAGAGTGATGGTGAAGAAAAACCGGCAAATGGAGATTTTGTGTCGATTTCAGGCAAATCAACGCAAATCCGGTGAAGGACGTATACCTAGACCAACTACAGGAAGCATGGATCCCCATTATTTTCTTTTGCGTTTCCCTCATTTTATTAATTTAAAACAAAAAAAAATTATTAAAGATAATAACAATACCATTCTGGTACGCATTTATTCAGAATGCGCCTGTAAACTGTACCCGAGAACGCCCCTATATGCACCAAATAAATTCATTATGTACATTAGAACGCGCCAGTACACTTTACACAGGAATGCATATATGTATATGCTTGCAAAAAATAAATATCTTTTAGCTCTTCCGAGGAGTACATAAAAAATAATTTTATTTTCATAATTCTTTTTTCTTTTAATATTTAAGAACAAATAATTTTTAATCGGAATCGCTCTTCTGTGCGGGGGTGTACAGGCGCACTTCACCTTTTAAATTTTATTGTTTGGTCGCACAAAAGCTAGCCGAACGTCCTTCACGTAGTCCAGCATGGTGTACCCATCCCTTTTTTGCGATTCTGCGTATACATACAATTTATTTATTTAGGCACAATTACACTTTATACATGAAAGTTTAGGCTGTGCGCAAAGGTCACAAACTTTCAGTAAAAATGACTCACACAACATATACAAATGTTTTTTTGTCTAATTTTGTGTTCTGATCGAATAGGGAGGAGTAACTTATTTCTTGAGTTAAAACATTTCGAAGTATCCTAGTCCGTATAGCTTTTGTCTATGAAGCCATAGGGAACGGGTTCGGTCCCGAGCAACCCATTTTTTGTCTACTTATTTAATATAAGGTGTGCGGGAGACTTACATGAATTTTTAATCAGCATCACTAGACGAGTCGATCTACCCATGTCCATCTGTCCGTTTCTACGCAAACTAGTCTCTCAGTTTTAAAGCTTTCAACGAACTTTTTTTTCTAGATTTCCTCTACAAAATCTCTTTGTACTATCCAAACTCTCTTTCCTCGTACTCTATAAAGTCTTTCTTCGTACTCTGCAAACACATTCTAACTGATTTCTCAAAACTCTCTTTTCCCGCAGTGTCGTTAATAGCTAGCTCAGAAGATTTGTGTGTTCGTCGCACCAAACTTAAACATGACCGCCCGGTTAACAGTAACTACAATTTAGAATTCAGGTTATGAGGCGTTTATTCACGGCTCTTGGCTACAAAGTTGAATTGTCTTGGACTGGTGTTTTTTGCGCTGATGCTTCTCGCAGTCCGTCCGACGTAGCTGTCCAAACGACTTGACGTAGCGATCTTGCTCCTTGCTGACCTTTACGGCTGTATCTCCTTGACTTCGACTTTACTTGACGTTGTTCACTTGCTTTTTGATTATTGATGACTGGGCCCGCTTATATAGGCTTCCTGTACCGTTAGTCCTCGGTCTCTGTGAACGGCACCACTCTGCGGTCCAAGGTGCGGCGATGTACCGTTGTTGGCACGCCGCTGCGCTCTCGCCTTGCGCTGTCTTGTTCATACTACTGCTGGCGCGGTCTGTTGCTGTCTATGGGTTCTTTCCCTCCAAACTGCCTTGCTCCGTACTCTCCAAACTCTATCTGCGTACTCTCCAAACTCTATCTGCGTACTCTCCAAATTCTCTTCGTACTCTCCAAGGGCTCTTTCCTCGTTCTCTCCAACGTCTCTTTCTTCGTACTCTGCATACTCTCTCTAACTGATTTCTCAAAACTTTTTTTTCGCGCAGTGTCACAAGTATGCGAATTAGATGCCTATTCTGCAACTGGCTGGCCTTCGTATTTTTATTCGCTTAATATGTGCGGAGTTATTTAATTCCTTACAAGTTATTTGTATGAAATCATTCCAAAAGTCTTGTTTTTGTTGCATGTAGTATAAATGGTCAGATCGAGCCGGATCGGACAACTCTATACTATAGCTCCCATGGAAATGATCAAAAAAATAATTTTTTAAAAGTGTAAAAAAAATATAGCTTCGGTGTTTTTTGACATGTTAACTTCTACCCTTGGCGATATAATTCATTTAATGCTTCAGAATTTCGAAAGTAATAAAAACAAGGAAGAACGCTATAGTTGAGTACCTCAACTATCAGATACCCGTTACTCAGCTAAAGGGACCAAAGGGAAATGGAGACATGCAAGCAGCAAAGCGAGATTGAAATGCGCCACCTACCCGTGATCTCAATATATGGTTATGTGGGTGGTAGACATATTTACGCGTTAGGGGCGTTAGAGTGGGCGTGGCAATCGGATCAATCGATAGGTATTGACGAGACTAATACACTTCAGTTAAAATTTTTTATCTAGCATAAAAATTGTAGGCGCCACAGGCTTGGGCGGTGTGTGGGCGTTAGAGTAGGCGTGGCATATTCGCGTAACAAACTTGCGCTTCGTACAAGGCTACGAAATCTAAATCTGAAATCCCAATTCTCTATCTTTGATAGTTTCCGAGATATCCGCGCTCATACTTACGATCTTTTGAAGTTTGTGGGCGGTGTGTGGTCGTTAAAGTGGGCGTGGCAAACTTTTTTTTGGGTCAATCGATAGGTATTGACGAGAACAATACATTTCAGTATAAATATGTATTCTAGCATCAAAACTGTAGGAGCCCCAGTTTTGGGCGGTTTGTGGGCGTTAGAGTGGGCGTGGCACCCTGCTGAAACAAACTTGCGCTGCACAGGAATCTGCATGCCTAATCCCAGTATTGTAGCTCTTATAGTTTCCGAGATCTCAGCGTTCATACGAACAGACGGACATGGCTAGATTGACTCGGCTAGTGATCCTAATCAAGAATATATATACCTTATGGGGTCGGAAACGCTTCCTTCTGCCTGTTACATACTTTCCGACGAATCGCCGCACTTTGGACCCTAGTGTGGTGCCGCGCGCAGAGGGCGAAAGGTCGAACGGAAAAACCGCGGACTTTGGACCATCGTGTGGTGCCGTGCGCAGTTGGCGAAAACCTTAGAGCTCGAGACCCAGATACGGGAGTTATCGCAGCGCAGGGGCATCGCAGCGCAGGAGCATCGCCAAGTAAGGACAACGGCGAGTAGTGCATGACGTCGCAGGAATGCACCCTGAATCCAGCCACGCAACCCTAAGAGAAGGCTAGGTTGGAACGTTCGTCTTTTACTGGGTGTTCGCTTCAGGGACTGCTGACGTAATCCGGACGGTCGCTCGGAGCGTCAAAGGAAACTGAGTGAGCGTTTGGCGGGACCGGTCAGGACAGAGCAAGGGACAGGAGGCTGTAACTGCCAGGGCCGTTGTCTTAAGTGCCCGACGCGAACAAACCTAGAAAACAGTTCGATAAACCTGGCGCCCAAAACGTGATTGTCCCAGCCGTAATGAATAACAAAATGGAAAGATGTTTGATATACCGCGTCAAGAAGGAGGACTTTCCCCATGTCGCACACTAACTGAGTACTACTTGCAAAAATAAAACTATTCAAATCGAGCACAACTCTGTGCCGAACTAGGGCAAACTACACCGAGAAGCGGGAATTGCATGGGAGGGACGCAAGCCGGGAAAGAAAAGTTTACCCAAAAAACAGTCCCCATAAGAAAAGTTCAGAGAAAAACAAAGTTTTAACCAGGCGAAATACGCCAATATCGCGAAGCAGGTCCGAGAATGGTCTTTCAAATTCGACGGCCTGGAGAAACCACTCGAATTCCTGGAGCAGGTTGAGGGCCCGCGAGCACATACGAAATTTGACGAACAATGCCGGAACTGCTCCAGAGTAAGGCGTTAAAGTGGTTCATATCGAACAATAAGCAGTGGAGAACTTGGAGCGAGTTCATAGAAAGCTTTCACACGTAATTCCTACCAAGTGGTTACAACGCTAAGCTCGCAGACCAGGTGAAGCAAGGTGAAGAGGTGCAGACCCTAATAAGACCACTCGGTCCCTGACAGAGTGATGGTGAAGAAAAACCGGCAAATGGAGATTTTGTGTCGATTTCAGGCAGATCAACGCAAATCCGATGAAGGACGAATACCTAGACCAACTACAGGAAGCATGGATCCCCATTATTTTCTTTTGCGTTTCCCTCATTTTATTAATTTAAAACAAAAAAAAATTATTAAAGATAATAACAATACCATTCTGGTACGCATTTATTCAGAGTGCGCCTGTAAACTGTACCCGAGAACGCCCCTATATGCACCAAATAAATTCATTATGTACATTAGAACGCGCCAGTACACTTTACACAGGAATGCATATATGTATATGCTTGCAAAAAATAAATATCTTTTAGCTCTTCCGAGGAGTACATAAAAAATAATTTTATTTTCATAATTCTTTTTTCTTTTAATATTTAAGAACAAATAATTTTTAATCGGAATCGCTCTTCTGTACGGGGGTGTACAGGCGCACTTCACCTTTTAAATTTTATTGTTTGGTCGCACAAAAGCTAGCCGAACTTCCTTCACGTAGTCCAGCATGGTGTACCCATCCCTTTTTTGCGATTCTGCGTATACATACAATTTATTTATTTAGGCACAATTACACTTTATACATGAAAGTTTAGGCTGTGCGCAAAGGTCACAAACTTTCAGTAAAAATGACTCACACAACATATAAAAATGTTTTTTTGTCTAATTTTGTGTTCTGATCGAATAGGGAGGAGTAACTTATTTCTTGAGTTAAAACATTTCGAAGTATCCTAGTCCGTATAGCTTTTGTCTATGAAGCCATAGGGAACGGGTTCGGTCCCGAGCAACCCATTTTTTGTCTACTTATTTAATATAAGGTGTGCGGGAGACTTACATGAATTTTTAATCAGCATCACTAGACGAGTCGATCTACCCATGTCCATCTGTCCGTTTCTACGCAAACTAGTCTCTCAGTTTTAAAGCTTTCAATGAACTTTTTTTTTCTAGATTTCCCCCTACAAAATCTCTTTGTACTATCCAAACTCTCTTTCCTCGTACTCTATAAAGTCATTCTTCGTACTCTGCAAACACTTTCTATCTGATTTCTCAAAACTCTCTTTTCCCGTAGTGTCGTTAGTAGCTAGCTCAGAAGATTTGTGTGTTCGTCGCACCAAACTTAAACATGACCGCCCGGTTAACAGTAACTACAATTTAGAATTCAGGTTATGAGGCGTTTATTCACGGCTCTTGGCTACAAAGTTGAATTGTCTTGGACTGGTGTTTTTTGCGCTGATGCTTCTCGCAGTCCGTCCGACGTAGCTGTCCAAACGACTTGACGTAGCGATCTTGCTCCTTGCTGACCTTTACGGCTGTATCTCCTTGACTTCGACTTTACTTGACGTTGTTCACTTGCTTTTTGATTATTGATGACTGGGCCCGCTTATATAGGCTTCCTGTACCGTTAGTCCTCGGTCTCTGTGAACGGCACCACTCTGCGGTCCAAGGTGCGGCGATGTACCGTTGTTGGCACGCCGCTGCGCTCTCGCCTTGCGCTGTCTTGTTCATACTACTGCTGGCGCGGTCTGTTGCTGTCTATGGGTTCTTTCCCTCCAAACTGCCTTGCTCCGTACTCTCCAAACTCTATCTGCGTACTCTCCAAACTCTATCTGCGTACTCTCCAAATTCTCTTCGTACTCTCCAAGGGCTCTTTCCTCGTTCTCTCAAACGTCTCTTTCTTCGTACTCTGCATACTCTCTCTAACTGATTTCTCAAAACTTTTTTTTCGCGCAGTGTCACAAGTATGCGAATTAGATGCCTATTCTGCAACTGGCTGGCCTTCGTATTTTTATTCGCTTAATATGTGCGGAGTTATTTAATTCCTTACAAGTTATTTGTATGAAATCATTCCAAAAGTCTTGTTTTTGTTGCATGTAGTATAAATGGTCAGATCGAGCCGGATCGGACAACTCTATACTATAGCTCCCATGGAAATGATCAAAAAAATAATTTTTTAAAAGTGTAAAAAAAATATAGCTTCGGTGTTTTTTGACATGTTAACTTCTACCCTTGGCGATATAATTCTTTTAATGTTTCAGAATTTCGAAAGTAATAAAAACAAGGAAGAACGCTATAGTCGAGTACCTCAACTATCAGATACCCGTTACTCAGCTAAGGGGACCAAAGGGAAATGGAGACATGCAAGCAGCAAAGCGAGATTGAAATGCGCCACCTACCCGTGATCTCAATATATGGTTATGTGGGTGGTAGACATTTTTACGCGTTAGGGGCGTTAGAGTGGGCGTGGCAATCGGATCAATCGATAGGTATTGACGAGACTAATACACTTCAGTTAAAATTTTTTATATAGCATAAAAATTGTAGGCGCCACAGGCTTGGGCGGTGTGTGGGCGTTAGAGTAGGCGTGGCATATTCGCGTAACAAACTTGCGCTTCGTACAAGGCTACGAAATCTAAATCTGAAATCCCAATTCTCTATCTTTGATAGTTTCCGAGATATCCGCGCTCATATTTACGATCTTTTGAAGTTTGTGGGCGGTGTGTGGTCGTTAAAGTGGGCGTGGCAAACTTTTTTTTGGGTCAATCGATAGGTATTGACGAGAACAATACATTTCAGTATAAATATGTATCCTAGCATCAAAACTGTAGGAGCCCCAGTTTTGGGCGGTTTGTGGGCGTTAGAGTGGGCGTGGCACCCTGCTGAAACAAACTTGCGCTGCGCAGGAATCTGCATGCCAAATCTCAGTATTGTAGCTCTTATAGTTTCCGAGATCTCAGCGTTCATACGAACAGACGGACATGGCTAGATTGACTCGGCTAGTGATCCTAATCAAGAATATATATACCTTATGGGGTCGGAAACGCTTCCTTCTGCCTGTTACATACTTTCCGACGAATCGCCGCACTTTGGACCCTAGTGTGGTGCCGCGCGCAGAGGGCGAAAGGTCGAACGGAAAAACCGCGGACTTTGGACCATCGTGTGGTGCCGCGCGCAGTTGGCGAAAACCTTAGAGCTCGAGACCCAGATACGGGAGTTATCGCAGCGCAGGGGCATCGCAGCGCAGGAGCATCGCCAAGTAAGGACAACGGCGAGTAGCGCATGACGTCGCAGGAATGCACCCTGAATCCAGCCACGCAACCCTAAGAGAAGGCTAGGTTGGAACGTTCGTCTTTTACTGTGTGTTCGCTTCAGGGACTGCGGACGTAATCCGGATGGTCGTCCTTAGCGTCAAAGGAAACTGAGTGAGCGTTTGGCGGGACCGGTCAGGACAGAGCAAGGGACAGGAGGCTGTGACTGCCAGGGCCGTTGTCTTAAGAGCCCGACGCCTTTTTACCCTAGTCTGCGAATGGTTACGCTTCTCTAAGCCCAACTCTTCGTCATCTCTCGCGAGTAACGGCAGAAGTACCCGGAGCAGCGGAGGCCCCGAAAGCGGAAAACTGCGTGAAGCATTGGCGCAATAAGCACCACCAAAAGATAACTAAACCTTGTAACCCAGAGCCGTGAATAAACGCTTCATAGCCCGAATTCTGATTTGTTGTTACTGGTACCGGGCGGTTAGGTTTACTATAAATTTGGTGGGACGAAAATATTATGCTAGCCGCCCGAATTCCGTAGCGAACAAACCTAGAAAACAGTTCGATAAACCTGGCGCCCAAAACGTGATTGTCCCAGCCGTAATGAATAACAAAATGGAAAGATGTTTGATATACCGCGTCCAGAAGGAGGACTTTCCCCATGTACTACTGAGTACTACTTGCAAATATAAAACTATTCAAATCGAGCACAACTCTGTGCCGAACTAGGGCAAACTACGCCGAGAAGCGGGAATTGCATGGGAGGGACGCAAGCCGGGAAAGAAAAGTTTACCCAAAAAACAGTCCCCATAAGAAAGGTTCAGAGAAAAACAAAGTTTTAACCAGGCAAAATACGCCAATATCGCGAAGCAGGTCCGAGAATGGTCTTTCAAATTCGACGGCCTGGAGAAACCACTCGAATTTCTGGAGCAGGTTGAGGGCCCGCGAGCACATACGAAATTTCACGAACAATGCCGGAACTGCTCCAGAGTAAGGCGTTAAAGTGGTTCATATCGAACAATAAGCAGTGGAGAACTTGGAGCAAGTTCAAAGAAAGCTTTCACACGTAATTCCTACCAAGTGGTTACAACGCTAAGCTCGCAGACCAGGTGAAGCAAGGTGAAGAGGTGCAGACCCTAATAAGACCACTCGGTCCCTGACAGAGTGATGGTGAAGAAAAACCGGCAAATGGAGATTTTGTGTCGATTTCAGGCAGATCAACGCAAATCCGATGAAGGACGTATACCTAGACCAACTACAGGAAGCATGGATCCCCATTATTTTCTTTTGCGTTTCCCTCATTTTATTAATTTAAAACAAAAAAAAATTATTAAAGATAATAACAATACCATTCTGGTACGCATTTATTCAGAGTGCGCCTGTAAACTGTACCCGAGAACGCCCCTATATGCACCAAATAAATTCATTATGTACATTAGAACGCGCCAGTACACTTTACACAGGAATGCATATATGTATATGCTTGCAAAAAATAAATATCTTTTAGCTCTTCCGAGGAGTACATAAAAAATAATTTTATTTTCATAATTCTTTTTTCTTTTAATATTTAAGAACAAATAATTTTTAATCGGAATCGCTCTTCTGTGCGGGGGTGTACAGGCGCACTTCACCTTTTAAATTTTATTGTTTGGTCGCACAAAAGCTAGCCGAACGTCCTTCACGTAGTCCAGCATGGTGTACCCATCCCTTTCTTGCGATTCTGCGTATACATACAATTTATTTATTTAGGCACAATTACACTTTATACGTGAAAGTTTAGGCTGTGCGCAAAGGTCACAAACTTTCAGTAAAAATGACTCACACAACATATAAAAATGTTTTTTTGTCTAATTTTGTGTTCTGATCGAATAGGGAGGAGTAACTTATTTCTTGAGTTAAAACATTTCGAAGTATCCTAGTCCGTATAGCTTTTGTCTATGAAGCCATAGGGAACGGGTTCGGTCCCGAGCAACCCATTTTTTGTCTACTTATTTAATATAAGGTGTGCGGGAGACTTACATGAATTTTTAATCAGCATCACTAGACGAGTCGATCTACCCATGTCCATCTGTCCGTTTCTACGCAAACTAGTCTCTCAGTTTTAAAGCTTTCAACGAACTTTTTTTTCTAGATTTCCTCTACAAAATCTCTTTGTACTATCCAAACTCTCTTTCCTCGTACTCTATAAAGTCTTTCTTCGTACTCTGCAAACACATTCTAACTGATTTCTCAAAACTCTCTTTTCCCGCAGTGTCGTTAATAGCTAGCTCAGAAGATTTGTGTGTTCGTCGCACCAAACTTAAACATGACCGCCCGGTTAACAGTAACTACAATTTAGAATTCAGGTTATGAGGCGTTTATTCACGGCTCTTGGCTACAAAGTTGAATTGTCTTGGACTGGTGTTTTTTGCGCTGATGCTTCTCGCAGTCCGTCCGACGTAGCTGTCCAAACGACTTGACGTAGCGATCTTGCTCCTTGCTGACCTTTACGGCTGTATCTCCTTGACTTCGACTTTACTTGACGTTGTTCACTTGCTTTTTGATTATTGATGACTGGGCCCGCTTATATAGGCTTCCTGTACCGTTAGTCCTCGGTCTCTGTGAACGGCACCACTCTGCGGTCCAAGGTGCGGCGATGTACCGTTGTTGGCACGCCGCTGCGCTTTCGCCTTGCGCTGTCTTGTTCATACTACTGCTGGCGCGGTCTGTTGCTGTCTATGGGTTCTTTCCCTCCAAACTGCCTTGCTCCGTACACTCCAAACTCTATCTGCGTACTCTCCAAACTCTATCTGCGTACTCTCCAAATTTTCTTCGTACTCTCCAAGGCCTCTTTCCTCGTTTTCTCCAACGTCTCTTTCTTCGTACTCTGCATACTCTCTCTAACTGATTTCTCAAAACTTTTTTTTCGCGCAGTGTCACAAGTATGCGAATTAGATGCCTATTCTGCAACTGGCTGGCCTTCGTATTTTTATTCGCTTAATATGTGCGGAGTTATTTAATTCCTTACAAGTTATTTTTATGAAATCATTCCAAAAGTCTTGTTTTTGTTGCATGTAGTATAAATGGTCAGATCGAGCCGGATCGGACAACTCTATACTATAGCTCCCATGGAAATGATCAAAAAAATAATTTTTTAAAAGTGTAAAAAAATTATAGCTTCGGTGTTTTTTGACATGTTAACTTCTACCCTTGGCGATATAATTCTTTTAATGCTTCAGAATTTCGAAAGTAATAAAAACAAGGAAGAACGCTATAGTCGAGTACCTCAACTATCAGATACCCGTTACTCAGCTAAAGGGACCAAAGGGAAATGGAGATATGCAAGCAGCAAAGCGAGATTGAAATGCGCCACCTACCCGTGATCTCAATATATGGTTATGTGGGTGGTAGACATATTTACGCGTTAGGGGCGTTAGAGTGGGCGTGGCAATCGGATCAATCGATAGGTATTGACGAGACTAATACACTTTAGTTAAAATTTTTTATATAGCACAAAAATTGTAGGCGCCACAGGCTTGGGCGGTGTGTGGGCGTTAGAGTAGGCGTGGCATATTCGCGTAACAAACTTGCGCTTCGTACAAGGCTACGAAATCTAAATCTGAAATCCCAATTCTCTATCTTTGATAGTTTCCGAGATATCCGCGCTCATATCTACGATCTTTTGAAGTTTGTGGGCGGTGTGTGGTCGTTAAAGTGGGCGTGGCAAACTTTTTTTTGGGTCAAACTTGCGCTGCGCAGGAATCTGCATGCCAAATCTCAGTATTGTAGCTCTTATAGTTTCCGAGATCTCAGCGTTCATACGAACAGACGGACATGGCTAGATTGACTCGGCTAGTGATCCTAATCAAGAATATATATACCTTATGGGGTCGGAAACGCTTCCTTCTGCCTGTTACATACTTTCCGACGAATCGCCGCACTTTGGACCCTAGTGTGGTGCCGCGCGCAGAGGGCGAAAGGTCGAACGGAAAAACCGCGGACTTTGGACCATTGTGTGGTGCCGCGCGCAGTTGGCGAAAACCTTAGAGCTCGAGACCCAGATACGGGAGTTATCGCAGCGCAGGGGCATCGCAGCGCAGGAGCATCGCCAAGTAAGGACAACGGCGAGTAGCGCATGACGTCGCAGGAATGCACCCTGAATCCAGCCACGCAACCCTAAGAGAAGGCTAGGTTGGAACGTTCGTCTTTTACTGGGTGTTCGCTTCAGGGACTGCGGACGTAATCCGGACGGTCGCCCTTAGCGTCAAAGGAAACTGAGTGAGCGTTTGGCGGGACCGGTCAGGACAGAGCAAGGGACAGGAGGCTGTGACTGCCAGGGCCGTTGTCTTAAGAGCCCGACGCCTTTTTACCCTAGTCTGCGAATGGTTACGCTTCTCTAAGCCCAACAGCCCAACTCTTCGTCATCTCTCGCGAGTAACGGCAGAAGTACCCGGAGCAGCGGAGGCCCCGAAAGCGGAAAACTGCGTGAAGCATTCGCGCAATAAGCACCACCATAAGATAACTAAACCTTGTAACCCAGAGCCGTGAATAAACGCTTCATAGCCGAATTCTGATTTGTTGTTACTGGTACCGGGCGGTTAGGTTTACTATAAATTTGGTGGGACGAAAATATTATGCTAGCCGCCCGAATTCCGTAGCGAACAAACCTAGAAAACAGTTCGATAAACCTGGCGCCCAAAACGTGATTGTCCCAGCCGTAATGAATAACAAAATGGAAAGATGTTTGATATACCGCGTCAAGAAGGAGGACTTTCCCCATGTACTACTGAGTACTACTTGCAAATATAAAACTATTCAAATCGAGCACAACTCTGTGCCGAACTAGGGCAAACTACGCCGAGAAGCGGGAATTGCATGGGAGGGACGCAAGCCGGGAAAGAAAAGTTTACCCAAACAACAGTCCCCATAAGAAAGGTTCAGAGAAAAACAAAGTTTTAACCAGGCAAAATACGCCAATATCGCGAAGCAGGTCCGAGAATGGTCTTTCAAATTCGACGGCCTGGAGAAACCACTCGAATTTCTGGAGCAGGTTGAGGGCCCGCGAGCACATACGAAATTTCACGAACAATGCCGGAACTGCTCCAGAGTAAGGCGTTAAAGTGGTTCATATCGAACAATAAGCAGTGGAGAACTTGGAGCAAGTTCAAAGAAAGCTTTCACACGTAATTCCTACCAAGTGGTTACAACGCTAAGCTCGCAGACCAGGTGAAGCAAGGTGAAGAGGTGCAGACCCTAATAAGACCACTCGGTCCCTGACAGAGTGATGGTGAAGAAAAACCGGCAAATGGAGATTTTGTGTCGATTTCAGGCAGATCAACGCAAATCCGGTGAAGGACGTATACCTAGACCAACTACAGGAAGCATGGATCCCCATTATTTTCTTTTGCGTTTCCCTCATTTTATTAATTTAAAACAAAAAAAAATTATTAAAGATAATAACAATACCATTCTGGTACGCATTTATTCAGAATGCGCCTGTAAACTGTACCCGAGAACGCCCCTATATGCACCAAATAAATTCATTATGTACATTAGAACGCGCCAGTACACTTTACACAGGAATGCATATATGTATATGCTTGCAAAAAATAAATATCTTTTAGCTCTTCCGAGGAATACATAAAAAATAATTTTATTTTCATAATTCTTTTTTCTTTTAATATTTAAGAACAAATAATTTTTAATCGGAATCGCTCTTCTGTGCGGGGGTGTACAGGCGCACTTCACCTTTTAAATTTTATTGTTTGGTCGCACAAAAGCTAGCCGAACGTCCTTCACGTAGTCCAGCATGGTGTACCCATCCCTTTTTTGCGATTCTGCGTATACATACAATTTATTTATTTAGGCACAATTACACTTTATACATGAAAGTTTAGGCTGTGCGCAAAGGTCACAAACTTTCAGTAAAAATGACTAACACAACATATAAAAATGTTTTTTTGTCTAATTTTGTGTTCTGATCGAATAGGGAGGAGTAACTTATTTCTTGAGTTAAAACATTTCGAAGTATCCGGGAACGGGTTCGGTCCCGAGCAACCCATTTTTTGTCTACTTATTTAATATAAGGTGTGCGGGAGACTTACATGAATTTTTAATCAGCATCACTAGACGAGTCGATCTACCCATGTCCATCTGTCCGTTTCTACGCAAACTAGTCTCTCAGTTTTAAAGCTTTCAACGAACTTTTTTTTTCTAGATTTCCTCTACAAAATCTCTTTGTACTATCCAAACTCTCTTTCCTCGTACTCTATAAAGTCTTTCTTCGTACTCTGCAAACACATTCTAACTGATTTCTCAAAACTCTCTTTTCCCGCAGTGTCGTTAATAGCTAGCTCAGAAGATTTGTGTGTTCGTCGCACCAAACTTAAACATGACCGCCCGGTTAACAGTAACTACAATTTAGAATTCAGGTTATGAGGCGTTTATTCACGGCTCTTGGCTACAAAGTTGAATTGTCTTGGACTGGTGTTTTTTGCGCTGATGCTTCTCGCAGTCCGTCCGACGTAGCTGTCCAAACGACTTGACGTAGCGATCTTGCTCCTTGCTGACCTTTACGGCTGTATCTCCTTGACTTCGACTTTACTTGACGTTGTTCACTTGCTTTTTGATTATTGATGACTGGGCCCGCTTATATAGGCTTCCTGTACCGTTAGTCCTCGGTCTCTGTGAACGGCACCACTCTGCGGTCCAAGGTGCGGCGATGTACCGTTGTTGGCACGCCGCTGCGCTCTCGCCTTGCGCTGTCTTGTTCATACTACTGCTGGCGCGGTCTGTTGCTGTCTATGGGTTCTTTCCCTCCAAACTGCCTTGCTCCGTACTCTCCAAACTCTATCTGCGTACTCTCCAAACTCTATCTGCGTACTCTCCAAATTCTCTTCGTACTCTCCAAGGGCTCTTTCCTCGTTCTCTCCAACGTCTCTTTCTTCGTACTCTGCATACTCTCTCTAACTGATTTCTCAAAACTTTTTTTTCGCGCAGTGTCACAAGTATGCGAATTAGATGCCTATTCTGCAACTGGCTGGCCTTCGTATTTTTATTCGCTTAATATGTGCGGAGTTATTTAATTCCTTACAAGTTATTTGTATGAAATCATTCCAAAAGTCTTGTTTTTGTTGCATGTAGTATAAATGGTCAGATCGAGCCGGATCGGACAACTCTATACTATAGCTCCCATGGAAATGATCAAAAAAATAATTTTTTAAAAGTGTAAAAAAAATATAGCTTCGGTGTTTTTTGACATGTTAACTTCTACCCTTGGCGATATAATTCATTTAATGCTTCAGAATTTCGAAAGTAATAAAAACAAGGAAGAACGCTATAGTTGAGTACCTCAACTATCAGATACCCGTTACTCAGCTAAAGGGACCAAAGGGAAATGGAGACATGCAAGCAGCAAAGCGAGATTGAAATGCGCCACCTACCCGTGATCTCAATATATGGTTATGTGGGTGGTAGACATATTTACGCGTTAGGGGCGTTAGAGTGGGCGTGGCAATCGGATCAATCGATAGGTATTGACGAGACTAATACACTTCAGTTAAAATTTTTTATCTAGCATAAAAATTGTAGGCGCCACAGGCTTGGGCGGTGTGTGGGCGTTAGAGTAGGCGTGGCATATTCGCGTAACAAACTTGCGCTTCGTACAAGGCTACGAAATCTAAATCTGAAATCCCAATTCTCTATCTTTGATAGTTTCCGAGATATCCGCGCTCATACTTACGATCTTTTGAAGTTTGTGGGCGGTGTGTGGTCGTTAAAGTGGGCGTGGCAAACTTTTTTTTGGGTCAATCGATAGGTATTGACGAGAACAATACATTTCAGTATAAATATGTATTCTAGCATCAAAACTGTAGGAGCCCCAGTTTTGGGCGGTTTGTGGGCGTTAGAGTGGGCGTGGCACCCTGCTGAAACAAACTTGCGCTGCACAGGAATCTGCATGCCTAATCCCAGTATTGTAGCTCTTATAGTTTCCGAGATCTCAGCGTTCATACGAACAGACGGACATGGCTAGATTGACTCGGCTAGTGATCCTAATCAAGAATATATATACCTTATGGGGTCGGAAACGCTTCCTTCTGCCTGTTACATACTTTCCGACGAATCGCCGCACTTTGGACCCTAGTGTGGTGCCGCGCGCAGAGGGCGAAAGGTCGAACGGAAAAACCGCGGACTTTGGACCATCGTGTGGTGCCGCGCGCAGTTGGCGAAAACCTTAGAGCTCGAGACCCAGATACGGGAGTTATCGCAGCGCAGGGGCATCGCAGCGCAGGAGCATCGCCAAGTAAGGACAACGGCGAGTAGTGCATGACGTCGCAGGAATGCACCCTGAATCCAGCCACGCAACCCTAAGAGAAGGCTAGGTTGGAACGTTCGTCTTTTACTGGGTGTTCGCTTCAGGGACTGCTGACGTAATCCGGACGGTCGCTCGGAGCGTCAAAGGAAACTGAGTGAGCCTTTGGCGGGACCGGTCAGGACAGAGCAAGGGACAGGAGGCTGTAACTGCCAGGGCCGTTGTCTTAAGTGCCCGACGCGAACAAACCTAGAAAACAGTTCGATAAACCTGGCGCCCAAAACGTGATTGTCCCAGCCGTAATGAATAACAAAATGGAAAGATGTTTGATATACCGCGTCAAGAAGGAGGACTTTCCCCATGTCGCACACTAACTGAGTACTACTTGCAAAAATAAAACTATTCAAATCGAACACAACTCTGTGCCGAACTAGGGCAAACTACGCCGAGAAGCGGGAATTGCATGGGAGGGACGCAAGCCGGGAAAGAAAAGTTTACCCAAAAAACAGTCCCCATAAGAAAAGTTCAGAGAAAAACAAAGTTTTAACCAGGCGAAATACGCCAATATCGCGAAGCAGGTCCGAGAATGGTCTTTCAAATTCGACGGCCTGGAGAAACCACTCGAATTCCTGGAGCAGGTTGAGGGCCCGCGAGCACATACGAAATTTGACGAACAATGCCGGAACTGCTCCAGAGTAAGGCGTTAAAGTGGTTCATATCGAACAATAAGCAGTGGAGAACTTGGAGCGAGTTCATAGAAAGCTTTCACACGTAATTCCTACCAAGTGGTTACAACGCTAAGCTCGCAGACCAGGTGAAGCAAGGTGAAGAGGTGCAGACCCTAATAAGACCACTCGGTCCCTGACAGAGTGATGGTGAAGAAAAACCGGCAAATGGAGATTTTGTGTCGATTTCAGGCAAATCAACGCAAATCCGGTGAAGGACGTATACCTAGACCAACTACAGGAAGCATGGATCCCCATTATTTTCTTTTGCGTTTCCCTCATTTTATTAATTTAAAACAAAAAAAAATTATTAAAGATAATAACAATACCATTCTGGTACGCATTTATTCAGAATGCGCCTGTAAACTGTACCCGAGAACGCCCCTATATGCACCAAATAAATTCATTATGTACATTAGAACGCGCCAGTACACTTTACACAGGAATGCATATATGTATATGCTTGCAAAAAATAAATATCTTTTAGCTCTTCCGAGGAGTACATAAAAAATAATTTTATTTTCATAATTCTTTTTTCTTTTAATATTTAAGAACAAATAATTTTTAATCGGAATCGCTCTTCTGTGCGGGGGTGTACAGGCGCACTTCACCTTTTAAATTTTATTGTTTGGTCGCACAAAAGCTAGCCGAACGTCCTTCACGTAGTCCAGCATGGTGTACCCATCCCTTTTTTGCGATTCTGCGTATACATACAATTTATTTATTTAGGCACAATTACACTTTATACATGAAAGTTTAGGCTGTGCGCAAAGGTCACAAACTTTCAGTAAAAATGACTCACACAACATATAAAAATGTTTTTTTGTCTAATTTTGTGTTCTGATCGAATAGGGAGGAGTAACTTATTTCTTGAGTTAAAACATTTCGAAGTATCCTAGTCCGTATAGCTTTTGTCTATGAAGCCATAGGGAACGGGTTCGGTCCCGAGCAACCCATTTTTTGTCTACTTATTTAATATAAGGTGTGCGGGAGACTTACATGAATTTTTAATCAGCATCACTAGACGAGTCGATCTACCCATGTCCATCTGTCCGTTTCTACGCAAACTAGTCTCTCAGTTTTAAAGCTTTCAATGAACTTTTTTTTTCTAGATTTCCTCTACAAAATCTCTTTGTACTATCCAAACTCTCTTTCCTCGTACTCTATAAAGTCTTTCTTCTTACTCTGCAAACACTTTCTAACTGATTTCTCAAAATTCTCTTTTCCCGTAGTGTCGTTAGTAGCTAGCTCAGAAGATTTGTGTGTTCGTCGCACCAAACTTAAACATGACCGCCCGGTTAACAGTAACTACAATTTAGAATTCAGGTTATGAGGCGTTTATTCACGGCTCTTGGCTACAAAGTTGAATTGTCTTGGACTGGTGTTTTTTGCGCTGATGCTTCTCGCAGTCCGTCCGACGTAGCTGTCCAAACGACTTGACGTAGCGATCTTGCTCCTTGCTGACCTTTACGGCTGTATCTCCTTGACTTCGACTTTACTTGACGTTGTTCACTTGCTTTTTGATTATTGATGACTGGGCCCGCTTATATAGGCTTCCTGTACCGTTAGTCCTCGGTCTCTGTGAACGGCACCACTCTGCGGTCCAAGGTGCGGCGATGTACCGTTGTTGGCACGCCGCTGCGCTCTCGCCTTGCGCTGTCTTGTTCATACTACTGCTGGCGCGGTCTGTTGCTGTCTATGGGTTCTTTCCCTCCAAACTGCCTTGCTCCGTACTCTCCAAACTCTATCTGCGTACTCTCCAAACTCTATCTGCGTACTCTCCAAATTCTCTTCGTACTCTCCAAGGGCTCTTTCCTCGTTCCCTCAAACGTCTCTTTCTTCGTACTCTGCATACTCTCTCTAACTGATTTCTCAAAACTTTTTTTTCGCGCAGTGTCACAAGTATGCGAATTAGATGCCTATTCTGCAACTGGCTGGCCTTCGTATTTTTATTCGCTTAATATGTGCGGAGTTATTTAATTCCTTACAAGTTATTTGTATGAAATCATTCCAAAAGTCTTGTTTTTGTTGCATGTAGTATAAATGGTCAGATCGAGCCGGATCGGACAACTCTATACTATAGCTCCCATGGAAATGATCAAAAAAATAATTTTTTAAAAGTGTAAAAAAAATATAGCTTCGGTGTTTTTTGACATGTTAACTTCTACCCTTGGCGATATAATTCTTTTAATGCTTCAGAATTTCGAAAGTAATAAAAACAAGGAAGAACGCTATAGTCGAGTACCTCAACTATCAGATACCCGTTACTCAGCTAAGGGGACCAAAGGGAAATGGAGACATGCAAGCAGCAAAGCGAGATTGAAATGCGCCACCTACCCGTGATCTCAATATATGGTTATGTGGGTGGTAGACATTTTTACGCGTTAGGGGCGTTAGAGTGGGCGTGGCAATCGGATCAATCGATAGGTATTGACGAGACTAATACACTTCAGTTAAAATTTTTTATATAGCATAAAAATTGTAGGCGCCACAGGCTTGGGCGGTGTGTGGGCGTTAGAGTAGGCGTGGCATATTCGCGTAACAAACTTGCGCTTCGTACAAGGCTACGAAATCTAAATCTGAAATCCCAATTCTCTATCTTTGATAGTTTCCGAGATATCCGCGCTCATATTTACGATCTTTTGAAGTTTGTGGGCGGTGTGTGGTCGTTAAAGTGGGCGTGGCAAACTTTTTTTTGGGTCAATCGATAGGTATTGACGAGAACAATACATTTCAGTATAAATATGTATCCTAGCATCAAAACTGTAGGAGCCCCAGTTTTGGGCGGTTTGTGGGCGTTAGAGTGGGCGTGGCACCCTGCTGAAACAAACTTGCGCTGCGCAGGAATCTGCATGCCAAATCTCAGTATTGTAGCTCTTATAGTTTCCGAGATCTCAGCGTTCATACGAACAGACGGACATGGCTAGATTGACTCGGCTAGTGATCCTAATCAAGAATATATATACCTTATGGGGTCGGAAACGCTTCCTTCTGCCTGTTACATACTTTCCGACGAATCGCCGCACTTTGGACCCTAGTGTGGTGCCGCGCGCAGAGGGCGAAAGGTCGAACGGAAAAACCGCGGACTTTGGACCATCGTGTGGGGCCGCGCGCAGTTGGCGAAAACCTTAGAGCTCGAGACCCAGATACGGGAGTTATCGCAGCGCAGGGGCATCGCAGCGCAGGAGCATCGCCAAGTAAGGACAACGGCGAGTAGCGCATGACGTCGCAGGAATGCACCCTGAATCCAGCCACGCAACCCTAAGAGAAGGCTAGGTTGGAACGTTCGTCTTTTACTGGGTGTTCGCTTCAGGGACTGCGGACGTAATCCGGATGGTCGTCCTTAGCGTCAAAGGAAACTGAGTGAGCGTTTGGCGGGACCGGTCAGGACAGAGCAAGGGACAGGAGGCTGTGACTGCCAGGGCCGTTGTCTTAAGAGCCCGACGCCTTTTTACCCTAGTCTGCGAATGGTTACGCTTCTCTAAGCCCAACTCTTCGTCATCTCTCGCGAGTAACGGCAGAAGTACCCGGAGCAGCGGAGGCCCCGAAAGCGGAAAACTGCGTGAAGCATTGGCGCAATAAGCACCACCAAAAGATAACTAAACCTTGTAACCCAGAGCCGTGAATAAACGCTTCATAGCCCGAATTCTGATTTGTTGTTACTGGTACCGGGCGGTTAGGTTTACTATAAATTTGGTGGGACGAAAATATTATGCTAGCCGCCCGAATTCCGTAGCGAACAAACCTAGAAAACAGTTCGATAAACCTGGCGCCCAAAACGTGATTGTCCCAGCCGTAATGAATAACAAAATGGAAAGATGTTTGATATACCGCGTCCAGAAGGAGGACTTTCCCCATGTACTACTGAGTACTACTTGCAAATATAAAACTATTCAAATCGAGCACAACTCTGTGCCGAACTAGGGCAAACTACGCCGAGAAGCGGGAATTGCATGGGAGGGACGCAAGCCGGGAAAGAAAAGTTTACCCAAAAAACAGTCCCCATAAGAAAGGTTCAGAGAAAAACAAAGTTTTAACCAGGCAAAATACGCCAATATCGCGAAGCAGGTCCGAGAATGGTCTTTCAAATTCGACGGCCTGGAGAAACCACTCGAATTTCTGGAGCAGGTTGAGGGCCCGCGAGCACATACGAAATTTCACGAACAATGCCGGAACTGCTCCAGAGTAAGGCGTTAAAGTGGTTCATATCGAACAATAAGCAGTGGAGAACTTGGAGCGAGTTCATAGAAAGCTTTCACACGTAATTCCTACCAAGTGGTTACAACGCTAAGCTCGCAGACCAGGTGAAGCAAGGTGAAGAGGTGCAGACCCTAATAAGACCACTCGGTCCCTGACAGAGTGATGGTGAAGAAAAACCGGCAAATGGAGATTTTGTGTCGATTTCAGGCAGATCAACGCAAATCCGGTGAAGGACGTATACCTAGACCAACTACAGGAAGCATGGATCCCCATTATTTTCTTTTGCGTTTCCCTCATTTTATTAATTTAAAACAAAAAAAATTATTAAAGATAATAACAATACCATTCTGGTACGCATTTATTCAGAATGCGCCTGTAAACTGTACCCGAGAACGCCCCTATATGCACCAAATAAATTCATTATGTACATTAGAACGCGCCAGTACACTTTACACAGGAATGCATATATGTATATGCTTGCAAAAAATAAATATCTTTTAGCTCTTCCGAGGAATACATAAAAAATAATTTTATTTTCATAATTCTTTTTTCTTTTAATATTTAAGAACAAATAATTTTAAATCGGAATCGCTCTTCTGTGCGGGGGTGTACAGGCGCACTTCACCTTTTAAATTTTATTGTTTGGTCGCACAAAAGCTAGCCGAACGTCCTTCACGTAGTCCAGCATGGTGTACCCATCCCTTTTTTGCGATTCTGCGTATACATACAATTTATTTATTTAGGCACAATTACACTTTATACATGAAAGTTTAGGCTGTGCGCAAAGGTCACAAACTTTCAGTAAAAATGACTAACACAACATATAAAAATGTTTTTTTGTCTAATTTTGTGTTCTGATCGAATAGGGAGGAGTAACTTATTTCTTGAGTTAAAACATTTCGAAGTATCCGGGAACGGGTTCGGTCCCGAGCAACCCATTTTTTGTCTACTTATTTAATATAAGGTGTGCGGGAGACTTACATGAATTTTTAATCAGCATCACTAGACGAGTCGATCTACCCATGTCCATCTGTCCGTTTCTACGCAAACTAGTCTCTCAGTTTTAAAGCTTTCAACGAACTTTTTTTTCTAGATTTCCTCTACAAAATCTCTTTGTACTATCCAAACTCTCTTTCCTCGTACTCTATAAAGTCTTTCTTCGTACTCTGCAAACACATTCTAACTGATTTCTCAAAACTCTCTTTTCCCGCAGTGTCGTTAATAGCTAGCTCAGAAGATTTGTGTGTTCGTCGCACCAAACTTAAACATGACCGCCCGGTTAACAGTAACTACAATTTAGAATTCAGGTTATGAGGCGTTTATTCACGGCTCTTGGCTACAAAGTTGAATTGTCTTGGACTGGTGTTTTTTGCGCTGATGCTTCTCGCAGTCCGTCCGACGTAGCTGTCCAAACGACTTGACGTAGCGATCTTGCTCCTTGCTGACCTTTACGGCTGTATCTCCTTGACTTCGACTTTACTTGACGTTGTTCACTTGCTTTTTGATTATTGATGACTGGGCCCGCTTATATAGGCTTCCTGTACCGTTAGTCCTCGGTCTCTGTGAACGGCACCACTCTGCGGTCCAAGGTGCGGCGATGTACCGTTGTTGGCACGCCGCTGCGCTCTCGCCTTGCGCTGTCTTGTTCATACTACTGCTGGCGCGGTCTGTTGCTGTCTATGGGTTCTTTCCCTCCAAACTGCCTTGCTCCGTACTCTCCAAACTCTATCTGCGTACTCTCCAAACTCTATCTGCGTACTCTCCAAATTCTCTTCGTACTCTCCAAGGGCTCTTTCCTCGTTCTCTCCAACGTCTCTTTCTTCGTACTCTGCATACTCTCTCTAACTGATTTCTCAAAACTTTTTTTTCGCGCAGTGTCACAAGTATGCGAATTAGATGCCTATTCTGCAACTGGCTGGCCTTCGTATTTTTATTCGCTTAATATGTGCGGAGTTATTTAATTCCTTACAAGTTATTTGTATGAAATCATTCCAAAAGTCTTGTTTTTGTTGCATGTAGTATAAATGGTCAGATCGAGCCGGATCGGACAACTCTATACTATAGCTCCCATGGAAATGATCAAAAAAATAATTTTTTAAAAGTGTAAAAAAAATATAGCTTCGGTGTTTTTTGACATGTTAACTTCTACCCTTGGCGATATAATTCATTTAATGCTTCAGAATTTCGAAAGTAATAAAAACAAGGAAGAACGCTATAGTTGAGTACCTCAACTATCAGATACCCGTTACTCAGCTAAAGGGACCAAAGGGAAATGGAGACATGCAAGCAGCAAAGCGAGATTGAAATGCGCCACCTACCCGTGATCTCAATATATGGTTATGTGGGTGGTAGACATATTTACGCGTTAGGGGCGTTAGAGTGGGCGTGGCAATCGGATCAATCGATAGGTATTGACGAGACTAATACACTTCAGTTAAAATTTTTTATCTAGCATAAAAATTGTAGGCGCCACAGGCTTGGGCGGTGTGTGGGCGTTAGAGTAGGCGTGGCATATTCGCGTAACAAACTTGCGCTTCGTACAAGGCTACGAAATCTAAATCTGAAATCCCAATTCTCTATCTTTGATAGTTTCCGAGATATCCGCGCTCATACTTACGATCTTTTGAAGTTTGTGGGCGGTGTGTGGTCGTTAAAGTGGGCGTGGCAAACTTTTTTTTGGGTCAATCGATAGGTATTGACGAGAACAATACATTTCAGTATAAATATGTATTCTAGCATCAAAACTGTAGGAGCCCCAGTTTTGGGCGGTTTGTGGGCGTTAGAGTGGGCGTGGCACCCTGCTGAAACAAACTTGCGCTGCACAGGAATCTGCATGCCTAATCCCAGTATTGTAGCTCTTATAGTTTCCGAGATCTCAGCGTTCATACGAACAGACGGACATGGCTAGATTGACTCGGCTAGTGATCCTAATCAAGAATATATATACCTTATGGGGTCGGAAACGCTTCCTTCTGCCTGTTACATACTTTCCGACGAATCGCCGCACTTTGGACCCTAGTGTGGTGCCGCGCGCAGAGGGCGAAAGGTCGAACGGAAAAACCGCGGACTTTGGACCATCGTGTGGTGCCGCGCGCAGTTGGCGAAAACCTTAGAGCTCGAGACCCAGATACGGGAGTTATCGCAGCGCAGGGGCATCGCAGCGCAGGAGCATCGCCAAGTAAGGACAACGGCGAGTAGTGCATGACGTCGCAGGAATGCACCCTGAATCCAGCCACGCAACCCTAAGAGAAGGCTAGGTTGGAACGTTCGTCTTTTACTGGGTGTTCGCTTCAGGGACTGCTGACGTAATCCGGACGGTCGCTCGGAGCGTCAAAGGAAACTGAGTGAGCCTTTGGCGGGACCGGTCAGGACAGAGCAAGGGACAGGAGGCTGTAACTGCCAGGGCCGTTGTCTTAAGTGCCCGACGCGAACAAACCTAGAAAACAGTTCGATAAACCTGGCGCCCAAAACGTGATTGTCCCAGCCGTAATGAATAACAAAATGGAAAGATGTTTGATATACCGCGTCAAGAAGGAGGACTTTCCCCATGTCGCACACTAACTGAGTACTACTTGCAAAAATAAAACTATTCAAATCGAACACAACTCTGTGCCGAACTAGGGCAAACTACGCCGAGAAGCGGGAATTGCATGGGAGGGACGCAAGCCGGGAAAGAAAAGTTTACCCAAAAAACAGTCCCCATAAGAAAAGTTCAGAGAAAAACAAAGTTTTAACCAGGCGAAATACGCCAATATCGCGAAGCAGGTCCGAGAATGGTCTTTCAAATTCGACGGCCTGGAGAAACCACTCGAATTCCTGGAGCAGGTTGAGGGCCCGCGAGCACATACGAAATTTGACGAACAATGCCGGAACTGCTCCAGAGTAAGGCGTTAAAGTGGTTCATATCGAACAATAAGCAGTGGAGAACTTGGAGCGAGTTCATAGAAAGCTTTCACACGTAATTCCTACCAAGTGGTTACAACGCTAAGCTCGCAGACCAGGTGAAGCAAGGTGAAGAGGTGCAGACCCTAATAAGACCACTCGGTCCCTGACAGAGTGATGGTGAAGAAAAACCGGCAAATGGAGATTTTGTGTCGATTTCAGGCAGATCAACGCAAATCCGATGAAGGACGTATACCTAGACCAACTACAGGAAGCATGGATCCCCATTATTTTCTTTTGCGTTTCCCTCATTTTATTAATTTAAAACAAAAAAAAATTATTAAAGATAATAACAATACCATTCTGGTACGCATTTATTCAGAGTGCGCCTGTAAACTGTACCCGAGAACGCCCCTATATGCACCAAATAAATTCATTATGTACATTAGAACGCGCCAGTACACTTTACACAGGAATGCATATATGTATATGCTTGCAAAAAATAAATATCTTTTAGCTCTTCCGAGGAGTACATAAAAAATAATTTTATTTTCATAATTCTTTTTTCTTTTAATATTTAAGAACAAATAATTTTTAATCGGAATCGCTCTTCTGTGCGGGGGTGTACAGGCGCACTTCACCTTTTAAATTTTATTGTTTGGTCGCACAAAAGCTAGCCGAACTTCCTTCACGTAGTCCAGCATGGTGTACCCATCCCTTTTTTGCGATTCTGCGTATACATACAATTTATTTATTTAGGCACAATTACACTTTATACATGAAAGTTTAGGCTGTGCGCAAAGGTCACAAACTTTCAGTAAAAATGACGCACACAACATATAAAAATGTTTTTTTGTCTAATTTTGTGTTCTGATCGAATAGGGAGGAGTAACTTATTTCTTGAGTTAAAACATTTCGAAGTATCCTAGTCCGTATAGCTTTTGTCTATGAAGCCATAGGGAACGGGTTCGGTCCCGAGCAACCCATTTTTTGTCTACTTATTTAATATAAGGTGTGCGGGAGACTTACATGAATTTTTAATCAGCATCACTAGACGAGTCGATCTACCCATGTCCATCTGTCCGTTTCTACGCAAACTAGTCTCTCAGTTTTAAAGCTTTCAATGAACTTTTTTTTTCTAGATTTCCCCCTACAAAATCTCTTTGTACTATCCAAACTCTCTTTCCTCGTACTCTATAAAGTCATTCTTCGTACTCTGCAAACACTTTCTATCTGATTTCTCAAAACTCTCTTTTCCCGTAGTGTCGTTAGTAGCTAGCTCAGAAGATTTGTGTGTTCGTCGCACCAAACTTAAACATGACCGCCCGGTTAACAGTAACTACAATTTAGAATTCAGGTTATGAGGCGTTTATTCACGGCTCTTGGCTACAAAGTTGAATTGTCTTGGACTGGTGTTTTTTGCGCTGATGCTTCTCGCAGTCCGTCCGACGTAGCTGTCCAAACGACTTGACGTAGCGATCTTGCTCCTTGCTGACCTTTACGGCTGTATCTCCTTGACTTCGACTTTACTTGACGTTGTTCACTTGCTTTTTGATTATTGATGACTGGGCCCGCTTATATAGGCTTCCTGTACCGTTAGTCCTCGGTCTCTGTGAACGGCACCACTCTGCGGTCCAAGGTGCGGCGATGTACCGTTGTTGGCACGCCGCTGCGCTCTCGCCTTGCGCTGTCTTGTTCATACTACTGCTGGCGCGGTCTGTTGCTGTCTATGGGTTCTTTCCCTCCAAACTGCCTTGCTCCGTACTCTCCAAACTCTATCTGCGTACTCTCCAAACTCTATCTGCGTACTCTCCAAATTCTCTTCGTACTCTCCAAGGGCTCTTTCCTCGTTCCCTCAAACGTCTCTTTCTTCGTACTCTGCATACTCTCTCTAACTGATTTCTCAAAACTTTTTTTTCGCGCAGTGTCACAAGTATGCGAATTAGATGCCTATTCTGCAACTGGCTGGCCTTCGTATTTTTATTCGCTTAATATGTGCGGAGTTATTTAATTCCTTACAAGTTATTTGTATGAAATCATTCCAAAAGTCTTGTTTTTGTTGCATGTAGTATAAATGGTCAGATCGAGCCGGATCGGACAACTCTATACTATAGCTCCCATGGAAATGATCAAAAAAATAATTTTTTAAAAGTGTAAAAAAAATATAGCTTCGGTGTTTTTTGACATGTTAACTTCTACCCTTGGCGATATAATTCTTTTAATGCTTCAGAATTTCGAAAGTAATAAAAACAAGGAAGAACGCTATAGTCGAGTACCTCAACTATCAGATACCCGTTACTCAGCTAAGGGGACCAAAGGGAAATGGAGACATGCAAGCAGCAAAGCGAGATTGAAATGCGCCACCTACCCGTGATCTCAATATATGGTTATGTGGGTGGTAGACATTTTTACGCGTTAGGGGCGTTAGAGTGGGCGTGGCAATCGGATCAATCGATAGGTATTGACGAGACTAATACACTTCAGTTAAAATTTTTTATATAGCATAAAAATTGTAGGCGCCACAGGCTTGGGCGGTGTGTGGGCGTTAGAGTAGGCGTGGCATATTCGCGTAACAAACTTGCGCTTCGTACAAGGCTACGAAATCTAAATCTGAAATCCCAATTCTCTATCTTTGATAGTTTCCGAGATATCCGCGCTCATATTTACGATCTTTTGAAGTTTGTGGGCGGTGTGTGGTCGTTAAAGTGGGCGTGGCAAACTTTTTTTTGGGTCAATCGATAGGTATTGACGAGAACAATACATTTCAGTATAAATATGTATCCTAGCATCAAAACTGTAGGAGCCCCAGTTTTGGGCGGTTTGTGGGCGTTAGAGTGGGCGTGGCACCCTGCTGAAACAAACTTGCGCTGCGCAGGAATCTGCATGCCAAATCTCAGTATTGTAGCTCTTATAGTTTCCGAGATCTCAGCGTTCATACGAACAGACGGACATGGCTAGATTGACTCGGCTAGTGATCCTAATCAAGAATATATATACCTTATGGGGTCGGAAACGCTTCCTTCTGCCTGTTACATACTTTCCGACGAATCGCCGCACTTTGGACCCTAGTGTGGTGCCGCGCGCAGAGGGCGAAAGGTCGAACGGAAAAACCGCGGACTTTGGACCATCGTGTGGTGCCGCGCGCAGTTGGCGAAAACCTTAGAGCTCGAGACCCAGATACGGGAGTTATCGCAGCGCAGGGGCATCGCAGCGCAGGAGCATCGCCAAGTAAGGACAACGGCGAGTAGTGCATGACGTCGCAGGAATGCACCCTGAATCCAGCCACGCAACCCTAAGAGAAGGCTAGGTTGGAACGTTCGTCTTTTACTGGGTGTTCGCTTCAGGGACTGCTGACGTAATCCGGACGGTCGCTCGGAGCGTCAAAGGAAACTGAGTGAGCGTTTGGCGGGACCGGTCAGGACAGAGCAAGGGACAGGAGGCTGTAACTGCCAGGGCCGTTGTCTTAAGTGCCCGACGCGAACAAACCTAGAAAACAGTTCGATAAACCTGGCGCCCAAAACGTGATTGTCCCAGCCGTAATGAATAACAAAATGGAAAGATGTTTGATATACCGCGTCAAGAAGGAGGACTTTCCCCATGTCGCACACTAACTGAGTACTACTTGCAAAAATAAAACTATTCAAATCGAGCACAACTCTGTGCCGAACTAGGGCAAACTACGCCGAGAAGCGGGAATTGCATGGGAGGGACGCAAGCCGGGAAAGAAAAGTTTACCCAAAAAACAGTCCCCATAAGAAAAGTTCAGAGAAAAACAAAGTTTTAACCAGGCGAAATACGCCAATATCGCGAAGCAGGTCCGAGAATGGTCTTTCAAATTCGACGGCCTGGAGAAACCACTCGAATTCCTGGAGCAGGTTGAGGGCCCGCGAGCACATACGA
Source organism: Drosophila suzukii (assembly GCF_043229965.1). NCBI lineage: Eukaryota > Metazoa > Arthropoda > Insecta > Diptera > Drosophilidae > Drosophila > Drosophila suzukii. The sequence continues at coordinate 56,189,796 of NC_092082.1, forward strand.
AATTTGACGAACAATGCCGGAACTGCTCCAGAGTAAGGCGTTAAAGTGGTTCATATCGAACAATAAGCAGTGGAGAACTTGGAGCGAGTTCATAGAAAGCTTTCACACGTAATTCCTACCAAGTGGTTACAACGCTAAGCTCGCAGACCAGGTGAAGCAAGGTGAAGAGGTGCAGACCCTAATAAGACCACTCGGTCCCTGACAGAGTGATGGTGAAGAAAAACCGGCAAATGGAGATTTTGTGTCGATTTCAGGCAGATCAACGCAAATCCGATGAAGGACGTATACCTAGACCAACTACAGGAAGCATGGATCCCCATTATTTTCTTTTGCGTTTCCCTCATTTTATTAATTTAAAACAAAAAAAAATTATTAAAGATAATAACAATACCATTCTGGTACGCATTTATTCAGAGTGCGCCTGTAAACTGTACCCGAGAACGCCCCTATATGCACCAAATAAATTCATTATGTACATTAGAACGCGCCAGTACACTTTACACAGGAATGCATATATGTATATGCTTGCAAAAAATAAATATCTTTTAGCTCTTCCGAGGAGTACATAAAAAATAATTTTATTTTCATAATTCTTTTTTCTTTTAATATTTAAGAACAAATAATTTTTAATCGGAATCGCTCTTCTGTGCGGGGGTGTACAGGCGCACTTCACCTTTTAAATTTTATTGTTTGGTCGCACAAAAGCTAGCCGAACTTCCTTCACGTAGTCCAGCATGGTGTACCCATCCCTTTTTTGCGATTCTGCGTATACATACAATTTATTTATTTAGGCACAATTACACTTTATACATGAAAGTTTAGGCTGTGCGCAAAGGTCACAAACTTTCAGTAAAAATGACTCACACAACATATAAAAATGTTTTTTTGTCTAATTTTGTGTTCTGATCGAATAGGGAGGAGTAACTTATTTCTTGAGTTAAAACATTTCGAAGTATCCTAGTCCGTATAGCTTTTGTCTATGAAGCCATAGGGAACGGGTTCGGTCCCGAGCAACCCATTTTTTGTCATGAATTACATGAATTTTTAATCAGCATCACTAGACGAGTCGATCTACCCATGTCCATCTGTCCGTTTCTACGCAAACTAGTCTCTCAGTTTTAAAGCTTTCAATGAACTTTTTTTTTCTAGATTTCCCCCTACAAAATCTCTTTGTACTATCCAAACTCTCTTTCCTCGTACTCTATAAAGTCATTCTTCGTACTCTGCAAACACTTTCTATCTGATTTCTCAAAACTCTCTTTTCCCGTAGTGTCGTTAGTAGCTAGCTCAGAAGATTTGTGTGTTCGTCGCACCAAACTTAAACATGACCGCCCGGTTAACAGTAACTACAATTTAGAATTCAGGTTATGAGGCGTTTATTCACGGCTCTTGGCTACAAAGTTGAATTGTCTTGGACTGGTGTTTTTTGCGCTGATGCTTCTCGCAGTCCGTCCGACGTAGCTGTCCAAACGACTTGACGTAGCGATCTTGCTCCTTGCTGACCTTTACGGCTGTATCTCCTTGACTTCGACTTTACTTGACGTTGTTCACTTGCTTTTTGATTATTGATGACTGGGCCCGCTTATATAGGCTTCCTGTACCGTAAGTCCTCGGTCTCTGTGAACGGCACCACTCTGCGGTCCAAGGTGCGGCGATGTACCGTTGTTGGCACGCCGCTGCGCTCTCGCCTTGCGCTGTCTTGTTCATACTACTGCTGGCGCGGTCTGTTGCTGTCTATGGGTTCTTTCCCTCCAAACTGCCTTGCTCCGTACTCTCCAAACTCTATCTGCGTACTCTCCAAACTCTATCTGCGTACTCTCCAAATTCTCTTCGTACTCTCCAAGGGCTCTTTCCTCGTTCCCTCAAACGTCTCTTTCTTCGTACTCTGCATACTCTCTCTAACTGATTTCTCAAAACTTTTTTTTCGCGCAGTGTCACAAGTATGCGAATTAGATGCCTATTCTGCAACTGGCTGGCCTTCGTATTTTTATTCGCTTAATATGTGCGGAGTTATTTAATTCCTTACAAGTTATTTGTATGAAATCATTCCAAAAGTCTTGTTTTTGTTGCATGTAGTATAAATGGTCAGATCGAGCCGGATCGGACAACTCTATACTATAGCTCCCATGGAAATGATCAAAAAAATAATTTTTTAAAAGTGTAAAAAAAATATAGCTTCGGTGTTTTTTGACATGTTAACTTCTACCCTTGGCGATATAATTCTTTTAATGCTTCAGAATTTCGAAAGTAATAAAAACAAGGAAGAACGCTATAGTCGAGTACCTCAACTATCAGATACCCGTTACTCAGCTAAGGGGACCAAAGGGAAATGGAGACATGCAAGCAGCAAAGCGAGATTGAAATGCGCCACCTACCCGTGATCTCAATATATGGTTATGTGGGTGGTAAACATTTTTACGCGTTAGGGGCGTTAGAGTGGGCGTGGCAATCGGATCAATCGATAGGTATTGACGAGACTAATACACTTCAGTTAAAATTTTTTATATAGCATAAAAATTGTAGGCGCCACAGGCTTGGGCGGTGTGTGGGCGTTAGAGTAGGCGTGGCATATTCGCGTAACAAACTTGCGCTTCGTACAAGGCTACGAAATCTAAATCTGAAATCCCAATTCTCTATCTTTGATAGTTTCCGAGATATCCGCGCTCATATTTACGATCTTTTGAAGTTTGTGGGCGGTGTGTGGTCGTTAAAGTGGGCGTGGCAAACTTTTTTTTGGGTCAATCGATAGGTATTGACGAGAACAATACATTTCAGTATAAATATGTATCCTAGCATCAAAACTGTAGGAGCCCCAGTTTTGGGCGGTTTGTGGGCGTTAGAGTGGGCGTGGCACCCTGCTGAAACAAACTTGCGCTGCGCAGGAATCTGCATGCCAAATCTCAGTATTGTAGCTCTTATAGTTTCCGAGATCTCAGCGTTCATACGAACAGACGGACATGGCTAGATTGACTCGGCTAGTGATCCTAATCAAGAATATATATACCTTATGGGGTCGGAAACGCTTCCTTCTGCCTGTTACATACTTTCCGACGAATCGCCGCACTTTGGACCCTAGTGTGGTGCCGCGCGCAGAGGGCGAAAGGTCGAACGGAAAAACCGCGGACTTTGGACCATCGTGTGGTGCCGCGCGCAGTTGGCGAAAACCTTAGAGCTCGAGACCCAGATACGGGAGTTATCGCAGCGCAGGGGCATCGCAGCGCAGGAGCATCGCCAAGTAAGGACAACGGCGAGTAGCGCATGACGTCGCAGGAATGCACCCTGAATCCAGCCACGCAACCCTAAGAGAAGGCTAGGTTGGAACGTTCGTCTTTTACTGGGTGTTCGCTTCAGGGACTGCGGACGTAATCCGGATGGTCGTCCTTAGCGTCAAAGGAAACTGAGTGAGCGTTTGGCGGGACCGGTCAGGACAGAGCAAGGGACAGGAGGCTGTGACTGCCAGGGCCGTTGTCTTAAGAGCCCGACGCCTTTTTACCCTAGTCTGCGAATGGTTACGCTTCTCTAAGCCCAACTCTTCGTCATCTCTCGCGAGTAACGGCAGAAGTACCCGGAGCAGCGGAGGCCCCGAAAGCGGAAAACTGCGTGAAGCATTGGCGCAATAAGCACCACCAAAAGATAACTAAACCTTGTAACCCAGAGCCGTGAATAAACGCTTCATAGCCCGAATTCTGATTTGTTGTTACTGGTACCGGGCGGTTAGGTTTACTATAAATTTGGTGGGACGAAAATATTATGCTAGCCGCCCGAATTCCGTAGCGAACAAACCTAGAAAACAGTTCGATAAACCTGGCGCCCAAAACGTGATTGTCCCAGCCGTAATGAATAACAAAATGGAAAGATGTTTGATATACCGCGTCCAGAAGGAGGACTTTCCCCATGTACTACTGAGTACTACTTGCAAATATAAAACTATTCAAATCGAGCACAACTCTGTGCCGAACTAGGGCAAACTACGCCGAGAAGCGGGAATTGCATGGGAGGGACGCAAGCCGGGAAAGAAAAGTTTACCCAAAAAACAGTCCCCATAAGAAAGGTTCAGAGAAAAACAAAGTTTTAACCAGGCAAAATACGCCAATATCGCGAAGCAGGTCCGAGAATGGTCTTTCAAATTCGACGGCCTGGAGAAACCACTCGAATTTCTGGAGCAGGTTGAGGGCCCGCGAGCACATACGAAATTTCACGAACAATGCCGGAACTGCTCCAGAGTAAGGCGTTAAAGTGGTTCATATCGAACAATAAGCAGTGGAGAACTTGGAGCGAGTTCATAGAAAGCTTTCACACGTAATTCCTACCAAGTGGTTACAACGCTAAGCTCGCAGACCAGGTGAAGCAAGGTGAAGAGGTGCAGACCCTAATAAGACCACTCGGTCCCTGACAGAGTGATGGTGAAGAAAAACCGGCAAATGGAGATTTTGTGTCGATTTCAGGCAGATCAACGCAAATCCGGTGAAGGACGTATACCTAGACCAACTACAGGAAGCATGGATCCCCATTATTTTCTTTTGCGTTTCCCTCATTTTATTAATTTAAAACAAAAAAAAATTATTAAAGATAATAACAATACCATTCTGGTACGCATTTATTCAGAATGCGCCTGTAAACTGTACCCGAGAACGCCCCTATATGCACCAAATAAATTCATTATGTACATTAGAACGCGCCAGTACACTTTACACAGGAATGCATATATGTATATGCTTGCAAAAAATAAATATCTTTTAGCTCTTCCGAGGAATACATAAAAAATAATTTTATTTTCATAATTCTTTTTTCTTTTAATATTTAAGAACAAATAATTTTAAATCGGAATCGCTCTTCTGTGCGGGGGTGTACAGGCGCACTTCACCTTTTAAATTTTATTGTTTGGTCGCACAAAAGCTAGCCGAACGTCCTTCACGTAGTCCAGCATGGTGTACCCATCCCTTTTTTGCGATTCTGCGTATACATACAATTTATTTATTTAGGCACAATTACACTTTATACATGAAAGTTTAGGCTGTGCGCAAAGGTCACAAACTTTCAGTAAAAATGACTAACACAACATATAAAAATGTTTTTTTGTCTAATTTTGTGTTCTGATCGAATAGGGAGGAGTAACTTATTTCTTGAGTTAAAACATTTCGAAGTATCCTAGTCCGTATAGCTTTTGTCTATGAAGCCATAGGGAACGGGTTCGGTCCCGAGCAACACATTTTTTGTCTACTTATTTAATATAAGGTGTGCGGGAGACTTACATGAATTTTTAATCAGCATCACTAGACGAGTCGATCTACCCATGTCCATCTGTCCGTTTCTACGCAAACTAGTCTCTCAGTTTTAAAGCTTTCAACGAACTTTTTTTTCTAGATTTCCTCTACAAAATCTCTTTGTACTATCCAAACTCTCTTTCCTCGTACTCTATAAAGTCTTTCTTCGTACTCTGCAAACACATTCTAACTGATTTCTCAAAACTCTCTTTTCCCGCAGTGTCGTTAATAGCTAGCTCAGAAGATTTGTGTGTTCGTCGCACCAAACTTAAACATGACCGCCCGGTTAACAGTAACTACAATTTAGAATTCAGGTTATGAGGCGTTTATTCACGGCTCTTGGCTACAAAGTTGAATTGTCTTGGACTGGTGTTTTTTGCGCTGATGCTTCTCGCAGTCCGTCCGACGTAGCTGTCCAAACGACTTGACGTAGCGATCTTGCTCCTTGCTGACCTTTACGGCTGTATCTCCTTGACTTCGACTTTACTTGACGTTGTTCACTTGCTTTTTGATTATTGATGACTGGGCCCGCTTATATAGGCTTCCTGTACCGTAAGTCCTCGGTCTCTGTGAACGGCACCACACTGCGGTCCAAGGTGCGGCTATGTACCGTTGTTGGCACGCCGCTGCGCTCTCGCCTTGCGCTGTCTTGTTCATACTACTGCTGGCGCGGTCTGTTGCTGTCTATGGGTTCTTTCCCTCCAAACTGCCTTGCTCCGTACTCTCCAAACTCTATCTGCGTACTCTCCAAACTCTATCTGCGTACTCTCCAAATTCTCTTCGTACTCTCCAAGGGCTCTTTCCTCGTTCTCTCCAACGTCTCTTTCTTCGTACTCTGCATACTCTCTCTAACTGATTTCTCAAAACTTTTTTTTCGCGCAGTGTCACAAGTATGCGAATTAGATGCCTATTCTGCAACTGGCTGGCCTTCGTATTTTTATTCGCTTAATATGTGCGGAGTTATTTAATTCCTTACAAGTTATTTGTATGAAATCATTCCAAAAGTCTTGTTTTTGTTGCATGTAGTATAAATGGTCAGATCGAGCCGGATCGGACAACTCTATACTACAGCTCCCATGGAAATGATCAAAAAAATAATTTTTTAAAAGTGTAAAAATATGATAGCTTCGGTGTTTTTTGACATGTTAACTTCTACCCTTGGCGATATAATTCTTTTAATGCTTCAGAATTTCGAAAGCAATAAAAACAAGGAAGATCGCTATAGTCGAGTACCTCAACTATCAGATACCCGTTACTCAGCTAAAGGGACCAAAGGCAAATGGAGACATGCAAGCAGCAAAGCGAGATTGAAATGCGCCACCTACCCGTGATCTCAATATATGGTTATGTGGGCGGTAGACATATTTACGCGTTAGGGGCGTTAGAGTGGGCGTGGCAATCGGATCAATCGATAGGTATTGAGGAGCATAATACACTTCAGTTAAAATTTTTTATCTAGCATAAAAATTGTAGGCGCCACAGGCTTGGGCGGTGTGTGGGCGTTAGAGTAGGCGTGGCATATTCGCGTAACAAACTTGCGCTTCGTACAAGGCTACGAAATCTAAATCTGAAATCCCAATTCTCTATCTTTGATAGTTTCCGAGATATCCGCGCTCATATTTACGATCTTTTGAAGTTTGTGGGCGGTGTGTGGTCGTTAAAGTGGGCGTGGCAAACTTTTTTTTGGGTCAATCGATAGGTATTGACGAGAACAATACATTTCAGTATAAATATGTATTCTAGCATTAAAACTGTAGGAGCCCCAGTTTTGGGCGGTTTGTGGGCGTTAGAGTGGGCGTGGCACCCTGCTGAAACAAACTTGCGCTGCGCAGGAATCTGCATGCCAAATCCCAGTATTGTAGCTCTTATAGTTTCCGAGATCTCAGCGTTCATACGAACAGACGGACATGGCTAGATTGACTCGGCTAGTGATCCTAATCAAGAATATATATACCTTATGGGGTCGGAAACGCTTCCTTCTGCCTGTTACATACTTTCCGACGAATCGCCGCACTTTGAACCTAGTGTGGTGCCGCGCGCAGAGGGCGAAAGGTCGAACGGAAAAACCGCGGACTTTGGACCATCGTGTGGTGCCGCGCGCAGTTGGCGACAACCTTAGAGCTCGAGACCCAGATACGGAAGTTATCGCAGCGCAGGGGCATCGCAGCGCAGGAGCATCGACAAGTAAGGACAACGGCGAGTAACGCATGACGTCGCAGGAATGCACCCTGAATCCAGCCACGCAACCCTAAGAGAAGGCTAGGTTGGAACGTTCGTCTTTTACTGGGTGTTCGCTTCAGGGACTGCTGACGTAATCCGGACGGTCGCCCTTAGCGTCAAAGGAAACTGAGTGAGCGTTTGGCGGGACCGGTCAGGACAGAGCAAGGGACAGGAGGCTGTGACTGCCAGGGCCGTTGTCTTAAGAGCCCGACGCCTTTTTACCCTAGTCTGCGAATGGTTACGCTTCTCTAAGCCCAACTCTTCGTCATCTCTCGCGAGTAACGGCAGAAGTACCCGGAGCAGCGGAGGCCCCGAAAGCGGAAAACTGCGTGAAGCATTGGCGCAATAAGCACCACCAAAAGATAACTAAACCTTGTAACCCAGAGCCGTGAATAAACGCTTCATAGCCCGAATTCTGATTTGTTGTTACTGGTACCGGGCGGTTAAGTTTACTATAAATTTGGTGGGACGAATATATTGTGCTAGCCGCCCGAGTTCCGTAGCGAACAAACATAGAAAACAGTTCGTTAAATCTTGCGCCCAAAACGTGATTGTCCCAGCAGTAAAAACAAATGAATAACAAAATGGAAAGATGTTTGATATACCGCGTCAAGAAGGACTTTCCCCATGTCGCACACTAACTAAGCACTATTTGCAAATATAAAACTATTCAAATCGAGCACAACACTGTGCCGAACTAGGGCAAAGTACGCCGAGAAGCGGGAATTGCATGGGAGGGATGCAAGCCGGGAAAGCAAAGTTTACCCAAAAAACAGGGCCCATAAGAAAGGTTCAGAGAAAAACAAAGTTTTAACCAGCCGAACTACGCCAATATCGCGAAGCAGGTCCGAGAATGGTCTTTCAAATTGGACGGCCTGGAGAAACCACTCGAATTCCTGGAGAAGGTTGATGGCCCGCGAACACATACGAAATTTCACGAACAATGCCGGAACTGCTCCAGAGTAAGGCGTTAAAGTGGTTCATATCGAACAATAAGCAGTGGAGAACTTGGAGCGAGTTCATAGAAAGCTTTCACACGTAATTCCTACCAAGTGGTTACAACGCTAAGCTCGCAGACCAGGTGAAGCAAGGTGAAGAGATACAGACCCTAATAAGACCATAAGACCACCAGCAATAAGGAAACGCTAGCGATCATAAAGAAGAACTAAACTCCAGACCTGCGGTTGGCAATGAGGACGTGCAGGAGGTGCGATGACACTGACGGGCATCAAACACAACCCTCCAATCTAACGGACAAACTAATCGAAGAAAAGCAGTAGTTGTCCGCAGCGGTGACGATCGGTGGAAATTTGTACAAACCCACAATAGTCACCGGGGCAACAGCGAGATTTATTAGCGAAGAGCTGGCGTACAATTTGGCTCCTCTGGAAATGATTACAAGGACAAGATGCCAAGTTAGGTTCGCAGACGGAAGATGCAGCGCAGTAAAAGCACAGCTCGAGGTAGAAATCGAATTCGGAAACAAACGACTGACCATAAGCCTACTGATATTACCAGGGTAGTTGACGCGTTGGTGCTGGGATAACATTTCCTCACACAGGTCGTAACGTAATGTTTATGCCTGCTTGGCACAGACACAACGGATGGCTGGAGAAAAGTTGTCAGTGGCAGTTGTTCAATGCGAGAAGGAAGAGAGAATCGAGCAATTTTTAGAGGCAGCACTAACAGAGTGATGGTGAAGAAAAAACCGGCAAATGGAGATTTTGTGTCGATTTCAGGCAGATCAACGCATAACCGGTGAAGGACGTATACCTAGACCAACTACAGGAAGCAAGGATTATCATTATCTGGAAGAAACAAGCATTAAAGGGGCTGTTCCAGTGAAAAGTAATGCCGTTTGGATGGCAGTTGGCATCCGCAACATGTTAACGTGCCTTGGACCAAGTAATTGGACCGGAGATGACTTGGTCGCTGAAATAGGAAGGTAAGATAAGCACAGGAGTATTTTCGCTTAAGCCTAGCTTAATTTAAGCGCTCCAGAGCGAAGCGGAATAGCACGGGAGAATTGGAGATGGAGAGCGGTGGGCAGTGCGACCGAACGAGATGTAGACATACGGAGAAAAACGCCGCTCGACACTGCCTCCAGAAATTAAACGCCCATATGGCGTAAACATGACACCCGTAGCAAGAACCTCACGATAGCAGGCTCAACACCAAAATTGAAGGGAAGATCGGTCGTCCTTACATAGGAGAAAGTGGTGGTCCTTTCCACACTTGTGGCAGTGATGATCACTGCGGCAGGAGTACTTGGATTGATTGTGAGCCAAACAATTGGAGCAGCACTTGTGGATATGTACTTCCTGGAGCCGTTTCTGGGCGCTAAGCCGCAGAAAGTGGTGGCACTTCCGTAGAGGATGGATCTTTTGGCAGACTCGGTTTTGGTAAGATTTAATACCTGGCTGGCGTACTAGCCATCTAAGGCTGGATATAAGCCTTAATAATCGGATGAATTATTCGTAGGAGGGACTTTTTGTACGGGGTACTCTGGAAACTTCGCTGAATAGGACGAAATTGTGGAACAGAGGCGAATACTGTTTGGAGGGTCGAATGGAATCGGCGTAATAGTTGGGTCTCTGTTTCGATTCAACAACGTGTGAGGCCGATCTTGGCAAGTGAAACAGTCGCAAGCGCTTTTGCAATCCCGGAATTAATGGTTGCTTGCAAAGCAATTGGAGCAAAACTGTTTCCTTTGGATATAGATAGGCGATCGCCTACCGTCATTTGTAGGAAGCGTGGACATATACGCACGAGGTGCTTCTTCTTTAAGCATAGATCGCAACTAACCCTTCGAACTACCCTTGTGTTAAAATTTTTTAGAAATTCTGTCTTTCGAATTGTTTCTTTGGATTGGACGTGGAGGAAATTGGCAGATCGGAAGCTATCGACGGCCTTAAGAGCTCGGTGCTTCGGTGGAGCAACCGTCAAAAAGGTATCAAGCTCGAGCCACGTAGGAATTTCGACTTTCCAATTCTCAATATTAATGCCGAAAAATTTTAAGGACGTTAAGCTACCTTGAATAGTGCGTTAAAGTTCTTTTAAGGCTGCTCCAGACTCCTGTGTTATGGATTGCATATTGAAGAGATTTTTCAGGTGACTGTTCACCTACAATCGCTTATTTTCGAATCGCTCAGTTAAGTTTTTCCATGCTGAGCGAAAGCCACCATTGGTGAGTGGGGATTTCGAAACAATGAAATGAGCTTCGCAACTAGTTTTTGAACCATTTTTCAACGACCGTTTGACTCGGATTGTCTATGGATATCGCCGTGAAAAGGTCCCGGAAAGACGGCGAGCGAAGATAATGGAGGAGCCCTGTTTGATTTGTTCCATGAGCTGGGCGGCAAACATGTCATCCATGTCCAATGATTTTGCTATGGATTTGGTGTCTGTGGCGCTCTCGCCTGCAGCCACAACGCATTCGGAGCTGCTGCCTTTACCGTTTGCCACAAGGAATTGATATGATTGCGACGAATTTTATAGGTGGATAAGGTTGCGGTATGAGCAACCGCAGCGTCCACAGTGGCCTCAAATTGGATCAGACAATCGGCTGTGGCCATAAATTGGGCTAAAGCGAATAATGAAGGAAAATCATTTACAATTTTAACTCCGAAGTAAGAAATCGGGCTAAAAACAAATTGAAATTTAGGAACCGATCCAACTCCGTAAAAATTTACGATCACACTGTCAGATAGGCAAATTTAAAAAATATTTAATATATCGGATGCTCGGATTAATTTATGGACTTTAATTTTGTTTGTTCATCAAGAATCATGTTTGTGAGCCCTTGACCCATTGTGAGCTGGAGAAAATGTCGACGTATGTACAGTGTATAAAAGTGGGTTGCGAATACCGAAATAGAGTTGCGGAAATTGTAAAGACTTCGATTATGTTTGTTTGTCAGCTGCACAATTTAGTTGCAGTCGTTTTGCTATAGTAAATTAGTGGATATTGTAACTTTGATTTTTTTGAAATAATTTAGCAGTAATTGCAGGTCGAGAATAGTATTCAGAGTGGACTGTATTAGAAAGAGTAGTTAAAGCGGACTGTGCTAGAATTTTTGGGTAAGTCTGAAGAAGCTGCTGGAACACAGTATTAAATAAAGAGTGAAAATCTAAAGGAAACATTTTAGAATCGGCAATTTCTTTACTGTGGCTGAGTTATATTTTACATATACATAAATATATTTGAGGAATATATGAGTTGAATATTCGGTCAAAGAGGTAGTGGGATGGCTCGGATGGCGCCGATCTGAAGGCTACCGAACGGGTCGCAGGTTGCGGATAGCGAGCGCCCTGGTTCTCCAGGGTAGCTACGAATAAGCGTGGAAGTTGGACACGGCCCGGCTACCGCCAAGCCCCCAACATTAAGCGTAAATAAGTAGCCCCGGACAGTCAGCGGGTACCTGCGCCGTAGCAGTACCGACGTCGCGCTTGTGCTGCCGCCTCCAACAGATAGCTCTCTTACAAAACCCCCTTCCCACACGTTTAGAACCTACCTCTTCCCTACCCACACAACTCATCTCACCCCGGGCTGGACTAAGGTGACACTCGTACCGTGCCGAGAGTCAATCTAGCTGGGAGCCCGAGTCAACAAAAAACTCAGTCTCAAACGGTGAGCTCAGGCAAGTGCCAACCGCCTGTTTTAAGTCAGCCTTACCCTGGTACAGCGGATCTCTGCCCCCGACACTCTCAAAAAGTCGGAAGTCGTAACCAACGAAGACAAGAAGAGCAAGATCACGGCTCCGAAAACCCTAGTCCATGTGACGTCTACCCCTGCCAAGCGAACAACGCAGCCGTATAAGCCCAACTCCCCATTAAGACAAGCCCAAGCCTCCCACCAGCGTAGGTGTGGCTAACCAGCTACTCCAATCGGAGGGGAGCGCCAAAGCCGGTCTCGTGGTGAGTACCAGTGCAAAGGAGTTAAAGAGGACACCACCTAACCAGGCAGGACCTCTTGAAAGAAGGAAGGCTTCTAGGATCCTCAAACGGCTGGCCACCAACCCAATACGTGAGGATCAAACGTCGAAATTGGATTACCAAAAAATACAAGAAGACATGGCCTGGGCGGCACCAACCCAAAGGACTTCCGCCCGATAAGTCTAGAAGGCGTCCTTAACAACGTCACCCCAACGGCGATTACTGGTGCTCTGACTGAACTGGGGATTGAGCGGCCCATAGTGGGACTCATACACACCATGCTCTATGGGAGCAGCTCACTCGAACATGAATGTCAGCAGAGGAACCCCACAAGGGGTGTACTATCACCTCTTCTATAGGTTATAGCGGTCAACAAACAACTATCACTTCTAGAAAAGGCGGGCACTAAAGTGGTAGCTTACGCTGATGACGTGGGTTTCCTACCGCAGGGTAAGTTCCCGCAAACTCTTTGCAATCTGATGGAGACAGCCCTATCCACCCTCTCAAGGTGGACAGCTGATTGTGGACTGGGAGTTAACCCAGAATAGACCGAACTATTTCCTTTTTACAAGGAAGTATAAGATACCAAATCTAACTCTCCCAAAACTACACCAAACGCGCCAAACCCTCAGCAACCAAGCTAAGTACTTAGGTGTCATCCTTGACAAAAAGCTCCACTGGACAGACAACATCCTAGATGGCACACGCAAAGCGGCCATAGCACTCTGCGCTTGTAAAAAAGCCATAGGGAGGAAGTGGGGTTTCTCCCCCATGATAGTTCACTCGCTATACACTGCAATAGTCAGGCCTCTCTTCTACGGAAACACGGTAAGGTGGCCTTTCCTAGAAAAAAATTGTAACCTCCGGATCCTTCACAAGATCCAAAGATTCGCAGAACTCTGCATCAGTGGGGCGCTCCGCACCACCGCCACTGAAGCACTATACACAATTCTTGACCTCCAACCCCTGGACCTACTTGCCAAAAGCTGGGCATCTGCAACAGCGCTGAGGCTCCGCGAAGCAGCGGCATGGACAACAGGATCTACGGGTCACTCCAGTATCCTAACAAACCAGATATCCATACCATATAGTACAGACTACGTTCCACCCATAGTCAACTTCGAAAGAACATACAAGATCTTCATACCCACCGGTACAGACTGGGACAACCTCCCACACCAACTCGAAAACGCCGTCAACATATACACACAGTCCAAATAATCAGATGGCAAATCTACGAAGAACAATGTGGAACGCCAATGGCGTTTCACGGCACAACCTTGAAGTAACACAGTTCCTGAATGAAAATCATATCGACATTATGCTACTGGTAGAGACGCACCTCACAAACAAATACAACTTCCAAATAAGAGGCTGCACTTTCTACCGCACAGACCATCCAGATTGTAAAGCCCAAGGCGGAACCGGCATCCTAATCAGGGAACGTATCAAGCACCACTTTCATCAAAGATTTGCAACTAATTACTTGCAAGCCACGTCTATCAAAGTGCAGTCAGGCAACGGAAACCTCACCATAGCCACTGTCTTCTGTCCGCCTCGCTTTACAATTTCTGAAGGACAATTCAGGGACTTTTACAACTTGCTTGGAGATCGCTTTATAGCTGCAGGGGACTATAATGCCAAACACACGCACTGGGGATCACGCCTTGTGACTCCCAAAGGAAGGCAATTATACAATGAAATCATAAAACCGAACAACAAATTAGACTATGTTTCCCCTGGCAGCCCCACATACTGGCCAACAGACCCCAGGAAAGTTCCAGACCAAATAGACTTTGCGGAGACAAAAAACATTCCCAGCAATATAATAAGCGCCAAAGCGCATTCGGACCTGTCGTCAGACCATTCGCCAGTGCTAATAACTCTTCTTCAAAGCACAAAAACTACAGATCACCCCCTCAGGCTGACGTCGAACAGAACCGACTGGTTAAAATATAAAAAGTATGTAAGCTCACACATCAAATTAACCCCTCACTTCAACATCGAAGCGGACATCGACTGCTCTACCGATGCTCTTGAAAAAGTATTTGTGGAGGCAGCCACTATTTCAACACCACAAGGCAGGGACGTGCAAACCAACCGCTTCAAAACAAATCTGAAAATTGAACGGCTAGTCCTAGAAAAGAGGCGCCTACGACGGGCCTGGCAAACATTACATTACTTTACATTACAGTACATTAAAAAACTTTCGCCAACCAGTACAAAGCATTCTCTGTGGAGGGCTCACCCAAATCTGAGCTCTCCAATCGAAACAGTTACTCGGATAAGAAATTCATCTGGCAGCTGGGTCCGCAGCGACGAAGAAAGAGCCGAAATTTTTGCTTTACATCTCAGAAACATCTTCCAGGCGAACCCTGGTTAATTTGTCGTACCACAAATCGAATCAGAATCTATTTCCCTACCATTGTTGTTTCAGCCAAAGGAGATCGCGAAAGTCATTGGGGAACTGAAACCGAAAAAGGCCCCTGGCGGTGACCAAATAACCCTAAAAATGTTAATTGAACTTCCAAACTCTGCCATTGAGGTTATTTGTAAGATCTTCAATGGGATCATAACTCTCGGCTACTATCCGAAAAAATGAAAAAAATCTATTATTATTTTATTATTATACCAAAGCCCGAAAAAGACCACATTGGTTTACTATCGTGTCTGTCTTAGTTGTTCGAAAAATGCCTTCTAACTCGCATAATACCATATCTAGGAGCTCACAATGTTATCCCAGCTCATCAATTTGGCTTTCGTCAAAACCATGGAACAATCGAGCAAGTAAACAGAATAACATCAGAAATACGCACAGCATTTGAGCATCGGGAATACTGCACCGCAATATTCCTCGAAGTATCTCAAGCCTTCGATCGAATATGGCTAGATGGCCTCATGCACAAAATCAAAACACACTTGCCTGATTACACTCACAAGCTTCTTGACTCGTCTCTATACAACAGAACCTTCGCAGTAAGGTTCATTATCAAAGCTCGAGTCCGCAAGGAAGCGGGCTAGGGCCTACTCTTTTCCTCCTATACACAGCAGATATTCCCACGAACGAGCAGCTAACAACATCTAAGTTCGCTGACGACACCTCAATTTTAAGTCGCTCGAGGTGCCCAGGCCGAGCCACATCACAGCTAGCAAACCACCTCTCCGTAGTGAAGGCGGCTATCTGATTGGAGGATTAAAATAAATGAACAACAGGCAAGCATGCCCTCCACTATCATTGAATAATACGCAGATTCGCCAAGTCAACGATGTAACGTATCTCGGCGTCCACCTTGACAAGTCGTCTGTCGCCTAGAGAAGACACGTCGAACGCAAGAAAGTACATCTAAAACTAAAAGCCAGCAGCTTCCTCTAGATTTTTAACGCTCGTTCGCTCCTGCGTCTGGACTACAAGGTTTTGCTCTACAACTCCTATCTAAAGCCCATCAGCGCGTTCAATCGAGAATCCTGTGAACTATCACTGGGGCACCATGGTATATTCGCAACCAAGACATCCACAGGGACCTAGGCATCCTTACCGTAAAAGATGAAGTAGACAAACAAAAAGCGTCCTACAATGAAAAACTCTCTGTGCCCCCAATCGGCTCGCAAGAGGCTTGACTTGGGTTTCCAGCCAATCACGTCTAAAACGCAACGACCCGCAAGCCAGCAATAACTTTCGGGCCTCCTTTAGCACAATATCAGTCATTTGACTGTTAGTTAGATTAATTAGTTTAAGATTTGATACACTTATTGTTTGTATCCAAAGGGAGAAGATTCAATAAATAAATAGCAAAGCATTTAAAGAAAAAAAAGAAAAACATATACACAGACGGCTTCAAGCTTAACTCTCAAGCGGGTGGGGGAGTCTTCTCTCCCGAGCTAGACATAAAAGCCTCATTCCTCCTACCATACCACTGTAGTGCTTTCCAAGCGTAAGTCATGGCAATTCAGGAGGCCATGGCCCACCTGGACACATCAGAACATCACGACACAGACATTTTCATCTTTTCGGATATCCAAGCAGCCCTTAGGGCCCTCGACTCCTACACAACAAACTAAAAAACTATCTCTGAATGCCGCAAATCTCTTAACGAGATGGCCACTCATCTGAGAATCAACCTTATCTGGGTGCCTGGACACCGCAATATTGAGGGCAACTGCATAGCAGACGAGCTAGCAAGACAGGGGACAACCGCCGATATCCTTCGTGATAGGAACACGGTAGGTATGCCCATGGCTACCTGCAAGCTCCATTTCAGGCAGAGATTGTATACACTTTCCAACAACCGTTGGAACTCAATCTCAACATGCCACAATTCTAGACTCACACGGCCAAACTACAACACGAAAAGATCAAAAGCTCTCCTACAATGTAGCAGGGAGGACATCTCCACTCTCCTAAATGCCCTCGCGGGCCACTGTCTTATAGGGACTCATGCGCTAAGGCTGGGTCTAAGTAACCACAACTTCTGTCGCAGCTGCAAACAGATAGACGAAGAGGAGAGCATCGAACACCTCCTATGCTTCTGCTCAGCGCATAACCTAAAGCGCTTTCAAACCCTAGGTAGCTACACACTTCCGAACCTTGCGGCCATTCAGGACCAATGTGGCCTAAGTGTGGGGATTAGTATCTAATCTCCAACCACTCCTACCTAACCTAACCATGAGTTGAACAGTAGCATTGGAATATCTAATGGAAATGTTTAAAGTGTACAATTGTGGGCAAGGGAAACTGGAATATTGTAGGGCACACATAACGGAATTGAAATACATATATTAAATGCCGATGCGTCGGATTAATCATTTTGCAAACGGACGCTAGCTGAGAAGAATTATTCGACAACGGAGTAAAAGTGTTTGGACATTGTTTGGGCAATACGTAAATTAAGGCACTACCTGGAAGGATACCACTTGAAGGTGGTAGCAAATCACATGGCATTAAAGTGGCTAAACAGCATTGAAAGCCCGCCAGAAAGAATCGCTCTAGAGGGCTCTAGAGCTGCAAGAAAGGGCCTGCTAAGACAGCCAATGCCATAACCCTTCAGAGAGCGAAAGATAAAGGCGCAGCCGCATAAATTCGTAAACTGTGTTTGTGGGCGAAACGCTGTACAGACAGATCCCACACAGAGCCAGCAACGAAGATGTAGTGGCTTGGTAGCTGACCGTCCCGCAAGAGCTAAGGGAAACAGTCTTGCAAGAGAATCACGACTCCCCCGCTGCCGGTCAGGTAGGAAGTTTAAAGACAAGTGCCTGACTAGCAGCACGATACTACTGGCCAGGAATGCAATGGGACGCAAGGGCGTAAGTGCGTAAATTCAAGCGGCGGGAAAAATGTTGACACAAGTCCCGGAAGAGCCATGGGCAACAGTGTGCGATTCGGGGTCCCGAAAGTACTAGTCACGGCACCGAATACTCCTCAAGAAAATAATCGGACGGTAAAAACGATGGTAGCACAGTTTGCCGGACAAACCCAGAGAAACTGGGACGAAAGGTGGCCAGAGATTGTGTTGGCTATCAACACACGCGTATCCGAGTCCACTGGTTACTCTCCTTCGTTCCCAACACAGGGCAGGGAGCCGTGGCTGCCGAATGCCTTGTACGACAGGAAAACATTGCGGACAGGAAGGCAGACAGAAACGCCGGAAGGGAAATTGAAGGAAATCTTCGAAGTTGTGGGACGAAATCTTTGACCAAGCCAGTCCGATGATCATCGTGTGGGCCAAGGAGCACTACCTGTCAAAAGCGGCAGAAGGTTTCGCGGATAAATTAGCCCCGAGGTACGATGGCCCGTATAAGGTTATAGACTTTACATCTCTAGTAATCTGAAAATAGCAGAAAGAAACGCACGGTGCACGTCAGGGACTTGAAAATTAAGAGCTGGCGGGCGATGCGAGTGATTACGACGATATAAATGGACCACGAAATGGACCGAGAGTCGTTTGGTCCAGACGAGGCGATCGATCGTAGACGACCGAGTCCAGCGTGAATGGGCAGCGGCAACAGGCCAATGCCGAAGACAACGGATGGAATAGGGAAACAGACAAGGGGACCGGTTATGTGGTCGTCCGGCGCATGAAGAAACAGCAGAGTCTAGGTGTGCATGGACAGCGGCAGCCCTTTAATCGTTAGGCCGAAGCCGGAATTTTCATCGTCAGGCAAACGCCGGAGCCTATGGTCCAGAAGCCAAGCCGCTGACATTTGGATAGAGGCCACGATCCGATGGAGTCACTCGTGATCCGAACAATGGGGGAAGATAGTGCAGCTCGATAGCAAAACTGTAGCCTGCCGGACAATTAGCGGACAAAAACGAGCAATCACATAGATAAAAAAATGTTGGTGATTGCTGAAAGAAAAGCAGAGAGTAAGGACTGCTCCGAATCGAATGCCAACTCACCACGGCTAAGCGAACACACTGAAAGAACAACAATCAGCGATAACAACAGCTAGTAGCTAAAACCGATAGGGGCATTTACCCCTAACTCAGGGGTAGTGGAGGGCATGTGCCTGGCTTTACCTGAAAAAGGATGCAAGAATTGGTAAGCAAGAACAAAACGTCTAGAAAATTGCACTTACCATGTCATTTTGCCAGTTCACCATCTGCATAGGGAAGGGGGCCCCTCAATAGGCCGATAGTGTCGGTTGATGGGCACGAATATACTGGAAATATCGGATTGTGGAGGATCGCACTGGGAGATATCGCATCGATCAGGTGGCAACTCTACCTTACGCAGCCGATACCGATCGGAAAGCTCTAATGTGATCAGAGGAGTGGAAGGTGTAGTATTTATTGTCCGCCATGTATTATTTATTGTATTTTCTCATTTGTTAATTATATGTCGAACCCAGTAAAATGCTTCAATTTGATTTCAGTGGCCATCGGCCACGTCAAGATGTTTATTCATTGATGCTAAGAATTTGAGTGACTTACAACTAGCTATTCGCCGCTGCGCTGCCTGCAAACATTGGCAGCGGCCGTCATGTCTATATCAAAGTATATGGTCACAAATGAGAGCGCGAGAGAAGTTGTATATGCATTCATTGTATGTGTCTGCACTCAGGTGATGGGAATATGCTGACACTAGCACTTCCCATAAGTTGGGCTCTGAGGCGCGTTCATATTTCGGTTGGCCGCACGGGTTTAGCGGCCGGGACTTTTGTATTTGTTTAAGTTCACTGTTGGTATTGGAAGTTATTATATAAGTATTTTTTGCTTAAAAAAATAATTTTTAGGTAACAAAAAAATTTTTTCAAAAATTGTTTTTTCATTAAGTACTCACATCGACGAAAACCGCGAGCTTTTCGTCGGGTCAGTTTTTCAGCGCGGTACTCAGATGAGCTAAGGAAATACCAGAAAAAAAAACTTATTTAGCGAGTGAATTTCGATGAACGGCGAAGAAATTTTATCTTTGGCGGTGTTCGGGCAAAGACGGTGTGGAAACTAAAAATTTAAAATGGAAGGAAAGCCCCAAAATCAACTGCAGGAGGTCAGTGCAGATGAAGTAGGACGCCTAATCCAATCTGTTGCCCCGACAAGAAGCAATACAACAACAGGGACAAATCCGCAGAATAGTTGAAGTGCTGGAGGAGATTCACTAGAGAATCCCAATGGGACGAAACATGCCGAGTGGGACTTCGCCTACATGGACATCCTGCCGGACGTGTCCTCGCAAAGAAAGAAAGATCTGGCCAAAAGAATTTCGTTGCGTTGTACTAATAGAAGAATCTTTTTAGCAGAACCACCATTAATATGATCTCCGACGACCTCTCCATTAGGACTCCGTGCACCACCACCAGCTACTTAACAGCTTAAGCGGAGCTGGAGGACCCGTTGGCTGGAGGAGGAAAATAGGGCGCCCGCAAAGGAACAGTTGCAGAAGCCATAGCCAGCCACTGCCAGGATGCTGGAAGACTTCCTGCAGCACCCGACGAAAAGCGTTAGCCGCGTATTTGCCTCTCGCTCACTCCTAAGGCTAGCTCGCGGTTTTCGTCGATGTGAGTACTAGGCTTGAAGAAGAAGTATTTCTAAGCATGGCTGTACTAAATACAATTGTGAAAAAAACATTTTTATGAACTGTATTTTTTTTTTGCTTTTATTATTCGTTATTATAATGTTATTTCTATCTCCTACTGCCCTTACTTTATACGGACCAGTACATTCGATCACCTACTGATATATCTATGTTGCTTATTTTCTGATAATATAGTATCTTATTATTTTTCTTATTATACCCGTTACTTGTAGAGTAAAAGGGTATACTAGATTCGTCGGAAAGTTTGTATATATATACTTGATCAGGATCACTAGCCGAGTCGATCTAGCCATGTCCGTCTGTCCGTCTGAATCACGGAAACTATAAGAGCTACAATACTGGGATAAGGATTATTAAAATAAAAATTTTAACTGAAATGTATTGGTCTCGTCAATACCTATCGATTGATCCAAAAAAAAGTTTGCCGCGCCCACTCTTACGTGCATATCGCTTAAATCTGTCTACCGCCCACATAACCACATATTGAGATCACGGGTAGGTGGCGGACTTCAATCTCGCTTTGCGCCTTGCATATTTCCATTTCACTTTGGTCTGATAGACGAGGTACTCGACTATAGCGTTCTTCCTTGTTTTCTTCTATGATTATTCTAGCTCTTTTGTGTGCTACTAATCTATATTTACTTTCCCTCGCATAGTCATATATAATATATATGGGTTCTATATTTTCTATACTATTAAATTGTTTTGGTAAGTTACTTATTTTACCAAATACTAGCTCATATGGACAATAATTATGTGCCATTGAGGGGGTCGTGTTAATACAAAAAATGAAATATTGAAGTCCCAATTAGTTTTATCAACCGATATATATGAGCGTATGTATTTATTGAAAGTTGTATGACTTGGATCTATTGTTCCGACTGTCTGGTGGTGGTGTGTTTAAGGTATTTGCATAAATCATTTATAATTGAATTTGTATATTCTGTACCCATGTCCGTAATGAATGTCTTCATTGGACCGTACTTCAGAATAAATGATTCAAAAATTGCTTTAGCGACGGTGTTCGCGTTCTTATTTAGTTAGGTCACATATTAGAGTGACTGCTTATTCAGCATTTCTGACATTTTCGTATGTACTCAGTAATATCTCGAGTCATACCTTTCCAAAAATAATGTCTTTTGACCTTGGCCAAGGTTTTTGTAATGCCAGTATGACCTCCTTGTATTAGATCGTCATTGAATTTAGACAGAATACCTGACAGAATTTTTATGACATTTCAACAGTACTTAAACTGAAACAAGCGGCTCAGCAAGAAGGGCTATACCAAGAAAATGAAAATTTAAAACATTATAACATCAATGTTAATAAAATTCAAAAGCAACAACAAACAAATTATACACGTAACCATACCCTTACACTAATTTGTACATCACCCAACAATTTAATTCTGGCCCAGCTCTTTCAATTCAACCACACCCCAATCAAGCCCAAAGAATGGTTCCGCAAAATTATAGGTTCCAATCGAATAACAGAAATAATACTTTTGACCAAAATAGGGGAAGTTATCAAGAGCTTCGAAGAAATTTAATTCAGGGACAGTAAAATAATACAATGAATCAAAGCCAACAGCCAAGTGGACGATCGGGCTCAGTACCCAACCAATCACAAAAGAGAGTCAGAGAAAGTGGACAATCAAGAATGCAAATAGACAAAATTTATCAACAAAATAAAGAGTACAAAGAAGATGTTTACAATGAAAATGAAAATTTTCCAACACAAACCTCGGACCAATTACATACATAGAAATAACTATAAATAATCATAATTATCGTTGCCTCGTCGATACCGGTTCATCAATTAACTTAATGAAAAAGAATTTTCTTAACGGGAGCATACATAAAGATCCGACAATTATACGCACTATGACAGGTCATTATGAACTAAATGAATTTGTAAAAGTTGCAACTAATAGTTTATTTACTCAAGAAGAAATATTTCATACTCACGACTTTTATTCCAATTATGACATACTACTATGATGAAAGTTACTAGAGGCAAACCAGGCAAATATTGATTATTTAAATAATCGCACTACTATCAGTAGGCGCATTTTTGACCTTTACGAATGTTGTTAAGCATGAAATAAAAACGCTTCATGAAAATCCAATTTATAAAAAACCGTATGGGTATCCTTTTTCATTTGAAAACGAAATTGAGTCTCAAATACAGGATATGTTAATGCAAGGAATAATTAGGCACAGCCAATCACCTTATTGCAGTCCATTGTGGATAGTACCAAAAAAGAAAAAGCTTCAGGTAAACAAAAATTTAGACTTGTAGTGTACTATAGGGGCTTAAATGAGATCTTCATTAAAAATCTTTTTTGAAAAACTTAAACGCTGATCTAAAATTACAACTAGACAAATGTGAATTTTTGAAAAAAGAAACAGAATTTTTGGGACACATAGTTGGACTAAACGGTGTAATGCCAAATCCAGAAAAGGTTAAGGCAATCAATAAATTTCCAATTCTCAAAACTCAAAAAGAAATTAAATAATTTCTTGACCTTTGCGGTTATTAGAGAAAATTCATTCAAAACTTCGCAGGCATTTCAAAGCCTTTAACTAAATGTTTAAAAGCTGGTTCTAAAGTGACATTCAAAGATGATACATTTATTGCAGCGTTCAATAAACTAAAACATCTTATCATAAACGATCCCATACCTATTTGTCCAGATTTTGAAAATAAATTTCAATTAACTACTGATGCTAGCAATTTTGCATTAGGAGGAGCTCTTTCTCAGGATAACAAACCAATCAGTTATATTAGTAGGACTCTAAATGCACATGAAGAAAACTATAGTACAATTGAAAATGAATTATTAGCTTTAGTATGGGCGACAAAAACCTTAAGACCCTATTTATTCGGAAGAAGATTTGAGATATTAAGTGACCATAAGCCGTTAGTCTGGCTGAACAATATCTAAGAACCTAATATGAAACTGCAAAATATTGCAGTTTCATATTAGGTTCTTAGATATTGTTCAGCCAGACTAACGGCTTATGGTCACTTAATATCTCAAATCTTCTTCCGAATAAATAGGGTCTTAAGGTTTTTGTCGCCCACACTAAAGCTAATAATTCATTTTCCTTCTAAATAAGAAGGAAGGCAAAATCACGTAGCCGATGCATTGTCAAGAATCAAAATTAACGAAATATACTATGGCAGTAACAAAGCAACAGCACACAGTGCTGAAGAAGATAATACAAATTTAATAACAATTACTGAAAAACCAATCAAACAATTCGCAAGACAGGTAGAAATGATTCGAAGCAATACAGAAGGTGAAGAAAGTGAAAATTATTTCAAGAAAGTCACGATCAAAATAATTTTTCATGTATTAAACATTGAAAAAGCTAAGCAAATATTAATAAAACACTTTTGCACCAAGTCAAGTGAACACGACTCTGGTTTTGAAATCATTCAACAAGCTTTTAAACAGATCATGAAACATCGCTTTTATTAAAAACAACTCCAGAAGCAGAATTTTTTAGGGAAAATTACGTCGCAGATATTTACACGAACAATAATCAAAACAAGGAAGAACGCTATAGTTGAGTACCTCGACTATCAGATACCCATTACTCAGCTAAAGAGACGAAGAGAAATGGAGATGTGCAAGCAGCAAAGCGAGATTAAAATGCGCCACCTACCTCGACTATAGTGTTCTACCTTGTTTTTAAATTGAATTTTGTCCAGATCATTTGCCTGGCTCAAAAATGTATTTATTAAACAATTGTTATGTAACTTATATAGTTTATAAAAACAATTTGCGCACATTATAACAGCAATTGTTATCAAAAGTGTGTGTATTAATTCTAAGTCATTCTTATTTGACTCTACTTTATTTATAAGATTTGCAGTGGAGTCCACTGACTTAACGTCTACTATTGCCATTTTTGGTTTGTATATATTTAAATTATAATTATAGCTATCTGTTCTATCTTCAGAAAATTTGCTTATTGCATTACTTTACATATTTTAGTTGTAATTAAAGTAATTTAGTTTTTTTTTTGTTATTTATCTTTTTTATTACGTTTTCCCTCAGACCCTCTATTGCATCAGCTGGGCGTCGCCGGGGTTGGTACGCTTATGCTCCTTTGAAGGCGTAGGTGGCTGCTTGCCCCCCACGCTTGTAGCTTTAGCTGCAGATGTCCTGGGCCTATGGGCTCAGGCGGTACCGGTGCCGGTCATGGCACGAGGTTTTGCGCACATACTCTCGCAAATTGGGCTTTCCAGTGGTCAATCTTTCGGGCACTCTTTGCTTCTCTTGAGAATCTGTTTTGGAAGTGGAGGTATTATTTTTGTATCTTTATTAATTGTCTTTATCACTGAGTAAGCTGGAGTTATTGGCTTTTTATTTACAAGACTTGAATTCAGAAAATCAAGTTCTTCTTGTAATTTTTGGGCTGTTGCCCAGTGGGGTGGCGTTTGGTTTTTAAGTATTAGCCACTTTAAGTGCGCTATTCTTTTATTTATTTTGCTCTTTACGCCCCCACGTTTTGCCATAGCTCCATCTATACTCTACTCCATCACTCCTTCTATTATTATAGTTTCAGCTCTTTCCGTTTGAATCCAGATTGGTGTCTTGATGATCTTCTTCCGAAACGAGTTGAGTAGTCGACGGCGGAATTTATCCTATGTCCGTGAATGAATTGTAGTATTTATACATGGCGGCATGTATTATTTATTGTATTTTCTCATTTGATAATTATATGTTGAACCCAGTAAAATACTTCAATTTGGTTTCAGTGGCCATCGGTCACGTCAAGATGTTTATTTATTGATGCTCAGTATTAGAGTGACTTTCAACTAGCTTTTCGCGGCTGCGCTGCCTGCAAACATTGGCAGCGGCCGTCATGTCTATATCAAAGTATATGCTCACAAATGTATTTTGGCTGATAGCAGCGAGAGCGCTAGAAAAGTTGTATACGTATTCATTGTATTTGTCTGAACTCACGCCAGTGGAATATGCTGACACTAGCACTTCCCATAAGTTCGGCTCTGAGGCGCGTTCATATTTCGGTTGGCCAATTTATTTGGTATTTGTTTAAGTACACTGTAACACAATGTTGGTATCGGTACAGTCGGTACTCGCTACAATGATACATGCATACTACAAAGGAAAAGAGCACAGATCCGCGAATCCCGAGGGAATATACTATAACAGAGAAATTTGAATGTAAACGAGGAAACGAGTAAAATTGTATCTACGAGGAAGACGTCGTGGAAAGGAGAGGAAGACAGATGATCGGTGCAGTGAAGCTCATCAGGGAGCTGGACTTAAAGGCTACAAGAATACACCGGATAACGGTCGGAGAGGAGAAACGAGAATTCCTAATACTTTGGTAAAACGTCTGAGGTTAGAAATGGATCAAGAGGAAAAGCGAGAGGATTCAAAAGCCACTAGGATACACAGGAGAATAGCCGGAGAGAAGGAACGAGCCTGATATCGTCCCCAGAAGAAAGGGGGAATGTGTGGGGTTAAGTAACTCCGCACAAATAATAACTGTACGGTTGCGTATTCAGCTGCATATTCAGCTGAGAGCTGAGAGTTTGGAGAATGCAGTTAAAGAGGGTTTGGAGAGTACTAGAAAATAGAGTGTGGAGAGAACGAGGAAAGAGAGTTTGGAGGAAAGAAGCGGAGAGGAGGAGCGCCGGCATGCCGTGAGCGAAGAAATAACGGTAACTCGCCGCTGTTTGGACCCTAGTGTGGTGCCGTTCCCAGAGGGCGAAAGGTCGAACGGTAAAACCGCGGACTTTGGACCCTGATGTAGTGCCGTGCGCAGATGGCTAAAAGGAGAAGCCAAGGATGAACGATACCAGGAGCTGCATATAAGCGGCCCAGCACAGTAAGCGGGATCAGTCATTAAGAATCAGAGCGCGAGTGAGTAATGTCAAGCAAGCTAGGGTCAAGTAGATACTGCCGTGAAAGTTAGGAAGGAGCAAGATCGCTACGTCGAGAGGTTCGGGACGTTCTCCGAGTTAAGACGCAGGTAGCTGAGGTCCTCAAAGGCAAATACACGGCTAGGTTGAGTGGAGACTAGGTCGACTGTTTTAAGAACTGCTCTAGCTACGTCGGACGGTTGCCCGAATAGTTGAATTAGAATTGCGACGCATTTCACCGACGTATCCTGTCGATCCTGTCGGTTAACAAATTGTGGCGCCCGACGGTTGTCTGGGAAGCGCAGTCGTTGACTACATTGAGGAGGCGTAGGACCGGGACGAGTATCCTGCCCATCCTGACGAGGAATTGATGGTCTGTGGCACCCGACGGTTGCCTGGAATGCGCAGCCATTATATACTTTGTGTCCGGCATCGGAGGCGTATCCCACCGGTCCTGACCGGTCCGTGGAGTCGATTGGTTGTAGCGCCCGACGGTTGTCTAGAAAGCGCATCCATTGGCGAGGACTGCCCTGCTGGAATAGCCAGAGCCGTGAATTTCTTCATAACCCGAATTCTGAATTGTTCTTAGTGGTAACCGGGCGGTGACGTTTACTATAAATTTGGTAGGACGCACAAGTTTCGTATCAAGCGTTTTGTCTTTTTATTTTTTTGCCAAAATAACAGTACCGAAAAAAAAACATCGTAAAAATCGACCAATATTCGGTTTTCATTTTTGTATTTTACATTCCCATTCTAATAAGTCCAGATGCATTATATTTTAACACATATCGAAGGCAACGCAATTCACTGCATCTAGCATGCACATTTGCCTTTGAAAATGTGCATGCCTTTCACTTTGCGTAAAAATATCCGAATTGTGCCTGTCCGCTGAGTACATCTTTTAGGTAGAAGTCCACCTCCCCGAGCGTCGTCTTCAGGGGAAAGGTGACCTCAGCCTCTTTTGCCGGCACTGTTGCTGCGTATAGCAACTGGGACGTTGCGACACTCGCAAGCAGCTTCTTTTTTATCTTGATTCGGTCCCCTGGTGTTAATGAGAATCCAGGGCTCTGGCTGTCTCGCGTGCGTTCTTGTGTGCGTACTAAAGGTGTTCCCTGAAGGAGAGCCTAGTGTCCAGGATGACACATAGGTACCTGATCGCCCGTTGCGAAGTTATCAGAGTTCCGCCAATATGGATCTGGGCTGTTTCCACCTGTTTCCTGCTTAAGATCAGGACGGTTTCTGTCTACCACCGCCAACCACCACTCAACGGCTCAAGTCGCTCTGTTAGCCAACGTTTTCGCTGTGGCAACATCTTCTGCCACTACTACCAGCGCGACCTCGTCGGCGAATCCAACGATTGAGGCATCCAACCAGGTATTACTCCTGCGATCAACCTTTCCCCCTGGTTCTCTCGATCTCTTTTGAGGCAAGGCTTGCGACCTTCATTAGCGCATCCAAGGTCGATTTTTTTCCGGAAGCCACCTATTGCTGCGTCCAGCCTCGCAACAATCACCTTTTCGAAGACTTTTCTTATTGTGTCCAACAGGCAGATCGGTC
Source organism: Drosophila suzukii (assembly GCF_043229965.1). NCBI lineage: Eukaryota > Metazoa > Arthropoda > Insecta > Diptera > Drosophilidae > Drosophila > Drosophila suzukii. Next base: position 56,217,708 of record NC_092082.1, read on the forward strand.
TGTAGGAGAGTGGTTCCCCTGCTGGTTTGCCAGGCTCGACGAGTAGGAGAAGCTTTTGTTGGCTAGGTACCTTTCCACTTCGAGGATTGTATGCTCCATGACTAGGCGTACTTTACTTCGTTGAGCACAGTTGTCTGGGAGAAGGTCAATGGTTGGTCCTTGGGAACGGAGCCCACAATATGCCATCCAGAGCCTTCTGTTCCGTGGGCGCATTATTGCCAGCACTCACGCGTTTCACCACCGTTCTGTAGGACACAACTCACGGGTCGTTTTTAGAGGCCTTCCTGGCAGACCTGAACCTGTCATTACAGGCCTCGAGGCTCGGGGAGTGTCTAGCCCTTTAAAATTGTCATCTCGCTTCAAGACAGCTAGAGCGAAGTATAGCTATATCCTAGTTCTACCAAAAAACAGGTTCGTCGTGCTTCCAAAACCTTTTCCCCTGCTTGTATCGCGGGCTTTCTCCACGTCGGCTGCCAGCTTTTCGCTGCGTTATATGCGCTATTCATCCCGTTTAGTTTCAAATCTTTCAGCGCAGTCGCAAAGGCCGGATTACTGAAGGTGATATGCCTTCCTTGCTAAAATCGGAGACGGCCGATTGAGACCGGGATAGCCTAGTGGTTGCTGCCCGCCTCGATGTCGATAATCCTCCATCGGGCTTGACGTACAAATAATCCCGCGCGGCATTCGTCCCCAACGGGCATTTCTTTATGCCAGCCTGGTGGCTCGTCTCCTTCCTGCCTGCCGCCGCACAGATTAAGCACGCCGGTTTCTTGGAGCACTGGGCAGCCTCGTGGCCCTGCTCTCCGCGCTTCATACAGCAGTCGCTTCTGTCGAACAGACTTTAGCATTTGCTGGGGATGTGCCCTGACTCAAGGCATCTACAGCACCGCGAGAGGCCTCCCCGCTCTCTAATCCTGCAGATGGTCCAGCCGTTTCGGACCTCGCCCCTACTGATCACCACGTTCCCAATGATGAATGGTAAGCTGATAACGGCAATCCGGGAATCACAGTATCCCAGGCGGACCATTCCCTCGTCGAAGTCGTATTGCCTTGCCAGACCAGCGGCTATATCCGAGGACCGCCACTTATGAGTCCTCCCAAGTGAATCGGTCATCTACTCTCTCTCTAAGACTCGGCTTCCTTTGGCCACCTCCAGAAGCAAGATGGTTGTGTGGCTGACCTTGCTTAGGCAGCTCCCCAGTACTATGATGTACCGGCGTAGCCCCGCTGGCTGTTTTGGTTTCTGGCTCCTGCAAACATTTCGGACATACCATGTCCGCTTCCTGCTCATGCTCCTTCTCACCGCTAGCAATATGATAAAAATCTTATTTAAATAACCCAAAGTTGATTTCATTATGTTATTTATTAATACGAAATTCAATTTATTTTGTTCTTACCAATTTGTACTGGATTTGTTGTTCGAACCGATTATGTTAATTTTCCACGATCTGTTACATATTTAAGATCTTAATATGGCAATGTTATCGTTTTCATTTTTGTGGTTTTGCTTTTACTTTACGTTGTCGTTCATTAAGCCTAGTACTCAGATCGGCTAAGAGTTTTACTAGTTGAAAAATCGTATTTTTTGTAGTGTGACCGCAGAATTCAAAGTTCACCCGCAATGCATGTAGCATGGTCTTACTGACAAGCAGCTGGGTTTTGTTTATTAACAAACGAAAAATTGAAGGATTTGAAAAAGACGAATCTGCTGGTGCAAAAAGAATTACATATAAATGGAATGTTCAAAAGATGTTTTTATTTATGTTAATTAGAAGTTTAAGGCTTCCGTCTCTTGTCACGGATGCTTCGCCATTTTCTCCGCGCCATTTGCAATCCAGCTCCGATTCGCAATATGACAACATGGACCTTGAGGGAGTGGGAGCGTCCTGCAGCTTTAGCTTTCAAGAAGCTGGTGGTGGTGCAGACCTGTGGTTCCCCAATGGAGAGCTCGTCGGAGATCGATATCAAATTGTTTTGGCCAGAACTTACATTCTTTGCGAGGACACGCCCGGCAGGATGTCCATATAGGGAGCGAAGTCCCACTCGGCATGTTTCTCCCACTGGAATATTCTAGTAAATCTCCTCCAGCACTTCAACTACTCTGCGGATTTGCCCTGTTGTGGTATTGCTTCCAGTCGGTGAAATCCCACATTAAAGGGCAACAGCTTGGATTAGGCGTCCTACTTCATCTGCATTGACCTCCTGCAGTCGATTTTGGGGTTTTCCTTCCACTTTTAGTTTCCATGTCGCCTGTGCACCGCCAAAGATTAAATTTCTTAATCTTTGGGCCGCGAATAACGGCGTTCAATGATATTCACTCCCTAAATCTGGTATTCTTTCTGGTATTTCCTTAGCTTATCTGAGTACCGCGCTGAAAAACAGACCCGACGAAAAGCGTTAGCCGTGTAGTTGCCTCTCGCTCAATGCTATGGTTATCTCGCGGCTTTCGTCGATGTGAGTACTAGGCTTTAAGCTTCACTTTGACCACTGCTCTCTCCAAACCTAGCTTCTTTATATCTGTTTGACTATCTAAAACTGTTGTATTACTTAACTTTCGTTTAACTGATACTACAGTTTGCATTTCATTAGAATACAAATAATCAATATTACTTTCAGCTGGTAAATAGGGGAACTCGATGCACTGGGTTTTATACCAATCGGTATCGGTAATCGGTGTTTTGCGATGCATTTATTCTGGTTGTAATAGGGTGCGGTTTTTGTCCATCTTGACATGATTTAAAACTTTCTTATTTCGGTTATAGGTTAATTCTTGATGAATATTTAGTCACTTTTCAAAATCACTTATTTTGTTACTATTGATAACAATATTACATTTTTTATTTCATTTCCAGTATCATTGTTTATTGATTTCTAATGTGTGTTAGGTTGCGTATAAGTCGGAACCTGCCGGATCGGACAACTGGATCTTATAGCTCCCATAGTAATAATCGGAAAAAAATTTTTTTTTCAATTATATCGTTGGTGTTTTTTTAACATCTAACCTCCTAAGCTTGGAAATAACATTTTTTAATTAGTTTTGAATTTCGAATTAAATTTTATCAAAATCGGACGACTATATCATATAGCCATAGTAACGATCGGAAAATTGGTGGGAAAATAATATGAAATTAACTATAGCTTCGGTGTTCTTTAACATATTATCTTATACTATTGGGAATATCATTTTTTGTATTTTTAAATTTAATAATTATAACTGCAAGGGTATACAAGCTTCGGCTTGCCGAAGTTAACTTCCTTTCTTGTTCTCTTTGTTGTGTCCCGTCTCTACTCTTTCCATGTATCTTCCGAATTTTCGCCCCAAATGAGAAATGGCCCCCCGTGTAGCAAGCACGTGCTCGGTTTAACGTTTAACAATAAATAATAAAATCTAGAGAGTTGGGATCTCAGATTTATATTACTTAGCTTCGTACGCAACGCAAGTTTGCTACGCGATTATTTCACGCCTAATCTAACGACCACAATCCGCACAAGACTGTGGCTCGTACAGATTTAGTGCTAGAAAAACAATTTTAACAGAAATGTATTGGTCTTGTCAATATCTATCGATTGATCTTAACGCCCACAAAGGGCCATAACGCGAAATATTTAATGGGGTGAGAGTAAAAGTTTTATACAAAACAAGCGATATCGCCATAGTCGACGCTTCGACTATCAGATACCCGTTGCTCAGGTAACAAAAAATCGCCACCCATCGTTCATTCCTTACGAGATTTCACTAAGACGCCAAATAACGGCAAACCTAGTCAATTTTTACAAGTGTGAGCGCTAGACTAGTTTTAGCGTTTTGGGCGAATGTGGGCGTTAGAGTGGGCTTGGCACCCTGCTGAAACAAACTTGCGCTATGCAGAAAGCCCAAGAACTTACAAGCCAAATTCCATAATTGATCTTAGCGCTTATACGGACAGAAGAACATGGCTAGATGGACTCGGCAAGAGTTGCTAATCAAGAAGATATAAGTTTATTTATTCGGTAATTATTATTATTTTGTTTTTATATGGGGTTACACTTTGTTAAAGGTATATTACAGTATCCCGTGAGGGAGTTAAAGGTAAATTACACTCTCCCTTTAGGGGGCTGAGATTATAAAGCCACTTTTCCGGATACCAGTTGTTGGGCGCATAACTCATTTTTGAGTTTTTTACAGAAGGTCGCGCTAAGAGTCTCTCTGCACTCTGCACTCTGAAACCGTTCATCGTCTTCGAGGTCATGCTTTTGGAAAGCCTTAATAATAAATAATTTTAGAATGTGCGCTAATACTTGTGAAGCGTTCATTAGAATTTTCTTTTATATCAAGGCTGTTCAAAATGCTTGGGCTTAATAAGTTTATTTTTGCAAGGGTTAATGTTATCAACCAATTTCTGAGTCAATCATTATAATTCTATTTTTTAATTTTTAAATTAAACTAAGGCATATAGAGATTTGATTAAGTCTTTCTTTTATTCAATTTATTTCTATTTGTCAAGTTGTCCTTGCCTGAATTTTAGTTGCTGCCAGTCTTTGAAATCCGGCGTGCCTGCGACTACTTTAAGTGCCGTGCCTAAAAGGTTTATACATGTCCTCTGTCTAAGAGATGAGACCAAAGTGTCGATTCGAGTTAGGTCTTGGCTTATGACCTGCATTATATGATCCCTCTCAAAGCTCTGCAATATGGTCCTGGTTTGCATAGTCTTGATATGAAGACACGTTGGTTGTGTGTTCGAGGTATGACAATGACAATCTCCCGTCCAAAACAGGTATATATCGTGAGCGCGTGTAGTCGTTGAACTTGGTTACTGCCATTGAGGTAGGTGCTGACAACAGAAATTATCTTAATCTTAAATTGTCCTGATGAACCACTCTCCCCTTAATTATGACCGTTGTCCCCAGGTCCGTCTCAATCTTCTCTTTTGTATATAGCGGAAAGAGGTTATTGCCGGGGTTTTAATTTGATTTCAATCAAACCTTATCTCCTACCTTACAATTTCTAAAGGTCCTGTATTTATTACTCTAAGGTTCTGTTCTGAGCTTTGTTTATCTTCTCCCTAACTTCCACATCTGGCTCAACAGTTTCCACTGGTTTCTTCTCTGTCACTGAATGGATTGTTTTGTTTGTACTCGATAGTCGCTTAATTTCGCTTAGTTATCGATCAATTTTGATGCAGTGCGCTAATTCCAAAATTATCCGTTAAAGTGGGTCGAATGCCTACAAAAATCAGGATACACTAACACTACATCTTCTGATGCAAAGATTTTTTAAACCTATCAAAGGCCTCCAAATGGTTTTTTGCTTAGATCTAACGGAATTTTCTTAGCTGATACGCAATCTTACCGTTTTCGCCTTTTAAGATTTCTGTAACGGGGCGTGCTATAGATGCCAAACCCTTTCTAAAGCATCTATAGTAACTTAGCTAAGCCAAGAGAGGATCTTAGATTAAACAGAGTTTTAGGGGTTTGAAAGTTTAAAATTGCTTTTACCTTTTCAGGTGAAGTCCTATTCCGCCCCGAGGAAGAACGAATCCCAGGTATTCTGTGATAAGCGCATTCCAACATCGCATAGCTTTTTTAAGACCCTGTTCACATGAGCGACGTGTTCCTCGTTAGATTCGGAAACAATTATAACATCGTCTATGTACACATAGCACATTTATCCGATTTTCTCTCCAATGACGTCATCAATTGCCCTTTGAAATACGCTAGTGGCATTTTCAAGACCAAATCGGATTCCGGAAAATTCATGCTTCTCGTTGTTGAAATTTGGTGAAATCAGGATTCAGGATCCAAGGTCAATAAGTACTGGGCCATGTTTGACAATATTTCTGAAATGGTTGGGATCGGATAGCTGTCATTCTCGGTTTTTTGGTTCAACGTTCGAAAGTCTATAACCATTCTCTTCTTTTCCTGTCCATCCTTATCGACCCCTTTTTTGTCGACAACACAGAAAAAAAACGAGCCAGGATCAATTTGATAAGCGCATTGTAAATTTGTGTTTTTAGACACATAGCATTTTTAACAATAAATAATGTCAAATTGATACCAAAAAATATCAAGCGTTCGATTTCTCTCTTTTCCGAAATTCTTTGACATCGAAAAAGAGAATTGGCCTACGATCATGTTGTCTCGCTTGCTCTTACATACGTTTTAGTGGATTTTTTGACACTTGAGTTTTATCGTGAAGCCGGTCACACGTGCATTGTCAGTGTTTCCCTAAGTGCGCAGAACAAGGAAAAGGTGAGTAAGCTCCATATATAATGTGTATAAATCTTAAGTGTTAGATAGTATGGAAACGCGGATTCTGGGACAATTGGCATATTAATGGCCCCCGGCCCTTCCCAACATTATGTGCAATTAATCGTCAGGTGAGAAAGATGCACGTGAGAAAGGTCGCACACCCATAGTATCCAAAGGTTGTTATCTCAGAGGAGATTGCCCCCATCGCCCTTACATCCCCATTTGACAATGTTGATCATGTATCCTTCCCCTCATTATGTGCAATTAATAGTCAGATGAGAAGGTGCACGTGAGAAAGGTCGCACAACCATAGTATCCAAAGGTTGTTATCTTAGAGGAACATATCAGATTAATTTATTTATTTATTTATTTATTTATATCCTAGCGCTACAAGTGCACACTTATAATTATCGCGCTAGTCACATTGAGTTGATATTTTATATTATTATTATTTTTAAGTTATTAAGTTATTAAAACAATTTCTCTCGCTCTTAATTAATATTATTGACTAACATCAAATTTTCGTAGTTTCTTAGTTACAATTATTATTGTTTTTAAAATATATATATTTTTATTTTTTTTTATTTTTGTTTGGTTTATTTTTTTTTTTTTTTGTTTTATTTTTTTTCATTTAATTTTTATACTTATGTGTACTGGTATTTTAAAAGATCTTTAACTTTATTGTAAAATTGAGTTGCGCTCCTAATTGTTTTGTATTGATTTAGATTGTTCCATAGCCGGATACCATTTATGAAAAATTGCCTTCTCGAACACAGTGTTTGTATTCGAGGGCATATGTAATTTTTGGTTCTTACAGATGTGGCTGGGGTAAGTTTATTGAAAAGATATTTTGGTTCTCCACTCGTCACTATTTTGTGAAAGAAGATTAAAATTCTGAGATCGATCCAGGAGGTCAAGTTAAGGTCAAGTATTTTATATGTCAGTTCTGATACATGGTCAAAACGTCTTAAGTTAAACACATAACGGACAACTGAATTAAAAGCTACAGTTAATGTACGCAAATCCCGCACATCACAATTTCCAAAAATTTCTATGCCGTAAAAGAGAGTGGGCAGGAGGATAACTTTGGCGATTAATAGTCTAACTTCCTCAGTTAAGAACGATTTGGAGAATGAAAATTTTCTCAGCAGAGCATATGTACGCCCTGTCGCTTTGACTATATGGTTGCTCCATGATAAAGTATTGTTAAATGTTATGCCTAGATTAACTGCATTTACTTCATAGCTTATCGGCGTATGTTTTATATATAATTTTTGAAGTGAAAGTGTTGAAAGTTGCTTTTTACCAATTACCAAGCACTTCGATTTTTAGGATTTATACCCAAGACATTTTCCTTTGCCCATTTTTCAATTAGCCACAACATTTTATTACTTATACGGACACAGTCATGTATTTCAGTTACGGGTCTACTAACATATATTTGGACATCATCAGCATATAAATGTACTTCACACTCAGACAGGATACTAGGGAGATCATTGACATATATAGAAAACAATAAAGGGCCTAGCACAGATCCCTGTGGCACTCCCCTGGATAAGTTCCGGAGAGAAGAAACTTGCGTTCCAGAGACGACTGCTTGAAACCTATTCGTTAAGTACGACCTAATAAGCTTCGTCGCATTAGTTGAGAAATTAAACATATTCCTAAGCTTGGTACAGAGAATATTATGATTCACAGAATCAAAAGCCTTGCTGTGGTCAAGGAGCGTCAAAAACGTTACGCAGTTACTGTCCAGTTCTTGTCTTATATCCTCTACAATATTTGTGATTGCAGTAATACAACTCCTTTTCTTACGGAATCCTGATTGTTTTTCGTCAAGTAGAGAATTATTAGCTAAGTATAGTTGAATCTGTGAGGACATAAGGTTTTCAAAGACTTTTGATAGAAAAGGTAATATTGAAATAGGTCTATAGTCATTGTTTGGCTTAGGAATTGGGAAAATTTTGGCGTTTTTCCATATTAACGGAAATGAAGACGTTGTAATAGCCGTGTTAAAAATATATGTAATATGGGGCAACATTAAGGGGAGCAAAAGCTTAACAGAATACTAGCTAGGACATCACTTTGGTTTATACATATAAAGCTAAAACTATTATCACAGAGGGGTTGAGTATTCAGGTACGGATTGCATGTTGCTTCAGGTACATCTATTTCCAAAAACTTTTTGTTTATTAATTCGACATCCACCTCAGACTCTGTCTGTTGCTTACACTTTCCAATACCTAACCGTTTTAGTTTGTTCCATCTTTTTTTTGAGTTAACACAATTATTAAATTGTATGTTATAATGCTCTTTCTTTGCTGATTTTATCTTTTTGTTTACTTTTACCCTAGCCTCTTTGTATTGTTTTCGAAATTCATCAGTTTTGTATCGCTTCCACCGGAGGTAAGCTACATCTCGCTGACGGGTTAGGTTTTTAATTTCACTACTGAACCATGGATTTTGCATTGGCTTAATCACCTTGGTCCTTAGGGGCACAAACTTGTTGAACAAATACTGGACATTGTTGGTTAAAACCTCTAATTGACAATCTACATGACGAAGGTGGTAAATACATGACCAGTCACAACACAAAAATTCCGTTTTTAATTCATTATAGTTTATATTTTTGTAATCTCTGTACGTAAAAGAATTGATTTTGCTGTCAAAGGTCAAGTCGTATGTTAAAAATATTAGGTCATGTCTGGAGAAGGCTGGTACAGAAACCTGGTCATAATGTATGATTTTGCTAGGGTCATTGATAAGAAATAAGTCAAGTAATGTATCACAGTGGCTGCTATAGTGCGTGGGAATCGTTTCGTTTACGGAAAACAAACCTAGGGACTTAAAGTTATCTAGGAGATGGCTTTCTGACAATAGGTTGCTGTTAAAATCACCTGCCAATATGATGTCAGTGTACTCCAACGAAATGCCTGAAACAACATTAAGTAATGACCCGTAGTCAATTGTCCGATTCGGTCTATATATGCAACCTAGAAGGGTTCTTCCATGGGATTTATTGGGAAGTTCTAATAGAATGTATTCGATAGTACTGTCACTAGGCTGTTTAAGTACCACTTTACATTTCAGCTTCACATTCACGTATATAGCAACACCTCCTGCATGACCAGTACGGTCGGACCGATAAACATTAAAGCCTTTACAAATAATAGACGAATCACATAGATCATTTACAAACCACGTCTCAGACACACATATCACATCGACATTAGACTGAGTGAAAAGGAATCTAAACTCATCAATCTTCTTTAGCAAACTTTGTGCATTTAAGTGAACAATTTTTAGACCAATTTTATAACTACTTATAGTTTTTATCATGGCACTAGCTATGGAACAAACTTCCTCATCCTGCATTGTTGTTATCAATGATTATTAGGGGCGCAATCTCAATATTCAATGCGTATCTTATACATTTCTTAGAGTAAACTAGTTTTAAACCTATCTTAATTAAGAGGATACAATTTATACGCTTAAGAACGAAAGCTATCAGCTTCAGGTCCAGCCGAAGCGTTAGTGAGAGATGTAGAAAGTGGATCAGGCGAAAGATTAATGGACGAAAGTTCCTCCATACTGTTAATGCAACAGACACCCTCTCTTCGAGTGCAGCGTACGTGCACAAGGCCGCGTCGTGTAAAGACAGCCGTAAGGATTTTATGTTTTTTCATGCGCATAGCCTCTTTAAAGATGAGATAATGCTCTTTTAACAATTGCTCATTAATATAAATTAACGCTTCTGAATTGAAACCCAGAAACTGCAAGCTAAGTTGTTTCTTGTGCTCGCGCCTGTACATTCCGACTTGACCAAGCAGCTTGATCTTTTCGCGTGGGTTTAGCATTTTAATTATTATCACCGGATCCACATGTGTTTGCTGTGATTTCCTTGCTCGGAAGATATCGCAGACTCTTGGTGGTGGAGTCAGCTGGAGATTAAAGCAAAGCTTGTGATAGAGCGCTCTGAGATCTTCACCTTCGACATAGGGAACTCCATGAACCCTCAGATCACACGAGCTAGTCTCCCTGCATTGCGTTGCCATCCTGGCCTCCAGTGCACCCAACCTCTGACCTGCTGCTTGTAGATTTTCTACCTCCCGGTTCAACGTCTCAACCCGCTCACCCATTCGGTCCCTCATGGAGCGAAGATCGGCAACCTCGCGCTCCAACGTCAGGACACGAGCATCCATTTGTTTTACTTCCCCGGCGATTTTGTCCAAGCGATCCATAAGGCTTCTGAGCATTCGCTGTTCAGCTTCCCGAACGGCCGACTCAATTTTCTCGGTTTGTTCCTCGAAGCGAGTCTTTAGGAGCTCCAGAAGCTGAGGCGAATTTACATCCGAGATGCGTTCGCTGGCAGTTCCAGCATTGTTGCGGGTACGTTTAGTAGGTGGAGCAGAAGAACCCATGACTTTTTTAAGTGTATTTATTGTTTGATTTGGTTAAGGTTAGGTCGGTTGTGTTTGTATTGTATCTTTCGGATTTAATCTTTAAGTTTAAGTAATAGCTTAGCTTGCAACCACTCACTGCTTTACCGACAAACTGCCTTATCGACAATAGTGAATAGCTGCTTTATCGGCAATAGCGTAGCTGATGGGGCAACCTTTTTCTCTCTTGCACTCCGAAGATGCTGCCGCACCGATTGTCTCTCACTGAAGGTGCACGCACAACCGCACTTGTTGTTCAGCAAGAATTTATTTTCTGATTTATAGAATCAACTTTGTTTATTAGCACTATGTTGTGTTGTTCGCGGATAGGGCTTTTGGTATATTAGGCAGTTATAGACTTTCTTCAATTTTATAAATGTTATTTTCCGTGGAATATCGTTTATTTTATAGAGCGTTCAATAAAGCGACTGCACACGGGAGAGTTGGCTTCTTCTATGAGGTTGGCTTCTTCTATTATGTTGAGGAAAGGTGTGATCACGTATCCTTTTGCCTCATTATCTTAGGTGTTGCTGTGCACGTGAGGTCGCACACCCAAAGTTTTCAAAGATGGTTATCTTAGAGGAACATGTCCGATCATGTTGGGGAATAATGTTTCTTATGACTGTAAAACTAATTTAGAAATCAATCTCACAAGTTAATGATTCTCAGATGTGGAATATTTTCAAACACACATTTTGTTTCCGCCCCAAAACTTTTAACTGGTAAATTGTCTAAGATCTCTCCTTTCCACAAAAGGGTCATAAATATGTCATAAAAGGGATTCGAGCAAGAGCTACCCGAATATGCGCACCTGTCCATTACCTGGCCGCAATAAAAGGCACACATGCACAAGCCTGAAGGCGCACGCTCATTGACAAGCGCAATAAAAGGGACATACGCTCAAGTCTGAAGACGCACGCTCAATGACAAGATCATGGGCCTCACGCCAACGACCTCACGGCTGACTGCTAGCTCTAATACGTTCCCATAATGGGGGTTGAAATCATGACCGCGCAACAACTCGCAAGTAGCCGAAATATTTTTCATTCTCTGTACCTGCACTTTTAACTCGAAATAATATGTCAGAAGTTTATGTAGCTAATACATTATATTCATTTATTTTGGTATTGCGAACATTTTTATTATATATAGAAATTAGTTTTTTGGTTTGATTCCGGCGATTTGCATAGAAGAAGCAGGCGCACGTTTCCGACGTCATTTCTGGATTACAAAATGTAAAGTGATCACCATAATTTGTAGTTTTGAGATCATGTCCACCTCGATTATTGAACATAGTTTTTGTGTTTAGAAGGTATTGAAAATGGTGACCAATTATCTGTCCTTTAAATTGTTCAATAAATTGGTCAATTTCCTCATGAATTTTCATTTTGTTAATTTTATTTTCTTGTAGGTCTTTACACATCTAGTCTCAACTTTAAAATTATGTTTAAAAATTATTTTATTGTTTTGAAGCTACTTTTAAAAAATGTCAAAATAATGTATGCAATGTTAGGAGCATGGAAATGGAAAAACTCAGATAACCCAATACGAATATAAATGATTTTTTCTGAGCGGTATATACTTTGTTTATACAGATACATGTATAAATAGCTTTTTCTGTGTTTTGTGTAAAGAATTGGTAAAAACGAGCGTCTTATTTAGTTCGTAAATGTTGTGCATTACATTGATTAGATAAAGTTTCTTTCTTGCGCAGCGCAAGTTTGTTTCAGCAGGGTGCCACGCCCTCTTTAACGCCCACTAACCGCACAAAACTGCAGCTCCTACAGTTAATCCTACACAATAAAAGTTTTAACTGAAATGTATTGTTCTCATCAATACCTATCGATTGACCCAAAAAAAAAGTTGGTCACGAACATTTAACGCCCAAATTAATTATTTCAATTGCGAATAATTTAAAAAAATGTATTTTTATTTTTCATTCACTAAGCTACAACTTTACAACTTTTCCTTAATATCGACTTCTATTCAACTGTTCACAATTATTTATTTATTGAACAGATCTTCTCGGATGCAAAAACGGACTGCCTGTTCAAGGGCCGATTATCTGATAAACAACCCTCGGATTAAGAGAATTGGGGAACTCATTAAGAGTTGGACTAGGGTTGGACTCAAGAGAGTCGGGAAATCGGATGATCAAATTATCTGCTCGATTGCTAAACGGATTACGCTGCAGTTTTGGGGCTCGCCGGGTGTTGACCGGATGCTTGTGTTTACATTAGCTGGACCCAGCTTAGTTTATGTTAGGAGGACCGCGGCGCAATTGAATCTTAATAATGAACTTCGACTGAAGTGGGGGAGCTAATTGGGATTCTGTGGGAAAGCTGAGTAAGGGGTTCCCAGATAAGAATTGTTTATAAGAAATTGTATACGACTTGGGTAAGACGGCTGGGCGCTCGAGCTGGAAGGCGTTCTCAGCTAAGAATTGTATATGAAGAGTTTGTTTATAAATTGGGTAAGGAGGCTGGGATCATGAGCTGGATAACTTTCCCCCTTCTAAATTGAATCGTCCGTGAATAAATGGGTTTAATATGTTAATGTTATCGAATGAAAGTTCCGAATCATTTGACATCAGATATTCGGATACTACAAAATTAGCAGTGATATATTCTATTATCTTATGGTCCAGATAAGTGTAGTAGTACTATTAAAAGTAATTAAAAACAAGGAAGAACGCTATAGTCGAGTACCTCGTCTATCAGATACCCGTTACTCAAAGGGAAATGGAGATATGCAAGCAGCAAAGCGAAATTAAAATGCGCCACCTACCGGCGGTAGACAGATTTAAGCGTTATGGGCGTTAGAGTGGGCGTGGCAAATTTATTTTTGGATCAATCGATAGGTATTGACGACACCAATACATTTCAGTTAAAATTTTTTATCTAGCATGCAAATTGTGGGCGTCACAGATTTTCGCGGTTTGTGGGCGTTTAAGTGGGCGTGGCAAACTTTTTTTTAAGTCAATTGATAGGTATTGACGACACCAATACATTTCAGTTAAAATTTTTTATCTAGCATGCAAATTGTGGGCGTCACAGGTTTTCGCGGTTTGTGGGCGTTTAAGTGGGCGTGGCAAACTTTTAAGTCAATCGATAGGTATTGATGAGAACAATACATTTCAGTTAAAATTTTTTATCTAGCATCAAAACTGTAGGAGTTAAAGTTTTGGGCGGTTTGTGGGCGTTAGAGTGGGCGTGACAGTCTACTGAAACAAACTTGCGCTGCGTAAGAAGCTCAGGAATCTGTACGCCAAATCTCAATAGCCTAGCTCTCATAGTTTCCGAGATCTCAGCGTTCATCCGGACAGACAGACGGACAGACGGACAGACGGACAGACAGACAGACGGTCAGACGGACAGACGGACAGACGGACAGACGGACATGGCTAGATCGACTCGGCTAGTGATCCTGATCAAGAATATATATACTTTATGGGGTCGGAAACGCTTCCTTCTGCCTGTTACATACTTTCCGACGAATCTAGTATACCCTTTTACTCTACGAGTAACGGGTATAATTACCCATTTAGATGAGTATCATTTGCAGTATTATGCCCATTTATAAAAATGGCTCATTCTTGGATTACATCAATTTTTTTATTATATTCCCTGATTTTATTACAAACAAGTACTTTCTTGGCTTAAGGTGCCATAATTATTAAATATTTCTGTCTTACAATTAGAAATTACATAGTACTACTAGTTTTACTAGTAAAACAAGTACTTTCTTGGCTTAAAGTGCCATAATTATTAAATATTTCTGTCTTAAAATTAGAAATTACATAGTACCTAGCTTTACATTTGGCGACATGATTATCAATTAATTGTTTTTCATGATTGTGTAAAATGGATCTGGAGTTGTACACTTCGCAACGGTTTGTTATGATGGGGTATTTTATATATATTACAATTAATTCTTGGTGTATGGCGATTTTAAATTTTGATATATCTAATATGTCAGTAATTACTACAGGTTTCTGTTCGTGTTTATATATTTCTTGGATTTCTTCAGCGCTTAGAATTTTAGTGTTGAAAACATATATTTGTGCAAATGTGATTGTATCCATTAAATTCATCATATCGTAAGTGAGTAAGCGAAGACGGTGTTGTATGAATGGAAATTCTTGTTTTGAAAGGACTGTTTGAAGATTATCAGATAGGGTTTTCATTTCTTTAAATAATTTTGAATTAATAACAAATTGATTGTTATTATTTTGGATTAAATCATCAATTTTATTTTGGACTGTTATGAGATCATCGTGATCGGGAGTCCCTGCTATCCATTTCCAAATGGTGCCTAATTCATTAATTCCTCTTTTTGCCTTACTTGGTAAAATTTGTGAGAGGAGCATTTTAATAATATCTAAATCATAGGAAATTTTCCACTGTAAATTATTATTTTAGTTTATGTGTGTTGATTCGATTTTGATTATGTCTTTATATAAACTTAAATTAGTTATATGAAATATGTCAGCGTATGAATCATAAATAAGAATGTCTTTTGTATCCTTGTAGAGGAAAAAATCATGGTTCGTGTAATCCATTATTTTCGAATTGGTGGCTGCTACTATCAGTAATACAAATATTGTTGAATTCATTTTCTGTAATTTAAGACAAACTGTGTTTAAGATTTGATGTTATCTTTATGAATCGTACGATATCTATTGTTTATGATAACCTTAATATGTAAATTCTCCTTAACTACTTGTTTTTTATACCTAGAGTTAAGCTTATTTCTTTCCCCGTGTTTTTTCTCATAAATGACTTCCCCTACGAGAAAGTCCTTTTTTTTCTGCCTTTGTTGTGAGAATTTAAAATTTTCTCTTGTGCCTGTTTTAATAACTGTGGAATAGTATCATGATCGATTTTATTGTATAATATATCGTATGGTCGTTGGTTGGTAAGGAATGTATAGACATGTTGTACTCCTGAGCTGCTTTAATTATAATTTCAGAATAATCAACTTAATTAAGTTCATCTTTGATGCAACGAGCAATTTCTGTAAGGGTTGAATGAGTGCTTTCTATTTGTCCATTGGACGTACTATGGCGAGGATCCGCGAAATATAAATTAATTCCGCATCTTTGTGCGAAGGATTTAAATTGTGTTGAAGAAAAACTAGGCTCGTTATCCATCATTAAAGTTTTGGCAAGTGGAAAATGTTGCAATATTTCTGCAATTTTGGTTTCTATGCTGAGTTTGTTTTGGGTCTCCTTTACAACTAAATTCTAAGCGTAAAAATGTCAATATGCTGATTTTTTCCTTCTTTATTTGGGATGGGTGCTTAACCAATGGGAATTAGTACAGGGTGTCTATTATATTTGTTACTATTACAAATGATACAATTCTTTATGTACTCCTGGAGTTTTTTGTTGAAATTTGGCCAATAGTATAGTCTGTTACTTTGTTTGTAATTTTCGTCCAGTCCCCTGTGTGCTCTACTATAAGTTTTTTCGATTATTAATGCTCTGTCTTCAGGGATATATTCCCTTAAGATTGGTACCAAATTCTCCGGGGTATCAAATTCTATTATATGTCTTGTATTTCCGAATATATTGACCATCTCATGTATTGTATACCTCCCTGTTGCTATTAGCATTTGTTGCTTAAACTGGTTAAAGGGTTTGCGGGTTTCTTGTATAACATTCTCAAAATTACTCTCTGCTGAATGCTGAGTGTTTTGATCTGAGACCATCTCGTTACTGTCCGTTATGTTGTTAATTTAAGGTGTCAGCGACTACATTGGTACATCCTGGCTTATAAATTATTTTGGGAGAGTATTTTTCAATGAATGAGTACCATCTTTTCGATCGGGAGATCGAGTAAGACAGTGGTTTATGATCTGTATAGATTTATGTGTTGCGTACGCCGTATAAATAGTTTTGCAAATTTTTAAATGCCCAAACTATTGCTAAAAGTTCTTTCTTATTGGTTACATATATTTGTTCAACTTTTTTTTGAATACTTTACCATTTCGACCTTCCAAATACATACCCAATATGTACATCAATACCGGTCGCCTTTTCCTTTTGTATTAGTTCACCAAATTTTATTTGTCGTGTTTAATCGTTCCTGGGTTTCACTGCGCCGATTACACTGATTCACTAACCTTACTTCCTACCGAACGGGCATTCTTTTCTCCGCGTGTTTTCTTGCCTTTTCTTTTCCGCGTGCGCAACCGTCCACCTTTCGATGCCCGAGACGAGAGAGACCGGAAACCGCCGTGTGCCCATTTCATCCTTCTTCCCTTTGCCTTGCCAGATCGGTTTGGTATTTTCTCTATTTTCTAGTATTTTTCCCTATGGTTGCCACCTCGGGCGGATGGTGCGGAACCAAACTTGACCTATTTTGGTTTTGCACCCCAAAAATCCATATGTTCGCTTTCCACTTACTAAATCATAATCCTTCATTTCATATTACTTACGTACTAATAATAACAATGGCAAACTTAGTCAACTATTACTTATATCTATATATTGTGACGGTCTAGCCGTCGGACAGGATCGTCACATGGTCTGAAAAAGAGTGCTTGTCAGAGACTGCCCAGTTTTTGACTGCGTTAGATCTATGGTCGTTTTGAAGGTTTTGGTTAAAAAGGTAGGGACATTGCTCCTATTGCATAAGAATAAGTTCGAATTTAGAATAAAATCAAATAAAGACTCACCTCTATCGTTATTGTTTGGGAAACCCCACTGAGTGTCACAGCCTATTACCAAAACTTTCTTGAGCTTTTCGCATTCCTCTGCCAGTCTCCTCTGACCAGCGCATCTGGGGGGTTTTGCTTTTCAAAGGTCAAGTAGGCCGATATTATCCTTATGGGGCCACTTTGCAGCTTCAGGCTTACTGCGGTGCTATCTCCGTTGCTGTAATTGCGAAAAAGAAATATACTAAGGTGCCTTTTGCCTAAAATGCAGGCTCGAAATTTACCTTCTTTGGGGTCAAACATAAGCTTGTATTCGTTTGTTCTTAGTCCAGCAACCTTGCCCCTACTACCCAAGGTTCCTGTACTAGGACCAGGTGTGCTCCACCTTCGGTCAGGCGAAGCAAAAGTGCAGCAGACGCTGATTTACTGTGGTTTAGGTTGATTTGAGAAGTCTTATTTACATTTACAACTGCAACCTCCACCACAGTGACGTTGGCCTCCTCTGTATCGCTCAGGTCCACGTCCTCGATTGCCGGTCCAAGCGCTCGCATCTCTCTGCTCAGCGAAGAATCGGTGGAGTAGGCGTCCTCCGGCCCACCACGTGCCTCCTCAGCAAGCACCTGCTCGGCTGGGTGGCCGGCAGAGCTTCCAGCGGCATTGAAGTCGCCCCTTATATGTCTTGATGTGGATGGCGCTAAAGCCGAATTCAGCACTCCTCGAGCAGTCTCGATTGGAGCAACCGACTCTTTGTTTAGGACCATGACCGCCTGGTGAACATCCCCTTTATGCTCTTTCACCTTGGCGACTTTCCAGTTATTCGTGGGGAGGTGCGGGTTGCATTCCTGCAGCATGTAGAGGATGTCCTCCAGTGCCTTTATCGCCGCTGGGAGCCTAATCCGAGCTTGGGGCGTATTGGGAACGTCACACCAGTCTAGTGCGACAACGTTCGCGCCTTCGTAGACCTCGCCGAGCTTGCTTGTCTACTGCTTGTATAGGTCTGCCGACCGCTGACTATCACAGGCCACCATTTTGACACTGCCCTGGTACCAGCCCCCGTCCATGCAGCACGGTGATAAGCCTGGCTTTTCTCGCACCATGCGCAGCCATGTGAGGGAAAGCTGGGACTCCACTGGCTTCCACTTATATCTGGGAATCCTGTTTTCCGGACCAATTAACCAATAAACACAGTTTTTATGGTTGACCATCTGGTCAGAATATGTTCTTTATTTCACGAATTCAGAACTGAGAGTGTTTCTTAAGTTAGAAGCTCACGGCTGCGCTGCCTACAAAAATAACGTAATGAAATTAAATTATTTTCTAGTAGTTATATATTTGAAATATAATGTAATAAATTGAAATTATTTTCTAGTGATTATATAAGAATTTAAGTATTTTTAAGTATAAAAATTATATTGAGTAACTAAAAAATAAGATTTTGGATATTGTATGTTCTTCAGTTTAGGTGAGGTTAGGTTAGAACGGCTGCCGGACTATAGTCTGACACACTTAGACCTCTGTGCCGTCCCCTATCTTACATATTTCAACCTGTGTTAGGTTGATCAGCATGTTTTCCATCCGGAAGATTTCATAAAAGCGCTTATGTTTTTAAGATTAATCTCCGATATTTCTGTGTTTCAGTCTGAGCCTGCATAGGGCTGTGCAGAAGCAGTGAAGGTGTTCTACCGTTTCCTCTTCTTCTTCATCCCTGCAGCTTCTGCAGAAGTCGTTTTTTGGGGCTTTTGGCCCCCCAGTGCGGCCGAATTTGAGTAGTTTCGATGTTTTTTTACTGTTTATCACAGGCCATGTCTGGTGAGAGATACGACACTGTGGTGCATTTTGCCAATGAGTGTTGGCTAGTTTGTTAAAACAGTTTTTTTATATTTAGCTTGCAAGTTGCCATGGGCATGCCGACATTCTCCTTTTCTGGAAGGAAAGGCATGACAATTCATCTCGTAAAGATATGAATGTCGAATAGATTGATTTAATAGCCGCTTGGCTGTCACTATATATATTTAGGTGTCCTCCAGGGCCTCAAAGGGTATGTGACTGATTTTAAGACATATGCATAGATCCGTTTTCTTCGGAATCGATTTATCATGCTGGAGAATTTTGGCGTGACCATTAGTAGTAGTAGTAGTAGTAGTAGTATTCTTTATTTATAAAAAACATTGAACAAACAGCATTTCAAGTGTACAATTAAAAAGATTCACAAATTTTTATATAAACAAGAATTAAAAAAGGAAATGAAATATATCGACTTGGTTATTTTAAACCTCTGTCGATCTCCGCTTTCCCAGTGTCTAAACTGCACAGTATACTACACCTGACTTCCAAGGTCTTCCCCAGATATCAGATCGTTCTACCAATCAGTTTAACAACTAGGTGAGCTGAGTTACGTGTTGGATTTATAATATGAAGTGTTTAGAAGCTTTCCGTTAAAATGTTGTTGTAGCTGTAGAGAGTTGGCCAACATTGCCCAATGGCTCTTCTAGAGCTAAAAAAGTTTCTTCTGGCCATTCGCAGGGAAACAAAAGTAAAAGTCCAAAACGACAGTATTAACGTAGTCGCGAATTGGATGTCCTTTAATAATAATAAGGTGCTTATGTGGCAAGGAAAACCAGCTGAAACAAAATTATAGGAAATGTACGGAAACAGTTTGGAAATGTCTCACATTAATTATGCGTCCCTAAGCCAAAAGTCGAAGTCAAAAAACTGAAAAGAAACAAGAATAAATGTAGTAGATGTAGTCCTTTATTAGAATGTAGTAATGTTGCAGGTGCAAATGCGAATGAAGAGGCCGATACCATAAAGAGACTGGAGATCAGAACATTGTCCTATAACGTGGCATGAAAATTAAGCTTATATATAACGATTTCTTTCAGTACATTGCGTCGTTTCAAATTTTCATTCTATCTGAAACATTCCTTGAAGCCAAATTGGATGCTGTCGAAGTCAAATTTAAAGATTTTGTGCTTAAATGGGTGCCCGCCATCCGAGCAAGAGGACGAGCAAGTGGCGGAATGTTATTTGGAATAAAAAAGAACCGGAATATATAAGACCGGAATATAATCAGATTCATAAGTGTAGGTGAGACCAGTATTATCCATCTGAGGACCGTAGAAAATGAAAACCTGCACCTGTTGCCAGTGTATATTAACTGCAATCATTGGGAAAGAGATTCTGGGAAGTTATATGAGGTTTTAAAGCATGCTCGACTAAAAGAAAGTGCACTGATCATAGGAGATTGTAACGTAAGGCTGGGTCAAGCTCAACTTTATGGATTCGACCAACAGTTAGTCACAAGCTCCCTCAATGAAGTCCGTAATGCCAAAGACAAAGTAACAGACGCCAATGGCCGGCACCTAATGGACTTGGTCGAGCTGTTTGGCTTCACGGTGGTCAATGGAAGGTCGGCAAGCGATCCTGTGGGCGATTACACTTTTATGAGAGGTGAAGCTCGGTCCACCATCGACCTATGTATGGCACGCGGTACATGGATAGAAACTATCAAGGACTTCCAAGAGAGCAGTCAAGTATTCTCTGACCATCTCCCGTTGGAAGTTACAGTCATCCTCTCCACAACATCGGACGCAAGCACAGCGCCGCTTGGACTTCTACCAAGTTTGATCTGGCGAAATCGATAGAGTGAAAGCTATAGGACAAAGTTAGACCGAAACCTGGCAACAAATTGTGCGGCAGATTTGATAACCCCTGACGAAATTGAAGGATTTCTTACAGAGTGCATTACCAAAGCCGTTAATAATCGAGGACAAAGAAAGCTCAGGGACTTTAAGCAAGAGTAGTACACGGAGCAGGGTGAGGCAGCTCGAATACTTTCTTTCAACTTGCTAAGGCAGGCGAATTCAACAAACTCAGCAAGTGCAGTGGTAATGTATCATGAAGCAAACGCCGCACACAAGTTAACTTGTCAAAACGCTCGGACGCAGCGTCTGGTGCACTTCTGCTTCGCCTGACAGAAGGCGGAGCCGACCTAGTCCTCGCACAGGAACCTTGGGTAGTAGGAGGCAAGGTTGCTGGACTAGGAACAAAGGAATACAAGCTTATGCTTGACCCCAAAGAAGGTAAAATTCGAACCTGTATATTAGCCAAAAGGCATCTTAGTATATTTCTACTTCGCAATTACAGCAACGGAGACAACACCGCAGTAAGCCTGGAGCTGCAGAGTGGCTCTATAAGGGTTCTATCGGCCTATTTGGCCTTTGAGAAGGAAAACCCCCTAGATGCGCTGGTCAGAGGACTAGCAGAGGAATGCGAAAAGCTCAAGAACGGATTGGTAATAGGCTGTGACGCCAACGCCCATCACACCCAGTGGGGTTTCCTAGACGCTCACTTCCCGGGGAGCCAACAAGCAGGTCATCCACCTGAAGAGGAGCAGGAGGGGGAATCGAAATAGATCCACTCCTATCAGACCGCAACATGAAATGGTCCATTCATAGTTTCAAGCCATACAAATCGCCGGGACCGGACGGGATAACACCGGCTCACATCCAGCAAGCAGGACAAATAGCCATAAACTGGTTGAAAAAAATCTTCCAATCCATCCTGGCGGTAGGAGAACTACCAACAGCATGGCAAGAAACAAAGGTGGTTTTCATTCCCAAGGCAGGGAAGGCCACTCACACCACAGCAAAGGATTTGAGGCCAATAAGCCCAACATCATTCCTGCTTAAGAGCTTTGAAAGAATGATAAGCCTACACATAAGGGCCATCGTAGACCCGACACAAATATCAGAAGCACAACACGCTTACACCAAAGGTAAGTCAACCGAATCGGCGCTACACTTGGTGGTAAACAGCATCGAGAAATCAATCAACATCAAGGAATACACACTGATCGCCTTCCTGGATATAGAGGGAGCCTTCAATAACGTGCTTCCCACCGCTATAACAGAATCTCTCACAGAATAGCTGATAAGCAGAATGGTCACAGTTACACTAGACTAGTGAACAGAGGCACCCCGCAATGAGGTGTACTATCACCCCTCTTGTGGAATATCGCAGTAAATAAACTACTGCGGATTCTGGAGGGAGGAGGTTGTAAGGTCGTGGCATACGCAGACGACGTCGCCATCATCTTTAATGGAAAATATCCACAAACACTTTGCGATCTTATGACCGCTAAACTTAAAATACTATCGGAAACTCGGGGTAAATCCCTCGAAAACAGAACTTGTTCTTTTTACAAATAGGTACAAGATTCCACATCTTAACCCACCCATTTCAAACAATTGTAATCTCTCCTTTAGCGATCACGCCAGGTACTTGGGGTTAGTATTAGATAAACGCCTCAAATGGGGCTTAAACAACCAAGAGAGAACCAAAAAAGCGACCATTGCACTTTACTCTTGTAAAAAAGCAATCGGGCTAAGATGGGGCATGTCCCCAAGAATAGTTAACTGGATATACACAGCGGTAGTCAAGCCAATCCTACTGTACGGAGTGGCTCTGTGGTGGACCGCCTTGCACAAACAATGCATACTGACTCCTCTAAACAAAGTACAGCGAATGGCGGCGTTGTGTATTAGTGGAGCCCTTCGAACCACCACGAATGAAGCGCTGAATGCGATCTTGAACCTCCCTAGCCTGGACTTAGCAGGCATGGAAAGGGCCAAATCGGCAGCTATTCGACTGATGGACACAGGGCAGTGGAAAGCCCAATTATATGGCCATGCTAAAATTCTCCAGCATGATACATCGATTCCGAAAATCACGGATCTATGCAAATCTATTGAATATAGTCACACACCCTTTGAGGCCCTGATTCCTGATAGAGAGGAATGGGAACAGGGCCGACCGGGCACGACGGACGCAATCTGTTTCTATACAGATGGCTCCAAATTAGAAGGACACGTCGGCGGAGGTGTATACTCCGAACAATTAGATATCAGGAAGTCATTCAGGCTCCCGGACCACTTGAGCGTCTTTCAGGCGGAGGTCCACGCTATAAAAGAAGCACTAACCTGCTTAAAAACCTTAGCCTCCAGAGAGGACACCTAAACATATATAGTGACAGCCAAGCGGCTATTAAGTCGATCTACTCGACAAACACCAACTCCCGTACAATAGCAGACTGTCGCAGATCTCTCCACGAGATGGCAAATCAGTTTACTATCAGCCTTATATGGGTTCCGGGTCACCGGGACATCGTAGGCAACTGCATAGCGGACGAATTAGCCAGGCAGGGCACCACCAAGCCTCTCCTACCAGGAGAGGAAAATGTCGGTATGCCCATGGCTACTTGCAAGCTAAACATAAAAACCCACTTCAACACACTAGCCAACACCCATTGGCAAAACGCACCACAGTGTCGCATCTCTCACCAGACATGGCCTCTGATAAACAACAAAAAAACCTCGGAGTTACTCAAACTCAGCCGCACAGAGTGTGGCATGTTGATTCGAGCTCTTATAGGCCACTGGCTTGTTGGCGCACATGCCGGCAGGCTAAAAGCCCCGCAAAATGATTTCTGCAGAAGCTGTAGGGATGAGGAAGAAGTGGAAACGGTAGAGCACCTTCTCTGCTTCTGCCCAGCCCTATGCAGACTCAGACTGAAACACTGAAGAAGCCCCTTCATCGACGATCTTACCGAAATATCGGAGATTAATCTTCAAAAGCATAAGTGCCTTTATTAAATCTTCCGGGTGGAAGACATGCTGATCAGCTTAACACTGGCTGAAACTACTAAGAACGGGACCCTAGAGAAGGAAAACGAGATCATGCGGTATCACAACGGACCCATTGAGGTCTAAGTGTGTCGGACTATAGTCCGACAGCCGCCCTAACCTAACCTAACCTAACGCTCGGACGCAATTTTACATTAACCTAGCGAGATCATTGGATTCCATAACAGATAGCAGGGCATATTGGAGTACTATTAGGAAACTCAATGGAAACTCATTTGTAAAATCAATGGAAGTTAATGCAGATGTTCTAGGAAA
This sequence comes from Drosophila suzukii, assembly GCF_043229965.1. Taxonomy (NCBI): domain Eukaryota; kingdom Metazoa; phylum Arthropoda; class Insecta; order Diptera; family Drosophilidae; genus Drosophila; species Drosophila suzukii. The sequence continues at coordinate 56,241,997 of NC_092082.1, forward strand.
ACATTTCCGTGATCTTCTAGCGCCTCCAGACTGGACGCTATCGCTGCACTTTGCAATGCCGTGGGTAAAGAATCATTCTTTAGATGGATGTATGACTGGACTAGAAGTGGAAAACGTACTTTCAATGTTAAAAGAAAGAAGAGCACCCAGCCTTCTCCCTGCTTTCAACAAGTTCTTGGGATCGGAAACAGTCCCGAAGAGCTTTCAAAAAGCTATAATTTTTCCCATCTTTAAGAAAGGCGACCCGAAAGTGACATCTAACTACAGAGGAATCTCTTTTCAAAATGCGTTAGCTAAAGTCTTCTCTGCGTTGCTACTCGAGCGGCTAAAAAACTGGGTAAATACCACAATATTCTTACTGAATTCCATGCCGGTTTTATAAAAGGATATTCGACAGTAGACAGCATTTTCAGTCTTACAAGTATAGCAAGGTCATATATCGACAGCGGGAAAAAGATATGCACGTTCTTTGTAGATTTCAGAGCTGCCTTTGACTCTATAGACAGAAGAACCCTAACCAACAAGCTCAGCAATATCGGCATATCAACGGAATTTTTGAACGTCCTACATAGCTTGTACACGGATAACCTGGCGGCAGTATGGGATGGAGAACAACTATCCGAGTGGTTTACCACGGAAGCTGGAGTAAAGCAAGGATGTCTAATCAGCCCCCTCCTGTTTTCCCTTTTTATAAACGACAAACCGAATAGCCTGCCTTGCGGTATTCAAATATGCGGATGCTCGATCAAGGCTGTGATGTATGCAGATGACATTGTGATCCTCTCCGAATCCCCCGTTGAACTGCAAACAACGATTAATGCTCTGCACAAATACTTTTTATTATGGAAATTGTGTGTAAACACCGAGAGGTCAAAAGTTCTGATTTTCAAGAGGCATCGGAGAGGGCTGGCACAAAACGAAAAATGGAATTTAGGGTCTATTCAGCTAGAAATTGTCAAGTCGTATAAGTATCTGGGAGTCTGGATTTACCACAACGGTCGTTTCAACAACCATTTAAACTTCGAGAAGCAAAACTAGCCATAAAGTGCATATATGGAAATCGGTGCTAGGAAAAAGGACGTTCCAATGAGTAGCAAGTACAAGCTGTTTAGTGCAGTAATGCGGTCAATGTAGATGTTACGGCGCGCAGGTCTGGGGCATCTCACCTTATAAAGAAGATGAAAGCCTTCTGAGATTGTTCTTAAAGAAAATAGTTTTTCTACCCAGATTTACTCCGAACAGGATGTTATATCTTGAAACAGGATTGTCGCCGCTGCATAGCTTTGCAGCTGTAATGCACTTCAAGTATATCCAGAAAGTGGTAACCATGCCCGAACATAGGCTGCCACGAATTCTAGCGAACTTTTCGGTGCAGGAGCGTAAGCAATGGGTCATAGAATGGCAGACGCTTGCCGAGACCTACGGAGAAAGGCTTCAGTTAGGCGATCCTTCACAATGGTCGCAATGGGCGAAAAATATTCTAGTACATATGGACGAAACCAATAGGACTCAGTTCAAAAACGGAATCAAGGAGAAGCACAACTCGGATGTCTCATAGGTCCCTTAATTAAGTTAGGGACTTGATAACTATTTTACTGACGCCTTCACCGTTGAGAAGATCCTTACCATTTTCATGGCCAGGGGAGAAATCCTCCCACTAAGCTATATCCCAAACGTGCCAGCCAGCGACACTATGTGCCCGATCTGCAATTTGAAAGAGCAGGAAAACGTCGTGCACTTTATAGGACGCTGCCCCATTCTACGGGAGATCCGCCCGCTGCATTTTGGTAAGGCACAGCTGCAACCGCGGGATGCATTCAATTCGTTGGATGTGCAATGTTGGTCAACTCTCTACAGCTACATCAACCAGGCTCTAAAGTACCAAAACAACATTTTAACGGAAAGCTTTTAAACACTTCGTATTATAAATCCAACACGTTACTCAGCTCACCTAGTTGTTAAACTGATTGGTAGAACGATCTGATATCTGGGGAAGACCTGGGAAGTCATATGTAGTATACTGTGCAGTTTTGACACTGGGAAAGTGGAGACCGACAGACGGTTATAATAACCAAGTCGATTTCCCTTTTTAATTCTTGTTTATATAAAAATTTGTGATTCTTTTTAATTGTACACTTGAAATGCCATTTGTTCAATGTTTTTTATAAATAAAGAATACTACAACTACTCCCCCATTACAGGAAAGCTTTTTGTGCAGAAAGTTTTGCTTTCTGATAATAGCTGGGATCAAGAGTTGTTAAAAGATAATGCCCAAGAATGGTCGGGCCATAAAGAATATCTTTTACTGTTCAACAAAATTAGAATACCTAGATGGATCCAAAGTAAATAAATTCGATTGTTGAACTGCACCGGTTTGCGGACGCTTCTGAAAAAGCATATGCGGCAGTAGTTTATGCTAAAGTGGGAAGATTGTTTACAATAGTACAATGATAAATGTAGATATTGAATCGAACTGATTTTGTTGGTCTGCTCGCTACGAGATTCGTGCGGCTAGCTCAGAAGACTGTCTGTACGTAACGTAAAATTGATATGCCCCGTGACTGCCCCGTAGATCAGTGAGAAAAACATAGGGTTCAAATGGTAATAGTGGGTTTTGTCCAGTGGAATTTGTGGAATTTGTCCAGTACAATTCTGATTGTTACAAAAACTACCTGTCTCGTTGTAAGCGTGATTTCAAAAGTAATCCTAAGCTTTTCTTTTCTTTCGTCAATTCTAAACGTAAATCTAGCTCCCTCCCTCTCTCTTTCTCAATAATAATGTAGCATCTGATGATAATAATATTTGCAACTTATTCGCAGACTTTTTTCAATCGACATATACGAAATGCAATAGTGTCATTAATAAAGATTATCCATACCCACTACCTCATTTAAACTCTATCTTCAAACCAGTGATTGATGTATCTGATGTTCTTCAGAGTCTTAATACTCTCAAGCTCTCATTTTCACCGGGTCCTGATAGAATACCAAGTTGTATACTTAGGAATTGTTCATCTTATCTTGCTCTTCCCTTAACATTGATATTTAATCTGTCCCTAAGTCAATGTAGATTTCCATCCATATGGAAGGAATCCTTTTTTATCCCATTGTTCAAAAAAGGGAACAAGTCCGATATCTCAAACTATCGCGGTATTGCTAAACTCAGTTCTATTCCTAAACTTTTTGAAAAAATTATTACCTGTCAGTTGCAGCATCATTGCAGGTCTATTATTTCACCTTGTCAGCATGGCTTCACTAGATGTCGCTCTACTTCTACAAACCTATTTCTTTAATTACTAGAGGTTTTCTGACACATCATCAAACTGATGTGATTTATACCGATTTCTCTAAAGCTTTTGATTCAGTGAACCATAGGATTTTTATTTATAAATTATCCCTTTTAGGTTTTCCACCCAACCTACTAGAGTGGATACTTGCCTACTTTTCTAATAGAACTCAAATGGTCTGTTTTAATAATAAAATTTCCAAAATAATTAATGTAACTTCTGGAGTTCCACAGGGTAGCCACCTGGGACCTTTACTTTTTGGCTTAATGATTAATGATCTACCTTATGTCATAAAATCGTCAACTGTTTTAATGTATGCAGATGATGATAAGCTATATTTGCCCATGTGTTTACCTAATTCATATAATGACCTTTAATTAGATCTTGATTGTTTGTGTACGTGGTGCATGATTAACATGTTGAATTTGAACTATTCTAAATGTAACTTTATGACCTTTTATCGTTGTAATCCATCTCTGTATTCTTATTCTATCGGAAATAACGCCCCTGAACGTATTTTTTCTGTTCAGGATCTTGGCTTTCTATTTGATCATAAGCTTAGTTTTAAAGACCATATATCTACTATAACTAACAAAGCCAGAAGTCTCTTGGCGTTTATGAAGCGTTGGTCAAGGGAGTTTGATGATCCATACACAACAAAGCTTTTGTATGTTTCTCTTGTTCGTCCGTCAATGGAATATTGCTCGTGTATATGGTCACCTCAAATTAGCTGTTACCAAAATATGTTAGAGTCCGTTCAAAAACAATTCCTTTTATTTGCTTTGAGAGGTTTAAACTGGGACACAGGAAGTCGATTGCCCTCTTATCATGCGAGGTTGCGCCTGCTGGACTTACCAACCCTGAACCATCGTAGAAAGTGTCATGGAGTTATGTTTTTGCATAAATTAATTAATGGTGATGTCGACTCTCCCTTCCTTCTTAGTTCTTTCAACTGGAATGTACCCTGTAGTTCGTCGTTTTCGTCCGTTGTCCCTGCCAATTTGTAGATCCAATTATGCCCTTCATGATCCTTTTCGGGTTCTTTGTGACGACTATAATGCACTGTGTCACGTCTTACTGTTTGATAGCCCTAATGCAACTAATTATGATAAACTTATCTATCTATCTTCCAATAATTTGTAAATTTCTATGTTACTAGCCATTCTTTGTGAGCATGTATTTTAAACTGTCTATTGTTATGTCGTCTTTTTCCATGTCCGCGATTTCGTTTACTTGCCAAAATCGGTATAGGGCTCCGCGCGTAACAAGCATTGCTTGGTGTCGTAAGAGCCACTTGTTTGTACTGACCATAGTGCATCAACGTCCAAGAATTATTATTATCGTGTTATTAATACAGCGGGTATGTGGCTGGGCTGGCCTCGGTATCACTTCGCTCTAGTTCCACAGGCTGCTGATGTTCCTCGTCCTGGCCTGTCGATGCGTTGACTTGACGACCGCAGGCTCCTTTGTCTCGGGATGCTCGTAGTGGCCGCCTCTACTCGCTTGCCGACGCGCTGCCTCTAGGTCGCGTGTAGAGCCTTGGACTCGCAGAGAGTTCGTCCTTGCGGGCTTAGGGAAGCTTCACCGCTCTCAGACTAGGGTAATGAGCTCCGCGCGGCGATGGTGACGTTGCTGCCGGTGATGTCTGCTGGCATCGCTGCCGACGTCCTCTGCGCTGTTTCTTGTCTTTGCGAACACCACAGCTTGCAAGTAACAACAACAAAACCAAACGTATGCGCTGGCGACAGACAGTACGCGTTGAGAGGCGGGCTCAGACTGTGTACTCCAATTAATAGAGATATAAGAGGAGCCGCTATGAAATGAGTGATTCTGACTCTCTCTTTAGTTGGAGTGGCTTGCCGCCGCGCTTAACATACTCCCCCCGTTGAAAGCCTGTCATTCAACTTCATCTTTGATGGGCAGCAGGCACAACTTTTTGACTGCTCTCCTGATGTCACCCGTGGACGTCTTCAGATCAGCAACTCGACAAACGCCATCTCGTCCAGGAATAAGTGCGCTCACCCTAGCTAAGGACCAACGCATGGGAGGTAGATTTTCATCCTTTATCAGAACTACGTCGTTGACCTTTAGCCTTCGTTTAGGAGACCGCTTTGTTGCAGAAGGGTGAGGTACTCCTTCTGCCATCGGGTCCAGTAAGGACCACCTGATAAGTACGAAATTTTATCAAAATATTAAACAGCCTTGGCTGTATATCCGAATGAGGCTAAAGCCGATCCATCGAAAACAACGCAAATCTTGGTTGTTGTGCTATCCTCCTTTAAAACACAATGGTGCGACAGGAAATACATGCAAAGGCGCACAGCCTCGGACCTAACTCTGGACATGTAGTTTAACTCCAAGTATTCCTTAATAAAGGTAACATATTGATGTTTTAAATGGGGATTCCTTTGCAGGTTGCGTTCAAGATTAAGAAACCTCCGGTGTGCTTGTGTGTAGGAATCGCCAAGGGCTTTAGCATGGGGCTTCAATGGCAAGCAAACGGAGTAAGCGCCAAAGGGAAGACGATAGCAGTTTTTTTGAAATGATCCTCACACTCCATTTCTTCCTTGCTGGCCATTATGACACCACTGTCCAAATTTTCGACTTCCCAAAATTGCCTAACCAGATCCTCCAAGCGGACATGATGTAGAGTATCGCCATTTTCCAAGCCTTGAGAGATGTAAGAGACGTATTGCCGCGAAGCCTATCTTCACCACCAGTCACGATCCAGCCAAGACGAGTCTTCTGCAGTAGAGGCAATCCATGAACCAGCTTAACTTGGCCCACGCATAACAGATCATAAAATAGGCTAGCACCAAGGAGCAGGTCAACGCGTTGGGGACAGTTAAACGCAGGGTCAGTTAACTGTATGTTAGACGGCTTATTCCAATCAGCGATATCAATGATGTAAATAGGCTGACTGTCCGTAATCGTTGGCACAACAAGCGGTTTTAGAGCCTTCTTCCTTCCGAAGAAACAGCTGCATCACCAAGGCTAGTTACAGTCGCTGCTGACCGATATTTCCTTAACTGCAACTCCTGGGCGAAGAGAGATGTAATTATGTGTAGTTAAGATCCAGAATCTAGTAGGACTCGGCAAGGAACCAGGAAACCGGCTCTGTTCTTTACAAGAACTATAGCGGTGGCCAAGAGCATAACATGAGAATGAAATCCTTGGCCACAAGGGAGGCAGATGGCTGCGAGGGTGCGGGGAAACATGAAGCATTTATTTGATGAACAGAACTTGCAACTGTGAATCATCAGGGCGAAGATGGAGCAGCGTGTTTTCCACCGCATGTGCGGCAATGGCCGGAGTTGCAAGTCCCTTCTTTAGGCAATTGAAGCACAGGGAAAGTCTTTTTACTTCCCATTTACCGTAGACTAGGACACAGACCGGCGAAGGAGCCACAGGGGAAAATTCCATGACCAGGAGTATCTCTGGCTGACCTGGGCACCAAGTTACGTCCTTCTGGCAGGCCTTGGAGCTGCATGGTCATGGGCCATGTTAGACGCCAAGGCATGCTGAACGCTCTCCATTTTCTGGGATCGCCCTTAAAGGTACGAGAACAAATCCTCCTCGCTTGGAATCCTAGCCATTGACAAGCTTTTCTCCCAGTTAGCTTGAGTTGCTTCATCCAATTTTTGCACAATCATGTATACAACCAAGCAGCTTGGGATTTGTTTTAAATCTCCCAAGGCCTGTAGCGCTCGCATATGCCCAATAATTTTGTCCGAAAAGTCCCGCAATACCACAGCAGACGCAGACTCGAGCCTCTTGAGCCCAAGAATTTCCTTGATTTGTGTCTGGAAAACAAGACGTTTATCATCAAAGATGTCCAGTGCCACACGATAATTGACACCAGATATTTCTTATGAGCGAACCGACTCCAACGCAGCTCCAGCTAAGCATGACCGCAAATGTTGAAGCTTTTCTGTGTCAGCCAAGTAGGAGTCCTTATCTATCACCGAGGTAAACGTGGAGGGAAGTCGGAGTATTCGGTGTATTTACTGGAGAATGTAGGAAGCTTTACTTCAGGCAGGCGAGTCCTATGCACTCGATCAACCATGACAGTTGAATGATCCAGGCTGGGATCAAGGTGCATGGTGGAAGATGTTGGCACTCGAAGCTGGCAGTTGTCAAGTTGCAGCCTCAGCCGTGACTTGACCGATACCATTTCCAAATAAACTAGCTCCTCCAACGCATTGTGGGTAAGCCTGATGGAGGCTTGAGTATGCTCAAGAAGTTCTAGCCGAACTGTCAACTCCACGGACCCAAACAGGCAAATCTTGTCTTTAGTAATAACAATAATAATAATATTATCGGATGCCACTATGTTGCCTTGGTCGGAATTCATCTGCGTGTATGTATTGGGTTAAAGCAACCCAAAACGGACTGCACAAACCGTGAGTTTACCGTTACAATTTTCAGAAGCCTTTTGTTTTTTTTGCAACGGCAAGCAAGTACAGTGCCCGGTTGGCGAGGCACAGTAAGTTAACGAATTATGATATCAAAAATATATGTTTATAAGCCCTTGCAAAAAATTCCGATATTTATGCAATTATATAACATACGATATTTTATTAGGACCAGCTTTAAGCGGAACCAGCCTAATGTAACAGTTGTTTACGCGAGATTTGTTTGTCTTCTTTGTGCACTGTTTCTTTTTCACAAACGAATTTTCACAAAATGAAATTTAAAGATCTCGCCGGTGCCTCTTAACGTTGAGCTAACAAGCTCTTTTGTTAGCTATTCAAAAAACAAATCCCGAGGCGAGATAAATTCAATACTTCAGTTTATTACCGTTAATATACAAGGGCTACGGGCTTTTCGAACACCGCACCTTGCAAGTAACAACAACAAAACCAAACGTATGCGCTGGCGACGGACCGTAGGGGTTGAGAAGCGGGCTCAGACTGTGTACTTCAATTAATAGAGAGATAAGAGGAGCCGCTTAGAAGCGAGTGTTTTTGACTCTCTCTTTAGTTGGAGTGGTTTGCCGCTGCGCTCAACAGACAAGTTTTCCCCCTCGAGCTCGCGGTACTCGTCGCAGTCCCCTTTCGCTTGACTCTGACAGACCCGCCGGGCGATTCGCAAGGGTCTGGTCGTGACAAAGTCGGAAACCAAACGCCGTGACTTAGCCGTATGGTGCCTTCCGGACCTCAGAAACTTGTGTCTCAATTCAGAGATTCCTGATGTCCTAATCCCGAACGTCTCGACGTAGCGATATTGCTCCCTATAGGCTTCCACGGCGCTGCTTTTCCGACGACTTGACTTGTTGTAGCTCCCTTGTAGTTTTTTTGGTTGACTGACTGTTAACTTTTGTATCTTGACTGATTTTGACGGTTTGACTCCTCGTGATCGACTGATGATTGCTGCCAGCGACCTGCGGCTTTATATAGGGCCTCCGGGAACCGTTATTTCCCTTTTACGCACGGCCCGCTGAATCTCTCCACTCCGGGTCCAAAGTCTGTGACTCCTATTTGACCCACTTGTCCATTACGCACTGCTTCTAACTTAGGTTCTGTCCAATGCTGCCTACCCGCTGGTTCCCGTGGTGCATGTGGCACGCCTGTGTGCCGCTCCGCTGCCGAGATGTGGCACTTTTTCTCCCGGTCGAAAGTTCACGGCAGAGCCCAAAGTCCGTACAGTCTTGTTCTCTATCCTTGGTCTCCAAACTCCCTTCTTCTCCAATTTTGGTCTCAAAACTCTCTTCCTCTCCAACCGCTCCTTGCCGCGCCGTTACTACGCGAATTCGCCGCGTATCTGGTAAGCGGCCGGCCATCTGTCGCTGCTGCTGCCCCCCCCCCCCACAAATGTGGGGGGCTATTCAACTCCTCACATTCCCCCCTTACTTCGGGAAACATTTAAAAGACTCGTTCCTACTCTCCGGCGTTTCCTTGCGTATCCTAGCCTTCGAGTCCTTCTGATGCTCCTGCCGATTCCCCCGGCGCTTCTTCACTGCTCCCTCGATACTCCTTCGACAATTTTAACTCCATAGAGTTTCTACAGCGCTGGTCATCCTCCACGTAGCAACTTCAAATCTCCCGATCCGATATTTCACATGTTTCCACTGGGACATCGATACTCATCGTCTATCGATTCCCAGATCATTGCTGCGTCACACTCCTTTTCATAGTTCCTCCGTTTAGTCACATTATCCGTGCGTGATCGATGTGTCATAGACTATCGACACCGACAGTGAGGCGTTGCCACCTGCCCGTTGCGATATTTTCACCTTTTGCCGATATTTCCATTTTGCGTGTGCCCATCGATCGCACTATCGTCCAGTGCCTTTCAGCCTACGCCGTTCGTTGTCCTTAACCCCCAGTATTCAAGGCCCCAACGGCTTTGAATAGCGATTGGCCTTCGTTTGCAGCAGGGCTTTTCTGCCTGTGGTGAGTTGCAATATTGGTTGAACCGGCATTTACTTCTCTTCGATCGATGCTTGTCGGTTACCAAGAATGTCTAAAAATACCGAAGACCAAAAATCGCAGCGGACAAGATCTTCGGAGTAACCACGCTCATGCCTCTTGAGAATATTTACAGATCGGAATTCTTCACTGCAGTAGGAATATTTCATCGAATGCGTCTCACGGTTATGGGTAAGCATATGCCGTCCGAGGCTGGAATTACTACCACCATTGCCATGAAACCAATTCTTTTTGCCGTCAGCCTTTTCACTGGTCTTACTTGAAAGACCATGGCTTTGCCGATCCTCGTCACGTAGCCGCTGTGGTGTAAGAATATTGTGAATTTTCAGATTTTCCTTGCCGAAATAGGTATTGAAGCTGCACTCCGCGCAGTATGGTTTGTAACTAGCTGATTTTTTTTTTGTTAACTGTTGGTGCGATGCGTGTTCCTGTGTGACCAGTTGGCTACGGTGTAGATCTGATTCTGCACCGTCCTCCCCCTTTCCTCGGGTAGACTGCTGATGCGTGTTCTCCGAACAGTCCCCATCGAGTCGGACGCCCTGGTCTGCTCCCTTTGTGTTCCTTGTCGTTCTCGTATTTCCTTGCACCTTTGTAGTTGCCCTGTAGTATCCTTGGAGACGCCTTGGATTTATCTTATCGTGTCCTTGTAGTTATTTCGTAGTATCCTTGGCGAATCCTTGGAGTGTGTTCGTAGTATCCTTTGAGGATCCTTGGAGTTATCCTTGGACTCTTTCGTCGTATCCTTTGAGAATCCTTGGAGCTATCCTTGGAGTGTGTTCGTAGTATCCTTTGAGGATCCTTGGAGTTATCCTTGGATTCCTTTCGTAGTATCCTTTGAGAATCCTTGGCGTTATCCTTATATATGATGGACGTTGATGCACTACGAGCAGTACAAACAAGTGGCCCAACGACACCAAGCACGTGCTTGTTACGCGCGGGGCCATTTTATCAATTTGGGCAAAAAATACGAGTTCGCGAGGAAGATACAAAAAACAAATAGAGACGGGACACAAATGAAAATAAAAGAAGCATCTAAGAATGAAGCAAATGAGTTAAAATATTAGCTTTTAATACCGGGATAGAAGTTGAAGTGCAAATTAAATGATAAAGGTTGTTATAATTATTACATAGAACGCGAAAGGGCTCGTGCAGACAAAAATTAGATGTACATCGTGGCAAATTTAGGAGATAATAATTTCGTGTTAGTCTAACAGGAACATTGAAAGTTAGGCGGTTTACAAGTTCTACAGAATCAATATCACCTCTTATAAGATTTTCCATAAAAATAGTACCAAGCATTGTTCTACGATTTGCAAGGGTAGGTAAATTAAGCAATAGTAATCTACTCTGATAGGAAGGTAGCCTTATGTTTTGATCCCAGTTCAAACTACGAAGGGCAAAAAGAAGAAATTTTTTTTGTACCGACTCAATACGGTCAATATGCACTTGATATTGTGGACTCCAAACCGAAGAACAATATTCCAAAATAGGACGGACAAGGGAGGTAAATAATAATTTGGTTGTATAAGGGTCATCAAATTCTTTTGACCAACGCTTTATAAACCCAAGAACACTCATGGCCTTGCTGACAGTGGACATTATGTGGCAGTCAAATTTAAGTTTTGGGTCCAGAAGAACGCCTAAGTCATTAACTGAATATATACGGTCGAGTGGCGTATTTTGAAGAGAGTAACTAACAAAAGTAGGAGTACCCCTATGAAAAGTCATAACGTTGCATTTAAGGCAGTTCAAATTTAAAAGGTTATACTCACACCATCCCTGAAAACAATCAATATCTGACTGTAAGTTGAAACCCGACGCTATATCATTATGTGATAAACAAAGCTTAACATCATCAGCATACATTAGTACACGAGAGTGTGTTATGATAGAGGGAAGATCGTTAATAAACAAAGTAAACAGCAAAGGGCCCAAATGACTACCCTGAGGCACTCCAGATGTCACATAGATCAGTTTTGAGGCAGCGTTCTTGAATATAACCCTCTGAGTCCTACCATTCAAATAACTTGAAATCCAAGTTAATAGATTACATGGAAACCCAAGCTGATTTAATTTGAATAAGAGAAGAGAGTGGTTGACAGAGTCAAAGGCCTTACTAAAATCAGTGTATATAACGTCAGTCTGCATTTTATTCTTAAATCCATTTATTACAATAGATGACAATTCCAGAAGGTTGGTGGTGGTCGATCTTCGCTTAACAAAACCATGCTGACACGGTGATATTAGCGAGGAACATAAATGTTGCAAATGAGAAGTAATAATACGTTCAAATGCTTTAGGAATTGCCGACAATTTAGAAATACCTCTGTAATTCTGGGCATCCGCCTTCGCACCCTTTTTGTGAAGTGGAATGATAAAAGAGTCCTTCCAGATAGTAGGAAAAACTGACGATGAAATAGACAAATTAAAAAGTTTAAGAATCGGTTTACATATGGTTAACGCACAAAACTTAAGCACACACCCGGGGAGTCCATCAGGACCGGGAGAATAAGTTGGCGTTGATTTTTCTAAGTCTCTTACGAGAGAAATTTCCGTAATTTCAGGGGTAAAGATACAATTTGCCTTATTTAAGGGATTAGGGTAGTTAGAATTTGACCAAGCAGCCGAACTATAAGTAGTTTGGAAAAACTCGGCAAATAAATCAGCAATTTCAGAATCCGTCGATGCCTCCATTGAGTTAAAACGTACCGATGAAGGCAATGCTGACGACTTACGCTTGGCTTCGGATCATTTGAAAATTCAAATTTACATCGACTTAAATACATAGAATAGCAATGACTATTGAGAACATTAAATTCCGATCGAGCCACCACATATTTCGAAAAATCAGATGGCTTACCCGATTTCTTATACTTTTTATAAGTGTTTGTCTTAAGGTTTTTAAGTCTTTGAAGCGCATTGGTAAACCAAGGTGGCGTGTTTGTCTTTGAAGGAAACCTATCAGGAACGCATTCATTAAAAAAGGTATTTAACACTATATAGAAGTGTTCAGTGGCACTTTCAATATCCATACAATTGTACAATTCTGTCCAATTATATTGAGAAATCATGTCGTTAAGTTTTTTATAGTTACATTTTCGGAAACATCTCACTTTAGTTTGAGAAACTAAAGGAGAGAGGGTATCAACGCATGGGAGGCAGATTGTCAATTCCATTGTTGGATGATATCGGTCTTCAGGTACAACAAGAGCGTCAATTCTAGATACCGTGACTTCAGACGGGTCTGAAACAAACACAAGATCTAGTTGTCTATTTAATGAATTCCGTATAAAGCTTACTTGCTGTAACGATAATTCTAGAAGACCATCAACAAAATCATTGGCGGATAGAGGTATAGCGACTAGTGAGTCAGTAGGAGGAGACCGAGAAATATCAGGGAGATTAAAGTCACCCAAAACAATCAAAAGGTCACTTGTAGAAAGAAGGGGTAGAACAGATTTTATCGCAGACAGGTGGTGCTCATAAATTATTAAATCAGAACCAGGTGGAATATAGGAACATGTAACAAATATTGAGAATGATTGCAAGGAAACTTTCACACTAACAAATTCAATTTCATTAGGAGTATCAGAGTGAATTCTCTCGGATGTTAGGCTAGTGCTAACGGCAATCAGCACACCGCCTCCCCTACGTGAGGAGCGATCGGTCCTATAGGCATTAAAATTGTTTGACAGAACTTCATTGTCAGATATCTCTGGTTTCAGCCAAGTTTCCGTAAAAGCCAAAATATCAGCAGTAAATGCAGAGGAGTCAGCATAAAGCTTGGGTAGCTTCATATTTAGTCCCCTAACATTTTGATAAGCCAAAAGTAAACTTTTTAGTTTTTTGGCGCAGTGGAAGGTCTGTTATTTGTTCTCGGTTTATTGGGAACAAATTCTTTTATTACTAAATCATCATTAAGCCAAAAGCTTTCAGAAAGTAGTACCTTAAACACATCAGGCGGAGCAAATATTTTAAACGACGATATACTACGAGCATATGAAAATCTAAATTGTTCCACTGAAATATTCTCGGATGGGAATTTTTCACGAATAAATTCCAAAACATCCTCAGATGTGGTATCTGGGGTGAATCTCGAAACAAATAATTGTTTTCTATGTGGAACAACTGATAATTTCTTACGTCCCCCAGCAGCAGATTGCACCTCACTAAGCTGAGAGCCAGAAACGGTAACTTCTGTACCTATAGGTACGGTCGGCACCGTAGCCGGCACTGAAGGTTTTTTTACCACCCGACTTCGAGAAGCAGTGACTTGACCTAAAACAGCTGTATCCATAGGCGCAGTAGGTTCACTTACCACAGTGTCAACAGAGACTGCTGCAGCCACCAAGTTCGGATTTGGGGTGGATACCGTGACCGTATTAACTGCCGCTAAGCTGGATTTTTTACGTTTAGGCGACTCAGTTAGTAATTTTTTATTATTAAATTGGGCACAAACGGAATTGAACCCCTCATTGAGCTGTTTAAAAGCACCAGAGAGATTCAAAAGGCTGTCTCGAGTCTGCTTCATAAAGCCGCTCATCTCAACAACCATTTCCTTGCAGGATCCACATGACCACATGAGTCCAGAATTCTGATCAATGAAGTCTTTGACTCTACCAGTAAATCCTGTGCATTTAACGTGCATTATCGACTCGCAGAGCCAGCAGAAAATAAAAGGGTCTTTAGTTGAAGACGAAAGAGTACAATTTTTCTTAGAGCAGACAAGAGCCATTTTAAGGAAATTAAACAAAATAAAATAATATATGAAAAATACCTCGATTAAATTTGGCACTGGGATCAAATTCCAAAACCACAAAGGCACAAAACACGAAAAAAAATAAGAGCGCGAGATCGCGTAATAATTTAAATGTAAGAGAGCACGAGAGAAAAAATCTTCTATCGATTGAGCGTTGCTTGTGGGACACTGACAACTTTACGCAGGAACAGTTACAATGTAAAGCAAGCAAGAGAGAGAGAGAGAGAGAGAGAGACAAGAGAATAGCACACCAAAAGTCTACCAGAAATTTGGCAGGTTCAGAGAGAGTTTAAGTTACAGTTGTAATATAGAGCGGGAGAGAGAGTGAGAATCAAAGAGTTTTAGCAAGTTTAGTGAGTATAAGAATTACACTAACAAAGCTAGGAGATTCAACAAATCTAATATAAATGTTAAAATAACTATAATCACTGGGAGATCTAGTAAAAAACACTAAACACACTAACCCAGCGGTTAGACTAAGCTTTGTTAATAAACAAACAAAAAACACTCGCAAAAAATCACAGAATAGACAAAAATTCAGAGCACAAGAGTAAACACAACCGTTCACAAGCGACGCTAAAGAGATGAGCAAGTGGGTAGTTCTGTTGTAGCGGTTTGCTGAAGTCGGTCACTTACCACCCAGCCGAATAAGGTTTTCTGCATCAGCGGACCTTGGGAACCCAGCCTGATTTGTCCTACTGTCAAGGCGTCAAAAAAACTTCGGTTCCCAGCAACATCTCGACGTGGTGTTATTGGTAGAATTTTTCATCAGCGAGTGGCATGTTCTCTGGCAACTTCCAAGTAGAAACGTCGATTACGAGATCAGGCTGATATGCGATTTGCGGAGTGATACAGAGAGAGAAGAATGAAATTCGAGATTTAATGGATGTGGTGGTGCAATATTTGATATCAGTTTTTGAATGGTCGATGCTTCGAATTTGGACTGAATGTCTCTCCCGTCGTAAACGAAGTCGCTGTGTGAAGTCCTCAGTGATAAAGTTTACTTGGGAGCAGGAATCGATAAGTGCTCTCCCAAGTCTGCAGGTTCCACATGCATCCTTCACGAAGACCATCTCAGTTGCGAGTAAAATCTGCGATTTCTGGCCAAGATGCGAATGGGAGTGTGTCGCTGGCTCTAACGATGGTGCTGTTGGAGCCGGCTAATGGGGGCGAGACAAGTCTAGCGAATGGTGATTGTGCAATAGAATATTGTGGGATCTGTAACAGGTAACAGTTGGTGACCACTGGATAAGCAGTTAAGACAGAGGCGATGTAATTTCACGACATCAAAACTCTCGATGGGACTTAAGCCTTTAAATTTTTCACAGCCAAGCAATCTTTGTGTGGGTGTCAACGAGACGAGTTTTGAGGTCTAGCTGGGGGACGATTTTGTCTTGACCTCTCTGATCCTTGGGGTTAAGCAGAACCAGCCGCCAAAAGAAACTGGAAATGTTCTGACAGCTGCGTGCACTGGTCACAGGATGGTAGAGTGGCGTAGTCCAGTGATTCGTTCCATTTTATTTTGGTCTGCTGGTCGCACTTTTCCATGACCACGTAGAAGAGAATTTCTTGTGATATTTGGGCATGCGATTCAAATGATGAGAGGGAACTATATAAGGCCGATGCAATATCAATTAAACAACAGAGCTGCTGAGCGTTTAACGTGGCAGCAGGCTGTAGCTTAAATATGGCAGGCATGTCGTAACAGGCCTTCAGCTTGACACACACAAGCGACGAGATATGCGAAAGAGAGTGACGAATAGGTCCGTTACTCTTGCGACTGTGTCGTTTGCCATTGATTAATAAATTGTTAATTATTTATTTATACACTTGCCCCTCGTTGAGCGCAAAAATTTTTAGTGCACAAAGCGTTTTTTGTGCTGCATAAGATTATCAGGTTGGGGGGTGCTTAAACTAATTCTCAAGCATTAACCACAAGCGAAAATAGAACCGTTTTACTTTGATCTGGATCTGCAACTGAACCTTTATTAGCAGAAGAGAGATAACATGGGGTTGCTAAAAGAGAATAAGCAGATTGCAAATATGTAGTCGATTATTAAATGAGATTATGTTTATATTATTGGGAACAAAGGGAGACCAGCTGAGGCTAAGCTCGAGTTTGACCGAACACTAGCTATGTCCGTCTATCCGAATGAGCGCTGTAATCTTGGAAACTATAAGATTTAGAAAGTTGAGATTTGAACAGTTTGATACGCGAACATGCCACGTTCACTCTGACGCCCTCATACCGCCCAAAACTTTGGCTTCCACAGTTTAAGTGGAAGAAATACAATTTTAAGTGAAATGTAAGGATTTCTTACAGAGTGCATAACCGAAGCCATTAATAATCGAGGCCCAAGAAGCAAACGCCGCATACAAGTTAACTTGTCAAAACGCTCGGACGCAATTTTACATTAACCTAGCGAGATCATTGGATTCCATAACAGATAGCAGGGCATATTGAAGTACTATTAGGAAACTCAATGGAAACTCATTTGTAAAATCAATGGAAGTTAATGCAGATGTTCTAAGAAAACGTTCTTCTCTGCGTTGCTACTCGAGCGGCTGAAAACTGGGTAAAAACTACAATATTCTTACTGAATTCCAAGCCGACAGTAGAAAACATTTTCAGTCTTACAAGTATAGCAAGGTCATATATTTATTATACCCGTTACTCGTAGAGTAAAAGGGTGTACTAGATTCGTCGGAAAGTATGTAACAGGCAGAAGGAAGCGTTTCCGACCCCATAAAGTATATATATTCTTGATCAGGATCACTAGCCGAGTCGATCTAGCCATGTCCGTCTGTCCGTCTGTCCGGATGAACGCTGAGATCTCGGAAACTATGGGAGCTAGGCTATTGAGATTTGGCGTGCAGATTCCTGAGCTTCCTACGCAGCGCAAGTTTGTTTCAGTAGACTGCCACGCCCACTCTTACGCCCACAAACCGCCCAAAACTGTGGCTCCTACAGTTTTGATGCTAGATAGAAAATTTTAACTGAAATGTAATGTTCTCATCAATACCTATCGATTGACCCAAAAAAA
This sequence comes from Drosophila suzukii, assembly GCF_043229965.1. Lineage (NCBI taxonomy): Eukaryota > Metazoa > Arthropoda > Insecta > Diptera > Drosophilidae > Drosophila > Drosophila suzukii. Next base: position 56,259,517 of record NC_092082.1, read on the forward strand.
AGTTTGCCACGCCCACTTTAACGCCCACAAACCGCAAAACCCTGTGACGCCCACAATTTTCATGCTAGATAAAAAATTTTAACTGAAATGTATTGGTCTCGTCAATACCTATCGATTGATCTAAAAAAAAATTTGCCACGCCCACTCTAACGCCCATAACGCTTAAATCTGTATACCGCCGGTCGGTGGCGCATTTTAATCTCGCTTTGCTGCTTGCATATCTCCATTTAGCTGAGTAACGGGTATCTGATAGTCGAGGTACTCGACTATAGCGTTCTCCCTTGTTTTTTATTTATTTATTTTGGCTTTCACCCTTCCTAACGCTACAAGTACAAAAATACTTATAAATTAGTGCGCTAGTCACAATTCAATTTACTTCCTTAATATAATACAATTTTCTTAACTATATAGTTCTAATACAAGACATTAAAACTATGACATTTGACATATGAAACATTAAATTCTTAAGGACTAAGTTTTGTTACAAATTATATACTGCTTTAAAGATGTGTGTGTAACTTCGATTTGACTTAATTGTTTTTAATGGATGTGGTAGTTACTCCAAGAACGTACAGCACAGCACATAAAAGTGTTTCTCAGCATAGGCATGTTATACTTTTTGACAAATTATATTGCGGCGTTTGTTCTGTTGGAAGCGCTGAATTTTAGTTTACTTAAGAGATATTTTGGCTCGTAAGTTGTTATTACTTTGTGCAACAGTACTACTGTTTAGTAATCGATCCAGACTTTTAGCGGCATATCAAAAATTTTAAAAGTTGCATCAGAGATTCGATCTGTGCCCCTGCGATTAAATATATATCTCGCTACAATATTGAAGGCTACAAGAAGTTTGTGCTGGCTAGTAGCATCACAATTTCCAAAGACTTCGACTGCATAGAACAGTAGTGGGGTCAGCTTAGTTTTCGCAATAAGCATTTTTAAATTTGTAGATAAAAAGGTTTTCGTGTCGTTAAGTTGTCTAAGTTGTAACGAACTGATTTTGTGTGTCTGCTCGCTACGAGATTCGTGCGGCTAGCTCAGAAGATTGTGCGTTCGTCCCACCAAATTTATATGACGTGATTGCCCGTAGATCAGTGAGAAAACAAAGTGTTCAAATGGTAACAGTGGGATTTATTCTCGTGGTATTAGTACAGCGGGTGTGTGGCTGGGCTGGCTTCGGTATCTCTTGGCTCTGGTTCCGCCGGCTGCTGGTGCTCCTCTTTCTGGCTCCTCGACGCGTTGACTCGTCCTCCTCTGGATCCTGGGTCTCGGGACGCTCGTAGTGGCCGCCTCTGCTTGCTTGCCGACGCGTTGCCTCGGGGTCGCTTGTAGCGCCTTAGACCCGCAGAGAGTTCGGCCTTGTGGGCTTAGGGAAGCGTCACCGTTCTCAGACTAGGGTGAACAAGCCTTGCTCTCCAGGCTGACGCCTTTCGAGGCAATACCTGTCCCTTGCTCTGTCCCGGACGGTCCCGCTAGGTTCTTGCTCAGTTCGCGCTGACAGTCAAGGCTGCCGCCTGGAGGCTGTCTAGCGGTTCACTTCGCTTTACGCCTAGCGCAGACGAACGTTCCACCCGGCTTCACCCTAATGCGTGACGTCCGCGACGCTCCTGCGCTCCCCAATGAGCTCCGCGCGGCGATGGTAACGTGGCTGCCGGAAATGTCTGCTGGCGTCGCTGTCGATGTCCTCTGCGCTGTCTTCTGACCAGTATCTCGTTGTTCTGGCGCTCGGGGAGCTGGGCGGTCGCTGCTCGGGAACTTCGCCGGTAATCGCAGGGCTCTCCAGGCTGCCGCCACTTGAAACCGCAAATCGATCTACCGCTCGTCCGTCACGCCAGGTCCTGCTTGGTCGGGCAAGGTACGCTGGGTCGCAGACAACTTTCCTCCCCAAGCTGACGGCTCTTCGTCGTAGGACTCTTTTGCTTGTCTCTGACAGACCCGCCGGGCGACTCGCCAGGGTGTGGTCGTGACAAAGTTAGAAAACAAACGCCTTGACTTAGCCGCGTGATGCCTTTCAGAACTCAGCCACCTGTGTCTCAATTCGGAGATTCCTGATGTCCTAATCCCGAACGTCTCGACGTGGCGATCTTGCTCCTTGTATGCTTCCCACGGCGCTGCTTCCGACGACTCGCTTGGTTGTAGCTCCCTCGTAGATTACTTGCTTGACTGATTGCTCACTTGGTACTTTGACTGATCTTGAAGGCTTGACTCCTCGTGATCGACTGATCCAGCTGCCAGCGCTCTGCGGCCTAATATAGGGCCTCCAAGCACCGTTATTTCCCTTTTGCGCACGGCCCGCTGGATCTCTCCACTCTGGGTCCAAAGTTCGTGCCTCCTGGATGACCCACTTGTCCTTTATGTACCGCTTCCAATAGATGTTCCGCCCACTGCTGCCGTTCCGCTGATTCCCGTGCCGCTTGTGGCACGCCTGTGTGCCGCTCCACTGCCGAGATGTGGCACTTCCTCTCACGGTCCAAAGTTCACGGGAGAGTCCAAAGTCCAGTGGAGTTCCGTTATCCCCTTCTGCATACGGCACTCTTGCTCTGCCCGCGAAGTCTCCATTCTCTCTCGATCTCCATCCTTGGTCTCCAATCTCTCTCGCTCTCCTTCATTGGTCTCCAAACTCTCTCGCTCTCCATCCTTGGTCTCCAATCTCTCTCGCTCTCCTTCATTGGTCTCCAAACTCTCTCGCTCTCCTTCGTTGGTCTCCAAACTCTCTCGCTCTCCTTCGTTGGTCTCCAAACTCTCTCGATCTCCACCCTTGGTCTCCAAACTCTCTCGTTCTCCTCGCCGCGCCGTTACTACGCGAATTCGCCGCGTATTTGGTAAGCGGCCGGCCATCTGTTGCTGCTTCTATTTGTGGGGAGTTATTCAACTCCTCACATTCCCCCCTTACTTCGGGAAACATTTAAGACTGGTTCCTACTCTCCGACGTTTCCTTGCTTATTCTAGCCTTTGAGTTCTTGTGATTCCCGCGGCGCTCCCTCGTTGCTCCCTCGATGCTCCCTCGACGCTCTTAACTCCCTTGAGTTTCTACAGCGGGGGTCATCCTCCTCGTAGCAACTTTAAATCTCCCGCCCCGATATTTCCTGCGTTCCCACTGGGACATCGATACTCCTGGGCTATTGATCCCCAGCTCGCTGCTCATTGCTGCGTCTCACTCCTTTCCATGTTTCCTCCGCCTGGTCACACCATTCGTGCGTGATCGATATTAATTCGCATATCGATACCGACGGTGCGGCGTTGCCACCTGCTCGTTTGCGATATTTCCACCTTGGCCGATATTTCCATTGTCGTGTGCCCATCGATCGCACTATCGTCCAGTGCCAATCGATCGCCTATCGAGGCGCCCCCTTCCCTGGCTCGTGGTGATTTTGCAACTTTCATACTATGAAATTCATAGGTAAATTTCTTTTGCATTTCCTTCACTCCTTTTCATCTCATCTTTTCGTCCTCTCTCGCCCTTCACTCGTCCTCTGTTGGCAGCATCTGACTCCACATTGGCAGCTTTTGAGAGCGGTTGCGGAGAGGACTTCGCATTCGCTTCGCAACCAGGACAGCCGGTAAGTATTTATGATGTCTTTCTGCTTCCTGCATTAAGCCCCCTTTAAATTTCAGGTTGCTGGTGCGGGCCATGCATGCCCCGTTCCTTTTCTTGTTTTTAGTCAACTGTTGGTGTGGTGCGTGTTTCTGTTTTTTTTTTTTGTGACCAGCTGGCTACGGTGTAGATCTGATTCTGCACCGTCCTCCCCTTTTCCTCGGGTAACAACTAGACGAGCTCGTCCGGCGCATTCCGTATAGAATCTCCGGATGCTGCGGTGTATGTCTGGACTGCGCGTCTTGTGTTGCTTGTCTCCTTCCGCGCATACTCTCTTCTACGTTACCCGTATCCTTGTGCCGTTTTGTAAGTGTCCCTTCCGCCTGGCGTTATCGCGGATGACTCTGGCAACTGCCCGACGCTGAATCCTGTTGCCTTGCGGTCGGGATCACCATCCATCCCTATCCACGTCCTTGTGCCCTACCCTTATGGTTGACCTTTCTGCGTGGCGTGTGGATGACTCTCGCTTCGGCCTGACGCCTAATCCTGTGGCCTCGCAGTCTGGATCAACGTGTGATCCTTATCCATGTCCTTGTTCTATCCTGATTGTCCTTTCCGTGTGGCGTATGGATGACTCTCGATTCGGCCTGACGCCTAATCCTGCCGCCTCGTACCCGTTGTTAGACATCTGATGTTTCTGCTGTCTGCTCGTTTACTTGTTGCTTGAGCTCGCCAACGTGAACTGTCTTTTCTTTCTTCGACTGTGTGTGGCGAATTTTGCAGATCACTGGAGAGACGAAATCTACAACCTGGTAAGGGCCATCGTACCTCGGGGCTAGTTTTGCAGCGAATCCTTCGGCCGCTTTGGACATGTGATGTTCCTTGGCCCACACTATGTCGCCCACCGCTGGTGACCATTGCCTCCTTCTCAGATTGTAGTGTCTGGCTTGGTCCTGGGACGCCTTTTCCATATTTCGCCGCACGATCTCGAATACCTCTTTTAGTTTGTTGGCATTTTCCTCAGGGGTCTCCGTAGCTCGTCCAGTGCCTAGGGTTTCCTTATCATATAGGCTGCTAGGTAGACGTGGTTCCCTTCCCTGGGTAAGAAACGCCGGTGTATGGCCGGTGGATTCCGATGTGCTCGTGTTCACTGCTAGCATTATCTCCGGCCACTTCTCGTCCCAGTTTCTCTGGTCCTGCCCTGCGAACTGCGCAATCATGGTCTTGACCGTTCTGTTTGCTCGTTCGGTTGGATTCTCTTGTGGTGTGTATGGCGCGGTGAATTGTTGACTGATACCCATCTCAGCCAGGAAATTTTTAAATATGCGGCTTGCAAACTGTACTCCATTGTCCGTTATGACCACCTTCGGGACCCCGTACCTTGCGATTATGCGCTCCCTAAACGCCTTCTTGAGCGACTCTGCCGTCGCACTGCGTAGGGGCACCAGTCCGTCCATTTCGAAAACCTGTCTATCATGACCAGCAGCATTTGGTTCCCGTGCTTAGATCTTGGTAGGGGTCCAACGAAGTCTGCACATACCGTGGCCCATGGTTCCTCCGGCACTTGGGTCAACATCTTCCCAGCCGCCTGCATCTGATTGGGCTTAAACCGCATGCAAATCTCGCATTTTCGTACGTGGGCTCGGGCGTCTCTATGCATGCCTGGCCAGTAGTATCGGGCTGCCAACCGTGCAATTGCCCTTCGGCTTCCTACGTGTCCCGCAGACGGTGCGTCGTGGTTCTCCCTCAACACTGCTTCTCGTAGCGACTTTGGGACGCACATCTTCCATGACGCGACGTCTTCACTGCCTGCTCGGTGAGGTATGTTTCTGTACAGTGTCTCACCATCCATAACATAGTCCGGGTACTTCTGCGGTTGGGTCCTTATCTTTTCGCCCATGTCCTTGATCCAGCTGCACCCTCCTGAAGTTATTGTCGCCGATGCCTGTTTTAAACCTCGTAGCGTCTCTGGTAGTGGTTGTCTTGATAATGCGTCGGCCACCACGTTTAGCTGACCCTTTCTGTACGCTATCTCAAAGTCGTACTGTTGTAGCTCCAGGGCCCATCTGGCGATCCTTCCTGAAAGGCTTTCGATGCTGTTGAGCCACTTCAGGGCCATGTGGTCGGTTACTACCTTAAAGTGGTAACCTTCCAGATATGGCCTGAGCTTCCGGATCGCCCAGACGATCGCCAAGCACTCCTTCTCCGTTGTCGAGTAGTTCTTTTCCGCGCCGTTCAGTGTTCGGCTCGAGTAGGAGATTACTCTTTCGCCCTTTTCGGTGTCCTGGGTCAGTATCGCTCCGATGCCGTAGTCGCTGGCGTCTGTTTGCAGGATGAAAGTTCTACTGAAGTCCGGGCATGCTAGCACTGGATCTGCCACGAGTCTTGCTTTAACCTCCTCAAACGCCATCTGGTGCTCTGGTGTCCACTCCCACTTACTGCCTTTGCGCAGCAGGTCGTTCAGGGGTTTGACGATTCTGGAAAAATCTGGTACAAACCGGCGGTACCACGACGCTACTCCTAGGTATTGTCGGAGCTCTTTGACAGTCGATGGCGGTTCTAGTTCGGCGATGGCGGCTACTTTTTCTGGATCTGTTCCTATTCCCTCGCTAGTCACTCGATGACCCAGGTACAGCAGCTCCTTTTTGAAGAATTGGCATTTTTCTGGATTCAGCCTCAGATTTGCCTCCTTTAGACGCCGGAACACTTCCCTCAGGTTTCTTTTGTGTTCTTCCAGCGTGCGACCGATCACTATTATGTCATCCTGGTAAGCGAATGCGTGAGGTGACATCTCGGGGCCAATTACTTGGTCCAAGACTCGCTGAAACGTTGCCAACGCCGAGTGAAGTCCGAACGGCATTACCCTCCACTGAAACAGACCTTTGCCTGGTACCGTAAATGCTGTATATTGCCTGCTACTTTCTTCCAGTGGGATCTGCCAGTATCCATCCTTCAGGTCCAAACTGCTGATGTACCGCGCTTCTCTTAGTTGATCTAGGATGTAGTTTATGCGGGGCATTGGGTAGGCATCCTTCACTGACTTCGCGTTGATCTGCCTGAAGTCGACACACAGTCTCCACTTGCCTGTCTTCTTTTTCACCATCACGATGGGGGAGCTGTATGTGCTCTTTGAATGCTCTATGAACCCCATTTGGAGAAGCTCGTCCACCTTTGCGTTGATTTCCCCTTGAATTTTTGGGTTCTTTGGGTAGTATCTCTGCTTGATTGGCTTGTCGTCCTTCATTTTGATCTGGTGTTCTGCCATATTCGATGTTCCCAACATTGTGCTGAAGTCTGCCAGCTCTGTTTCAAGGAACGCTGTAGTATCGTCCAACTCGTTTACTTGTTGAACGACTGCTACTGATAGCTTCTCCTCGAGCCATCCATTGTGTCGGTTCCTGGCTGGTATTATTATTTCGTGTTTAGCACACCTTATCTCGGTTCCGACTTGTTTCAGGAAGTTCCATCCCAACACTAATGGATCCACTACCCCGGGTAAAATCAACAGGCTCATGGTCACTTGTTTGTTGCCGAATTTGACCTCCACCTCGAGCTGCGCATTAATTCCGCCGCACCTTCCATCTGCCAACCTAACTTGCCGTCTCGTCCTTGTAATCTTTCCTAGAGCAGCAATATTTTCCGCCAATTCTTCGCTAACGAAGCTTGCCGTTGCTCCGGTGTCGATTGTGGCTTTGTAGCTTTTCCCACCAATCATCACAGCTGCGGACAACTGCTGCTCCTCCTCGATTAGCTCGCCCGTTAGTTTGGAGAGGTGGCATTGTGCGATCCCCGCTCGCCTCTCTGCGGCTGAGATCGCTGGCCATTTCCCGATCGTTGGCAGCAATCGACGCTCCTAACACCCACCTTGCCGCATATCCAGCAAAACAGCAGCCGCTGTTTACGACATCCTCTAGCCCAGTGTCCGTTCCCACCGCATTTCCGACAGGCCTCCTGCGGGTCTGTGATATGGGTGGCATCTTGTGGCCTCTGTGTGTTGCTTGGTGGCCTCCACAAGGTATTGTTTGGCTGTCTCTGTTGTTGTGGGGGTGGTGTCCCATGACCTCCGCGTGGTGCGTCTGTTGCCTGCTGTCGTCTGGCTTGGTGTGGTGGTGACCATTGGTCGTTTCCTCGTATGTCCTGGTTATCTGTCTCCTCGCATCTTCTGCATGTCACCTGTGTTGGTGACGCCGACTTGGTCCTTGAGAACTTGTTCTCCTGTGCGAAAACTTCCCGTTCCTTTTCAAGTTCTTCGTACTCGTCTGCTAATATCATCAGCGTGTCCAGGTCCGACACTTTGTATGCCCTTAGGAAGATCCTTAGACTAGGGGTGCAGTTTTCCTTGATGATCCTTAGGGTCTCTTTAGCGGAGTAATTAAGTGGCCTCACCATCGTCTGCATGTCGATCATGTAGTCCTTGAACGACTCGCTGAAGCCTTGCTTCCTTTGCCGGACCTGGTCCGCCAGCCTAGTGAAGAAATCTCTTGGCAGGAAATATGTGTGGAAACTTTCAATGAATTCTGCCCAAGTTCTCCACTGCTTATTGTTGGCGATGAACCATTTCAAAGCCCTTCCTTTTAGCAACTCCGGCATCGCTCGAGGGATCATATCGAGCTCCAAACCGTACGTGTTGGCGGACCATTCTACTTGCTCCAGGAACTCGAATGGTTTTTCCGCCCCGTCGACCCTGAACGACCATTCACGGACCTGTTTAGCGACCTTTGCATAGTCCGACTGGCTTGGTCTCGGGGTTAGCGCTGCTGCTTTCTTTTCTTGGCTTGATTCTCTCCTGTGGGCCTCTTTTTGCATGTTGTCAATGCTCAGGCTTGCCACAAAGTTGTCCCCTTCAGCGTTCGTTAGCGTAATGCTTGGGCCAGCTCTGTCGTAGTATGTTGCCTCCAGCTCGGCCCAGATGTCGACGAGTTGTGGATTATTCTCTGTTTCGGAGTAGTATTCCGATAGTGCCTTCCTCATGTCGTCTAGCCTGCCCTCCAGGGCGACATTGAGCCTCTGTGCGACATGGGCGAAGTCTTCCTTCTTGAGGCGGTAAATCCACTTCTTTCCCATTTTTACTGTGCTGTTCTCACTGTTGGGACAATCACGTTGGGCGCCAGATGTAACGAACTGATTTTGTGTGTCTGCTCGCTACGAGATTCGTGCGGCTAGCTCAGAAGATTGTGCGTTCGTCCCACCAAATTTATATGACGTGATTGCCCGTAGATCAGTGAGAAAACAAAGTGTTCAAATGGTAACAGTGGGATTTATTCTCGTGGTATTAGTACAGCGGGTGTGTGGCTGGGCTGGCTTCGGTATCTCTTGGCTCTGGTTCCGCCGGCTGCTGGTGCTCCTCTTTCTGGCTCCTCGACGCGTTGACTCGTCCTCCTCTGGATCCTGGGTCTCGGGACGCTCGTAGTGGCCGCCTCTGCTTGCTTGCCGACGCGTTGCCTCGGGGTCGCTTGTATCGCCTTAGACCCGCAGAGAGTTCGGCCTTGTGGGCTTAGGGAAGCGTCACCGTTCTCAGACTAGGGTGAACAAGCCTTGCTCTCCAGGCTGACGCCTTTCGAGGCAATACCTGTCCCTTGCTCTGTCCCGGACGGTCCCGCTAGGTTCTTGCTCAGTTCGCGCTGACAGTCAAGGCTGCCGCCTGGAGGCTGTCTAGCGGTTCACTTCGCTTTACGCCTAGCGCAGACGAACGTTCCACCCGGCTTCACCCTAATGCGTGACGTCCGCGACGCTCCTGCGCTCCCCAATGAGCTCCGCGCGGCGATGGTAACGTGGCTGCCGGAAATGTCTGCTGGCGTCGCTGTCGATGTCCTCTGCGCTGTCTTCTGACCAGTATCTCGTTGTTCTGGCGCTCGGGGAGCTGGGCGGTCGCTGCTCGGGAACTTCGCCGGTAATCGCAGGGCTCTCCAGGCTGCCGCCACTTGAAACCGCAAATCGATCTACCGCTCGTCCGTCACGCCAGGTCCTGCTTGGTCGGGCAAGGTACGCTGGGTCGCAGACAACTTTCCTCCCCAAGCTGACGGCTCTTCGTCGTAGGACTCTTTTGCTTGTCTCTGACAGACCCGCCGGGCGACTCGCCAGGGTGTGGTCGTGACAAAGTTAGAAAACAAACGCCTTGACTTAGCCGCGTGATGCCTTTCAGAACTCAGCCACCTGTGTCTCAATTCGGAGATTCCTGATGTCCTAATCCCGAACGTCTCGACGTGGCGATCTTGCTCCTTGTATGCTTCCCACGGCGCTGCTTCCGACGACTCGCTTGGTTGTAGCTCCGTCGTAGATTACTTGCTTGACTGATTGCTCACTTGGTACTTTGACTGATCTTGAAGGCTTGACTCCTCGTGATCGACTGATCCAGCTGCCAGCGCTCTGCGGCCTTATATAGGGCCTCCAAGCACCGTTATTTCCCTTTTGCGCACGGCCCGCTGGATCTCTCCACTCTGGGTCCAAAGTTCGTGCCTCCTGGATGACCCACTTGTCCTTTATGTACCGCTTCCAATAGATGTTCCGCCCACTGCTGCCGTTCCGCTGATTCCCGTGCCGCTTGTGGCACGCCTGTGTGCCGCTCCACTGCCGAGATGTGGCACTTCCTCTCCCGGTCCAAAGTTCACGGGAGAGTCTAAAGTCCAGTGGAGTTCCGTTATCCCCTTCTGCATACGGCACTCTTGCTCTGCCCGCGAAGTCTCCATTCTCTCTCGATCTCCATCCTTGGTCTCCAATCTCTCTCGCTCTCCTTCATTGGTCTCCAAACTCTCTCGCTCTCCATCCTTGGTCTCCAATCTCTCTCGCTCTCCTTCATTGGTCTCCAAACTCTCTCGCTCTCCTTCGTTGGTCTCCAAACTCTCTCGCTCTCCTTCGTTGGTCTCCAAACTCTCTCGATCTCCACCCTTGGTCTCCAAACTCTCTCGTTCTCCTCGCCGCGCCGTTACTACGCGAATTCGCCGCGTATTTGGTAAGCGGCCGGCCATCTGTTGCTGCTTCTATTTGTGGGGAGTTATTCAACTCCTCACATTCCCCCCTTACTTCGGGAAACATTTAAGACTGGTTCCTACTCTCCGGCGTTTCCTTGCTTATTCTAGCCTTTGAGTTCTTGTGATTCCCGCGGCGCTCCCTCGTTGCTCCCTCGATGCTCCCTCGACGCTCTTAACTCCCTTGAGTTTCTACAGCGGGGGTCATCCTCCTCGTAGCAACTTTAAATCTCCCGCCCCGATATTTCCTGCGTTCCCACTGGGACATCGATACTCCTGGGCTATTGATCCCCAGCTCGCTGCTCATTGCTGCGTCTCACTCCTTTCCATGTTTCCTCCGCCTGGTCACACCATTCGTGCGTGATCGATATTTATTCGCATATCGATACCGACGGTGCGGCGTTGCCACCTGCTCGTTTGCGATATTTCCACCTTGGCCGATATTTCCATTGTCGTGTGCCCATCGATCGCACTATCGTCCAGTGCCAATCGATCGCCTATCGAGGCGCCCCCTTCCCCGGCTCGTGGTGATTTTGCAACTTTCATACTATGAAATTCATAGGTAAGTTTCTTTTGCATTTCCTTCACTCCTTTTCATCTCATCCTTTCGTCCTCTCTCGCCCTTCACTCGTCCTCTGTTGGCAGCATCTGACTCCACATTTGCAGCTTTTGAGAGCGGTTGCGGAGAGGACTTCGCATTCGCTTCGCAACCAGGACAGCCGGTAAGTATTTATGATGTCTTTCTGCTTCCTGCATTAAGCCGCCTTTAAATTTCAGGTTGCTGGTGCGGCCCATGCATGCCCCGTTCCTTTTCTTGTTTTTAGTCAACTGTTGGTGTGGTGCGTGTTTCTGTTTTTTTTTTTTTTTGTGACCAGCTGGCTACGGTGTAGATCTGATTCTGCACCGTCCTCCCCTTTTCCTCGGGTAACAACTAGACGAGCTCGTCCGGCGCATTCCGTATAGAATCTCCGGATGCTGCGGTGTATGTCTGGACTGCGCGTCTTGTGTTGCTTGTCTCCTTCCGCGCATACTCTCTTCTACGTTACCCGTATCCTTGTGCCGTTTTGTAAGTGTCCCTTCCGCCTGGCGTTATCGCGGATGACTCTGGCAACTGCCCGACGCTGAATCCTGTTGCCTTGCGGTCGGGATCACCATCCATCCCTATCCACGTCCTTGTGCCCTACCCTTATGGTTGACCTTTCTGCGTGGCGTGTGGATGACTCTCGCTTCGGCCTGACGCCTAATCCTGTGGCCTCGCAGTCTGGATCAACGTGTGATCCTTATCCATGTCCTTGTTCTATCCTGATTGTCCTTTCCGTGTGGCGTATGGATGACTCTCGATTCGGCCTGACGCCTAATCCTGCCGCCTCGTACCCGTTGTTAGACATCTGATGTTTCTGCTGTCTGCTCGTTTACTTGTTGCTTGAGCTCGCCAACGTGAACTGTCTTTTCTTTCTTCGACTGTGTGTGGCGAATTTTGCAGATCACTGGAGAGACGAAATCTACAACCTGGTAAGGGCCATCGTACCTCGGGGCTAGTTTTGCAGCGAATCCTTCGGCCGCTTTGGACATGTGATGTTCCTTGGCCCACACTATGTCGCCCACCGCTGGTGACCATTGCCTCCTTCTCAGATTGTAGTGTCTGGCTTGGTCCTGGGACGCCTTTTCCATATTTCGCCGCACGATCTCGAATACCTCTTTTAGTTTGTTGGCATTTTCCTCAGGGGTCTCCGTAGCTCGTCCAGTGCCTAGGGTTTCCTTATCATATAGGCTGCTAGGTAGACGTGGTTCCCTTCCCTGGGTAAGAAACGCCGGTGTATGGCCGGTGGATTCCGATGTGCTCGTGTTCACTGCTAGCATTATCTCCGGCCACTTCTCGTCCCAGTTTCTCTGGTCCTGCCCTGCGAACTGCGCAATCATGGTCTTGACCGTTCTGTTTGCTCGTTCGGTTGGATTCTCTTGTGGTGTGTATGGCGCGGTGAATTGTTGACTGATACCCATCTCAGCCAGGAAATTTTTAAATATGCGGCTTGCAAACTGTACTCCATTGTCCGTTATGACCACCTTCGGGACCCCGTACCTTGCGATTATGCGCTCCCTAAACGCCTTCTTGAGCGACTCTGCCGTCGCACTGCGTAGGGGCACCAGTTCCGTCCATTTCGAAAACCTGTCTATCATGACCAGCAGCATTTGGTTCCCGTGCTTAGATCTTGGTAGGGGTCCAACGAAGTCTGCACATACCGTGGCCCATGGTTCCTCCGGCACTTGGGTCAACATCTTCCCAGCCGCCTGCATCTGATTGGGCTTAAACTGCATGCAAATCTCGCATTTTCGTACGTGGGCTCGGGCGTCTCTATGCATGCCTGGCCAGTAGTATCGGGCTGCCAACCGTGCAATTGCCCTTCGGCTTCCTACGTGTCCCGCAGACGGTGCGTCGTGGTTCTCCCTCAACACTGCTTCTCGTAGCGACTTTGGGACGCACATCTTCCATGACGCGACGTCTTCACTGCCTGCTCGGTGAGGTATGTTTCTGTACAGTGTCTCACCATCCATAACATAGTCCGGGTACTTCTGCGGTTGGGTCCTTATCTTTTCGCCCATGTCCTTGATCCAGCTGCACCCTCCTGAAGCTGTAGTTGCCGATGCCTCCTTTAAACCTCGTAGCGTTTGCGGTAGTGGTTGTCTTGATAATGCGTCGGCCACCATGTTTAGCTGACCCTTTCTGTACGCTATCTCAAAGTCGTACTGTTGTAGCTCCAGGGCCCATCTGGCGATCCTTCCTGAAGGGCTTTCGATGCTGTTGAGCCACTTCAGGGCCATGTGGTCGGTTACTACCTTAAAGTGGTAACCTTCCAGATATGGCCTGAGCTTCCGGATCGCCCAGACGATCGCCAAGCACTCCTTCTCCGTTGTCGAGTAGTTCTTTTCCGCGCCGTTCAGTGTTCGGCTCGAGTAGGAGATTACTCTTTCGCCCTTTTCGGTGTCCTGGGTCAGTATCGCTCCGATGCCGTAGTCGCTGCCGTCTGTTTGCAGGATGAAAGTTCTACTGAAGTCCGGGCATGCTAGCACTGGATCTGCCACGAGTCTTGCTTTAACCTCCTCAAACGCCATCTGGTGCTCTGGTGTCCACTCCCACTTACTGCCTTTGCGCAGCAGGTCGTTCAGGGGTTTGACGATTCTGGAAAAATCTGGTACAAACCGGCGGTACCACGACGCTACTCCTAGGTATTGTCGGAGCTCTTTGACAGTCGATGGCGGTTCTAGTTCGGCGATGGCGGCTACTTTTTCTGGATATGTTCCTATTCCCTCGCTAGTCACTCGATGCTACAGCAGCTCCTTTTTGAAGAATTGGCATTTTTCTGGATTCAGCCTCAGATTTGCCTCCTTTAGACGCCGGAACACTTCCCTCAGGTTTCTTTTGTGTTCTTCCAGCGTGCGACCGATCACTATTATGTCATCCTGGTAAGCGAATGCGTGAGGTGACATCTCGGGGCCAATTACTTGGTCCAAGACTCGCTGAAACGTTGCCGACGCCGAGTGAAGTCCGAACGGCATTACCCTCCACTGAAACAGACCTTTGCCTGGTACCGTAAATGCTGTATATTGCCTGCTACTTTCTTCCAGTGGGATCTGCCAGTATCCATCCTTCAGGTCCAAACTGCTGATGTACCGCGCTTCTCTTAGTTGATCTAGGATGTAGTTTATGCGGGGCATTGGGTAGGCATCCTTCACTGACTTCGCGTTGATCTGCCTGAAGTCGACACACAGTCTCCACTTGCCTGTCTTCTTTTTCACCATCACGATGGGGGAGCTGTATGTGCTCTTTGAATGCTCTATGAACCCCATTTGGAGAAGCTCGTCCACCTTTGCGTTGATTTCCCCTTGAATTTTTGGGTTCTTTGGGTAGTATCTCTGCTTGATTGGCTTGTCGTCCTTCATTTTGATCTGGTGTTCTGCCATATTCGATGTTCCCAACATTGTGCTGAAGTCTGCCAGCTCTGTTTCAAGGAACGCTGTAGTATCGTCCAACTCGTTTACTTGTTGAACGACTGCTACTGATAGCTTCTCCTCGAGCCATCCATTGTGTCGGTTCCTGGCTGGTATTATTATTTCGTGTCCAGCACACCTTATCTCGGTTCCGACTTGTTTCAGGAAGTTCCATCCCAACACTAATGGATCCACTACCCCGGGTAAAATCAACAGGCTCATGGTCACTTGTTTGTTGCCGAATTTGACCTCCACCTCGAGCTGCGCATTAATTCCGCCGCACCTTCCATTTGCCAACCTAACTTGCCGTCTCGTCCTTGTAATCTTTCCTAGCGCAGCAATATTTTCCGCCAATTCTTCGCTAACGAAGCTTGCCGTTGCTCCGGTGTCGATTGTGGCTTTGTAGCTTTTCCCACCAATCATCACAGCTGCGGACAACTGCTGCTCCTCCTCGATTAGCTCGCCCGTTAGTTTGGAGAGGTGGCATTGTGCGATCCCCGCTCGCCTCTCTGCGGCTGAGATCGCTGGCCATTTCCCGATCGTTGGCAGCAATCGACGCTCCTAACACCCACCTTGCCGCATATCCAGCAAAACAGCAGCCGCTGGTTACGACATCCTCTAGCCCAGTGTCCGTTCCCACCGCATTTCCGACAGGCCTCCTGCGGGTCTGTGATATGGGTGGCATCTTGTGGCCTCTGTGTGTTGCTTGGAGGCCTCCACAAGGTATTGTTTGGCTGTCTCTGTTGCTGTGGGGGTGGTGTCCCATGACCTCCGCGTGGTGCGTCTGTTGCCTGCTGTCGTCTGGCTTGGTGTGGTGGTGACCATTGGTCGTTTCCTCGTATGTCCTGGTTATCTGTCTCCTCGCATCTTCTGCATGTCACCTGTGTTGGTGACGCCGACTTGGTCCTTGAGAACTTGTTCTCCTGTGCGAAAACTTCCCGTTCCTTTTCAAGTTCTTCGTACTCGTCTGCTAATATCATCAGCGTGTCCAGGTCCGACACTTTGTATGCCCTTAGGAAGATCCTTAGACTAGGGGTGCAGTTTTCCTTGATGATCCTTAGGGTCTCTTTAGCGGAGTAATTAAGTGGCCTCACCATCGTCTGCATGTCGATCATGTAGTCCTTGAACGACTCGCTGAAGCCTTGCTTCCTTTGCCGGACCTGGTCCGCCAGCCTGGTGAAGAAATCTCTTGGCAGGAAATATGTGTGGAAACTTTCAATGAATTCTGCCCAAGTTCTCCACTGCTTATTGTTGGCGATGAACCATTTCAAAGCCCTTCCTTTTAGCAACTCCGGCATCGCTCGAGGGATCATATCGAGCTCCAAACCGTACGTGTTGGCGGACCATTCTACTTGCTCCAGGAACTCGAATGGTTTTTCCGCCCCGTCGAACCTGAACGACCATTCACGGACCTGTTTAGCGACCTTTGCATAGTCCGACTGGCTTGGTCTCGGGGTTAGCGCTGCTGCTTTCTTTTCTTGGCTTGATTCTCTCCTGTGGGCCTCTTTTTGCATGTTGTCAATGCTCAGGCTTGCCACAAAGTTGTCCCCTTCAGCGTTCGTTAGCGTAATGCTTGGGCCAGCTCTGTCGTAGTATGTTGCCTCCAGCTCGGCCCAGATGTCGACGAGTTGTGGATTATTCTCTGTTTCGGAGTAGTATTCCGATAGTGCCTTCCTCATGTCGTCTAGCCTGCCCTCCAGGGCGACATTGAGCCTCTGTGCGACATGGGCGAAGTCTTCCTTCTTGAGGCGGTAAATCCACTTCTTTCCCATTTTTACAGTGCTGTTCTCACTGTTGGGACAATCACGTTGGGCGCCAGATGTAACGAACTGATTTTGTGTGTCTGCTCGCTACGAGATTCGTGCGGCTAGCTCAGAAGATTGTGCGTTCGTCCCACCAAATTTATATGACGTGATTGCCCGTAGATCAGTGAGAAAACAAAGTGTTCAAATGGTAACAGTGGGATTTATTCTCGTGGTATTAGTACAGCGGGTGTGTGGCTGGGCTGGCTTCGGTATCTCTTGGCTCTGGTTCCGCCGGCTGCTGGTGCTCCTCTTTCTGGCTCCTCGACGCGTTGACTCGTCCTCCTCTGGATCCTGGGTCTCGGGACGCTCGTAGTGGCCGCCTCTGCTTGCTTGCCGACGCGTTGCCTCGGGGTCGCTTGTAGCGCCTTAGACCCGCAGAGAGTTCGGCCTTGTGGGCTTAGGGAAGCGTCACCGTTCTCAGACTAGGGTGAACAAGCCTTGCTCTCCAGGCTGACGCCTTTCGAGGCAATACCTGTCCCTTGCTCTGTCCCGGACGGTCCCGCTAGGTTCTTGCTCAGTTCGCGCTGACAGTCAAGGCTGCCGCCTGGAGGCTGTCTAGCGGTTCACTTCGCTTTACGCCTAGCGCAGACGAACGTTCCATCCGGCTTCACCCTAATGCGTGACGTCCGCGACGCTCCTGCGCTCCCCAATGAGCTCCGCGCGGCGATGGTAACGTGGCTGCCGGAAATGTCTGCTGGCGTCGCTGTCGATGTCCTCTGCGCTGTCTTCTGACCAGTATCTCGTTGTTCTGGCGCTCGGGGAGCTGGGCGGTCGCTGCTCGGGAACTTCGCCGGTAATCGCAGGGCTCTCCAGGCTGCCGCCACTTGAAACCGCAAATCGATCTACCGCTCGTCCGTCACGCCAGGTCCTGCTTGGTCGGGCAAGGTACGCTGGGTCGCAGACAACTTTCCTCCCCAAGCTGACGGCTCTTCGTCGTAGGACTCTTTTGCTTGTCTCTGACAGACCCGCCGGGCGACTCGCCAGGGTGTGGTCGTGACAAAGTTAGAAAACAAACGCCTTGACTTAGCCGCGTGATGCCTTTCAGAACTCAGCCACCTGTGTCTCAATTCGGAGATTCCTGATGTCCTAATCCCGAACGTCTCGACGTGGCGATCTTGCTCCTTGTATGCTTCCCACGGCGCTGCTTCCGACGACTCGCTTGGTTGTAGCTCCCTCGTAGATTACTTGCTTGACTGATTGCTCACTTGGTACTTTGACTGATCTTGAAGGCTTGACTCCTCGTGATCGACTGATCCAGCTGCCAGCGCTCTGCGGCCTTATATAGGGCCTCCAAGCACCGTTATTTCCCTTTTGCGCACGGCCCGCTGGATCTCTCCACTCTGGGTCCAAAGTTCGTGCCTCCTGGATGACCCACTTGTCCTTTATGTACCGCTTCCAATAGATGTTCCGCCCACTGCTGCCGTTCCGCTGATTCCCGTGCCGCTTGTGGCACGCCTGTGTGCCGCTCCACTGCCGAGATGTGGCACTTCCTCTCCCGGTCCAAAGTTCACGGGAGAGTCCAAAGTCCAGTGGAGTTCCGTTATCCCCTTCTGCATACGGCACTCTTGCTCTGCCCGCGAAGTCTCCATTCTCTCTCGATCTCCATCCTTGGTCTCCAATCTCTCTCGCTCTCCTTCATTGGTCTCCAAACTCTCTCGCTCTCCATCCTTGGTCTCCAATCTCTCTCGCTCTCCTTCATTGGTCTCCAAACTCTCTCGCTCTCCTTCGTTGGTCTCCAAACTCTCTCGCTCTCCTTCGTTGGTCTCCAAACTCTCTCGATCTCCACCCTTGGTCTCCAAACTCTCTCGTTCTCCTCGCCGCGCCGTTACTACGCGAATTCGCCGCGTATTTGGTAAGCGGCCGGCCATCTATTGCTGCTTCTATTTGTGGGGAGTTATTCAACTCCTCACAAAGTATCCCATAAATTTTCCCAATCGTACAATTTACTTAATTACTCCAGGATAGACTGGAATTTATTGTAAACCCCAAGTTGCTTGCTCTGTCTACATAGTTTAATTGTTGACCATTTAGAAAAGTTTTTCCAAATGATCTGTGTTAAAAGATCGGTTATGTATTACTATGCATTTTGATTTGAGGGGGTTTAAGGATAATCTATTTTGCTCTGCCCATTTGCAAACCATGTCTAATTCACTATTCCAGACACGAACACATTCATTAATTTGGCTAACAGGACAGCTTACATATAGTTGGACGTCGTCGGCATACATGTGAATGTCACATTTTGTTAGAATAGAGGTCCAAGAGTGGACCCCTGCGGTACACCCCGTTTTACGGAGAGAATATATGATTTAGATGCTTGTGTAGCTACTAGTTGTGATCGTTGAGATAAGTAGGATTTCATAAAACTTGTTGCAGAGGATGAAAACATATAAAGACGACTTATTTAGTTAAAAGAATTTCGTGGTTTACCGTGTCAAAAGCCTTACTAAAATCTAAAAGCGTCAATATCTTCAGTGATTTTTAAAACAGTTGTTGTGCAACTTCTGTTCTTCCGAAAACCGGACTGTTTCCCAGATAAAATATTGTGTGCATCCATAAAAGTCACAATTTGGTTAGCAATTAACCGCTCAAGAACTTTTGACAAAAAAGGCAGGACGGCAATAGGTCGATATTCTGTACCTGATTTGGGAATTGGTAATATTTTTGCTATTTTCCAAGATTTGGGAAACGTAGAGGTGGTGATGGAGCAGTTTAAAATGTGTGTTATAACAGGAAGAATTTTGGAAAGGATTAGTTTTAAAAATTTTGGATTTATCTCATCTTACCCCGTTGCGTTGGATTTAATGCTTAAAATGTATTTAAGGACACCGCACTGGCTGATATAATTAAAACTAAAAATAATATCACAGTTATTTCTATCACAAGATTCAAGGGATGTCGGTAGGTGTTATTAGTGAATTCAGGTACGGTCGATTGCAAAAACGTATGATTTAGATCATCAAGATCAGTATCACAGCTTAAAGTTGGTTTAATGTTGCCGATCCTTAAAATTGTCCATGTATTTTTATTGTTTTTTGAATGCTGAAATTTATGTATGTAGTAATTTCGTTTCGCCTCTGCAATGGGGTCATAGACCAATTTTCTATTTGATTTGTTGAAAAAATTCTCGTCTTGTAGAGTTTCCATTTCGCATACGATTTGTCGCGATTTGGCCCTGTGTTTACACATTTTGAGCTTCAAAGGAACCGTTCTATCGTAGAGGATTTTTACCTTCCGTTGTAAAATTTCTAGCTGAGTGTTAACCTCAGCAGTGCAATATAAGGAATTCCAGTCGCAAGAGTCTAAATCAGCACTAAGTAATGCATAGTCAATGTTGATGAAGTCCCTATACTCTATGTAATATTCATTGTAGTCAATATTAATGTTGTACGTGAAAAAGATCAGATCATGTTTGAAAAAGGCAGGCAACGATATTTCGTCATAGTTCTGAACTTTTTTACAGTCACTAACAAAGAATACATCAAGTAGGGGGTAGTGGCAGGTTGTGGGAAAATGTGTAAAATATTTAAAGTTTACAGGAAATAAACCAATTGATTCCATATTGTTTGACAAATGCTTTTCAATTAGAATATTACTGTTGAAGTCGCCAGCAAGAATTACATCGGAGCAATTCAATGAGAGGGTAGATAACGACTCAATCAGCTCAGAGTATTCTGTTGTTTAGTGTGTTTTCTCTTTTGTTGAAGATACTTAGAAATATATATTCAATCGCACTCGTCTCTGGTTAAACACATACTTTTTTAGCGTTAAGCTTCTTGTTTTTATAAACAGCAACTTCTCCACCTCGACCACTACGATCGGAGCGAAAAAGATTAAAACTGTCACACATAACTGACATATTACCAACATCGGAGACAAACCACGTTTCGGATACACAGATAACATCAATATTTGAGTGTATAAATAAAAAACGGAATTCCTCAATCTTTTTAGCTAAACTTTGCGCGTTCAAGTGATTTATTTTTAAGCCTGGTTTTTGTTTGACTAGAATTCTGATTATTGCCTGGCTGCTTGCCCTGGCGATGAATCAACTATTCGGGCAAATCAAGGAGCAACTTTACTTCGATGGAAATCCATTAGAATTACGACGCTATACTGCCAGAGTAGTGTATTTACTCAAACTATGCCCTACCCAAGATGTTTGTCAAACCCACATCATCTATGGAGCTACTGAGAGGACCATCGTCGATTCTGCTCAAGCAGTCATCGAGGAGGTGAAATCCAACGCGTGGGGAACAACAAAAGTGGCCTTAATCAAAGCATTAAAGGACCACAGGCCATACGAAGACATAATACATACACGTTCGTGACACCCCATACCAAGGAAGCATCAGTTAGTTCGTCAACGAACTAAAAACCAGATCATCAAAAGTACATAATAAGTTAGAATGAGAACCAGATCAAACAGAAAGATTAATTTATACAAGCTCCTTAAACAAAACAATTAGGGATTGTATCGAAAAAAAACTTACTGATAGATTGTGTAACTCTCTGTCCGAAAAAAACAAAACTTGCCAAATTAAAGGAAGCAGCAATAGTATTAGGTTATGGATGCAGACCCTTTTGATAATTATAAACCTAGACGCTACGATAGTCGAAGGAATTCGGGAAATACACATCAAAACTATTATTGTCAAAGGAATAACTCTCATTCGGATAGTTATCCAAGAAATAATAATAATTCGAACCATTTAACAAATCCTCAAAGTTCATCAAATAGAAACCAAATTTCCCCTCAAAACCAGGGAAATTATCATTAGTATAGAAGAAACTTAGACCAAGGTAGGACCCAAAACCATTTAAATTTCCAAGCATCAACGTCAAATAACTCCCCGAATGCACCTGTTAAAAGACAAGAATGACAATGTACAGAATAGAATGGACGTAAATTTTCAGCCAATTGCCTCGGATACAGAGAGTGTTGCCCATATGTTCCAACTCGGCTGAGGAACTTGTGAGATGGTTCCAAAGTCGCCTAGCTGGGGCAACCGAGCGGGTCGCAGGTTGCGGATAGCGGACGACCTCTCTCGAGGTCAACTGTGAATAAGCTGGTGGGATAAGTCAAACACGGTACCGTGGACGGAAACCCCAGTAAATAAACAGTCCCGGACAGCCAGCGGGTATTTTGCAACGAAGCAATACCGACGATGCGAGTTGTTCAGCCGCATCTAAATAGTTGCTTTACACAAACCCACTCCCAACACAACACCTACCCAACTCCCCTCCCAAACAACATCTCACTCCGGGCCGGACTACGGTGTAATACGGACCGTGCCAAGAGTCAGCCTGGCTGGGGGCCCGGATCAAAACTAGCCCAGTCTCAAACGGTGTGCTCAGGGACATGGCGACCCCCTGTTCTAACTACCGCCTTACCCGGGCATCGCGGATCTCTGCCCGGGTGGACTTTTCCCCTTCTCCAATTATGGAAGCAACAAAAATAAATCAAAAACAAAACACAGAGACGGGAACTCTCAAAAAACCCTCGGATAATCTGAACACTGGTTCCAACATCCGCACCAGCACGGTTCCGAAGGGGCCGCATCCCAAACTAGGGATGACGGGTGGCAGAAAGCCAGCGGTATGCACTGCCAAGGCGCTCGGGCCACCGGCTAGAGCCAATAAATACACTTACGCAGAAAGGCGGACTGCCGCCCAGACTCTGCGCTCTTATACTAGGAGAAACGTTGCCACACCTTCGCCTGAATGGCTAAAGAAAGTAGAGTGGTCATGGAATGTGCTTCCTTACTACGGGCATTAAAGCCCACTCAAGAAGGGGCTCAGGCGAAAAGGCAGCGATCCCTCGAACTACCAGGACCATCGGCGAAGAGATCTAAGATCCAGCCATCGGTCGCCTTCGCCGAAATTACGATGGCCCGTGTTCTACTCGATCTCATTGACAAGGGCAATCCAGAGGGCAGGATTCCCAGAAACAAGTGGAAGGCAGTGGAGTCCTACCTTTCCCTCATTTGCCTGCGCATGGTGCGGGAGAAGCCAGACACCTCGCCCTGCTGCATGGACGCGGGCTGGTACCAGGGAAGCGTCAAGGTGGTGGCCTGCGACAGTCAGCGGTCCGCTGATCTGTACAAACAGGCGACGATCAAGATCAAAGAGGTCTACGAAGGGGCGAACATCGTCGCACTAGACTGGTGTGATGTCCCCAGTAGGCCCCGGGCTCAGATTTGGCTCCCAGCAGCGATAAAGGCGCCGGAGGACATCCTCTTCATGTTGCAAGAATGCAGCCCGCACCTCCCCACGAAGGACTGGAAAGTCGTCAAGGTGGGGGAGCATGAAGGGGATGTCATCCAGGCGGTGTTGGTCCTAAACAAGGAGTCGGTTGCTTAAATCGAGACTGCTCGAGGAGTCCTGAGCTTCGGGTTTAGTGCGATCCACTTCAAGGTGTACAAGGGCGACTCCAACGCCACTAGCAGCTCTGTCGGCAACCCAGCCGAGCAGGTGCTTGTTGAGGAGTTGGAGGCACCTGGTGGGCCGGAGGACGGCTATTCCACTGATTCGTTGCTAAGCAGAGAGACGCGAGCGCTCAGACCAGCTATCGAGGACTGGACCTCAGCGACACAGAGGAGGCCGACGTCACTGTGGTGGAGGTTGCAGCTGTAGTTTTCACTAAAACTTCTACAAATAAACCTGCACCACAGTAAAGCAGCGTCTGTTGCACTTCTGCTTCGCCTAACCGAAGGCGGAGCCTACATAGTCCTTGTACAGGAACCTTGGGTAGTAGGAGGCAAGGTTGCTGTACTAGGAACAAAGGAATACAAGCTTATGCTTGACCCCAAAGAAGGTAAAATTCGAACCTGCATATTAGCCAAAAGGCATCTTAGTATATTTCTGCTTCTCTGCTTTCTGCGATCATAGATCTAACTTTGGTATCAGACTCACTCGTAGGCGCAGTCAAAAACTGGGCAGTCTCTGACGAGTACTCCTTTTCGGACCATACAAACCGCATTGTACCTTGAGCCGACTGGAAAGGTACAAAGAAGTTCTGACGAATATCCTCCCCATGGAACCGTCAGAAAGCATTACAAACCAACAGGAGCTGGACAGAATAGTAAATAAATTCACAGAAGCATGCAACACTGCCTTCAAAGTTGCCTGCCCCACAGGGAAACCAAGGGGAAGGTAAAAACCCACCTGGTGGACCCAACAACTATTAATTACTATTAACTATTTAACAGAGCAAGGGCGGGAAATGAGGACACTAACTGGCAGAACTACATGTATGAACTAGCCTTTTACAAAAAGGCCATTAGAAGAGCAAAATGAACTGCATGGCAGACCTGCTCTGATATAGAAAAAACGACTGGTGCCGCAAGGCTCAGAAAAGTACTCTCTAAGACAGCCGAGTCCTTGGGTTATCTTCAGAAGGCAAATGGATCATGGTCAGACTTCAAGTAAAGAGTCCTTGGACCTGCTCCTAGACGCTCACTTCCCGGGGAGCCAACAAACAGGTCACCCTCCAGAAAGAAGAGCAAAAGAGGGAATAGAATTAGATACACTCCTATCAGACCGCAGCATGAAATGTTCCATTCATAGTTTCAAACCATACAAATCGCCGGGACCGGACGGGATAACACTGGCTCACATCCAACAGTTAGGACAAATAGCCATAAACTAGCTGAAGAAAATCTTCCACTCCATCCTAGCGGTAGGAGAACTACCAACAGCATGGCAAGAAACGAAGGTGGTTTTCATTCCCAGGAAAGGCCACCCACACTACAGCAAAGGATTTCAGGCCAATAAGACTAACATTCATTCATTCACTGATAAGCAGAAGGGTCACAACCACACTAGGGACCTCAACCCAAACTAGACTAGTGAACAGAGGCATCCCGCTAGGAGGTGTACTATCACCCTTCTGTGGCATCTGTGCGAACTTCGGATCGCAAAGCTAAAAATATTATCGGAATGGACGATAAAGAACGGACTTGAGGTAAATCCCTTAAAAACGGAACAAATAGATACAAAATCCCACAACTTATCCCACCCATTCCAAACAACTGTAATTTCTCTTTTAGCGATCACGCCAGATACTTGGGGTTAGTAGTAGACAAGCGCCTCAAATGGGGCTTAAATAACCAAGAGAAAACCAAGAAAGCGACCATTGCACTTTCCTGCTGTAAAAAAGCAATTGGGCTAGGATGGGGCATGTCCCCTAGAATAGTGAACTGGATATACACAGCGGTAGTAAAGCCAATTCTACTACATGGAGTGGCTCTGTGGGGAAACGCTCTACACTAACAATGCATCCTGACTCCCCTAAACAAAGTACAGCGAATGGCGGCTTTGTGTATTAGTGGAGCCCTTCAAACCACCCCGAATGAAGCGCTGAATGCGATCTTGAACCTCCCTAGCCTGGACTTAGTGGGCATGGAAAGGGCTAAATCGGCAGCTATTCGATAGAGGGACACCGGGCAGTGGAAAGCTTAATTTTATGGCCATGCTTAAATTCTCCAGCATGATAAATCGATTCCGAAGATAGCGGATCTATGCAAATCCATTGAAAATAGTCACACTCCCTTTGAGGCCCTGATTCCAGATAGAGAGTAATGTGTGCAGGGCCGACCGGGCACGGCGGACGCAATCTGCTTTAAATCAGATGGCTCCAAATTAGAAGCACTAGTTGGCGGAGGTGTATACTCCGAACACCTAAACACCTTAAAATATATAGTAACAGCCAAGCGACTATTAAATCGATCTACTCGACAAACACCAACTCCCGCACAATAGCAGACTGTCGCAAATCTCTCCACGAGATAGCTAATCAGTTTACTATCAGCCTAATATGGGTTCCGGGTCACCGGGATATCATAGGCAACTGCATAGCGGCAAGCCCAAGCCTCCCACCAGCGTAGGTGTGGCTAACCAGCCACTCCAACCTGAGGGGAGCGCTAAAGCCGGTCTCGTGGTGAGTACCAGGGCAAAGGAGTTTAAGAGGATACCACCTAACCAGGCAGGACCTCTTGAACGAAAGAAAGCTTTTAGGATCCTCAAACGACTGGCCACCAATCCGATACGTGAGGATCAGACGTCAAAATTGGATTACCTGAAAATCCAAGAGGACATAGCCTGGGCAAAGGCAGTTATCCCAGACTTCGACATCGCTATGACTACCAGCAACAGCGACAAGCGAGAGAGGTCGATGGAGTCAGCTCAACCAGCGAGCAAGAAGGCTAAGGTAACCAACCGCGGCACATGGTCGAGATCCTTTGCGGAAGTGGTAAAGGATCGGAAGATCATTGGTGTCATCGACCAGAGCGATGAAGGCGGTAGGATCCCAAGAAACCAATGGGGTCTGGTTAGACGGGCCCTTGCGTCTGTGGCCTTGAAAGTGCTGGACGAAAACCCAGGCCCGCCACCCGATTGCACAGATGCAGGGTGGTACCAGGGCATTGTTAAGTTGATCGCCTGCGAAGACGAGAGATCGGCAGCACTCTACAAGGCTGCAATTAACAAGGTCGGCGAGGTCTACCCCGGGGCCAAGCTGGCAGTTTGCCAGGCTGCAGACATCCCGTCTCGACCGAGAGCGAGGGTGTGGCTGCCGTCGGAACCCACGGAACCAGAGGCTATACTCAGCCTGCTGACCAGGTTCAATCCGAAACTTCCAACAGACGGTTGGAAGGAGGTCAAGGTGAAAAAACCGAGCGCGTCACCATGAACGTGGTTATCCTCCTGAACCAGGCCTGCTTGGAACCCCTCGCAGCCCAACAACATCGGGTGAACTACGGGTTCGATTAGGTGCAGCTACGAATTTACGACACCGATAAGTTAGCGGCAGACAACCTGGCTGCCTGTGAGTCGTACGAACCCCCGAGCGACGACGAACTTGAACATGAAGAGGCCACCCTCACCGGCTACGTGTCAACCGACTCGGAGCTGACAGAGAGCCTAAAGCAGCTGTGCACCCAGGACACAACCCGACCAGGGCGGGAGGGGAGGGTACCCAACCCGACCCCAGTCCCAAAGATGGTGCAGTTTCTGCAAATTAACTTGCACCACAGCAAGGCAGCATCCGCTGCCCTCCTCACCCGCCTGGCAACAGGCAACATAGACGTAGTCCTCATTCAAGAGCCATGGATTGTTAGTAAACACATCTGTGGCTTATCAACCCCTCTATACAAGCTATTTTACACCAAGGACAAGGGTAAACCCAGAACATTTCTTACATTACATTACATTTCTTATTCCACAGTTTAGCGAAGGCGACCTCACCACGGTCAGATTGGAGCTAAACGAACACACTCATCATCATCACACCATAGCATCATTCTATCTGGCTCACGACTACGAAGGGCCACTACCAAACACCACTACACAACAACTCATACGCACTCACTCATCTAAGGAACTCATCCTGGGTGGGGACGCTAACTTACACCACACACAATGGGGAAGTACAAACACCAACGAAAGGGGTGAGATACTCTACGACTATCTCCTTCAATCAAATCTATTCATCTGCAACAAGGGTAATGACCCAACTTTCATCACTAGAAATAGGAGGGAAGTACTAGACATTACACTACTTAACCAGCTAGAAGCGTGGAAGGTGGGGATCGAACACTCATTCTCAGACCACCGATACATAGAATTTACAATAAGTCTAGACTGTCCTCCCGCCGAGAACATCACTAATCTAAGATTAACCAACTGGGGATACTACAAAAATCTCCTCAACAGGAACCTCCACGCTCCTCCGACACACATACGAAACCGTCAAGAATTAGATAACCTGGTTAACACTTTTACTGATATCTGCGGTGAGGCCTTAAAAAGGGCTTGCCCAAGCAGAACAGTCAAAACAAAGCACAAACCCCGTGGTGGAACGCTACCCTGGCGAACCTTAAAAGAGAGTGTAGAACTTACTTCAATAGAGCTAAATACAACAATAGCGAATCTACCTGGAATTTATATCATACAAAACTAAGCCTATACAAAAAGGAAATTAGAATATCAAAACGAAGAGCTTGGGCTAACTTCTGCAGTAGCATAGAATCTAGAGACATCCAGACTCAGAAGAATTCTAGCAAAAGCTCCAGCAACCATTGGCTATCTAAAAACCAATGCTGACAGCTGGACGGAAAACAGTCAGGAAACTTTTGAACTACTGTTAGACACCCACTTCCCAAAGAACACCTATGTAGTGGAGGACCTCCACATAGATGAGAACTTAGACGACTAGAGTATTGACAACATTTCAAACCCTGGCCGCATTCAGTGGGCTGTCAACTCTTTTAAGCCCTTCAAATCACCTGGCCCAGATGGGTTCTTCCCGGCCCAGCTACAACGGACACTAGATATGTCCCTACCCTGGCTGACAGCCATCTTCCACGGCTGCCTTGCTCTAAACCATATTCCAACAAGGTGGCTGGACGTTAAGGTAATTTTTATACCGAAAGCCGGCAAGCCCTCCCACACCATCGCAAAGGACTTTCGCCCGATTAGTCTCTCTTCCTTCTTGTTGAAGACCCTGGAAAGGCTAATTGACACCCATATCAGACTAACCATCGACCATAGCCTACTCTCTGACGCACAGCATGCGTACCGTAAGGGTAGATCAACCGATACCGCCCTCCACTCCCTAGTGTACAGTATAGAGAGAGGTTTCCGCAATAAGGAATACTCTCTTGCAGCGTTTCTAGACATAGAAGGCGCCTTTAACAACGTCACCCCAACGGCGATTACTGGTGCTCTGACTGAACTGGGCATTGAGCGGCCCATAGTGGGACTCATACATACCATGGTAACCAGCAGAGTAGTGTACTCCACTATGGGATCGGCCCACTCAACCAGGAACGTCAGCAGAGGAACCCCACAAGGGGGCGTACTCTCACCTCTTCTATGGGTTTAAGTGGTCAACAAACTGCTATCACTTCTAGAAGAGGCGGGCACAAAAGTGGTAGCCTACGCGGATGACGTGGTTATCCTACTGCAGGGCAAATTCCCGCAAACCCTCTGCAATCTAATGGAGACAGCCCTATCCACCCTCTCCCGGTGGACGGCTGGCTGTGGACTGGGAGTTAACCCAGAAAAGACCGAACTAATTCTCTTTACAAGAAAGTATAAGGTACCAATTCTAATTCCCCCAAAACTACACCCAACGCGCCCAAACTTTAGCAACCAAGCTAAGTACCTAGGTGTCATCCTTGACAAAAAGCTCCTCTGGACAGATAACATCATAGATCGCACACGCAAAGCGGCCATAGCCCTCTTCGCTTGTAAAAAAGCCATAGGGAGGAAGTGGGGCTTCTCCCCCATGATAGTTCACTGGCAATATACCGCAATAGTCAGGCCCATTCTCCTCTACGGAAACATCGTTTGGTGGCCTTCTCTAGATAAGAACTGCAACCTCCGGATCCTTCACAAGATCCAAGGAAGCGCAGAGCTCTGCATCAGTGGGGCGCTTCGCACTACCGCCACTGAGGCACTAAACACAATTCTCGATCTCCAACCCCTGGACCTACTTGCCAAAAGCTGGGCATCTGCAACAGCGCTGAGGTTCCGTGAAGCAGCGGCGTGGACAACAGGCTCCACGGGGCACTCCAATATCCTATCAAAACACTCACCCCTACCACGTAATACAGACTACGTCCCACCCATAGTCAACTTCGAAAGAAGATACAAGATTTATATACCCACCCGTATAGACTGGGACAACCTCCCACATCAATTCGTAAACGCCGTCAAAATATACACGGACGTCTCCAAGCTTAACTCCCAAACAGGTGGGGGAGTCTTTTCCCCCGAACTAGACATAAAAGTCTCATTCCGCCTACCAGACCACTGTAGTGTCTTCCAAGCGGAAGTGATGGCAATTCAGGAAGCCATGGCCCACCTGGACACATCAGAACATCACGACACAGACATTTTCATCTTTTCGGAAATCCAAGCAGCCCTTAGGGCCCTCGACTCCTACACAAAAAACTAAAAAACTATCTCTGAATGCCGCAAATCTCTTAACGAGATGGCCACTCATCTGAGAATCAACCTTATCTGGGTGCCTGGACACCGCAATATTGAGGGCAACTGCATAGCAGACGAGCTAGCAAGACAGGGGACAACCGCCGATATCCTTCGTGATAAGGACACGGTAGGTATGCCCATGGCTACCTGCAAGCTCCATCTCAGGCAGAGTTTGTATGCACTTTCCAACAACCGTTGGAACTCAATCTCAACATGCCACAATTCTAGACTCACATGGCCAAACTACAACTCGAAAAGAACAAAAACTCTCCTACAATGTAGCAGGGAGGACATCTCCACTCTCCTAAATGCCCTCACGGGCCACTGTCTTATAGGGACTCATGCGCTAAGGCTGGGTCTAAGTAACCACGACTTCTGCCGCAGCTGCAAACAGATAAACGAAGAGGAGAGCATCGACCACCTCCTATGCTTCTGCCCAGGGCATAACCTAAAACGCTTTCAAACCCTAGGTAGCTACGCACTTCCGAACCTTGCGGCCATTCAGGACGTAAGCATTCAAAAACTATTATGTTTCTTGAGAAGAACAGAATACTTCGCGAAAGCAGATAACCCATGAGCTAGGGAAACGGATCTTTCAGAGATCATGTGGTATCACAAGGGGCCCATTGTGCCCTAAGTGAGGGGACTAATATCTAGTCTCCCACCACTCCTACCTAACCCAACCTAACCTAACTTTGAATCCTTGCAAAATCTGCCCAGTTAAACAAAAATTTTATTTACATACATTTTCTGAAAATTATGATATGAATGCAGATTAGAACACTTAAATGAAGAAGGAAAAGAAAATTTATAGAAGGTGAAAATTTGACTTTTACTAGTAGTATTAAACATTTATTAAAAACAATAAATGATGACCCAGTATACAGAAAACCGTACAAATACCCTCAAACTTTTGACTAAGAAGTCAACAAACAAATAAATGAAATGATTGAACAGGGAACAATTCGAAAACCAAAATCTCCCTATTGTTCACCAATTTGGATAGTTACAAAAAAGAGCGATGCATCAGGCAAAATGAAGCTTAGATTAGTAGTAGATTACAGAAATTTAAATGAGATCACTGTCAATGATAAATTCCCGATACCCAGAATGGATGGAATATTAGAAAATTTGGGAAGGTGCTAATATTTCACTACTATTGATTAAGCTAAAGGTTTCCATCAAATTCATATGGAACAAGAGTCAACAGCTAAAACGGCATTCTCAACAAAACAAATGCCATTTCGTCTTAAAAATGTCCCCGCTACTTTTCAAAGTTATATGAACAATTTATTAGAAGATTTAATCTATAAAGATTGTTTGGTATACCTAGATGATATTATAATTTGTTCCACTTCATTGGAAGAACACATTATATCATTGAAAAAGGTATTTCAAAAGTTACGAGATGCAAATCTTAAACTTCAACTAGACAAATACGAATTCATGAAAAAGGAAACAGAGTTCTTTGGGTTCTTACCTACTACAGGTATTAAGCCAAACCCAAAAAAGATAAGTGTCATTAAAAATTTTCCAATACCAAAAACTCCAAAAGAAATTAAATCATTCCTAGGATTGTGGATTTTATCGAAAATTCAAACTGGTCTTTGCCAATATCGTAAAACCAATGACAATGAAATTAAAGAAAGGCGCCACAATAAATATCAAAGATAAGTCTTACATAGAAGCATTTGAAAAAATGAAAGTCTTAATTACATCGGACCCCATTTAAATCCGGACTTAGTCAACCATTCTCTTTAACAACAGACGCAAGCAACATGGCGATAGGAGCAGTGTTGTCACAAAGTCATAAACCAATCTGTTATGTCAGCAGAGCTCTTAACGAACACGAAATAATTTACGCTAAAATAGAAAATATTTACTCGGTAGGTCTTTTGAAATATTAAGCGATCATAATCCTTTAGTTTGGCTAAACAACATAAAAGAGCCAAATATGAAACTACAAAGATGGAAAATAAAATTTAACGAATATGATTATCAGATTAAAATTTGCCAGGAAAAAAAATTTATGTAGCCGACGCATTATCCAGAACCAAAATAGAGGAAACTATGCTTACAGATAATTTTGAAGAAAATATACCAGTTTGTCCGTTTGAGGAATATTATGAGGGTATTATGATTTCAGTCAGAAGTTTGCAACGCAGTGAAGGAGACTTTTCGACCCCATAAAGTATATATATTCTTGATCAGCATCACTAGACGAGTCGATCTAGCCACGTCCGTTTGTCCGTCCGATTCTTCGCAAACTAGTATCTCAGTTTTAAATCTATCGGGTTAAAACTCTCCCAAAAGTCTTATTTCTTTTGCAGGTACTATATAAGTCGGAACCAGCATGGTCGGACAATTATAACTTATAGCTCCCATAAGAATAATCGGAAAAAAAAACTTAAAAAAATTATATCTTCGGTGTTTTTTAACATATAAACTCCTACGCTTGGAAATAACATTTTTAAATTAGTTTTTAATTTCGAATTTAATTTAAACAAAATCGGACGACTATATCATATAGCTGCCATAGGAACGATCGGAAAATTGGTAGGAAAATAATATGAAACAAATTATAGCTCCGGTGATTTTTGACATATTATCTAATACTGTTAAGAATATCATTTTTTGTAATTTTAAGAATTTCGAATAAAATGTAATAGAAGTCGAACGACTCTAACATATAGCTGTTAAAGAAACGGTCAGAGAAATGATGAAATAATTATTTTTTTTTAAGATCACCCTATAAAGTATATATATTCTTGATCAGGATCTCTAGCCGAGCCGATCTAGCCATGTCCGTCTGTCCGTATGAACGCGGAAACTATACAAGCTTCAATACTGGGATTGTTTCAGCAGAGTGCCACGCCCACTGTAACTCCCACAAACCGCCCAAAACTGTGGCTCCTACAGTTTTGATGCTAGAATAAAAATTTTAACTAAAGTGTATTGTTCTTGTCAATACCTATCGATTGACCCAAATATCTATCCACGCCCACTCTAACGCCCACAAACCGCCCAAGCCTGCGGCGTCCACAATTTTCATGCTAGATAAAAAATTTTAACTGAAATGTATTGGTCTCGTCAACACCTATCGATTGATCCAAAAAAATTTGCCACGCCCACTCTAACGCCTATAACGCTTAAATCTTTCTACCGCCGGTAGGTGGTGCATTTCAATCTCGCTTTGCTGCTTGTATATCTCCATTTCCCTTTGGTCCCATTAGCTCTGATAGTCGAGGTACGCGACTATAGCGTTCTTCCTTTTTATACCCGTTACTCGTAGAGTAAAAGGGTATACTAGATTCGTCGGAAAGTATGTAACAGGCCGAAGGAAGCGTTTCCGACCCCATAAAGTATATATATTCTTCATCAGGATCACTAGCCGAGTCGATCTAGCCATGTCCGTCTGTCCGTCTGTCCGTCTGTCCGTCTGTCCGTCTGTCCGTCTGTCTGTCCGGATGAACGCTGAGATCTCGGAAACTATGAGGGCTAGGCTATTGAGATTTGGCGTAAAGATTCCTGAGCTTCTTACGCAGCGCAAGTTTGTTTCAGTAGACTGCCACGCCCACTCTAACGCCCACAAACCGCCCGAAACTGTAACTTCTACAGTTTTGATGCTAGATAGAAAATTTTAACTGAAATGTATTGTTCTCATCAATACCTATCGATTGACCTAAAAAAAATTTGCCACGCCCACTTTAACGCCCACAAACCGCGAAAACCTGTGACGCCCACAATTTGCATGCTAGATAAAAAATAACTGAAATGTATTGGTGTCGTCAATACCTATCGATTGATCCAAAAATAAATTTGCCACGCCCACTCTAACGCCCATAAAGCTTAAATCTGTCTACCGCCGGTAGGTGGCGCATTTTAATCTCGCTTTGCTGCTTGCATATCTCCATTTCCCTTTGAGTAACGGGTATCTGATAGTCGAGGTACTCGACTATAGCGTTCTTCCTTGTTATATCTGTGTTCGTTCTTCTAGTTCTTCACTAAGATCTATGGTCAAAGAACTTTTCAATAAAGTCGGTATAGATGATGATGTTAAGCTTTGTTTATCACATAATGATATAGCGTCGGGTTTCAACTTACAGTCAGATATTGATTGTTTTCAGGGATGGTGTGAGTATAACCTTTTAAATTTGAACTGCCTTAAATGCAACGTTATGACTTTTCATAGAGGAACTCCTACTTTTGTTAGTTACTCTCTTCAAAATACGCCACTCGACCGTATATATTCAGTTAATGACTTAGGCGTTCTTCTGGACCCAAAACTTAAATTTGACTGCCACATAATGTCCACTGTCAGCAAGGCCATGAGTGTTCTTGGGTTTATAAAGCGTTGGTCAAAAGAATTTGATGACCCTTATACAACCAAATTATTATTTACCTCCCTTGTCCGTCCTATTTTGGAATATTGTTCTTCGGTTTGGAGTCCACAATACCAAGTGCATATTGACCGTATTGAGTCGGTACAAAAAAAATTTCTTCTTTTTGCCCTTCGTAGTTTGAACTGGGATCAAAACATAAGGCTACCTTCCTATCAGAGTAGATTACTATTGCTTAATTTACCTACCCTTGCAAATCGTAGAACAATGCTTGGTACTATTTTTATGCAAAATCTTATAAGAGGTGATATTG
Organism: Drosophila suzukii; assembly: GCF_043229965.1. Classification (NCBI taxonomy): domain Eukaryota; kingdom Metazoa; phylum Arthropoda; class Insecta; order Diptera; family Drosophilidae; genus Drosophila; species Drosophila suzukii. The sequence goes on from NC_092082.1 coordinate 56,293,458, forward strand.
ATTCTGTAGAACTTGTAAACCGCCTAACTTTCAATGTTCCTGTTAGACTAACACGAAATTATTATCCCCTAAATTTGCCACGATGTACATCTAATTTTTGTCTGCACGAGCCCTTTCGCGTTCTATGTAATAATTATAACAACCTTTATCATTTAATTTGCACTTCAACTTCTATCCCGGTATTAAAAACTAATATTTTAACTCATTTGCTTCATTCTTAGATGCTTCTTTTATTTTCATTTGTGTCCCGTCTCTATTTGTTTTTTGTATCTTCCTCGCGAACTCGTATTTTTTGCCCAAATTGATAAAAGGGCCCCGCGCGTAACAAGCACGTGCTTGGTGTCGTTGGGCCACTTGTTTGTACTGCTCGTAGTGCATCAACGTCCATCATATATAGATATTTTTAATTTGTATCTTTCATTGATCAATAATTTTGATATGGTTGACCAGTTTGCTATAGTTATTGTTCCCTATTTTTATGCAAAAATATTCTTGTTTCATTAAAGGATTTGACAAGAATTTTTGCATGCATATTTATTTTTCGTTTTGCTTACACATTTTTAAGCTTTATTAAATGTTTCTATTATTTCACGGATTTGGATAGCTAGCTGCTCCCATCCCCTAATAAGATTTTATTATTTGTTATACCCGTTACTCGTAGAGTAAAAGGGTATACTAGATTCGTCGGAAAGTATGTAACAGGCTGAAGGAAGCGTTTCCTACCCCATAAAGTATATATATTCTTGATCACGATCACTAGCCGAGTCGATCTAGCCATGTCCGTCTGTCCGTCTATCCGTATGAACGCTGTGATCTCGGAAACTATAAAAGCTAAATAAAATACTGGGAGCGCAGCGCAAGTTTGTTTCAGCAGAGTGCCATGCCAACTCTAACGCCCACAAACCGCCCAATGCTGTGGCTCCTACAGTTTTAATGCTAGAATAAAAATTTTAGCTAAAAAGTTTTCCACTTAATTGCCCACAAATCGACCACAAGCTTCTAGAAATCGGAAATATGAACGCGGATATCTCGGAAACTGTCAAAGAGATAATTGGGATTTCAGATTTAGATTCCTTAGCCTTGCACGCAGCGCAAGTTTGGTTACGCGAATATGCCACGCCCACTCTAACGCCCACAAGCCGCCCTCTCGTCAATACCTGTCGATTGACCCAGTTGATTGCCACGCCCACATAACCATATATTGCGTATACCTGCTGGCTGCATAAGCATTTGGAAGAACTGACCTAAGTCAAGTGTGCCATTGGTGTACATATCGCTCACGTCAATTCTTCCTAAGACTTGTTTCCCATGTTTTAGTAAACATTTCGAATCTGTTATACGTAGAATCTCTATTTTTTGTACCTCATCATTAAAATTGACTTCGTATAAATTGGGCTGAGAAGCTTTAGTAAGAGTATGCCTAGGAAAATCTATTTGATCTTTTCCTGCGCAGGAATTTTTCTGTTTACTTTGGTTTCTGGTAGTCCGGTCTGTATGTTTAATCTGGATATCACGTGGGCTATATGGTTGTCTTTTCTCTTTAGATATTCTACTCGGAAATCATATACTTCTAAGTCAAGTCTCACGCTTGTTAATTTAGAGCTCGGACTAGTCATAGAAAATAAATAAGTTAGTGGTCTATGGTCGGTTTTAACTGTAAAATGTTTGCCATAAATATATTCTTGTTCTGTTGTGTTTGTGTTACTTTCTACCTTAGTAAGCGGTCTAGATGAGTATGCTACTGGTAGCTGTGTTCCATTATAATTTTGAGTTAGAAAAGCTCCTCTTGCTTGTTTGCTTGCGTCTGTTGTTATGCAAAATTCTTTATTAACATAAGGATACTGTAGTAATGTGGGTTTTATCAATTGCACTTTAAGATAATCGAATGATTTTTGACAATCATCTGTCTGTGAGTAATCGGAGAAACTTTTAATAAGACGTCTGTAATTATTGCAATATGCACCGAATCTTCTAGCGCTGTCTTCGTCCGTTGGGACTGGGTCTGGTAAAATACTTTTATCAGTGCACTTGTGACCTAAGAAGGTTACCTCGTGTCTAAAGAATGAGCTCTTTTCTGCGTGCAATTTAAGGTTGTGCTTCCCACAGAAATTAAAAAGGTTGGAAAGGTTTTTAATCATATTTTTTGCCCACCTAATCGATGACAACTAGGTCTGCGAAGGTGCGATACCTGAAAATGCGATTGTCATAATCGTCTATCGTCTCTTCTTGGAAGTGGAAATTTATCAGATAGTATTTTGACATATCTTATACTATTGGGAATATAATTTTTTTATTTTTAAGAATTTCGAACTAAATTTAATAGAAGTTAACTTCCTTTCTTGGTATACCCGTTACTCGTAGAGTAAAAGGGTATACTAGATTCTTCGGAAAGTATGTAACAGGAAGAAAGAAGCGTTTCCGACCCCATAAAGTATATATATTCTTGATCAGGATCAATAGCCAAGTCGATCTTACCATGTTCGTCTGTCCGTCTGTCCGTATGAGCGCTGAGATCTCGGAAACTATACAAGCTACAATACTGGGATTAGGCACGCAGATTTCTGAGATTCCTGCGCAGCGCAAGTTTGTTTCAGCAAAGTGCCACGCCCACTTTAACGCCCACAAACCGCCCACAAACTTCAAAAAAACGTTAATATGAACGTGGATATCTCGGAAACTATCAAAGATAGAGAATTGGAATCTCAGATTTAGATTACGTGGCCTTGTACTCTAACGCCCACAAACCGCCCAAGCCTGTGGCGCCCACAATTTTCATGCTAGATAAAAATTTTAAATGAAATGTATTGATCTCGTTAATACCTATTGATTGATTCAAAAATTTGCCACGCCCACTCTAACGCCCATAACGCTTAAATCTGTCTACCGCCGGTAGGTTGCGCATTTCTATCTCGCTTTGCTGCTTGCATATCTCCATCTCCCTTTGGTCCCCTTAGCTGAGTAACGGGTATCTGATAGTCGAGATACTCGACTATAGCGTTCTTCCTTGTTTAATTTTATTAAAAAAGTCTGTTAGTATTTTTTTGGTACAATTGATAGTAGACTATTGTTTTCTAAAACTGAAGATTCTATTGTTTTATCTTTAATTAATTTTTCAAGTTGTTTTTTGACTTCTTCTTTTTGACTGTGAGGAATTTTTATAGATTTTGATGTATACTGGTTCATCATCTTTCATCCATATCTTTTGTTTGTTAAAGTTATTAGTAGATATAGATTCTGATTCTTTACCAAATTTGCCCGAAATTTGGTACACAGTTCCATAAGTTTTGATTTAAAATGGGGTGGAAATTTGTGTTTAGTTTGGCTAGGTTTTCATTATAGTTTGTGTTTTGATTGGGTTGTATTAAATTTTGTCATCCTTTTTGCTGTATTTAGGATTCGCACATAGGAGTTTTCAGAGTCTGTAATGGAGTTTTCAATGAAAATTACATTTTCGATTTGTTGGTTTGGTATAAATATATACCTGGTTGCTGCTTTTATAAAAATTTTTGGAGGACCTAGGATCTTGCTTGCAAAATTGTTAACTAGTTGGAGTGTATGACTGGTATTATAAAGATTGTCTGATCTCAGAATGTCCCAATCATTTTCTGGTCTATTTGGCAGTTATATTTTTCATGGAGTCTATGCCTATTATTCCATCACATGGAATCGGAAATGAAGAATCTATGTACTGTATGGAAATTATGTGGTATTTCTTAGTTGTTTGAAATCAGTTCTATTGATACTATTTCTTTTGAATTGGTTGTTGTTTACTGAAGAGATCGACAACAACAAAATAAGTGCGTATACCAAATTGAGAAGATGGACGAAAAAACTTACGATTCGTGGTGAGTCCAGATGCGAAGTGCTTTGGTGCATGCTGAGATGTAGCAAATCGCATCCAGCGAGTTAAAACAAGAAGCTACTCCAGAGGAAGTGAACTGGCTAGGCTTGGATCAGAAGGCCTTGGCGACGCTTAATTTAAGCGTGAAGCCCTCACAGTTAGGGTACGTTAAGCATTGTTCACACGCGGTAGAAGCCTGAAGCTTTACAAGAAGCTGTTAGACCCTAGGATGGCAGATGGACAGACAATGACCGGCTTCATATGTGTTTTTGTCGAAATCGCAGATCAACTTTCAAGCGTGAGTCCTGATTTAAATAAAGAGCTACGATAAATTATTTTGCCTTCAAGTCTCCCAAAAGAATATGAAAGTTTTGTTGTTGCCTTAGAAACGCGTGACAATTTACCGGCATTCGAAAATCTGTGCATAAAGTTAAAGGAAGAAGGAGAGAGAAGAGATGGTGAAAATACAACAAGTGAACAAGCGTTGGTGGCCAGGCAATGGCCGATACGAGGCAAATCAACGGTAAAGTGCTAGAAATGTGGCGAGCGCGATCACATATAAAAAACTGTCCAAATAACGGATCGGCAGTGGAGAGCAACAGGCGAACAAAATCTATGAACGGTTCTCTCTTAGGTGCGCTTAACAGTGTTTCTCAGTGTTAAGAGCAGAAGGAAAGGGAGAAGTGAAATTTCAAATTGGAGAGTGCTAACTGAGATTGCATTGTTCTTTATGTGTCAAGTAAGTAATTGTATGTCCGTAAGCCAAGCAGCCAACAATATTTGTGTACTTAAATTTAATCGGAAAAGTGCAGATGTTTGTTTTCCGAATCGCAAAATATATGTTATGCTGCACATGAATCCGATGTTTTTTATGGCACAGAAGTTTTGGACATTTAAATTACTCAAGCCTTATGGAAATCAGAAAAGCCAAGATGGTGAGCAGATTGAAAAAAATTAGACTTTCTAGCAGGTCACCTTGTAAGACGTTCATGGTGAGCAAGGTACACGTAAAGCCATTTCCACTCAAAAACGGAAAACCGAGCAGAAGAATCGCAGCAACTGCTTCACTTCGAAGTGTGCGGGCCGTTTGGTACAACTTACCAAATGGATGTACACCAAATGGATGTATGCACGGCTTACCTCAACAGCGACCTGGGTGATACAGTGTACGTGCAACAACCCGAAGCTTATACAGATAGCAGCGAGACAGGAAAGATTTTATTACTAAAGAAGGCCATATACGGACTGAAGCATGGATGGCATTCTTTGGAGCATTAGTTTTCTCCTTTTGAAAAATGAGCTGTTCTTGTACAATCGAGTTGGCAGTGGTAAAAATGCTTTAATTATTGTTTACCTTGATGATCTCACGATAGCGTGTCAAAAATAACAGATTTGGTTGACATCAAGACATCGCAATACGAATGTTTCTCGGTATGGAGGTAGAACGCGAGGGTGACCTGGGAGAGATCAATCTAGTGCAGACCCAAGAATTGTTGCGTTGACATGATCTACACCCCTGCAGACCTGCAGGGTATCAGGTTACGTGTGATGGAAAATGCAGTCGGCGAGTTGATGTGGTTGGCACTCACGGCGAAGTCAGGATCCACAGAGCGAGCACTTAGCGGGAGTCAGGGGGCCGATATCAATCATTTTTGGGATGTATACGGGTTATAAAAATAAGAGTTAAATTTAATTTAATTTTTTATTTAAAAACAAGGAAGAATGCTATAGCCGAGTACCTCGACTTTTAGATACTCAGCTAAAGGGACCAAAGGGAAATGGAGATATGCAAGCAGAAAAGTGAGATTAAAATGCGCCACCTACCGGTGGTAGACAGATTTAAGCGGTTTGGGCGTTAGAGTGGGCGTGGCAAATTTTTTTTTGGATCAATCGATTTGTATTGACGAGACCAATACATTTAATTTTTATCTAGCATGAAAATTGTGGGCGTCCCAGGTTTGGGCGGTTTGTGGGCATTATGAACAAAATAAGTTTTAATTATAAGGATGATAAGAGATTTATTTTACCAGATAATTGTAAAACATTGGCTCATGGTCATTATAATATTGAACATATATTAAGTAACAACCAAAATTAAACCCATTATTAAAAAAAAGTTTATATATTTATACTATAAGAATACAAATTTGTAAATAAATAGATACAAAATTAAACTTGTTATTGTTGCGTTTTTTTAATTTAGCAGGTAATTTACAGATATCCATGAGTTGTGGCTGGAATCGAAACCGCTCCATTTTACAAGCACTTGATTATTTTTCCTTTTTAGTAATTTCTCTACTAGGAAAGCATTTTTGTCTTTCACTTTTGAAGTTCCTCTTCATAAAATGACCCATTAATAGGGGTACCCATATAATCTTGTATTTCATATGTTACGGGCTATGTAGACTTGACTTTTAAAACTTTAAAAACTTCTGTGGTCCAATTAGGTTCGTATCCCTTCATAAATGCTCCCTTGTATTTTCTTATTCTAACATAACCACCTACTAAAAGTTTATGTTTTAGAAATATTTTTGGTATATTATATACTGATTTTAAAATAAGCGCTTCATTTTTCGTGCAGATATCTATAGGCTTCATTTTATTTGTTCGGTGATAAGAATTTTTGTATTGATTTACGAGATAATTGATGTTATGAATCCACTTATATTTATCCTGCATACTAAATATTTTCCACATACCATTTTTTAATGTCCGATTAAAGCCTTGACATGCGTATAATTAATTAACGTACATTAATTTCCTAAAAGTGGAACTAAAAAATTCTTTCCCTTGATCTGACTGAATATTCTTGGGCGTACTTTTACTCTTTTTAATAACAGATTTCATTGCCCCTGCTACATCCAGGGCAGACTTTGTCTTAACTGCCTCGGCGTATGCGTACTTTGAGAACGTGTCAATAACGGTCAGTAAATATCTAAAACCCTTATATTCTTTCCAAAACGGTATCCTTTCAACTAAATTAATTTGCCATGTGTCATTTATCCCTTTTTGAACGAACTTTCGCCGTATAAAGTTTTTTCGCGCTGACTTATGAATTTCATCGACAACTTGTTGTTTGCTCATCTTAAGGTGTTGATTTATTAGCGTTATTTTTTATTGATGACGATGGTTGCTTAGTCAATAATGCTTGCTTATATACCAGAACACCCCTTTTTATTTCTGTACGCTTCTTTTTTAAAATTTCAAAACATAATCGTGTTAGATCTATTTGCACATCTTTATAATAGGTACCTTCTAAATCAGATAGTTGAATATCAAATTTTTGTAAAGATACACACTTAGGAATAATATGATTATTGTAAAGGTAAATTACTTGCTGTCGTAGTATGGAGTTCCAACACAAAAATGTAGTAAAAAATATGCCATTTTTTTATACGAATTGTAGAATACACAAGAAAAAACTTTCACTTCGATGTTCATTAAAGTAAGTATGACATAAATTTATTCATTACTGAATTAGAAGGAGACTTAAGCCCCATACCCTGTTATAAATAGTTTTATATAGTGCTACCGCAGACAATTAAAACAAATGCCTCAAATAGATATAAAATAAGATATATCGGTTCGATTAGATTTTTAAATTCAAGTTTAGAAATCGAGTTGGGTCCATCGATAGGTATTGACGAGACCACTACATTTCAGTTAAAATTTTGTATCTAGCATGAAAATTGTGGGCGCCACAGGTTTGGTCGGTTTGTGGGCGTGGCAAACTTTTTTTTGGGTCAATCGATAGGTATTGACGAAAACAATACATTTCAGTTAAAATTTTTATTCCAGCATCAAAACTGTAGGAACCACAGTTTTGGGCGGTTTGTGGGCGTTAGAGTGGGCGTGGCACTCTGCTGAAACAAACTTGCGCTGCGCAGGAATCTCAGGAATGTGCAAACCTAATCCCAGTATTGTAGCTTGTATTGTTTCCGAGATCTCAGCGTTCATACGGACTGACGGACAGACGGACGGACGGACAGACGGACATGGCTAGATCGAATCGGCTAGTGATCCTGATCAAGAATATATATACTTTATGGGGTCGAAAACGCTTCCTTCTGCCTGTTACATACTTTCCGACGAATCTAGTATACCCTTTTACTCTGCGAGTAACGGGTATAAATATGCCGAGTCTTAGTAATGGTCTCCAGGACTCAGAATCAAACTCAATTTTGTTACCATAGTGATTAATCACAAAAACTTACTGACTATCTGATTTCCTAAATCTACAGTTACATTTTATGGAATGCAAGCACGGATGATCAATAATTGCATCAGGCATCAAGAAGTCATACTGGTCCAGTTTCAACTGAATAAATTCCTTATACGTAAGCAGTTACATCCATTCGTCTTTTTCAAATCCAATGAAATTATTTTTACTTTGCTGCATCCAAACCGTCGGCAAAAATTTTCGAGTAGTTGACAGACCACATTTCAATTTTAAGTTATGAACAACATAATACTCGAATCCAAAAATGACTTCGTGGTCCTGTTTCTTTCGAGAAGTTTTATTTCTTTTAGTTACACACATGTCCATCAGGTAAGACTACTTGAAATAAACTGTAAATATGTTCCGGTATATAAAGGAGAAAGCCCTAGCAGTGTGCCTGCCCTCAATTGATTAAAAAATCTCAACCAATGATGAACACAGTCAAGCATTGTAGTATATTTTCAATATGTACTTGGTAACAACAAACAAGTTTTCGTTAACTGGAACTGTTATACCTAATTTTTTCCATTTCAAACCACCATGTAACATAAAAGAATTGGATAAAGGAGCTCTTAAGCAGCAGCACCGTAACTAGCAGAACGTAAACGGATTGGTCAGCTGGAGATATTCCATACACAAGTCTTGAAGAAATACTAACACCACTCAATAAGTATCACACAGATCTTGTTCGTGGTGAAATTAAAAAGAATTTTTTAATCAAGTATTTATCAACAAACATTATCGATATAGATATTGGAAGAAGTTTAAATCAACTACCCCCATTTTTTTTATACGAATTGTAGAATACACAAGAAAAAACTTCCACTTCGATGTTCATTAAATAATTTATTTAAGCTGTTTGTATTCTTAGAAAACACCAATTATGAAATATATAGCAATGGTGACACATGTGTTTAAAATTTAGTAAAATAAAATTTATGGTCCAATCAGGTTGTCTCTTGTTAAGGATTCTTTTAAGAGATTTTTTGTAAATGAGCCCCGTAAAAATGGATACACGCAACTTATGTATTGTAATTATTGCGGATCTGATACTCATTTCGAGAAGAACTGCTCCAAGAAACGCTATCAAGAGAATCTTAATAAAACCTAGTGTAACTTAAAAACATTATATAAGCTATAAGTAATATTTTAATATATTAAAATTCATTCCGAATAAAATAAATTTTGTTAATAAAAAATCGGGATCGGCAAAAACAACCTGTTTGGAAAATCTAATCACCAAAAAGAATGATCTTTTTAATATTTCAATAGATTGAATTATTTGGTGTTACGCAGAGGAGAGTGCCAAGCGCCATTTCGAAAGGTTGAATATTTTAAAGGAATCCTAGTTGACAGTTGAAACAGTTGAATATGAAACGAATGAACCAATTCTTTTAATATTGTGTAGGAATGCTTGTTCGAGCTGTTATTAGGAATCCCCAAATGTAGGCAGCAAGAACAACCCATCAGAACAAGCAAGCGAAACAGTGCTGCCCATCAAGTATGTTGGTATCGGCAAAGGCCGAAACTCAGAGCAAATTGCCATTTTTGGGTTTGAGTTTTGAGAATAGAAAAAAAGGAAGAGCAGCTGATTGGTTCCATCTTTGGCTGCTCAATACATCCGGTTGGGGGTAACATACCTTGGCCACGAGCTCGGCTAATTCTTTTCGATTTTGATCGCCAAGGAGGACAGTCCAGCAGCTCAAAAGGTTTCAGGGCCTTGAAAAAAAAGAAAGTATTTTTCTTTCCTTAAAGGAAAGCCTTCACGTGCAGACCAACGGAATTAAAAAAAAAAAAAAATGAAAAGGAAATTAAATTTTTTTTTCCTTGTGGCCAAGTTAGGTAAATATACCAAGCTATATATATAGCCAATTTAAAGGAGTGCTTATGCATTTTGTTTTTTCTCTTTCACTCGATGTGTGTCCAGCTTGGCACGCAGCCGCAAAATCAATGCCTTCAATTGGCAAAGCAACACAAATGGAAAGACACTTCCCCATCCAGGTACAAGTCAGTTCGCCGGAGATAGACAATTTCCAGCACTCAGCACTCCGTTTTCCAAGTTGGAAACTTTTCCCGAGCCAGGGAATTCGCCCCGCTTCCCAGAGCGAGTTGCTTCCCGCCTCTTTTCTGGATTTCAGTCGGGAAAGCGCAAAGACCTTTGCGCCGACTACGCTGTTTAAGCGTAATAGAATTCGCTCAGCTTCCCAGAGTGACCTGCTTCCCGCCTCTCTCTTGGATTTCAACCGGGAAAGCCTAATGCCCTTTGCGCCGGCCACGCTGGTTAAGCGTAGTAGTAGTTCGCGCCGTGCTTAGCCCGCCAGTTGCAATCAAAATACCGCAGCCCCAAAGATTGCACAAATTTTTTTAAGTCCCCAAAGTGTGGAAAAAAAATGTGAAAAAATAGCACAACAGTGCCATATAAGTAATATGATAAATTAAGTGCATATACTTTTTTGTTAATTTTTTTTTGTTGGTTAGAAAAATGAGGAAAAAGTAAATGAGCAAAAGGTAAAATGTGAGAGTGAAATATTGCGACATAAAAGAACGGAAAACTGAAACACGTGTAATGGAAAAATAAGACACAAAGAGAAAGTAATGAATACCTACCGACAGCGCTTCCAAGAGCGCACATCTTAAATTTTTTTTATTATTATTTTTATATGCATCTGCGATGCAAAAGATTATTCTTAACAATAATTTTACAGACCTGGTAGACCTAGGTAGGGATGCATGTAAAATTTCATACATATATATCAGAAAATTTAAAAAAAAATTAATTAATTAAATAACACATAAATGCCTAAGACAAAAAAAAATAATAAGAGAAAAAGGAGAGGAGGTCAGAAGAACTTCCTAAATTTAAAAATTAAAGAATTAAATAGGCAGCTATACGCTGAAAAATCTACCCCAGTATCCTGGGATGAAAATGTAGAAATTAAGAAAGAATTAGAGAACACGTATAGGGAATTAGATGCCTACAAAAATAAAAATGATATGAAAGTGGCTAGAAAACCAAAGTGTCCTGCAGATTGCAAAGGGCCTTTCGAAAATACAGCTTGTGAGTATACGTGTCATAAGAAAAATTAAAAGATATAAAAATAAAAAGAAAATATTAAAATATGAATGAACATTTTTTTTTAAGAAAAGTAACGCAATATCTAAAACAGATTTTGAATACGTTACAGAAATAATACCCAAAATGGGTTTAATTGAAACTAAAACAGTGGACTCCACTGCAAACGTAATTAATAAAATCGAATCAAAAAATATTGATACCGATTTAACAACCACAATAAGTGTGTATCAAAAAGAGCTATAAATAGAAGCCAGGCCAACGATCTGGATAAGATTTAAATTAATAGAGCACAAACAATTATTATAAAAATATGTTTCTAAATAAAAATTAAAATCCAATATTTGTAAATGTATGCAATGACATACCAAAATAAGAGAATTAAAATTTTAAAATAAAACAAAAATTAAAATATATTTGTTAATAACAACATGAATACCACAGATTGCATAAGAATTATTCAAGCCAATCAACCAAATTTTGAGAATAGGGTATTAGCCATACTTAGAAACAGAGCAGAGCCTCTATCAATTTCAGATTTTGAAGAAGAATATATGAATAGGTACGACCTAGCTTTTTCCCCGCTTATTCATTGCAGCGGTACGCAAAAAACAATAGTACTGTCTACAGTAAGAAACTGTAAAGTATTTTCGGAAGTAGACATACACCCAGTGCTAGGACAAATAAATGTGCTAAAAATTATGCGCAACCAATACACAAAAACAAAATAAATCCTTAGTATGGAATGGGAGCAATTAGCTCTCCACATACGAGAATTAAAGGACACATTAGACAAGTCTTACAAATGTATAAGCCAAAATAGGCCAATACATAAAGACACTATTAATAAACATGCAAAGATTCTTGTAGATTCTTTCTATAATGCAAAAACTTTAGTACATGAAAATAGGGCAGCGATAAATAAAACGAATTGGTCAAAATTATCTAAATTACTGATCAAATTACGTACAAACCTAATATCTGTCAAGGATAGGTATAATTTAAATATATCGATACCGACAATTTTAAATACACCTTTGACAATAGATCAAGACATAGACCTAACAGAAAAGGAAGATTCTGATTCGAGCGAAGGAATCGAAATAAAAGAAAAAGATCTACATGATCTAACAATTCCTGCAGTTATAACAATAACAGAAGCAGAAGAAGAAGAAGATATAGAATCAGATGTAAGCGTGCCAGACACAAAAGAAAACATAATGGCAGATCAAGCAGCCCAAAGGGCATATATAAAAGATATCTCGAATGCCATCCCGGAATTTAACGGGCAAAAGATACATCTTCAAAGATTCATAACAGCCTTGAAGTTGGTTAGCTTGACTAAAGGCACATTCAAAGATTTGGCTGTATAAGTCATTAAATCCAAAATAATAGGATCTACACTATACAAAGTACAGAACGAAACATCAATAAATTAAATAATAAAGAAATTTCAAGGCACTATAGTCGGCGAAACATCCGACGTAGTCAAAGCGAAAATGGCGAAAACAAGCCAGAAAGGCAAAACAGCCGAGAAATTTACTTCAGAAATAGACAACTTACGAAAGCTCCTTGAAGCTTCGTACATTGACGAAGGCCTACCAGCCGAACACGCTGACAAATTCAGCACAAAAGAAGCCATTACCACAATGTTTAAAAATTGTGAGCATGGCCGACTCAAAACAATCCTTGAGGCAGGCAACTTCTCATCAATGAATGACGCTGTCACCAAATATATACGGAAACGACGGGTAATGCCAACGCAATACTATTTGCCAGAAAAGTACCGGTCTATAGAGGTAACCACTTCAGAGGTAACTACCGTGGTAGAGGTAGAGGAAATGGTCGTGGTAACTACCAAAATTATGGGTATTACCAATATAACATCTACAACAGAAATAGCGGTTACAACCAAAATAATGGTTTTAACCGAAACTATAATAACCAGACCAATAACTAAAATAGAGGTCGTGGAAATTATAGACAAAACAACAATAACCAAATACCAGCAATTACGGCAACACACAACACAACAATAATGTCCGCATTACCCAGCCAGTTTCGGGAAAATCGCAGACCCCTTTAGATACAATAAATTAAAAATACCAACGGTATATACCATAAACCTCAATCTCAATATCTTCGTACCATTTATTAATTCAGAAACAGGAAGGCAGCTTACGTTCCTTGTTTATACGGGAGCAAATATTTCACTTTTAAAAGAAAATGCAGATACCTTTAGCAACATACAAATAAAAAATACAATAAATATTCAAGGAATAGGCGAGGGAATCATAAAATCCAAAGGACTTGCACCAGTAGAACTCCAAACAGACAAATATATAATTCCATATAATTTTCATATAGTAAATAAAGATTTTGCAATTCCATGTGATGGAATAATAGGAATAGATTTTATAAAAGAATTAGACTGTCAAATAGATCTTAACCCTACAGAGGATTGGTTTATAATAAGACCAAATAATATAGACATTCATATTTATATTCCAATAACATATACTTCTGGGAATAATACAATTCTACTACCAGCCAGATCTCAAGTAGTACGAAAATCAAAATAATGTCCGATACTGATACTATATTAATACCAAATCAGGAGATTCAACCTGGTATTTACGTTGCCAATACTATCACATCAAAACAGAATACATTTGTCCGATTACTCAACACAACCAGTACTGATCAATTGATTAGTATAACCAATTTAAAGTGTGAACCAATTTCCGATTATAATGTAATTCAAAACACTTCAAGTAATAGAGAGTAAAAAATCATAGAAGAACTGAAGAACAATTTTCCAATTCAATTTAAACAACAATTAACGGAACTATGTGGAAAATATACTGACGTATTCGGTCTTGAAACCGAATCAATAACAACAAACAATTTTTACAAGCAAAAACTGAGATTGAAGGACGATGAACCGATCTATGTAAAAAATTATCGAAGCCCGCACAGCCAAGTTGAGGAAATTCAAAAACAAGTAGGAAAATTAATCAAAGACAATATAGTCGAGCCATCTGTATCAGAATACAACAGCCCACTTCTCCTTGTCCCCAAGAAAACCTTTCCGGGTTCAAACGAAAGGAAATGGCGACTAGTAGTTGACTATCGTCAAATAAACAAAAAACTTCTGTCTGATAAATTTTCACTCCCAAGAATTGATGACATCTTGGACCAACTAGGTAGAGCAAAGCATTTCTCATGCCTTGATTTAATGTCAGGTTTCCATCAAATTGAACTAGAAAAAAATTGAAGAAACATAACGTCGTTTTCAACGAGCAATGGCTCATATCGTTTTACGCGATTACCTTTCGGTTCAAAAATAGCCCCAAATTCATTTCAGAGAAGCTTCTCAAGCATTCCTCTATATGGATGATTTAATAGTCATTGGATGTTCCGAAAGACATATGCTCAAAAACCTAAAAGACATCTTTGAAATATGCAGAAAATACAACTTAAAATTACACCCACAAAAGTGTTCATTTTTTATGCATGAAGTGACCTTCCTTGGTCATAAATGCACAGACAAAGGAATCTTACCAGACGACAAGAAATATAATGTCATAAGAAACTATCCAGTCCCACATGATGCAGATAGCGCTAGACGATTAATAGCATTTTGCAATTATTATATACGTTTCATTAAAAACTTCGCCGACTCTTCACGGCACATAACTAGATTATGTAAAAAGAATGTTCCATTTGAATGGTCTTTCGAATGCCAAAAATCATTCCAATATTTAAAAGATAAGCTTATAGAACCAACTTTATTACAATATCCTGATTTCCTTAAAGAATTTTGTATAATAACGGATGCAAGTAAACAAACATGTGGAGCGGTATTAACGCAAAACCATAACGGACTCCAACTCCCGATAGCATATGCATCACGTTCATTTACAAAAGCTGAAAGCAATAATAGCACTACAGAACAGGAACTAGCAGCAATTCATTGGGCAATTACAGACTTTCGACCATATATGGCAAACATTTTACAGTTTAAACCGATCACAGACCACTAACATACCTATTTTCAATGGTCAATCCTAGTTCAAAACTCACGCGCATGCGGCTCGAATTAGAGGAATATGACTTCACAGTTGAGTATTTAAAGGGAAAAGATAACTTTGTGGCAGACGCCCTTTCTAGAATAACAATTAAGGATCTTCAAAATATTACGGCAAATATATTACAAGTCACTACAAGCCAAACAAGGGAGAACGCTATAGTCGAGTACCTCGACTATCAGTTACCCGTTACTCAGCTAAATGGAGATATGCAAGCAGCAAAGCGAGATTAAAATGCGCCACCTACCGGCGGTATACAGATTTTAGCGTTATGGGCGTTAGAGTGGGCGTGGCACATTTTATTTTGGATCAATCGATAGGTATTGACGAGACCAATACATTTCAGTTAAAATTTTTTATCTAGCATGAAAATTGTGGGCGTCACAGGGTTTTGCGGTTTGTGGGCGTTAAAGTGGGCGTGGCAAACTTTTTTTTAGCGTTATGGGCGTTAGAGTGGGCGTGGCAAATTTTTTTTTGGATCAATCGATAGGTATTGACGAGACCAATACATTTCAGTTAATATTTTTTATCTAGCATGAAAATTGTGGGCGTCACAGGGTTTTGCGGTTTGTGGGCGTTAAAGTGGGCGTGGCAAACTTTTTTTTGGGTCAATCGATAGGTATTGATGAGAACATTACATTTCAGTTAAAATTTTCTATCTAGCATCAAAACTGTAGGAGCCACAGTTTTGGGCGGCTTGTGGGCGTTAGAGTGGGCGTGGCAGTCTACTGAAACAAACTTGCGCTGCGTAGGAAGCTCAGGAATCTGCACGCCAAATCTCAATAGCCTAGCTCCCATAGTTTCCGAGATCTCAGCGTTCATCCGGACAGACGGACAGTCGGACAGACGGACAGACGGACATGGCTAGATCGACTCGGCTAGTGATCCTGATCAAGAATATATATACTTTATGGGGTCGGAAACGCTTCCTTCTGCCTGTTACATACTTTTCGACGAATCTAGTATACCCTTTTACTCTACGAGTAACGGGTATAAAAAGTAGACAAAATTCCTGCGCAGGAAAAGATAAAGTAGAATTGCCTAGGCAATCTCAAGTAAAAGCTTCTAAGCCCAACGTATATGAAGTCATTAACAATGACAAAATACGTAAAGTAGTGACCTTGCATGTAAATAATAATATATGTTTTTTCAAACATGAAAAAAAAAAAAACAAGGAAGAACGCTATAGTCGAGTACCTCGACTATCAGATACCCGTTACTCAGCTAAATAGAGATATGCAAGCAGCAAAGCGAGATTAAAATGCGCCACCTACCGGCGGTATACAGATTTAAGCGTTATGGGCGTTAGAGTGGGCGTGGTAAATTTTTTTTTTTAACCAATCGATAGGTATTGACGAGATCAATACATTTCAGTTAAAATTTTTTTATCTAGCATGAAAATTGTGGGCGTCACAGGTTTTCGCGGTTTGTGGGCGTTAAAGTGGGCGTGGCAAACTTTTTTTTGGGTCAATCGATAGGTATTGATGAGAACAATACATTTGAGTTAAAATTTTTATTCTAGCATCAAAATTGTAGGAGCCACAGTTTTGGGCGGTTTGTGGGCGTTAGAGTGGGCGTGGCAAACTTTTTTTTGAGTCAATCGATAGGTATTGATGAGAACAATACATTTCAGTTAAAATTTTTATTCTAGCATCAAAACTGTAGGAGCCACAGTTTTGGGCGGTTTGTGGGCGTTAGAGTGGGCGTGGCACTGTGCTGAAACAAACTTGCGCTGCGTAAGAAGCTCAGAAATCTGCACGCCAAATCTCAATAGCCTAGCTCCCATAGTTTCCGAGATCTCAGCGTTCATCCGGACGGACAGACAGACGGACAGACGGACAGACGGACAGACGGACATGGCTAGATCGACTCGGCTAGTGATCCTGATCAAGAATATATATACTTTATGGGGTCGGAAACGCTTCCTTCTGCCTGTTACACACTTTCCGACGAATCTAGTATACCCTTTTACTCTACGAGTAACGGGTATAATTACAGCAAGATATGATGTTGGAGATTTGTATACTAATGGAAGTCTTGACTTAGGTCAGTTTTTCCAAAGGCTTGAACTGCAGGCTGGTAAACAAAAAATTACCCAACTCAAAGTGGCACCATCTGAAAATATCTTTGAAAATATTTCAATAGATAAATTTAAAAAAATGGGCAACAAAATATTAAAATCATTAAGAGTAGCGCTACTCAACCCGGTGACCCTAATAACAACTAATAATGAAAAAGAAGCAATATTGTCTACATTACATGACGACCCTAATCAAGGAGGACATTCAGGTATAACAAAAACCTTGGCCAAGGCCAAAAGACACTACTATTGGAAAAGAATGAGTAAAGACATAACCCAGTACATACGTAAATGTCCAAAATGCCAAATGTCAAAAACGACAAGACACTAAAACTTCTTAAACACTTACAGAAACACCATACCAGTACCTAATAAAAATGCAAAAACGGTAGCAAAGGCTATATTCGAAGAATTTTTTCTAAAGTACGGTCCAATGAAGACGTTCATTATGGACATGGGAACAGAATACAAAAATTCTTTAATCGCACACCTATGCAAAAACTTAAATATCAAACATATAACATCGACAGCACACCATCATCAGACTGTCGGAACTGTGGAACGAAGCCACAGAACCTTTAATGAATTTATACGTACATACATCTCAACTGATAAAACGGATTGGGATATATGGCTAAAATATTTTGTTTATTGTTTCAACACGACACCCTCTATGGCACATGATTATTGTCCATATGAGTTAGTGTTTGGTAAAACTACAAATTTGCCTCAACATTTTAATAGCATAGATAAAAAAAAACCTCTATATAATGTAGATGACTACGCAAAAGAATCTAAGTTTAGACTAGAACAAGCATTTAAGAGAGCTAGGTTAATGTTAGAATCTCATAAAAAGAAACAGAAAATTAGATATGACAAAAAAAAAATAATAAATTAAATAAATAACACAAAAAAAATATTTATATATTATTATAAAACAAGATGTTCATTTATATTTCATATACATATAGTAAGAAAATAACTTCATAGAATTACGTTATTTTTCAAAAGGAGGGAGATTTAGTATGCATGAATCATTGTAGCGAGTACCCACTGTACCGACACCAACATTGTGTTACAGTGTACTTAAACCAATACAAAAGTGCCGGCCGCTAAACTTTTGCGGCCAGCCGAAATATGAATACGCCTCAGAGCCCAACTTATGGGAAGTGCTAGTGTCAGCATATTCCCATGGCCTGAGTGCAGACACATACAAGGCATGCATGTACAACTTCTCTCGCGCTCTCAGTGCTACCAGCACAAATACAATTGCGACCATATACTTCAATATATATGACGGTCGCTGCCAATGTTTGCAGGCAGCGCAGCCGCAAATAGCTAGCTGTAAGTCATTCATATTTTGACGATTCCCAAATAAAGATCTGCCCATGGCAGTTGAAACAAATTACAAATCTTTCAATTAAAATATCATAATGGCAAACATAATTTGAAACACAACAATATATATAACGAAAATTAATTAGAGGAAACCTTTAAAGAGGGAGGTCAGAACCAGTTTAAAAATTGTGTACATTGCTTAGAAAGGAAAAGGGAAAATCATAAGGAATGTTCATTGTGATAGCTGGGGCAGCCATTTGAAAAGTCAAATGTGGTGTGGCTAGGTGTTGAAGCATGCAATACAATTCTAAGCCGGTTTACATGTTGGATAAAAGGATATTAGTTAGAGAAGGATGGAAATATCTTAAACATGAATTACAAGTACTTATCTATGTTGCGGAGGAGAATCGGGGTTGGCAAACCATCATTATTAAGTATGAGCAACCTATATTTCACCGGCGGGGAATTAGAGGGGTCCAAAAATTCGTTTTTAATGAATTTACTTTATGAGAGAATGTTACGTACGCCCTCCCCATACAAAGATTAACCCCAGCGAAACAACTGTCTTAAGTTGAGGGTAGGGGCCGCTTATGACTAACCACACTCAGATTGATAAAGGCAAGCCAACAATACAATTCGACAACTCTTGGGTGTCGCGTGGCCAAAACAACGACTACGATCGACCTACTCGTAACCGTACTGCACCATGATCACTACACAAGCATTAGCAAAAACGGTAGACAATGATCCACAGTTTAACTTAAGAATTCAATATTTGTATCAAAAGCCATCTTACGCATAACTGTAAATGAATTAGAGAACTTATACATTAAGACCTTCCGTGTAGATTTCTCACCACTTGTACACTGTAACAAGACCGAAAAGGCAATTATCATCATTTAGATACAAATGTAATTTTGGGCAATGTTAATACCTTCCTAGTTAAGATCAAGAATTAATATTTTAGAAATAACTATAAATATGTAATCATTTAGATATACATTTGACATTTTTATATAATAATAATTAAGTGTTAATTTTTCAGCGGCCAGTAGCGAGAGCCTTCTGAGCGACGTTTGTATTCGTGAATAGTCAGCATTTTGCTGCTGTGTACAATTTCACAGGTGGTAAACTCGTTACTCTCCGCTAACAAAATAATTGTCAATTAATTTATTTTGCATATAAATACGCCAACGTTATGTTACTCATCCACGCCGCATGCCGATATATATATAACACAATAAATTTATAATGTAAAGAGATATCAAAGCCATGAAGAGCTAGAGCTTTATTAATGGGGGTGGAGTAGGCTTAGAGCAATGACATAACTTTCGACGGACAACCTTGGCACACAAATGTGTGAAGGGGAGGGAATATGGCCAAAACACAGCCCGATCGTATTTCGATAAAGCGACTACTAAGCTTGTGGGGCAGTGTGGACTGACGACTGACGAACTTTATGGAATAATATTATTTTCAAGGCATATTCAAAATTTATTCTCGTTATGTTGGAGAGGAGAGAAGCTTACCAAGATCCCAAGACCGAATACGACGTAGCTTATGCCGGCAAATGGTACCTGAACATTGGACGCCTCTCCCTCGGCCCAAGTCCCTGTCAGGACTCGGGCACTAATATGCCCACGTAACAGAATTAACGCCCAACTCAGGACCTTTTTTATTCCTTAAGGAATTTTACCAGTGCCCACAATCTCGGTACCTGCGGTATCAGAGTGGAAGTACCTAGGGATGGCATAGCTTTCATCTTTAGTTGCCATGAGTAATTTGAATTTTTTATAGAGCAGGGAACTTAAGTAATGTTAAATATGCACATACTTATTTATTTAGTCTTTAAATTTTTAACTGTAAAGTCCCCAACTTCTGTGACTGTCAGTGTTGAGTGGCCACTCAATCAGACTTTGTCGCAGAATAGAGGCCTGACTTTGAAATGTTGTTAATCGTAGAAATTCCCTGTTTTGTTCATGGGCAAATTTACCAGAATTCTCTTAAATCAAGAACTATGAGGTTTTCTTATTATAATACTGTGAAACTACGTGCTGAACGATTTTTTGTTAAAATTAACGTAAATACAATTTATAGGAGCATTCTGGCCGACGCCCCACGACGTACTAGGCATTTGCTAGGTCGGTTGATAGGTTCGAGTCCAGAAAGAGCAGGAGCGCAAGCACTACGGTAACTCATTTAGCAATTGCGGTGCGGGTCTATTGTTCGTTTGTCGATCCAGGACAGAATGGGAGGTGGGGGAACTGACAGGAAACGCAAAGCCGACGACCCACGACGTACTAGGCATTTGTCAGGTCGTTTGATTGGTTCGAACCTTTGTGGTTTCCCTTGACATATTTGGGTGGTGGACGATTTCTTGTTTCCCTGGCCGACGCCCCACAACGTCCTAGGCTAGTTTTTAAGGTCGTTTGCTTGGTTCGAGTCCAGAGAAAGAGGAAACGGTTGTGGAGCCCGAGATTGATTGGTTAAACAACCTGTTTACCGACGACTATTGACAACGAATTCACAATTTACTAAAGGAAGCAGAGGCCTTATAAGAAGGCCCAATCATATAAATGAAGGGGGCCAAGAAGAAGGTCTTATTTCAACCCAGCACCGGAAGAGTGACCCGAGCAACATCGCGCGGTGAAAACCACCAACCCCGAAGTGCGAGCGCTCCAAGGCTCGAAGATTCACCTGAAAGAGAGCCGTGGAAGCTCGCACAGAATCAGTTAGGACAGGTAGGTACCCTGTCCGAGGAAAACAGTCTGGACCAATCCACTGAAATGGCAGGAACCGCCGGTGGGGAGAATCTACCCCTAGGACCCCCAAAAGGGAGATCGAGTTTGCTTCCCCGATTTCAGAGGCATGAGAAGGACTACTTAGAGGCTGCCGAGCGGCGTGAACAAAGATTGATGGAGCTCTTGAGGCAGAGCAACGAAATGCAGAGTGGTGTGAGCGCTCAGATAAAAGCTCTGAAAGCACAAATAGCAGAATTGCAGTCTCCGACATCCAGGAGACCCGAACAGAAGGGACTGCCCTCGACGTCCCGAACTGTTCCGAATCCCACTGACAGTTTTTTGAGGTATCAAGAGTCTCCGCCTCTGGAAACGGTAACGCAGGACATGCTCAATAGCCAGATGCATCGGTTAAGAACACCCAGGTGGATAGACACCCCGTCCCACAGGCAATCCAGAACAAACGAGAGGGAGTTGAGTCACCGACTGCATCCAGAGATCGATCGGAACTCATCGTTTCAGGGACCGAGACCAAAAGATGTCAGATTGGACAGATGGAACCTAAAGTTTGATGGAAGCGGTCGCGGCATGACAGTTGAAAGTTTCCTGTTCCACGTGGACCGATTGCAAGAATTGAATCACCTTAGCCGCCAACAAGTCTTTCGTGAATTCTATCTTCTGCTGGCAGGTGCAGCCACTAAATGGTATTGGTAGTTAATGAAGGACAAGACAAGAAATGAGACGAGCATTTTCCACTACCGGGAGTGACCTCATGAAAGTCAAGGAGTTAATAAAATGCAAGCAAGGGCCGCACGAAACCTTTAGCGATTATGTCTCGGATATGCAGAACTTGCATTTCAAGCTCAAGCACAAAATCGCGGAAGATGAGTTCGTCGAGCTATTGAAGGACAAAAGAGCAGACTTCTACAGGAAGCATCCTTCGAAGAAAGAGTCGTGCCCCATAAAATTCCACGATGCCACTTGCTGGTTCTGCGAGAAAATCGGGACGGATGCATATGCTTACCCAGCGGCTTTTGCGCGGAGTTCGTATGGCAAGACCGGGATAGCCGGGTGGACCAGGAACAACCCTTTCCGGTAAAAGCCCAAGCAAATCCCTCCTCATAAGAGCCTACAACAACGAGAGAGGGAGTACGAACTCGCTCGCAAACGTATCTTCACCGGCTCGGAAGATGCAGATAGCGAGACATGAATAACACGGAAGATACTACAATTATATGATACCCAAGCAGACTATTTCCGGCTCAAGCAAAAGGTGGTGGACAAGGTGGTGAGCGTGCAAAGCAACAACCGTTTCTTTGCCGAAAAAAGGTCGATGGAGAAGAAATGCTCACATTACTGGGCACAGGCGCTAACAGGCAGGTGAGCGAACGCTTTCTTAAAAAACCGGACGAGGCCGATATGGAAGCTAAGTGAAGAATGGTGGTGAGACCCAAGTAACCAGAGCCATAACGTTACCTGTAGAATGGGAAGGAGAAACCAAGGACCTAGAGTTTTTGATAGTGCCGGGTCTGACACAGCGATTTTATTTTGGAATTAATTTCCGGGACACGTTCGGCCTCACACCAAACACACCAAACATTCTAAAATTGACGAATTTGACGAGAAATTTAAAGCCCTGGAACGCTTATATAAGGGCCTTCATAATAAATTCTTGGAGGCGTTCCTCCTAAAGATGATGCATTGACTCAGAATTTATATGTAAATCTCTAACCTCGTCTACCGAGGCCTACCAACGTAGCTGCAGCTCCTCAGTCATATGTGGCTGCTGCTGCTACGTCTTCGGCGGTCGTTGACCCTTCTAATCATGCTCTGGATATTGAGAGAGGAAATTTCACACAGGTTCGAAATAAGAAGAGAAGGAACAACAACAAGCCCAATAAAAATGTTGTTGGAGTGGCTCCTAATGCCGAAGATCTTCATGTTTTGCCGACCAAGAAATTTTTGCATGTAAGAAAGTTCGCAACTGATACAGAGCCGAATGCTGTTTTAAAATATGTGTCCACCAAGTTTTTGGTGTATGCTTGTTCTTTCACTGTTGTAAAACTTGTAAAAAAAGATGTTGATGCTACAACCTTAAAGTTTGTAAATTTCAAGCTTGGTATCCCCGATCACCTTTACGATTCAGTCTTCAAAAACGATTTCTGCCCGAACTCAGTTAAGGTCAAAAGATTTATTCATAGAGAACGGGCCATTGTGGTAGGGAAATCTTATCTAACTTGCCGGAGCCTGGACAAACATCAAGACATCCATCAATAAGACCCTAAAGTTCGACGCCACTGGTGTCGATACTTTTGCGGGACATCTTCTGCAAGCCGACATCTCATTTGTCGGAGTCGCTTTCGCAACAACATCGGCAGCTGCTTGCCTTTCTCACTGCGCCTTTATCATCTTCTGTCTCTCTCCTAACGCTACATCAACAACATCAGCCGGAGCTTTTGTTGTCCGCTTTGCGCGACATTCGCTTTCCGCCTGGCTCTAATATCGGCGCGCTCCTCGGAGTTGCGCTCTCATCATCTTGCGCCTATCTTCCGTTGCACCATCAACAACTTCAGCTGGAGCTTTTGTTGTCCGCTTTGCGCGACATTCGCCGTCCGCCGGGCTCTAATATCGGAGCGCTCCTCGGACTTGCGCTCACATCATTATCCGTTGCTCACCTGGCGCTTCATCAACAACATCAGCCGGAGCTTTTGTTGTCCGCTTTGCGCGACATTCGCTGTCTGCCTGGTTCTAATATCTGCATGCTCCTCGGAGTTGCGCTCCATCATCTTGCGCCTCTCTCCCGTTGCACCATCAACAACATCAGCTGGAGCTTTTGTTGTCCGCTTTGCGCGACATTCGACGTCAGTCTGGTTCTAATATCGGCGCGCTCCTCAGAGTTGCGCTCTCATCAACTTGCGCCTCTCTTCCGAAGGACCTAGAACACCGGCTAGATTCTTACTCTTCATTAGGTTGGAACCCGCTCATTGAATATATGTTCTCTACATATTCGCCGCTGGAGTTAAACCAACATAGGAGGCTGCTATCTTCGGATTCTGATACTAATGAGCTCAGCGCGTCTTTTGGAATAGCGCTCTCTTTTATGAGTAGTCGGATACACTCTTCACTGTGCTCTTCATCGCCTCTCTCTATTGATGCAATTTCTTCTGCGCTCTTTGGATGGCTGTCACAGAACAGCCTTGCGTCCGTAAGAAAATCATTTACATATTCCCAATTCAACTGCACTATGATTCCCTGGAACGACGATCTCAATCTGCCTATAAAAATACTTACGGATACGTTGCGCAAGGTACTTAATAGTACTTATGATCATGCGAGGCCGACATCTAATTTGGATGTTGAGAATTCCTATTCAACAATATGCGCTGACTGGCAACCTGCAAGGGGCTTGTCTGCAGTAAACTAAAACAGCCGTCATTCTGGAAATAATGGCCTGAAAATATGCTTTCAAAATATATGCGGCATGAGAACTAAAACGCAGTCTGTCTTTATGAATACTTCCAACAGTGACTATGACATTATCATACTTGTTGAGACTTGGCTAAATTCTAACTTTAGTTCAAATATATTCTTCGATCCTAAATTATTCCAAGTTTTTCGTAAAGATAGAGACTTCGGAAGAATGCAGTGCGAGAGAGGAGGTGGTGTCATCGTGGCTGTTAGCCGTAAATTCTGTTGCACTGTAATTCGACTCCTTAATGATGACTCCCTTCTGGACCAATTGGCGGTTACGGTGTCTGGCTCATCCGGGAAGATATCGATTGTGGCTTCCTATGTTCCACCTGGCAGTCATTCTGGGCTTTACCAGGTTCACCTAGACAACATCTCCAACATCCATGCCAGCGTGGAGGACTCTGATGGAGACTTTAACCTCAGCTCGGTTTTCTGGACGTGGGACTCACAAGCATCTGCAATGGTGCCCGGAAATGTTCATCATTCACATGAAATATTTGTCATTGATGACTGTTTTAGTATGGGGCTCACCCAAATTAATAATATTTTCAATGATTTGCATAAGCTTCTTGATTTAATCTTCATTAATTCTATTTTTATTCTAACGTAACTCTCGCTGAATTTACGATTTCAAAGTGTGTTGTACATCACAAGCCCTTGCATAAGCTTCTTGATTTAATCTTCATTAATTCTGTTGTTCATTCTAACGTAACTCTGGCTGAATTTACGATTTCAAATTGTGTTGTACATCACAAACCCTTGTGCTTAAACATCGAATTTTACAGCTTTCTGCCATTCAATGATTCTAATCCTAGATATATATTTGATTCCTCTAGTTTGAGTTCCCTAAGGGATTGCCTGCTATCCTTAAATTGGGGTGCCTTGCTATCGAACCCTTGCATTGAAACTAATTATAAAACCTATTTTTCAACGACTAGAAATACTCTTGTCAGCGTAGTCCGTTCCAAGGTACGGGGTTACTACAGTCTTCTTTGGTATACTAAGGGACTGCAAAAAATCAAGAACCTTAGAAACAAATAGTACAAAAAATGTTCTAAAACACATATCCTGTCCGATGGTGAAAGATATAATAATAATAATATATGCTGCCTTTGTGTGCTGCCTTTTTTTCCTCGAACATGGAACCTTCAGATGATTGGTATGACCTGGAAACTTAAATTCAATTGCAGAAATTTGCAATATTGGAAGCTTGGACATATCGTATGATGACATTTCTGAAGCAATTAGTTATTTTAATGATTCCCCAAGACTAGACTTTGATGGAATTTCTTCATTCTTCCTTAGGAAATGTATTGCCAGTCCTTACCTACCCCTGCAAGTTCTGTTCTCTTCTTCATTGTCTCAAGGAAGATTCCCAATTAGATGCAAAATTTCTAGAGTCACGCCGGTCCATAAAGGAGGAAGTAAATTTGATATTTCTTACTATAGGCCAATTGCTAAGATCAGCAACATAGCTAAATTGTTCGAAAGAATAATTTTCAAAAAATTATCTTTCTTAATAATTTCTTATATCGAACCTAATCAACATGGCTTCATGCCCGGTCGATCTACGATGACCAACTTGGCTGTCTTTACAAATCACTGTATAAATGCATTTGAGGATCATTTGCAGATGGACACGATTTACACAGCTTTTGCCAAAGCTTTTGACAAGGTTTGTCACTCTGCCCTTAAGGCTAAACTTTCCAAACTTGGCTTTCACTCCTCTTTTCTTAACTGGATAGCATCGTATTTGGATAACCGACGCTATCATGTTGAAGTAGGTGCTGCATTATCCCATCCTTATAAAGCGACATCTGGACTTCTTTAGGCTAGCTCCCTTGGCCCTTTACTTTTCATTATTTTTATAAATGACATTTGTGCCTGTATCCATTTTTCTAGCTTCCTTCTTTATGCGGATGACATTTATAGGATTTATAGGACTGTCAGTAACATAATTGATTCGATATTGCTTCAATCTGACCTAGATAGTATCGGTAGTTGGTGTTTCAAGAATAGTTGGCCTTTAAACCTTAACAAATGCCACATTGTTCGTTTTGAGAAACGTTCTGTAACTATTCCATCCAATTATCACATCAATAACCACCCTCTCTCCGTTTTGAATGAAATAGTTGATCTGGGGGTATTATTTGATGACAAATGAGCAGCTGAATTTTATATTACCAAAGGCTTATGCAATGTTCGGCTTTGTTAGGCGAAACACTTTATTATTCAAAGATCCGTATTCCAGATTGTCTGTATAATCTGCCTTTGTCCGTTCTTGGGTTGAATATGCTCCCTTTATTTGGAATCCCTCGGGAAGTGTCCAGATCAATAGGATTGGGAGGTTGCAGAAAAAGTTTTTGAAGTTTGCATTGCAATCCTTGCATTTTACTGAAACGGCTCCGCCCTATGATAGTCTGTGTTCCCTGTTTCACACTAGTTCCTTGAAGGATCGCCGTGCAACTGATGGCTTTCTCTTTCTGAACGATCTGCTAGTAGGAATTATTGATTGTCCTTGCCTGTAGGGATGCATCAATTTTAATGTTCCTGCCAGAAATCTCCGTACCATGGTTCCATTCCTGGACCGTGCTGTCAGAACAAATTATGCTCGCAATGAGCGACTTCTAAGGGCTCTTAGATTGTTTAATTCTTTGCCTTCTTGCATTAGGTTCAGCTGGGGGCCAATAAAGATACGCTAGGGCAAACCCTTAGGGAATATTTTTTAATTAATTTTGAACAATAGATTTAAGGTAATCACATGTAGCCAGATAAGGATTTATCCATTGGCGATATGTAAATAAATAAATAAATAAAGGTGGACGCGAGGTTGCCGCCGATGAAACAACACCGGAGGTCGACCTAATGACCGGAGACCTAGACACGAACAATACGCTCAAGCCCGAGACCGCCTATACCCCACATCAGCTTACTCCAGAACAACATTCTAAGCTGCAACAAGTGATGCACACATATCCCTCATGTCTGGAAAAAGGATTAGGAAAGACCAGTTTAGAGCAACATATAAGTGCAGTGACCGACGAGGACATACCAATCAAGCAGAGGCATTACCCGATATCCCCATCTAAACAGGTGATCGAGGAGAGCAATAGTAGCTGGAGTTCACCGGTAACTCTGGTGCAAAGAGGACCGAAAAATCGCCTTTGCCTCGACGCACGTAAAGTCAATTCCCGGACGATCGAAGAGGCGTATTCATTTGTAACGAACTGATTTTTATGGTCTGCTCGCTACGAGATTCGTGCGGCTAGCTCAGTATATTGTGTGTTCGTCCCACCAAATTTATATTAACGTGACCGCCCAGTAGCTCAGTGAGAAAGCATAGAATTCACGGGTTCGTATTGGGTTTTATTGCGGGTATATTATTACAAGTGTCTTAGTCGCTTGGTTGGCCTTGATTCGTTGCTTGTGACCCTCGGTGCTTCCGACGGCCCTGATTGACTCAACGACCTCTCGCTTTGACGACTCGGTGCTCCAGTCCTGTAGCTCCCTGAAGATACTCGCAGCTCCCTGAAGACGCTCGCTCGCTGCTCACTTGTCACGCGTGGCTTGGTGACTGCTGGTAACGACTCGGAATCGCGAGGGGTATCGGCCGTACGGGCTTAGGGAAGCGTCACCGTTCTCAGACTAGGGTGAACAGAAGCTGCGCTCTCCAGGATCGCTCCTTTCGACACACCGCCGCCTGTCCCTTGCTCTGTCCCGGATGGTCCCACTGGGTTTCTGCTCAGCCCGCGCGGACAGTCAAGGCGGAACGCCAGGAAGCTGCCTCGCGCCTTACTTCGCTTCCACGCCTAGTGTAAACGAACGTTCCAGCCTAGCCTCACCCTTTTGCCTTTTGTCCGGGACGTTTCCGTGTGGCTTTTGGTACTCGGGGCTCGGGCACGCCGCTCCGGGACCTCGCAAGTCGAATCCGTAGGGCTCTCCTGGATAATTCCACTCGAGACCGTACCGATCGACCGCTCTCCCTTCTGGCTTGTTATACTCGTGGTTCGGGCACGCCGCTCCGGGACCTCGCAAGTCGAATCCGTAGGACTCTCCTGGAAAATTCCACTCGAGACCTTACCGATCGACCGCTCTCCCTTCTGGCTTGTTATACTCTTTCCAGGCGTAACGCCAGGACTTTGTGGACAGGGTTAATCGACCTCCTTGACCTAGCCGTGTGATGCCCTCTGGATCTCAGCTACCTGCGTCTCAGTTCGGAGATTCCTGGTATCCCAATCCCGAACGTCTCGACGTAGCAATCTCGCTCCTTGTAGGCTCCCACGGCGCTGCTTCTCTGGCGACTCGACTTGCTGCTGCTCCCTTGTAGATTATCTGGTTGTTTGATTGTTCACTTTGGTATCTGAGTGATCTTGACGGTTTGACTCCTTGTGATCGACTGATCCAGCTGCCAGCGCTCTGCGGCCTTATATAGGGCCTCCGGGAACCGTTATTTCCCTCTTGCGCACGGCCCGCTGGATCTCTCCACTCTGGGTCCAAAGTCCGTGCCTCCTGGATGACCCACTTGTCGTTCCCGTACCGCTTCCAATCGATGCTCCGCCCACTGCTGCCATCCCGCTGATTCCCGTGATGCTTGTGGCACGCCTGTGTGCCGCTCCACCGCCGAGATGTGGCACTTCCTCTCCCGGTCCAAAGTTCACGGGAGAGTCCAAAGTCCGGTGGAGTTCCGTTACCCTCTTTTGCACACGGCACTCTTGCCTTGCCCGCGAAGTCTCCACTCTCTCTCGATCTCCATCCTTGGTCTCCAAACTCTCTCGCTCTCCTTCATTGGTCTCCAAACTCTCTCGCTCTCCTTTGTTGGTCGCCAAACTCTCTCGCTCTCCTTCATTGGTCTCCAAACTCTCTCGCTCTCCTTTGTTGGTCTCCAAACTCTCTCGCTCTCCTTCATTGGTCTCCAAACTCTCTCGCTCTCCTCGCCACGCCGTTACTACGCGAATTCGCCGCGTATCTGGCAAGCGGCCGGCCATTTGCTGCTGTTTCTATTTGTGGGGAGTTATTCAACTCCTCACATTCCCCCCTTACTTCGGGAAACATTTTAAACTTGTTCCTACTCTCCGGCGTTTTCTTGTTTATCCTAGCCTTCGAGTCCTTGTGAATCCCGCGGCGCTCCCTCGTTGCTCCCTCGATGCTCCCACGACGCTCTTAACTCCGTTGAGTTTCTACAGCGCTGGCCATCCTCCTCGTAGCAACTTGAATCTCCCGAGCCGATATCTTTCCTGACTCCACTGGGACATCGATACTCGTGTGCTATCGATCCCCAGCTCGCTGCTCATCGTTGCGTTCTACTCCTTTTATTTGCTTCCTCCGCCTGGTCACACCATTCGTGTGTGATCGATGTGCGATATCGATATCGACGGTGCGGCGTTGCCACCTGCTCGTTGCGATATTTCCACCTTTGGCCGATATTACCATTTGACGTGTACCCATCGATCGCACTTTCATCTAGTGCCAATCGATCGCCTATCGAGGCGCCCCCTTCCCTGGCTCATGGTGATTTTGCAACTTTCTAGGTAAGTTTTCGCATTTCCTCACTCCTTTCTATTTCATCCTTTATCTCTCCACACGACCTCTCTCGCCTCTCGTCTCTCTCTCTCGCCCTTCAATCGGTCCTCAGCCGGCTGAGCCTGGCTTTACGCTGGCAACACTCGAAAGCTGGTGCGGAGAGGACTTCGCATTTGCTTCGCTGCAGGTAAGTATTTTGGTGTCGCTTGGCTGCTTCCTGTATTAACCCAATATTGATTTCAGGACGCTGAAGCTGCCATGTATGCCCCTTACTTCTGGCCCCTGTTTCAGCCACGTTTCCCGTTCTATGCCGGTTTTTTTTTTAAACTCTGTTTTTCGTGTTATTTAACTTTTATTTCTGCTCCTCGAACACTCTCATGCCCGCCAGCCCCAACCGGACGCGGAACGCGCGCCTCTCTCTCCACACGCGCACGCTGCGCCTGCCGCCCAGGATGCGAGCCTCCTGTACCACCGGTGTCTCCGCGATCCCTTCGGGCCACTCCGTCTCCGCGATTTCTCGCCATCGCTGGCCTTCCGGCGCCGACACCGTCCGCGACAACTTCGGCCGGGCCACCACCTCGGACACTTCGGGCGCCGAGTGCTGCCGCTTGAGCGGAGGACGGCCGTTTTCCACGGGCTCAGGCCACACCCAGGGTCCTCGCTCCAGAGGCTCCGCGGTTACTGCGCTCCCGGTAGGCGTCGGCGTCGTTGGTCCGGTGCTCGGCGTCGGTGGTGGCCACTGTTCCGGTCTGCCACGGGTCCTGGGGTCCAGCGGGCTCACCCGGGGACCACATTCTTCCCAGATCCGGGGTTCTTCCGTCGCTGCCGTCTCCTCCGCGGGTCCCTCCGGCCAGGTCCAGACAACCGTCTGCTGTCGCCACCTTACCCCTTCGGCCACGAACGTCCGGGTGCTGTGGCTCACGTGGCCGCCGGTATGTCTGTCCGGATGTGTTGCTGCTGCGGTGGTGGCTGCTGCTGTGGTGGCTGCTGCTGCTGTGGTGGCTGCTGCTGCGGTGGCTGCTGCTGCGGTGGTGGCTGCTGCTGCGGTGGCTGCTGCTGCTGCGGTGGCTGCTGCTGCTGCGGTGGCTGCTGCTGCTGCGGTGGCTGCTGCTGCGGTGGTGGCTGCTGCTGTGGTGGCTGCTGCTGCTGTGGTGGCTGCTGCTGCGGTGGCTGCTGCTGCGGTGGTGGCTGCTGCTGCGGTGGCTGCTGCTGCTGCGGTGGCTGCTGCTGCGGTGGCTGCTGCTGCGGTGGTGGCTGCTGCTGCGGTGGCTGCTGCTGCTGCGGTGGCTGCTGCTGCGGTGGCTGCTGCTGCGGTGGTGGCTGCTGCGGTGGTGGCTGCTGCTGCGGTGGCTGCTGCTGCTGCGGTGGCTGCTGCTGCGGTGGCTGCTGCTGCGGTGGCTGCTGCTCGTGCCTCGGCGTGGGCGGTCGCGCTGGCGTCCACCGTGGTGACCCCTCGTACCGCGGTGTGGGCGGGATTTCGGGCAGCCACCGCGGAGGCGAGGGCGCCCAATCGTCTGCCACTTCTTGCGGCGTGGTGCAGGGTTCGGGCGCATACCTCGGCGTAGGTGGGTACCCCGGGTTTTCCCACAGCTGCGTCTCCTCCTCCTCGGCTATCCGTAGTTGGGCCTGCCACTCCGGCGTCTCCTCCATCTCCTTCAACCGCCGCTCCTCGTCTCGCCTTCGCGCCTCGCACTTGCGCCGGAACTCCCACAGCCTCGGCATGGCTAACGGGAGCCGGCTGGTCCTGGGGCGGCTCTTCACTGGCCCACTCCACCTGCGCCGCGCCAGTCGGGATGCGTCCGTCGGCCCGGTTGAACGCCTTGCGAAGCCGCCATCGCCGTTGCTCCACCCGCGGGTCCTCCACCAACTCGACGTCGCTGTCGGAGCTGATCACCGGATCGGGGACGCCCCGCCCGGAGATCCGCCGCGAGGTTCGGGTAGGCCGGGCTGCCGACCATCCCTGCCCCGGGCTAGATCCTCCGGACGGCTGGTGGGCAGCCATCATCCTGCGCGCTTCGCTCCTCGTCACACGTGTGCTCATTTGCTCTTTGATTTTGATTGTGCAGCTGGAGCCTGGGCTCCCTTTAACGACACCTCGGTTCCGAGCCTTCCTCTTTGCTCAATCCCGCTATTTCCATCGGCCTCTCCTTCTTACTACCCAGATCTACGGTACAGCTCTCTGCTCTGTGCTGTCTTCCCCCTTCCTTCGGCAGACTTTTGATGCGTGTTTTTCTTTTCCTCCGATCAGTCCCAATCGAGACCTTAGACGCTCTGGTTCGCTCCCTTTGTGTTCTTAACGTTCTCCTGATGTCCTTTATGTGTTTCATCGCGCCTTTGTAGATGCCCTGTAGTATCCTTGGAGGTATCCTTGGAATTTGTTCGTAGTATCCTTTGGGAATCCTTGCAGGTATCCTTGGACTCTTTCCGTAGTACCCTTTGGGAATCCTTGGACGTATCCTTTGACTCCTTTCGTAGTATCCTTTGGGCATCCTTGGGGGTATCCTTAGACTCCTTTCGTAGTATCCTTTGGGCATCCTTGGAGGTATCCTTGGGATCCTTTCGTAGTGTCCTTTGGTCATCCTTGGAGGTATCCTTGGACTCCCTTCGTAGTATCCTTTGGCCATCCTTGGAGGTATCCTTGGGATCCTTTCGTAGTATCCTTTGGTCATCCTTGGAGGTATCCTTGGACTCCTTTCGTAGTATCCTTCGGGCATCCTTGGAGGTATCCTTGGACTCCTTTCGTAGTATCCTTTGGGTATCCTTGTAGGTATCCTTGGGATCCTTTCGTACTATCCTTTGGTCATCCTTGGAGGTATCCTTGGACTTTTAATGTTGTTTTGCATCTGTTGTGTCTGCTTGCTGTAGCCGCTCGCTTGTGTTTTCCGTTTGTTGCTGTTTCAGCTCGCTTACGTGGATGGTCCGCTCTTTCTTTGTGTTTATGTGTCGTATTTTGCAGATTACTGGTGACGCAAAACCTATGACTTGGTAAGGTCCGTCGTATCTTGGGGCCAATTTTGCTGCGAACCCCTCGGCCGCTTCTGATAAATGGTGTTCCTTGGCCCACACGACGTCACCCACCTTTGGCGTCCATTGCCTCCTCCTTAGGTTATAATGCCTAGCCTGGTCCTGGGATGCTTTCTCCAGGTTCCGCCTTACAATCTCGAAGATTTCCCTGAGTTTGTTAGCATTCTCTTCCGGGGTCTCTGTCGGTCGTCCGGTTCCTACGGTTTCTCTGTCGTATAGGGCGCTCGGTAGTCTTGGTTCTCTGCCTTGGGTAATGAACGACGGTGTGTAACCTGTGGATTCTGAAACGCTCGTGTTTACTGCCAGCATGATTTCTGGCCATTTTTCGTCCCAGTCTCTTTGGTTCTGCCCTGCGAACTGCGCAATCATTGTTTTCGCCGTCCTATTGGCTCTCTCAGTCGGGTTCTCCTGTGGGGTGTATGGAGCTGTGAACTGTTGCCTGGCTCCCATTTCGGCCAGGAAACTCTTGAAGGTTTTCCTGGTAAACTGGACTCCGTTGTCCGTTATGACTATTTTGGGGACCCCATACCTCGCGACTATGCGTTCTTTAAAAGCTTTCTTTAGGGATTCGGCCGTCGCGCTTCGCAGCGGCACCAACTCAGTCCACTTGGAGAACCTGTCTATCAATACCAGCAGCATTTGGTTGCCGTGCTTCGAACGCGGCAGGGGTCCGACGAAGTCCGCACATACCGTAGCCCATGGTTCCTCTGGCACCTGCGTAAGCATTTTCCCAGCCATTTGCATCTGATTCGGCTTGAACCTCATGCATGTCTCGCATGCTCGCACGTGGGCTCGGGCGTCTCTGTGCATTCCTGGCCAGTAGTACCGGGCTGCCAGACGTGCTATTGTCTTTCGGCTTCCTACATGGCCAGCCGCCGGTGAGTCGTGGTTCTCCTTCAGCACCGTTTCCCGTAGAGCTTTCGGGACGCACATCTTCCATGTTGCAACATCTTCGCTGCCCGCTCTATGAGGTATATTCCTGTACAGGGTGCTACCCTCCATCACGTAGTCTGGATACTTTTGCGGCTGGGTCCTTATCTTTTCGCGCATTTCCAGAATCCAGCTGCATGCTGCAGAAGCTTCCGTCGCCGACGTCTCCTTGATCCGTCGAAGCTTTTCCGGCAGTGGCTGCCTTGACAAAGCGTCTGCCACCACGTTGAGTTTCCCTTTCCTGTACGCTATTTCGAAGTCGTACTGCTGCAACTCCAGGGCCCATCTGGCGATCCTCCCTGAAGGGCTCTCTATGCTGTTGAGCCACTTCAATGCCATGTGGTCGGTTACTACTTTAAAGTGGTAACCTTCCAGATACGGCTTGAGCTTTCGGATTGCCCAGACGATTGCCAAGCACTCCTTCTCGGTAGTTGAGTAATTCTTCTCAGCGCCGTTGAGCGTTCGGTGATGAATGGTTTGTCGAAGTCCGGGCATGCCAGTACGGGGTCTGCGACGAGTCTTGCCTTCACCTCTTCGAACGCCGTCTGATGTTCCTGTGTCCACACCCATTTATTGCCCTTGCGTATGAGATCGTTGAGAGGTTTGACTATTTTTGCGAAGTCAGGTACAAACCGGCGGTACCATGATGCTACGCCCAGGTACTGTCGGAGCTCTCTTACTGTCGATGGTGGTTCTAGTTCGGCGATGGCTGCTACCTTTTCCGGATCCGTGCCTATTCCTTCGCTAGTCACTCGATGACCGAGATATAACAGCTCTTTCTTGAAAAATTGACACTTCTCCGGGTTTAATCTCAGATTTGCCTCCTTTAGTCGTCGGAACACTTCCTTTAGGTTGGCCTTATGTTTTTCCAGCGAGCGCCCGATCACTATGATGTCGTCCTGGTAAGCAAATGCGTGCGGCGACATTTCTGGGCCGATCACCCGGTCCAGCACCCGTTGAAAGGTCGCAGACGCCGAATGAAGTCCGAATGGCATTACTTTCCATTGGAATAAACCTTTCCCCGGCACTGTAAACGCCGTATACTGCCTGCTGTCCGCTTTCAGTGGGATTTGCCAGTACCCATCCTTTAGGTCCAAGCTGCTGATGTACCGTGCTTCCCTCAGTTGGTCGAGAATATAATTTATTCGGGGCATCGGGTAGGCATCCTTTACAGATTTGGTGTTTATTTGCCTAAAGTCGACGCACAGTCTCCATTTGCCCGTCTTTTTTCTAACCATCACGATGGGAGAACTGTATGGGCTTGTTGAGTGTTCTATGTATCCCATTTGGAGAAGCTCGTCCACCTTCGCATTGATCTCCCCTTGAACTTTCGGATTCTTGGGATAGTATCGCTGCTTTATTGGTTTGTCGTCTTTCATCGTGATCTGATGCTCTGCCATGTTTGATGTTCCCTTCATGCTGCTGAAAGTCGATAGCTCTGCCTCCAGGAATTTCGTCGTGTCGTCATCTTCGCTTGCCCGTTGTACGACTGCCACCGACAACTTTTCCTCGAGCCATCCCTTGTGACGATTCCTGGCCGGTATTATCACTTCGTGTCCAGCGCACTTAATTTCGGTACCGACTTGTGTTAGAAAGTCCCATCCCAACACCAATGAATCCACTACTCCTGGTAGTATCAGCAGGCTCATGCTCAGTCGCTTGTTCCCGAACTCGATTTCCACCTCCAGCTGTTCATCGATTCCGCCACATCTTCCGCCTGCCAACTTACTTTCCGTCGTATCCTCGTAATCTTCCCGAGGGCAGCCAGGTTGTCCGCCCGTTCTTTGCTTATAAAGCTTGCTGTTGCCCCGGTGTCGATTGTGGCCTTGTATGTGCCCCCACCAATCGTCACCGCTGCGGACAACTGCTGCTCCTCCTCGATCAGCTTTCCCGTTATTTTGGAGAGGTAGCATCTTGCGACCCCCGCTCGCCTCTCTGCGGCTGAGATCGCTGGGCATTTCCCGCCTGCTGGCAGCATTCAACGCTCCTGATGCCTACTCTCCCGCACACCCAGCAGAACAACAGGCGTTGGTGCCGACATCCCCGCCCCCAGTGTCCATGACCGCCGCACTTTCGGCAGGCCTCCTGGGGGTCTGTGATGTGTGTCGTTTCACGAGGCCTTTGTGTTGTACTTGGTGGCCTCCAAACATTGTTTGCTGGTTGCATCTGTTGCTGTTGTGGTGGTGTCCATTGGCCTCCGCGTGGTGCTCCTGTTGCCTGCTGCCGTGGTACTCGGTTAGGCGGCGACCATTGGTCGTTTCCCCGCGTCTCCTGGATTCCTGTCTCTTCGCATCTTCTGCATGTTACCTGCGCTGGCGATGCCGACTTGTTCTTCGAGAATTTGTTTTCCTGCGCGAACGCTTCCCGCTCCTTTTCGAGTTCTTCATACTCGTCTGCTAATATCATCAGCGTGTCCAGGTCCGACACTTTGTATGCCCTTAGGAAGATCCTTAGACTGGGGGTGCAGTTCTCCTTGATGATTCTTAGGGTCTCTATAGTGGAGTAATTAAGTGGCCTCACCATCGTCTGCATGTCGATCATGTAGTCTTTGAACGACTCGCTGAAGCCCTGCTTCCGTTGCCTGACCTGATCCGCCAGCCTGGTGAAGAAGTCTCTCGGTAGAAAGTATGTGTGGAAACTATCTATGAACTCCGCCCAGGTTTTCCGTTGTTTGTTGTTGGCGATGAACCACTTCAAAGCCCTTCCCTTCAGCAATTCAGGCATCGCTCGGGGAATCATGTCTAACTCCAAGCCGTATGTGTTGGCGGACCATTCCACCTGCTCCAGGAACTCGAACGGTTTTTCCGCCCCGTCGAACCTGAACGACCATTCGCGGACCTGTTTAGCGATCCTTGCATAGTCTGATTGATTGGGTCTCGAGATCAGCGCTGTTGTTTCCCTGTCTTGGCTTGATTCTCTCCTGTTTGCCTCCTTTTGTAGGTTGTCAACGCTCAGGCTTGCCACTAAGTTGTCCCCTTCGGCGGTTGTTAACGTGATGCTGGGGCCGGCTTTGTCGTGGTATGTGGCTTCCAAATCGGCCCAGATGTCAACGAGTTGTGGGTCATTATCCGTTTCTGAGTAATACTCGGATAATGCTTTTCTCATGTCCTCTAATCTGCCGTCCAGGGTGACATTAAGCCTCTGTGCGACATTGGCGAAATCCTCCTTTTTAAGTCGGTAGATCCACTTCTTCCCCATTCGGTTTAAATTGCTTTCACTGCTGGGACAATCACGTTGGGCGTCAGATGTAACGAACTGATTTTTATGGTCTGCTCGCTACGAGATTCGTGCGGCTAGCTCAGTATATTGTGTGTTCGTCCCACCAAATTTATATTAACGTGACCGCCCAGTAGCTCAGTGAGAAAGCATAGAATTCACGGGTTCGTATTGGGTTTTATTGCGGGTATATTATTACAAGTGTCTTAGTCGCTTGGTTGGCCTTGATTCGTTGCTTGTGACCCTCGGTGCTTCCGACGGCCCTGATTGACTCAACGACCTCTCGCTTTGACGACTCGGTGCTCCAGTCCTGTAGCTCCCTGAAGATACTCGCAGCTCCCTGAAGACGCTCGCTCGCTGCTCACTTGTCACGCGTGGCTTGGTGACTGCTGGTAACGACTCGGAATCGCGAGGGGTATCGGCCGTACGGGCTTAGGGAAGCGTCACCGTTCTCAGACTAGGGTGAACAGAAGCTGCGCTCTCCAGGATCGCTCCTTTCGACACACCGCCGCCTGTCCCTTGCTCTGTCCCGGATGGTCCCACTGGGTTTCTGCTCAGCCCGCGCGGACAGTCAAGGCGAAACGCCAGGAAGCTGCATCGCGCCTTACTTCGCTTCCACGCCTAGTGTAAACGAACGTTCCACCCTAGCCTCACCCTTTTGCCTTTTGTCCGGGACGTTTCCGTGTGGCTTTTGGTACTCGGGGTTCGGGCACGCCGCTCCGGGACCTCGCAAGTCGAATCCGTAGGGCTCTCCTGGATAATTCCACTCGAGACCGTACCGATCGACCGCTCTCCCTTCTGGCTTGTTATACTCGTGGTTCGGGCACGCCGCTCCGGGACCTCGCAAGTCGAATCCGTAGGACTCTCCTGGACAATTCCACTCGAGACCTTACCGATCGACCGCTCTCCCTTCTGGCTTGTTATACTCTTTCCAGGCGTAACGCCAGGACTTTGTGGACAGGGTTAATCGACCTCCTTGACCTAGCCGTGTGATGCC
This sequence comes from Drosophila suzukii, assembly GCF_043229965.1. Classification (NCBI taxonomy): domain Eukaryota; kingdom Metazoa; phylum Arthropoda; class Insecta; order Diptera; family Drosophilidae; genus Drosophila; species Drosophila suzukii. The sequence goes on from NC_092082.1 coordinate 56,331,996, forward strand.
CTCTGGATCTCAGCTACCTGCGTCTCAGTTCGGAGATTCCTGGTATCCCAATCCCGAACGTCTCGACGTAGCAATCTCGCTCCTTGTAGGCTCCCACGGCGCTGCTTCTCTGGCGACTCGACTTGCTGCTGCTCCCTTGTAGATTATCTGGTTGTTTGATTGTTCACTTTGGTATCTGAGTGATCTTGACGGTTTGACTCCTTGTGATCGACTGATCCAGCTGCCAGCGCTCTGCGGCCTTATATAGGGCCTCCGGGAACCGTTATTTCCCTCTTGCGCACGGCCCGCTGGATCTCTCCACTCTGGGTCCAAAGTCCGTGCCTCCTGGATGACCCACTTGTCGTTCCCGTACCGCTTCCAATCGATGCTCCGCCCACTGCTGCCATCCCGCTGATTCCCGTGATGCTTGTGGCACGCCTGTGTGCCGCTCCACCGCCGAGATGTGGCACTTCCTCTCCCGGTCCAAAGTTCACGGGAGAGTCCAAAGTCCGGTGGAGTTTTGTTACCCTCTTTTGCACACGGCACTCTTGCCTTGCCCGCGAAGTCTCCACTCTCTCTCGATCTCCATCCTTGGTCTCCAAACTCTCTCGCTCTCCTTCATTGGTCTCCAAACTCTCTCGCTCTCCTTTGTTGGTCTCCAAACTCTCTCGCTCTCCTTCATTGGTCTCCAAACTCTCTCGCTCTCCTTTGTTGGTCTCCAAACTCTCTCGCTCTGCTTCATTGGTCTCCAAACTCTCTCGCTCTCCTCGCCGCGCAGTTACTACGCGTATCTGGCAAGCGGCCGGCCATCTGCTGCTGTTTCTATTTGTGGGGAGTTATTCAACTCCTCACACATTATTCATTGAGTCGACTACAGAAAACGTTTTACATTTCCGCAATTGACTTTAAAGACGTCTCCTGGCAAATACCTCTCGAGTCCAAAATTAGTGTAGTGTAAAGACATCGTTTATATTATATTTAATATTCTTTATTTTAAATCTGGAGCAGCATTAGTGCCGCTACCAACGTCCAGTTGTTTCTGATTTTACATTTTTCCTTAGGTTCTAAGTAAGCCTAAGTCTCGTAGCTGCGCTGCCTACAGTTGGACGGCAGAGAGCCGGCTATGTAAATCTTATATATATCATCATATCAATTATGCTCTCTTTAGCGGGAGCTCGAGGGTATATTCATGTACTTGAGTTTGGTTGAGCGGCCGGCGTATGTAACAGAATGCTGACACTTGCACTTTCTGTGAGCGCGCCCATCGACTCATGTTTCGGCCACTTAGGTTTTTGACCGGGCCTTTGTTTATGTAAACACTGCAACAAAGTGTTACAGTGTGTTTGCTTCAAGTACTCTTGGTACAGTAGATATTCAATAAACCGCGTTTACAGTGCCCGGCAGACCGCTGCCGGTCATGCCGTTCGGCTTGTGCAATGCCGCGCAGCGAATGTGCCGACTAATGGATAAAGTTATATTAGCGGGGCTACGCGAAAATATATTTGTGTATCTGGATGACTTACTGGTCTGTTCACCTACACTTGAAGCTCACATTGATATGTTGAGCCAGGTCAGTGCCCTGCTTACAGCGGGCAGAGCTAACAATAAATGGGCGCCCAAGAAAAAAAATAGAGAAGAAGAAGAGATAGAGGGATGGCCGCATCGATCACTTTGAGCCTGTTACGTACGCCCTCCCCATACAAAGATTAACCCCAGCGAAACAACTGTCTTAAGTTGTGTCGCGTGGTCAGAACAACGACCACGATCGTAACCGTGCTGCAGTAGGTGGCAAAGTGCACCAGCCGGCCGTTGACACCTAAGATAGGGGAAATAGAGAAACAGTACCCCTAGGTGGGAAAACCTAGTTAATTCATCCAATATGGGGGACTAGCGAAGGCTCTAGCCCGGTATAAAAGACCCCAGTCAAATAGAGAAGATAGACGGAATTTGTTCTGATCTCCCTGGCGCTGGTTTAGAAGTACAACTCCCCTGAAGTGAGGATCACGACTGTAAGAAGACAAGTGTACCGAAGGACGTTCCCATCCTTCCCTGGAAGCCAACCTTATCTGGAAGAAAATCCTTCTTACCGGTCCTGCAATCGACAGCATCCTAAAGAAAATCTACCTACACACCCTGAAGGACGAAGAGTATTGGTGAAACAAGTATATTTGTTCTGATCTCCCTGGCGCTGGCTTAGAAGTACAACTCCCCTGAAGTGAGGATCACGACTGTAAGAAGACAAGTGTACCGAAGGACGTTCCCATCCTTCCCTGGAAGCAACCCTATCTGGAAGAAAATCCTTCTTACCGGTCCTGCAATCGACAGCATCCTGAAGAAAATCTACCTACACACCCTGAAGGACGAAGAGTATTGGTGAAACAAGTATATGGCCTAAGGACCCCAAGATGTGCAGCAACGTCCAAAGTGGCCTGCAGCACCGCCAATGTTATTAACACCGTGGAGATCGTTGACCACAAGGATGATATTCAAGACGTTAACAAGACCATGAAACTCATCGTTGAACTTCTCCTGGTTCTGGTGATCCTTAAAGTCGTTAAGATCTACAAGCGCTCTGTTCAGAGATGCCGCGACCAACATCACGCCCTGGAGAAAGTAGTGTCCCACATCGGAGCATAAGCAAAGCAGTCGAAACATAGTGAAACAGAAAAAGACAATAAAACCAATAAAAGGCGAATTATTTGCATTTAAAATTGCAAACAAAAAGTGAATCGCAATTCTGAGACAAACAAAAATCGTGAAAATAATTACAAACAATTTGCGAGTGCATGCATTTCAGAATGCAAGTGTAACAGAACCCACAAATACTTTGAACAAGAAACTGGAGCTTCACCGACCAGAACCAGACCGAGCATTGGAACTGACATGTGCCGCCACGTAACTCCTATTCGATGCATACATACATACATATCTATACAGCAATGGTGTTATTTTTTTGTGTAACGTAACTTTTGGGTTATGTTTTTGTGAACCGCCATCCAATATTGCAAGTATATATATAGATATATATATATAAACCAATTGTAACGTCTCCCAAAGCCCAGGATCCGGAGCGTCGAGATCTCATCGCCCAGGATTAAAAGGAGGGTAAGTTTGTCGGAACGAGGTTCCTATTTTCTTATGATTACATATAAACATTTATCCGTGCACCATGATCACTACACAAGCATTAGCAAAAACAATAGACAATGACCTACAGTTTAACTTAAGAATTTAATATTTGTTATCAAAAGCCATCCTATCCATAACTGTAAATGAATTAGAGAACTTATACATTGAGACCATCCGTGTAGATTTCTCACCACTTGTACACTGTAACAAAACCGAAAAGGCAATTATCATCATTGTTCTCTCTCGTTTAGATACAAATGTAATTTTGGGCAATGTTAATACCTTCCTAGTTAAGAGCAAGAATTAATCTTTTAGAAATAACAATTCCTATATATTCGTTTAGATATACATTTGACATTTTTATATAATAATAATTAAGTGTTAATTTTTCAGGGGCGAGTATCAGCCGTGTAGTTGTAGGTACAATCGCAAGAGCCCTTTGATAAATAAATTCTATACTCTCCGCTGACAAAATAAGTGTCATTTAATTAATTTCCTTATGATATAGCCAACATTATGCTACTTATCCACGGCGCAATAAATTTATAATGTAAAAAGATATGAAATCCAAGTGCTTGGAAATTGGTAAAAAGCAACTTTCAACACTTTCAATCCAAAAATTATATATAAACCATACGCCGATAAGCTATGAAGTGAATGCAGTTAATCTAGGGATAACATTTAACAATACTTTATCATGGAGCAACCATATAGTCAAAGCGACAGGGCGTACAGATGCTCTGCTGAGAAAATTTTCATTCTCTAAATCGTTCCTAACTGAGGAAGTTAGACTATTAATCGCCAAAGTTATCCTCCTGCCCACTCTCTTTTACGGCATAGAAATTTTTGAAAATTGTGATGCGCGGGATTTGCGCACATTAACTGTAGCTTTTAATTCAATTGTCCGTTATGTGTTTAACTTAAGACGTTTTGACCATGTATCAGAACTGACATATAAAATACTTGACCTTAACTTGACCTCCTGGATCGATCTCAGAATTTTAATCTTCTTTCACAAAATAGTGATGAGTGGAGAACCAAAATATCTTTTCAATAAACTTACCCCAGTCACATCTGTAAGAACCAAAAATTACATATGCCCTCGAATACAAACACTGTGTTCGAGAAGGCAATTTTTCATAAATGGTATCCGGTTATGGAACAATCTACCGCACCAATACAAAACAATTAGGAGTGCAACTCAATTTTACAATAAAGTTAAAGATCTTTTAAAATACCATTACACATAAGTATAAAAATTAAATGAAATAAAATAAAACAAAAAAATAAAAATTAAAAAATCAAATAAAAAAAAATATATATATATAAAAAACAATAATAATAGTAACTAAGAAATTACGAAAATTTGATGTTAGTCATTAATATTAATTAAGAGAGCGAGAGAAATTGTTTTAATAACTTAAAAATAATAATAATATAAAATATCTACTCAATGTGACTAGCCCGATAATTATAAGTGTGCACTTGTAGCGCTAGGATATAAATAAATAAATAAAATAAAAATAAATAAACCATGAAGTAAAGTAGGTCAAGAACAATGACATATTTTTCGACAAACAACCTTGACAATAGGGGATAGTATTGCGTGCCCCGCGACGATCCATTGGCACACGAATGTGTGAAGGGGAGGGAATATGGCCAAAACACAGCCCGATCGTATTTCGATAAAGCGACTACTAAGCTTGTGGGGCAGTGTGGACTGACGACTGACGAACTTTATGGAATAATATTATTTTCCAGGCACATTCAATATTTATTCTCGTTATGTTGGAGAGGAGAGAAGCTTACCAAGATCCCACGACCGAATACGACGTAGCTTATGCCGGCAAATGGTACCTGAACATTGGACGCCTCTCCCTCGGCCCAAGTCCCTGTCAGGACTCGGGCACTAATATGCCCACGTAACAGAATTGGCGCCCAACGCAGGACCTTTCTTATTCCTTAAGGAATTTTACCAGTGTCCACAATCTCGGTACCTGCGGTATCAGAGTGGAAGTACCTAGGGATGGCATAGCTTTCATCTTTATTTGCCATGAGTAATTTGACTGTTTTATAGAGCAGGGAACTTAAATAATGTTAAATATGCACATACTTATTTATTCATTATAACTGTAAAGTCCCCAACTTCTGTGACTGTCAGTGATTAGTGGCCACCCAATCAGACTTTGCGCAGAATAAAGGCCGGACCTTGAAATGTTGTTAACCGTAGAAATTCCCTGTTTTGTTCATGGGCAAATTTACCAGAATTCTCTTAAATCAAGAACTATAAGGTTTTCTTATTATAATTCTATGAAACTACGTGCTGAGCGACTATTTGTTGAAATTAATACTATTTATAGGTGCATTCTGGCCGACGCCCCACGACGTACTAGGCATTTGCCAGGTCGGTTGATAGGTTCGAGTCCAGAAAGAGCAGGAGCGCAAGCACTACGGTAACTCATTTAGCAATTGCGGTGCGGGTCTATTGTTCGTTTGTCGATCCAGGACAGAATGGGAGGTGGGGGAACTGACAGGAAACGCAAAGCCGACGACCCACGACGTACTAGGCATTTGTCAGGTCGTTTGATTGGTTCGAACCTTTGTGGTTTCCCTTGACATATTTGGGCGGTGGATGATTTTTTGTTTCCCTGGCCGACGCCCTACAACGTCCTGGGCTAGTTTGTAAGGTCGTTTGCTTGGTTTGAGTCCAGAGAAATAGGAAACGGTTGTGGAGCCCGAGATGACTAACTGGAAAGTAAGGGCATGTTAGCTTAGCGAAACCCAGTTGTGTAGAAGCGGCTTATACCCATAGTTAGGGATATTTGCTTTGTTTTTTTTGTGGCTTTAATATCGGACGATTCTTGACCAAAGAGAAGCTTGAGGAGAAGAAAGGAGCACCCCCCAGTATATAATTATTTTATTGTCAACTTAATCAGCGTTTGCGTCGCTGACCGGGTAAGTAGAAGGAATCACGTGATCCTATTATACCAATCGAAAAAGAAGTGAAGACAAATTTTAGAGCTTGTATTAATCAGCACAAAGTGAAAATTTATTAAAGGACCCGGAGGCCTCAAAAGAAGGCCCAATCCTATAAATGAAGGAAGCCAAGAAGAAGGTCTTATTCCAGCCCAGCACCGGAAGAGTGGCCCGAGCAACATCGCGCGGTGAGAACCACCAACCCCGAAGTGCGAGCGTTCCAAGGCTCAGAGATTCACCTAAAAGATAGCCGTGGGAGCTCGCACAGAATCAGCCAGGACAGGTACATACCCTGTCCGAGGAAAACAATCTGGACCAATCCACTGAAATGACAGGAGCCGCCGCTGGGAAGAATCTACCCCTAGAACCGTCAAAAGGGAGATCGACATTGCTTCCCCATTTACAGAGGCATGAGGAGAACAATTTAGAGGCTGCCGAGCGGCGTGAACAAAGATTGATGGAGCTCTTGAGGCAGAGCAACGAAATGCAGCGTGGTATGAGCGCTCAGATAGAAGCTCTGAAAGCATAAATAGCAGAATTGCAGTTTCCGACATCCAGGAGACCCGAACAGAAGGGACTGCCCTCGACGTCCCGAACTGTTCCGAATCCCACTGACAGTTTTTTGAGGTATCAAGAGTCTCCGCCTCTGGAAACGGTAACGCAGGACATGCTCAATAGCCAGATGCATCGTTAAGAACACCCAGGTGGATAGATACCCCGTCCAACAGGCAATCCAGAACAAACGAGAGAGAGTTGAGTCACCAACTGCATCCAGAGGTCGATCGGAACTCATCGTTTCAGGGACCTAGACCAAAAGAAGTCAGACTGGACAGATGGAACCTAAAGTTCGATGGAATCGGTCGCGGCATGACAGTTGAAAGTTTCCTGTTCCACGTGGACCGATTGCAAGAATTGAATCACCTTAGCCGCCAACAAGTCTTTTCTGAATTCCATCTTCTGCTGGCAGGTGCAACCACTGAATGGTATTGGTAGTTAATGAAGGACAAGACAAGTCCGGGCGGACCAGGACCAACCCTTTCCGGTAAAAACACCAAATCCCAAAAAAATCTCTTCTCATAAGAGCCTAGAACAACGAGAGAGGAAGTACGAACTCGCTCGCAAACGTATCTTCACCGGCTCGGAAGATGCAGATAGCGAGACGCGAACAACATGGAAGGTACTAAAATTATATGATAAGCAAAAAGGTGGTGGACACGGTGGTGAGCGTGCAAAAAGACAACCGTTTCTTTGCCAAAACGATTAAATTGTTTCGGTAAATTATTTGTTTTACCAAATACTAGCTCGTATGGACAACAGTTATGTGCCATTGAAGGGGTCGTGTTGAAACAAAAAACGAAATATTGAAGCCATACGTCCCAACCAGTTTTATCAACCGATATATATGAGCGTATGTATTCAGTGAAAGTTCTATTGTTCCTACTGTCTGGTGGTGGTGTGCCGTAGATGTTATATTTTCAATTTTTAGGTATTTGCACAAGTCATTTATAATTGAATTCTTATATTCCGTACCCATGTCCGTAATGAACGTCTTTATTGGACCGTACTTCAGAATAAATGATTCAAAAATTGCTTAAGCGACAGTGTTCGCGTTTTTATTTGGAACTGGTATGGCAACTTAATATTTAGTCAGGTCACATATTAGAGTGACTGCATACTCATTGCCATTTTTTGATTTTGGTAGTTGATCAATAGTGTCCACTATCACTTTGTCGAAAGCATTTAAGGGCGTATCAGTTATTATCAATGGAGTCGTATGGTACTTAGTTATTTTAGCTTTTTGGCATTTCTGACATTTTCGTATGTATTCAGTAATATCTCGGATCATACCTTTCCAAAAATAATGTCTTTTGACCTTCGCAAAGGATTTTGTAATGCCAGTATGACCTCCTTGTATTGGATCATCATGGAACTTAGACAGTATTGCTTCTTTCTCGTCTTGTTTTTCTTTAAGGGCCACCGGGCTGAGTAGCGCTACCCTTAAGGTATTCAATATCTACTTGCCCATTTGTTTAAAATTATCAATTGATACATGTTCAACGATATTTTCCTACGGTACCATTTTGAGTTGGCTGATTTTGTTTATACCGGCTTTCATTTCAAGCCTTTGGAAAAATTGACCTAAGTCTAGGATTCCATTGGTATATAAATCGCTAACATCATATCTTGCAGTAATTTTCCTACCATGTTTAAATAAACATAGCATATCCTTTACGTGCAAGGTCACTAGTTTACGTACTTCGTCATTGTTTATGACTTCATATACATTGGGCTTTGAAGCTTTTTCTATAGAATGCGTAGGCAATTCTATTGGTTTGTTTTCCGCGCGGAATTTCTGTCTATTTTGATATCTGGTAGTGACATTCTTTATATTTCCAGTAATGTTTTGTAGATCTTTAATGGTTATTCTCGATAACGCATCAGGTACATAATTGTCTTTTCCCTTTAGGTATTGAACTGTGAAATCATACTCTTCTAACTCTAGCCTCATACGTGTCAGTTTGGAACTCGGATTTATCATTGAAAATAGATATATTAACGGTCTGTGATATGTTTTGATTGTAAAGTGATTTCCATAAATGTAGTATTCCCCAGTGAATTGCAGCTAATTCGTGCTCTGTTGTACACTTATTAGTTTCTCCCTTAGTGAAAGCTCTTGATGCATATGCAATGGGAAGTTGGAGTTCGTTATGGTTTTGAGTTAAAACCGCTCCACACGCTTGTTTACTTGCATCAGTAATTATTCAATTATTATTTTTTGCTGAAATCGGGATATTGTAGCAAAGTAGGTTCCATTAGTTTTGTTTTTAAATATTGGAATGCGTTTTGGCATTCATCTGTCCATTTAAAAGGAACATTCTTTTTACATAATATTGTTATGTGCCGTGAATATTCGGCGAAATTTTTTATGAAACGTCTATAATAATTGCAAAATTCTACGAAAAGTCTAGCGCTGTCCGCATTGTGCGGCGCAGGGTAATTCATAATGACGTCATATTTATTGTCGTCTGGAAGTATTCCTTTATCTGTGCATTTATGACCGAGAAAAGTCACTTCATGCATAAAAAATAAACATTTTTCTAGATGTAACTTTAGATTGTATTTCCTTCATTTCTCAAAAATGTCTGTTAAGTTTTTATGCATATGTTTCTCGGAACAACCTATAACTATTAAGTCATCCATATAAAGGAATGCTTGTGAAGGTTCTAGTTCAGAGAATGCAATAGTCATCATTCTCAGAAATGACTTAGGCGTTATTTTTAATCCGAAAGGTAATCCCGTGAAGCGATACGAGCCATTGCTCGTTGAAAATGACGTTATATCTCTTGAACATTCTTCGAGTTCAATTTGGTGAAGTCCTGACATTAAGTCAAGGCATGAAAAATATTTTGCTCGTCCCAGTTGATACAAAATATCATCAATTCTTGGGAGTGGAAATTTATCGCACAGTAATCTTTTAGTAATTTGAAGATAGTCAATCACTAATCGCCATTTCTTTTGTTTCGAACCTGGAGATGGTTTTTTAGGAACAAGTAACAACGGGCTATTATATTCAGATGCTGGTTCAACAATGCTGGATGGTTCAACAATCCCGTCGGTGATCAATTTTCCGACTTGTTTCTGTATTTCGTTCACCTGACTGTGTGGGCTTCTGTACTTTTTTATATACACTGGTTCATCATCCTTTAATCTCAGTTTTTGTTTATAAAAAATTAGTTGTGCTTATTGGTTGGGTTTCCAATCCGAATAGCTGTGATTTGAATTGTGAAGGAAAGTTTTTTGAAAGTTGAGATAATACAGATTTTTCTATATTTTCTAGATTAGTTTTGACTACATCGTTCGTTCGTTCGTTCGAAAGTGATTCATAAGCTAAATTATTTGTACTGACTACTTGATCTTTATTTGTGGTATTTAGTAGACTTATGAAAGCGTTTTTAGATGTTGCTATGGTACTTGCTATGTAAATACCATGTTTAATTTCTTGATTTGGAATCAATACACAGTTGAATAGTTGAATTTTTATAATAACTTGGGATCTTGCCTTGTTATTGGAACATTAATTAAAAATTTTAAGATATTAGGTCTAATTATAAGCTAATCTTCAGATGGCTTGAAGTCTAATTTACTGTTGTATCTTTTAATAAAATCGATTCCTAATATGAATAGTGAACTGTAACCCCACGATATGAAAATCGTGTTGGATTATGTACTTAGTGGTATGTATCTCAATAGATGTTAACCCCTTGGATTTCGTTACCTCTTAACCTATTCCTTTTATGTCTATAATAAAATTATCTTTTATGTCATGAAAGACATCAAAATTTTCTTTAACTTTTGAAATGTCTGCACCTGTGCCTACTAAAGAGACAAGTTCTTTTCCTGTAGGAATTATGATACGAATTATGACTGAGATTAACGGTATGAGCCCTTGCATATTCTTCTGTTGAATATCTAAATGGTTTTGTGAGTTTCCCGATGTATTATTGGTTACTCGAACATTACTTGGATTATTATTGTTGTGGCCTCGACTCGAGTTGCCACGGGCTCTTTAATTTCCTCTATATTGGCCTCGTCCATTATTGTTGTTGTAATTATTATTACGACTACGAAAGTTACCTCTATAATTTTCACGTCCGCGGTTTCCGTCACGCTGTGGATAATTTTTGTTATATAGGACAGTGTTTTGCTGTTCGGTTGATTCTGTGCAACTATTTACAAATTTTGATACGGCATCATTCATAGTATTGAAGGTACCAGCTTGCATGATAAGTCTTACCTTATCGATTTTGCAATTTTTAGTCATTGCTGAGTGGAATAACTTTTGGCTAACTCTAGGGGAAAGCCATCTGTTATAAATGCACCTTCTAAAGATTTCGTCATCTGCTCAACCTCTTGTGTGTACTGGTTGGCAGTTTTATTGCGTTGTTGTAGGTTCATCAGTTTTGCTGACAACACTTCTACAGTTTCGCCTTTGACGTTGTTTTTTAATCTGGAAATGACTTCAGCTATTGTTGTTTCATTTCCGATTAAATTTCTGGCGGCACCTTTTAGCTTTGTTTTTATAATGGAAACTGCTAATTGTTCGTGTTCGCCTTTTATTGATTTTAATATTTATAATGCATCAATAAAACTTGTTAAGTTTTCAGCTTTACCATCGAAAACTGGTATAAGCTTGGATGCTGTATTAATAAAATCAACATTAGATTGCGCCATTGTGATATTGTTGCTAAATTTATTGTCTTATATGCTTGAACTAGCATCAGAAACTTTAGAATTATACAGATCTGACATTAAAATACCTTTTTTTTATGGTTTGTCCTTGTAAGCTCTTCTGACTCTATTTGGTCAATGTCAGTTTGTTCTGTTAATACCGATTAATCACCAGTTTTTGGATGATCGGCTATAACTGATCTAACTTGCACACATGGTATAGTGGATAAGTACTCTTGGTACAGTAGATATTCAAAATATGCATACTACAATCCAACTCTTGCAAGAATTACCTTCATCCTTCTAGCCCAGTTTTAATTGATGGAAAAGGATATAAGTTAGAGAAGGATAGAAAGATCTCGACTATGAATTACAGGAACCCATCTGTGTTCTGATGGAGGGGTGTGGTTGGCTCACATCATTATTAAATAACTTCTTTTTCACCGGCGGCGAATCGATGAGCTTAAGAAATAAACTTTTGATGCATTTACTTCATGAGAGAAAACTTGAACTATTATTGGTAAATTAAATAGGCAAGTGAAAACTTATATTACTCAATCAGTTACAGACACAGGGACATGCCGCTGTTTGACAGGCTTAGCCTCTCCTATGTCTATTGATTGTTAGATAAGAGGAGTTCTTCCGAGTTCTGACACAGGAAATGTTGGAAACTTAGCAACATCTTTTTCCAAAACCGTATGCTTTCGGTAACGAAAAGCTTTCCTAATATCGACACCAGTACGAGTATCTCTTAGTTAGGCTACAGAATCTAAATCTGAAATCCCAAATCTCTATCTTTGATAGTTTCCGAGATATCCGCGTTCATACTTACGATTTTTTGAAGTTTGTGGGCGGCTTGTGGGCGTTTAAGTGGGCGTGGGTCAATGGATAGATTGATAAGAACAATACATTTCGGTTAACATTTTTATTCTAGCATCAAAACTGTAGGATTTACAGTTTTGGGAGGCTTGTGGGTGTTCCAGTGGGCTTGGCACCCTGCTGAAACAAACTTGCGCTGCGCAAGAAGCTCAGGAATCTGCATGCCAAATTCCAATAGCCTAGCTCTTATAGTTTCCGAGATCTCATCGTTCATACGGACAGACGGACAAGGCTAGATCGACTCGGCTAGTGATCCTGACCAAGAATATATATACTTTATGGGGTAGGAAACGCTTCCTTCAGCCTGTTACATACTTTCCGACGAATCTAGTATACCCTTTTACTCTACGAGTAACGGGTATAACAAATAATAAAATCTTATTAGGGGATGGGAGCAGCTAGCTATCCAAATCCGTGAAATAATAGAAACATTTAATAAAGCTTAAAAATGTGTAAGCAAAACGAAAAATAAATAGGCATGCAAAAATTCTTGTCAAATCCTTTAATGAAACAAGAATATTTTTGCATAAAAATAGGGAACAATAACTATAGCAAACTGGTCAACCATATCAAAATTATTGATCAATGAAAGATACAAATTAAAAATATCTATACCGACTTTATTGAAAAGTTCTTTGACCATAGATCTTAGTGAAGAACTAGAAGAACGAACACAGATATAAAAAGGAAGAACGCTATAGTCGCGTACCTCGACTATCAGAGCTAATGGGACCAAAGGGAAATGGAGATATACAAGCAGCAAAGCGAGATTGAAATGCGCCACCTACCGGCGGTAGAAAGATTTAAGCGTTATAGGCGTTAGAGTGGGCGTGGCAAATTTTTTTTGGATCAATCGATAGGTGTTGACGAGACCAATACATTTCAGTTAAAATTTTTTATCTAGCATGAAAATTGTGGACGCCGCAGGCTTGGGCGGTTTGTGGGCGTTAGAGTGGGCGTGGATAGATATTTGGGTCAATCGATAGGTATTGACAAGAACAATACACTTTAGTTAAAATTTTTATTCTAGCATCAAAACTGTAGGAGCCACAGTTTTGGGCGGTTTGTGGGAGTTACAGTGGGCGTGGCACTCTGCTGAAACAATCCCAGTATTGTAGCTTGTATAGTTTCCGCGTTCATACGGACAGACGGACGGACGGTCGGACAAACGGACATGGCTAGATCGGCTCGGCTAGAGATCCTGATCAAGAATATATATACTTTATGGGGTCGGAAACGCTTCCTTCTGCCTGTTACATACTTTCCGACGAATCTAATATACCCTTTTACTCTACGAGTAACGGGTATAATAATTAAATAAATCATTTGTTATACTACAAAATGTCGTCCCTATTTATACAGCTAGTCTTTGAAAACCCCAGCCACTTAACCAAAACTTTATTTCCTTTTCGCCTTTAAACTTTTTCAACTAGGTATGTGTAGGGGAAACGTTTTTTTTTGAGTTCTTCTTTATTGAATCCGCCCTGAATCGGACTACCATCTAAATCTCCAAGTAAGTATGTTTTAGGGTAAGTATTCTTCACCTTTCTAATTTTAAAGATTTCAGTTGTATAGTTCGGTGTATACCCCTTCTCAAAGACATGCTTATATATACTAGTACAAACGTGGTACCCCTTACGGAATTTACTTGCAAGAAATATTTAAAGGTGATTATAGGATGACTGTAATATCTGTTTTTCATTAAAAGAATTTAAATTATTTGGACTCATTTTGATTATTCTATGCACTCTATTATTATACTTATTAATTAACAGTTTATACATATCTAACCACTTACATTTTCCATTGAAACTAAACTCACGCCACATTCATTCTTTAAGGGTTCTATTGAAACGTTCAACTATAGATGCTTTCAGAGTATAACTTAAAACTTTTCCTTCCTATAGCTTTTCATTAATACCTAAAATTTCGAATTAAAGAATTCAGTGCCATCATCAGCTTGCATGTTTTTTGGTGTGTCATGACCCGATTTAAACATTCTCTCCATGGCTTGAGAAACATCATTTGCATTTTTATACCCGTTACTCGTAGAGTAAAAGAATATACTAGATACTACTACGTAACAGGCAGCAGGAAGCGATTTCGACCCCATAAGGTATATACATTCTTGATCAGGATCACTAGCCGAGTCGATCTAGCCATTCCGTCTGTCCGTCTTTATGGGGTCGGAAACGTCCTCAGCTTGGGCTCGTCCTTCCATCGGCCGTTCCATATCCTTTCTCCTTCCATAAGAACGGCCGCTTCGTGTTGCGGCTTTAATTGTCGCATTACTATCATCACCTAAAATACAGAATAAAATCAACATCAAATATAATAAGACATACAGCTAATAAATAGAGAAATTACAATGAATATAAAAAATAACTTATAAAATAGGGGTGGGTGCAATAAATATCAATATAATGGTTAATTAAACTGCGGCATGCAAACTAATTTTCTGAAAACATTTCACTTTAGCTTTAATAACATTTATTTTTATCGTTGCTTTCGGGATATATTTACTTTTAGTTAATTCTGATTCCAATTGCATACAAAATCAAAACATAGAGAGTGCAATCACAATGGCCCTTTACGGTATTCGCGTTTTGAGTGTCCTTGCTCGCTCAGCTTTAAAGCTACGACATTCGGATTTCACTCCATCCGTTTCTTGCTCTTTCATATCATTCTTTAACAATTGTGTAATACAAACAAATTTTCATTCGGTAAATTCCAATTCCTTTTTTTTAATAGTTGATGGTGAATATATAACGCTAATTGGTTTGTACGACCACTTTTGAACTGTGCTGATTGATAATACACAATTATTTCATACTAAGAATTCCTTTTTTTATTCATGTCGACTGCTCGGGGTCAGGAGGTAGAGAGAGAGCTAGAAATTTGTGAGACCAGACTATCTCAAGAAGGAATATCTTACATGCTATTGAATATATACCAAATTATTATAATGAGTTTTCAGGTTCCTTAACATCCCGGCCCACCCTGAAACTAATTTTTTGAATTAGGTAGAATGACAATTTTAGAAATGGGCCTAACAAGTTGAAGCTCGCAACTTTACGGCGCGTACTAGCTTGTCCTTGCTTGGATAGACTTGAATTGTGCGCGCCAAAGTCCAAGCGGCGGCGGGTGTATTTGAATCCTTCATGATCGCCATATTCCTAGTAGCAACGTTCTTCCTGTCCGTATTCTACTTAGGCCGCTGTTGACGTGTAGTGAGGTACTCCTG
This sequence comes from Drosophila suzukii, assembly GCF_043229965.1. Classification (NCBI taxonomy): domain Eukaryota; kingdom Metazoa; phylum Arthropoda; class Insecta; order Diptera; family Drosophilidae; genus Drosophila; species Drosophila suzukii. The sequence goes on from NC_092082.1 coordinate 56,347,432, forward strand.
ATGCCATCTCTTCCAGAAGCTTTGTAGCATTGCCTTGACATTTTGCCAGTAATCCAGTCGGTTAACTGCAACGTAGCCAAGATCGCCCTCTGGGACTGATGTATAAGGGTGTCCAATCAGCAGGTGTGCGGGTGACAAGTAGGAAACCTCGATGTCTGACGTAGCGAAGAATGGGCGTAAATTGACGACGGACCCAATTTGAGCCAGAAGGGAGTGGATTTGCTCAAATTTGAAGATAGAATTCCTGATGACACATCGCAGATGAAGCTTTGCGAAGCGAACAGCTGTTTCTCATTTTCCGCCCCATTAAAACTGCATTTGATACCCTAGCTGGCCAACGCACACTGGTTGATCTAGTATAGCAGAGGCGGCCAAAAATACTTCGAGTTGCCATATTGAGTTAAAAATTGTTGTACTGCTATATAGACCCAAAACAATAAATAAAATAATAAAAAAAAAAAAAGAATACTTTAAAGCAAAAACACGTTAAATAAATTAAATTCATTTGCATACTTTTAGGGTATGGAAATCTCAGAATATATTTTATTTGAATTTCATTATCTATCCATACAAAATAAAATAAAAACAGGCTGTTCAAATATATAGTTGCTCTTTGTATTTAAATTAAATAAAACAATGCAAACATAATATATTTTTCTATATATATATTCTATATACATATTTTTTTTCTATCAAATCAATAACACGTTTCGAATGAATCGTTGTACACTTGTTGGGTAAATTACGTGGCCCAGTTATGAAAGGATCTGAAGTTAATAACAACCGATTTATAAGGTCTTTATTAGTGGCAAGACGTGAGGTTTTACGTGTGTGATTTTAAATCTTAACCTCCTTGTTCCTTGACCCTCAGCTTCTTCTGATAGCTTCCCAATTGAAACTAATGCATATTGAATAACATCTGGAACATGTATTAATATAATATTAATATAATGAATTTATTACTGACATAAATTGCATATATATTAAAAAAAAGTTTTTAAAATATTTAAAAAATGAATTTAAAAATTTACAATTGAGCAATAGAGATGTTTTTCGATTTTACATCGATGTTTGCCTGTTAAAACATCGGAAAAGCGATGTTTTCTGCACCTCTATTGACCAATTGAGATTTCAAAGCACAAACGAATATGACGAACACAACAAAACACAAAATAGGCACGAACACAAAATAGCGTATAAGTCAGAAAGTTGCAAAAAGTTGCAGCTCAAATTTTAAACACAGACTTTAAGTTTTATCAAAGGGTAAGACGGGATTCACAACTTTTTCTTTATCTGAAATCTATGTATATACAAAAACACACCACTCGACAGGACACTGATAAAACACTAATTTTAAAACAATAGCACAACACATTATGACATAAAAATTACTCAGTTTTATAGTAAATACCTTTATTTTCAATATACTTTTTATTTAACGACGGTTGGACGCGATTTAATGGGTGAAATTAATTTTTCTGTTAAGAAATATTTTTAAGACAAAAAAAAACAATTTCTGACTTTTGTTTTTTTATTTTTGGCCTATGAAATCAACCACTGTGCAACGCTTGGGTTACTTAAGTGTTATGCTGCTGCGACAGGATAAGCTTGTACATAACGTCTAACACTTTCTTTGCTCTCACAAAGTTGCGACCGTTGTCGCTGAAGATGTGGGTGCGGAAGTCACTAGGCAGAAGAATAGACAGATGTTTAAGGGATACATCCTTTCCTTTCGTGGATTCCGTACCTTGTGCACTTTGAGTAGAAGCGGTCCGGCATAGTCGCACCCAGTTTTCAAATGGGTATGCTTGTCGTACCCGAACAGCTGGCAAGTCCACCATGTATTGATCAGTTATTTTGTGGCGTTGGCTTAAGGCGTAAGCTTGCGAATTATGTTGCGTGCACCTGTGCTCGTGTTCCAAAGTAAGCAGGGAAATGCAATTATGTTTCGGCAGAAGAAATGGATGCTTGACTTCCTCCGATAGTAAAGAGTTTCGTAGGCGCCCACCTACATGAAGCAGGCCGTTTTCGCAAATTATGGGTGAGAGTGTTCGAAGTTTTGAAGAATTTGTAACAGGTGTAGATCGGATGAGAAGCTTCCTTGAGCCTGCCTTAGACAATAAATGCGGGCCTCGCTGATTTCCTCAAGTGTGAGTATTAGGTTTGACGGAATCCGTTTCTGCATTCTGCCTTGATACATAAAGCGTAAAACGTAAGCATTGCAGCGAATCATCTTGGTCCAGGAAGAAACTCGAGCGTGTTATGACATCTGGGATCTCCAAAGTACAGTTGGCGATAAAGGTTTTCAGCTTTGGTGGAGTGTGCGACATTGTGGAATTGCACCAAGCATGCACAATTGTATCCTCGTGATGCAAGCCATCTTTTACAGATCGGCTCACTCACCTTGAGCAATATCGCGACTCAGAGTTTCAGCCGAGGAAGACTTTCCTGCTTTAGTGGCGCAACGCGTGTTTTAGCTGCCATAAGAGACACCAAGTAGGTGCCGTCTGCATTGCGCTGTAGATGCGTCTGAAAATCCATGTAATTCGATTTTTTCTGATTCGTTTTGTACATAACGAGGAATCTTTACGTGTGTTATGTGGTTGATGTCGTCGCGACAGGTCTGCCACCACTCAGGCAGCTTCGGTGAGAGCTCTGAATCCCAGTCCAGGTCAAGAAGCCAGAGTTCTTGGAAAAGGATCTTGAAGTGTACTAACACAGGCCCCAAAATACCTAGAGTATCAAGTATTCGTGAGACATCTGACAATACTTGCCGTTTAGTAGCATCTGGCTGCGTAGAAAGTGAAGCTTTGTAGGACAGGACGTCGTCTTCGGGATTCCATTGCATCCCTAAAACTTTAACTGCACTGATTATTGGGAGCTGGTCTTGCCTGGTTTGGCTTATGCGGCTGCTGTTCAGATTGATGACTTCTTCACGGCGGCTAAGTAAGTCAACTTCAGTTTCAGCGCCGGTAAGGACATCGTCGACGTTAAAGTACTTTAGCAGAGTTTTTGAGGCTACGGGAAACTCATCGTACTGATCTCGCGCTAGTTGTTCCAGTACTCTGACAGCAAGAGACGGTGCACAACTTGTTGGGGAGGATCACTGGGAGCGTCTCTGCACACGATCCGTTTAAAGTTGCGGTGCTCAGGGACTACACAGATCTGGAGAAACATTTGGACTATGTCCGCCGAAAACACAGACTTGTGCATTCGAAAACGAAGGCATACATGAAAAAGGTTACGTTGAATGCTGGGTCCCATAGGTTAGGTTAGGTTAGGTTAGGGCGGCTGTCGGACTATAGTCCGACACACTTAGACCTCAATGGGTCCGTTGTGATACCGCATGATCTCGTTTCTTCCTTCTCTAGGGTCCCGTTTCTATCAGCATGATCAGCATGTCTTCCACCTGGAAGATTTAATAAAGGACACTTATGCTTTTGAGATTAATCTCCGATATTTCGGTCAGATCGTCGATGAAGGGGCTGCGTAGGAGTCTGCGTAGGGCTGGGCAGAAGCAGAGAAGGTGTTCTACCGTTTCCACTTCTTCCTCATCCCTACAGCTTCTGCAGAAATCATTTTGCGGGGCTTTTACCCTGCCGGCATGTGCGCCAACAAGCCAGTGGCCTGTAAGAGCTCGGATTAACATGCCACACTCTGTGCGGCTGAGTTTGAGTAACTCCGAGGTTTTTTTGTTGTTTATCACAGGCCATGTCTGGTGAGAGATGCGACACTGTGGAGCGTTTTGCCAATGGGTGTTGGCTAGTGTGTTGAAGTGGTTTTTTATGTTTAGCTTGCAAGTAGCCATGGGCATAGCGACATTTTCCTCTCCTGGTAGGAGAGGCTTGGTGGTGCCCTGCCTGGCTAATTCGTCCGCTATGCAGTTGCCTACGATGTCCCGGTGACCCGGAACCCATATTAGGCTGATAGTAAACTGATTTTCCATCTCGTGGAGAGATCTGCGACAGTCTGCTATTGTACGGGAGTTGGTGTTTGTCGAGTAGATCGACTTAATAGCCGCTTGGCTGTCACTATATATGTTTAGGTGTCCTCTCTGGAGGCTAAGGTTCCCTAAGCAGGTTAGTGCTTCTTTTATAGCGTGGACCTCCGCCTGAAAGACTCTCCAGTGGTCCGGAATCCTGAATGACTTCCTGATATCTAATTGTTCGGAGTATACACCTCCGCCGACGTGTCCTTCTAATTTGGAGCCATCTGTATAGAAACAGATTGCGTTCGTCGTGCCCGGTCGGCCCTGTTCCCATTCCTCTCTATCAGGAATCAGGGCCTCAAAGGGTGTGTGACTATATTCAATAGATTTGCATAGATCCGTGATTTTCGGAATCGATGTATCATGCTGGAGAATTTTAGCATGGCCATATAATTGGGCTTTCCACTGCCATGTGTCCCTCAGTCGAATAGCTGCCGATTTGGCCCTTTCCATGCCTGCTAAGTCCAGGCTAGGGAGGTTCAAGATCGATGGCGACGTCGTCTGCGTATGCCACGACCTTACAACCTCCTCCCTCCAGAATCCGCAGTAGTTTATTTACTGCGATATTCCACAAGAGGGGTGATAGTACACCTCCTTGCGGGGTGCCTCTGTTTACTAGTCTAGTCTGGGTTGAGGTCCCTAGTGTAACTGTGACCATTCTGCTTATCAGCAATTTATGGATTAGCCTCACCATTGGCGGCTCAACCCCTAGTTCTGTGAGAGATTCTGTTATTTTTTTTTTTTTTTTATTCTTGGACGTTGATGCACTATGGTCAGTACAAACAAGTGGCCCTACGACACCAAGCAAAGCTTGTTACGCGCGGAGCCTATCACCGTTTTGGGCGAGTAAACATAATCGCGGACAAAGAAAAAGACAATGTAACAATAGACAATTAAAAATACAGGTCAATACGAATAGACAAAATACATCAAGTAAAACTAATTAGTTACTAGGGAGGATAGTATTGTGAGGAGTTGAATAACTCCCCACAAATAGAAGCAGCAGCAGATGGCCGGCCGCTTACCAGATACGCGGCGAATTCGCGTAGTAACGGCGCGGCGGGGAGATCGAGAGAGTTTGGAGACCAACGAAGAAGAGCGAGAGAGTTTGGAGACCAATGAAGGAGAGCGAGAGAGATTGGAGACCAAGGATGGAGATCGAGAGAGAATGGAGACTTCGCGGGCAGAGCAAGAGTGCCGTACGCAGAAGGGGATAACGGAACTCCTCTGGACTTTGGACTCTCCCGTGAACTTTGGACCGGGAGAGGAAGTGCCACATCTCGGCAGTGGAGCGGCACACAGGCGTGCCACAAGCGGCACGGGAATCAGCGGAACGACAGCAGTGGGCGGAACATCCATCGGAAGCGGTACATAAAGGACAAGTGGGTCATCCAGGAGGCACGGACTTTGGACCCAAAGTGGAGAGATCCAGCGGGCCGTGCGCAAAAGGGAAATAACGGTGCTTGGAGGCCCTATATAAGGCCGCAGAGCGCTGGCAGCTGGATCAGTCGATCACAAGGAGTCAAACCGTCAAGATCACTAAGATACCAAAGTGAACAATCAAACAACCAGATAACCTACAAGGGAGCAGCAGCAAGTCGAGTCGCCAGAGAAGCAGCGCCGTGGGAGCCTACAAGGAGCGAGATTGCTACGTCGAGACGTTCGGGATTGGGATACCAGGAATCTCCGAATTGAGACGCAGGTAGCTGAGATCCAGAGGGCATCACACGGCTAGGTCAAGGCGGTCGATTAATCCTGTCCACAAAGTCCTGGCGTTACGCCTGGAAAGAGTATAACAAGCCAGAAGGGAGAGCGGTCGATCAGTAAGGTCTCGAGTGGAATTGTCCAGGAGAGCCCTACGGATTCGACTTGCGAGGTCCCGGAGCGGCGTGCCCGAACCACGAATATAACAAGCCAGAAGGGAGAGCGGTCGATCGGTACGGTCTCGAGTGGAATTATCCAGGAGAGCCCTACGGATTCGACTTGCGAGGTCCCGGAGCGGCGTGCCCGAACCCCGAGTACCAAAAGCCACACGGAAACGTCCCGGACAAAAAGCAAAAGGGTGAGGCTAGGGTGGAACGTTCGTTTACACTAGGCGTGGAAGCGAAGTAAGGCGCGAGGCAGCTTCCTGGCGTTACCGCCTTGACTGTCCGCGCGGGCTGAGCAGAAACCCCAGTGGGACCATCCGGGACAGAGCAAGGGACAGGCGGCGGTGTGTCGAAAGGAGCGATCCTGGAGAGCGCAGCTTCTGTTCACCCTAGTCTGAGAACGGTGACGCTTCCCTAAGCCCGTACGGCCGATACCCCTCGCGAGTCCGAGTCGTTACCAGCAGTCACCAAGTCACGCGTGAGAAGCGAACCGCGAGCGAGCATCTTCAGGGAGCTGCGAAGATCTCCAGGGAGCGGCGAGGATCTTCAGGGAGCTGCGAGTATCTTCAGGGAGCTACAGGACTGGAGCACCGAGTCATCAAGGCGAGAGGTCGTAGAGTCATCCAGGACCGTCGGAAGCACCGAAGGGCGCAAGCAACGAGTCAAAGCCAACCAAGCGACTAAGACACTTGTAATAATATACCCGCAATAAAACCCAATACGAACCCGTGAATTCTGTGCTTTCTCACTGAGCTACTGGGCGGTCACGTTAATATAAATTTGGTGGGACGAACACACAATATACTGAGCTAGCCGCACGAATCTCGTAGCGAGCAGACAAATAAAAATCAGTTCGTTACATCTGGCGCCCAACGTGATTGTCCCAACAGTGAGAACAGCACAGTAAAAATGGGAAAGAAGTGGATTTACCGCCTCAAGAAGGAAGACTTCGCCCATGTCGCACAGAGGCTCAACGTCGCCCTGGAGGGCAGGCTAGACGACATGAGGAAGGCACTATCGGAATACTACTCCGAAACAGAGAACGATCCACAACTCGTCGACATCTGGGCCGAGCTAGAGGCGACATACTACGACAGAGCCGGCCCAAGCATTACGTTAACGAACGCTGAAGGGGACAACCTGGTGGCAAGCCTGAGCGTTGACAACATACAGAAAGAGGCCCACAGGAGAGAGTCAAGCCAAGAAAAGAAAGCAGCAGCGCTGATCCCGAGACCAAGCCAGTCGGACTATGCAAAGGTCGCTAAGCAGGTCCGCGAATGGTCGTTCAGGTTCGACGGGGCGGAAAAACCATTCGAGTTCCTGGAGCAGGTAGAATGGTCCGCCAACACGTACGGTTTGGAGCTTGATATGATCCCTCGAGCGATGCCGGAGTTGCTAAAAGGAAGGGCCTTGAAATGGTTCATCGCCAACAATAAGCAATGGAGAACATGGGCAGAATTCATTGAAAGCTTCCACACATATTTCCTGCCAAGAGACTTCTTCACCAGGCTGGCGGACCAGGTCCGGCAAAGGAAGCAAGGCTTCAGCGAGTCGTTCAAGGACTACATGATCGACATGCAAACGATGGTGAGGCCACTTAACTATTCTACGAAAGAGACGTTAAGGGTCATTAAAGAGAACTGCACCCCCAGTCTAAGGATCTTCCTAAGGGCATACAAAGTGTCGGACCTGGACACGCTGATGATATTAGCAGACGAGTATGAAGAACTGGAAAAGGAGCGGGAAGCGTTCGCGCAAGAAAACAAATTCTCGAAGAACAAGTCGTCATCGCCAGCGCAGGTAACATGCAGAAGATGCGAAGAGACAGGAATCCAGGAGACGCGGGGAAACGACCAATGGTCGCCACCTAACCGAGTACCACGGCAGCAGGCAACAGGAGCACCACGCGGAGGCCAATGGACACCACCACAACAGCAACAGATGCAACCGGCAAACAATGTTTGGAGGCCACCAAGTACAACACAAAGGCCTCGTGAAACGACACACATCACAGACCCCCAGGAGGCCTGCCGAAAGTGCGGCGGTCATGGACACTGGGCGCGGGGATGTCGGCACCAACGCCTGTTGTTCTGCTGGGTGTGCGGGAGAGTAGGCGTCAGGAGCGTGGAATGCTGCCAGCAGGCGGGAAATGCCCAGCGATCTCAGCCGCAGAGAGGCGAGCGGGGGTCGCAAGATGCTACCTCTCCAAACTAACGGGAAAGCTGATCGAGGAGGAGCAGCAGTTGTCCGCAGCGGTGACGATTGGTGGGGGCACATACAAGGCCACAATCGACACCGGGGCAACAGCAAGCTTTATAAGCAAAGAGCTGGCGGACGACCTGGCTGCCCTCGGAAAGATTACGAGGATACGACGGCAAGTTAGGTTGGCAGACGGAAGATGTGGCGGAATCGATGAGCAGCTGGAGGTGGAAATTGCGTTCGGGAACAAGCGACTGAGCATGAGCCTGCTGATACTACCAGGAGTAGTGGATTCATTGGTGTTGGGATGGAACTTTCTAACACAAGTCGGTACCGAAATTAAGTGCGCTGGACACGAAGTGATAATACCGGCCAGGAATCGTCACGAGGGATGGCTCGAGGAAAAGTTGTCGGTGGCAGTCGTACAACGGGCAAGCGAAGATGACGACACGACAAAATTCCTGGAGGCAGAGCTATCGACTTTCAGCAGCATGAAGGGAACATCAAACATGGCAGAGCATCAGATCACGATGAAAGACGACAAACCAATAAAGCAGCGATACTATCCCAAGAATCCGAAAGTTCAAGGGGAAATCAATGCGAAGGTGGACGAGCTTCTCCAAATGGGATACATAGAACACTCAACAAGCCCATACAGTTCTCCCATCGTGATGGTTAGAAAAAAGACGGGCAAATGGAGACTGTGCGTCGACTTTAGGCAAATAAACGCCAAATCTGTAAAGGATGCCTACCCGATGCCCCGAATAAATTATATTCTCGACCAATTGAGGGAAGCACGGTACATCAGCAGCTTGGACCTAAAGGATGGGTACTGCCAAATCCCATTGAAAGCGGACAGCAGGCAGTATACGGCATTCACAGTGCCGGGGAAAGGTTTATTCCAATGGAAAGTAATGCCATTCGGACTTCATTCGGCGTCTGCGACTTTTCAACGGGTGCTGGACCGGGTGATCGGCCCAGAAATGTCGCCGCACGCATTTGCTTACCAGGACGACATCATAGTGATCGGGCGCTCGCTGGAAGAACATAAGGCCAACCTAAAGGAAGTTTTCCGACGACTAAAGGAGGCAAATCTGAGATTAAACCCGGAGAAGTGTCAATTTTTCAAGAAAGAGCTGTTATATCTCGGTCATCGAGTGACTAGCGAAGGAATAGGCACGGATCCGGAAAAGGTAGCAGCCATCGCCGAACTAGAACCACCATCGACAGTAAGAGAGCTCCGACAGTACCTGGGCGTAGCATCATGGTACCGCCGGTTTGTACCTGACTTCGCAAAAATAGTCAAACCTCTCAACGATCTGCTACGCAAGGGCAATAAATGGGTGTGGACACAGGAACATCAGACGGCGTTCGAAGAGGTGAAGGCAAGACTCGTCGCAGACCCCGTACTGGCATGCCCGGACTTCGACAAACCATTCATCTTGCAAACTGACGCAAGCGACTACGGCATCGGGGCAATCTTGACCCAGGAAACTGAACGAGGCGAAAAGGTAATCTCTTACTCAAGCCGAACGCTCAACGGCGCTGAGAAGAATTACTCAACAACCGAGAAGGAGTGCTTGGCAATCGTCTGGGCAATCCGAAAGCTCAAGCCGTATCTGGAAGGTTACCACTTTAAAGTAGTAACCGACCACATGGCACTGAAGTGGCTCAACAGCATAGAGAGCCCTTCAGGAAGGATCGCCAGATGGGCCCTGGAGTTGCAGCAGTACGACTTCGAAATAGCGTACAGGAAAGGGCAACTCAACGTGGTGGCAGACGCTTTGTCAAGGCAGCCACTGCCGGAAACGCTTCGAGGGATCAAGGAGACGTCGGCGGCGGAAGCTTCTCCAGCATGCAGCTGGATTCTGGAAATGCGCGAAAAGATAAGGACCCAGCCGCAAAAGTATCCAGACTACGTGATGGAGGGTAACACCCTGTACAGGAATATACCCCATAGAGCGGGCAGCGAAGATGTTGCAACATGGAAGATGTGCGTCCCGAAAGCGCTGCGGGAAACGGTGCTGAAGGAGAACCACGACTCACCGGCGGCTGGCCATGTAGGAAGCCGAAAGACAATAGCACGTCTGGCAGCCCGGTACTACTGGCCAGGAATGCACAGAGACGCCCGAGCCCACGTGCGAGTATGCGAGACATGCATGAGGTTCAAGCCGAATCAGATGCAAATGGCTGGGAAAATGCTTACGCAGGTGCCAGAGGAACCATGGGCTACGGTATGTGCGGACTTCGTCGGACCCCTGCCGCGTTCGAAACACGGCAACCAAATGCTGCTGGTATTGATAGACAGGTTCTCCAAGTGGACTGAGTTGGTGCCGCTGCGAAGCGCGACGGCCGAATCCCTAATGAAAGCTTTCAAAGAACGCATAATCGCGAGGTATGGGGTCCCCAAAATAGTCATAACGGACAACGGAGTCCAGTTTACCAGCAAAACCTTCAAGAGTTTCCTGGCCGAAATGGGAGCCAGGCAACAGTTCACAGCTCCATACACCCCACAGGAGAACCCGACTGAGAGAGCCAATAGGACGGTGAAAACAATGATTGCGCAGTTCGCAGGGCAGAACCAAAGAGACTGGGACGAAAAATGGCCAGAAATCATGCTGGCAGTAAACACGAGCGTTTCAGAATCCACAGGTTACACACCGTCGTTCATTACCCAAGGCAGAGAACCAAGACTACCGAGCGCCCTATACGACAGAGAAACCGTAGGGACCGGACGACCGACAGAGACCCCGGAAGAGAATGCTAACAAACTCAGGGAAATCTTCGAGATTGTAAGGCGGAACCTGGAGAAAGCATCCCAGGACCAGGCTAGGCATTATAACCTAAGGAGGAGGCAATGGACGCCAAAGGTGGGTGACGTCGTGTGGGCCAAGGAACACCATTTATCAAAAGCGGCCGAGGGGTTCGCAGCAAAATTGGCCCCAAGATACGACGGACCTTACCAAGTCATAGGTTTTGCGTCACCAGTAATCTGCAAAATAAGACACATAAACACAAAGAAAGAGCGGACCATCCACGTAAGCGAGCTGAAACAGCAACAAACGGAAAACACAGGCGAGCGGCTACAGTAAGCAGACACAACAGATGCAAAACAACATTAAAAGTCCAAGGATACCCACAAGGATGACCAAAGGATACTACGAAAGGATCCCAAGGATACCCACAAGGATGACCAAAGGATACTACGAAAGGATCCGAAGGATACCTCCAAGGAGGCCCAAAGGATACTACGAAGGGTGTCCAAGAATACCTTCAAGGATGCCCAAAGGATACTACGAAGGGTGTCCAAGAATACCTTCAAGGATGCCCAAAGGATACTACGAAGGGTGTCCAAGAATACCTTCAAGGATGCCCAAAGGATACTACGAAGGGTGTCCAAGAATACCTTCAAGGATGCCCAAAGGATACTACGAAGGGTGTCCAAGAATACCTTCAAGGATGCCCAAAGGATACTACGAAGGATGTTCAAGAATACCTTCAAGGATGCCCAAAGGATACTACGAAGGGTGTCCAAGAATACCTTCAAGGATGCCCAAAGTATACTACGAAGGGTGTCCAAGAATACCTTCAAGGATGCCCAAAGGATACTACGAAGGGTGTCCAAGAATACCTTCAAGGATGCCCAAAGGATACTACGAAGGGTGTCCAAGAATACCTTCAAGGATGCCCAAAGGATACTACGAAGGGTGTCCAAGAATACCTTCAAGGATGCCCAAAGGACACTACGAAAGGAGTCAAAGGATACGTCCAAGGATTCCCAAAGGGTACTACGGAAAGAGTCCAAGGATACCTGCAAGGATTCCCAAAGGATACTACGAACAAATTCCAAGGATACCTCCAAGGATACTACAGGTCATCTACAAAGGCGCAATGAAACACATAAAGGACATCAGGAGAACGTTAAGAACACAAAGGGAGCGAACCAGAGCGTCTAAGGTCTCGATTGGGACTGATCGGAGGAAAAGAAAAAAACACGCATCAAAAGTCTGCCGAAGGAAGAGGGAAGACGGTACAGAGCAGAGAGCTGTACCGTAGATCTGAGTAGTAAGAAGGAGAGGCCGATGGAAATAGCGGGATTGAGCAAAGAGGAAGGCTCGGAACCGAGGTGTCGTTAAAGGGAGCCCAGGCTCCAGCTGCACAATCAAAATCAACGAGCAATCATGAGCACACGTGTAACACGAAGCGAAGCGCGCAGGATGATGGCTGCCCACCAGCCGTCCGGAGGATCTAGCCCGGGGCAGGGATGGTCGGCAGCCCGGCCTACCCGAACCTCGCGGCGGATCTCCGGGCGGGGCGTCCCCGATCCGGTAATCAGCTCCGACAGCGACGTCGAGTTGGTGGAGGACCCACGGGTGGAGCAACGGCGATGGCGGCTTCACAAAGCGGTCAACAGGGCCGACGGCCGCATCCCGACTGGCGCGGCGGAGGTAGAGTGGGCCAGCGAAGAGTCGCCCCAGGACCAGCTGGCTCTCAGTAGCCATGCCGAGGCTGTGGTAGCGGCCACATGGGAATTTCGGCGCAAGTGCGAGGCGCGAAGGCGAGACGAGGAGCGGCGGTTGAAGGAGATGGAGGAGACGCCGGAGTGGCAGGCCCAACTACGGATGGCCGAGGAGGAGGAGGCGCAGCTGTGGGAAAACCCGGGGTACCCACCTACGCCGAGGTATGCGCCCAAACCCTGCACCACGCCGCAAGAAGTGGCAGACGATTGGGCGTCCTCGCCTCCGCGGTGGCTGCCCGAAATCCCGCCCACACCGCGGTACGAGGGGTCACCACGGTGGACGCCAGCGCGACCGCCCACGCCGAGGTACGAGCAGCAGCCACCACCGCAGCAGCCACCACCGCAGCAGCAGCCACCACCGCAGCAGCCACCACCGCAGCAGCAGCCACCGCAGCAGCAGCCACCACAGCAGCAGCCACCACCGCAGCAGCAGCCACCGCAGCAGCAGCCACCACCGCAGCAGCAGCCACCGCAGCAGCAGCAGCCACCGCAGCAGCAGCCACCACCGCAGCAGCAGCCACCACAGCAGCAGCAGCCACCACAGCAGCAGCCACCACCGCAGCAGCCACCACCGCAGCAGCAACACATCCGGACAGATATCCCGGCGGCCCACGTGAGCCACAGCACCCGGACGTTCGTGGCCGAAGGAGTAAGGTGGCGACAACAGACGGTCGTCTGGACCTGGCCGGAGGGACCCGCGGAGGAGACGGCAGCGACGGAAGAACCCCGGATCTGGGAAGAATGTGGTCCCCGGGTGAGCCCGCTGGACCCCAGGACCCGTGGCAGACCGGAGCAGTGGGCACCACCGACGCCGAGCACCGGACCAGCAACGCCAAGGACAGGGCCGTCGACGCCAACGCCTACCGGGAGCGCAGGGACCGCGGAGCATCTGGAGCGAGGACCCTGGGTGTGGCCTGAGCCCGTGGGAAACGGCCGTCCTCCGCTCAAGCGGCAGCACTCGGCGCCCGAAGTGTCCGAGGTGGTGGCCCGGCCGAAGTTGTCGCGGACGGTGTCGGCGCCGGAAGGACAGCGATGGCGAGAAATCGCGGAGACGGAGTGGCCCGAAGGGATCGCGGAGACACCGGTGGTGCAGGAGGCTCGCATCCTGGGCGGCAGGCGCAGCGTGCGCGTGTGGAGAGAGAGGCGCGCGTTCCGCGTCCGGTTAGGGCTGGCGGGCATGAGAGTGTTCGAAGAGCAAAAATAAAAGTTAAATAAACCGACAAAACAGAGTTTAAAAGAAAAAAACCGACATAGAACGGGAAACGCGGCTGAAACAGGGGCCAGAAGTAAGGGGCATACATGGCAGCTTCAGCGTTCTGAAATCAATATTGGGTTAATACAGGAAGCAGCCAAGCGACACCAAAATACTCACCTGCAGCGAAGCAAATGCGAAGTCCTCTCCGCACCAGCGTTCGAGTGTTGCCAGCGTAAAGCCAGGCTCAGCCGGATGAGGACGATTGAAGGGCGAGAGAGAGAGACGAGAGGCGAGAGAGGTCGTGTGGAGAGAGAAAGGATGAAATAGAAAGGAGTGAGGAAATGCGAAAACTTACCTAGAAAGTTGCAAAATCACCATGTGCCAGGGAAGGGGGCGCCTCGATAGGCGATCGATTGGCACTGGACGATAGTGCGATCGATGGGCACACGACAATGGAAATATCGGCCAAGGTGGAAGTATCGCAACGAGCAGGTGGCAACGCCGCACTGTCGATAGCGAATAAATATCGATCACGCACGAATGGTGTGACCAGGCGGAGGAAACACGGAAAGGAGTGAGACGCAGCAATGAGCAGCGAGCTGGGGATCGATAGCCCAGGAGTATCGATGTCCCAGTGGGAACACAGGAAATATCGGCGCGGGAGATTTAAAGTTGCTACGAGGAGGATGACCCCCGCTGTAGAAACTCAAGGGAGTTAGGAGCGTCAAGGGAGCATCGAGGGAGCAACGAGGGAGCGCCGCGGGAATCACAAGGACTCAAAGGCTAGGATAAGCAAGGAAACGCCGGAGAGTAGGAACCACTCTTAAATGTTTCCCGAAGTAAGGGGGGAATGTGAGGAGTTGAATAACTCCCCACAAATAGAAGCAGCAGCAGATGGCCGGCCGCTTACCAGATACGCGGCGAATTCGCGTAGTAACGGCGCGGCGGGGAGATCGAGAGAGTTTGGAGACCAACGAAGAAGAGCGAGAGAGTTTGGAGACCAATGAAGGAGAGCGAGAGAGATTGGAGACCAAGGATGGAGATCGAGAGAGAATGGAGACTTCGCGGGCAGAGCAAGAGTGCCGTACGCAGAAGGGGATAACGGAACTCCTCTGGACTTTGGACTCTCCCGTGAACTTTGGACCGGGAGAGGAAGTGCCACATCTCGGCAGTGGAGCGGCACACAGGCGTGCCACAAGCGGCACGGGAATCAGCGGAACGACAGCAGTGGGCGGAACATCCATCGGAAGCGGTACATAAAGGACAAGTGGGTCATCCAGGAGGCACGGACTTTGGACCCAAAGTGGAGAGATCCAGCGGGCCGTGCGCAAAAGGGAAATAACGGTGCTTGGAGGCCCTATATAAGGCCGCAGAGCGCTGGCAGCTGGATCAGTCGATCACAAGGAGTCAAACCGTCAAGATCACTAAGATACCAAAGTGAACAATCAAACAACCAGATAACCTACAAGGGAGCAGCAGCAAGTCGAGTCGCCAGAGAAGCAGCTCCGTGGGAGCCTACAAGGAGCGAGATTGCTACGTCGAGACGTTCGGGATTGGGATACCAGGAATCTCCGAATTGAGACGCAGGTAGCTGAGATCCAGAGGGCATCACACGGCTAGGTCAAGGCGGTCGATTAATCCTGTCCACAAAGTCCTGGCGTTACGCCTGGAAAGAGTATAACAAGCCAGAAGGGAGAGCGGTCGATCAGTAAGGTCTCGAGTGGAATTGTCCAGGAGAGCCCTACGGATTCGACTTGCGAGGTCCCGGAGCGGCGTGCCCGAACCACGAATATAACAAGCCAGAAGGGAGAGCGGTCGATCGGTACGGTCTCGAGTGGAATTATCCAGGAGAGCCCTACGGATTCGACTTGCGAGGTCCCGGAGCGGCGTGCCCGAACCCCGAGTACCAAAAGCCACACGGAAACGTCCCGGACAAAAAGCAAAAGGGTGAGGCTAGGGTGGAACGTTTGTTTACACTAGGCGTGGAAGCGAAGTAAGGCGCGAGGCAGCTTCCTGGCGTTACCGCCTTGACTGTCCGCGCGGGCTGAGCAGAAACCCCAGTGGGACCATCCGGGACAGAGCAAGGGACAGGCGGCGGTGTGTCGAAAGGAGCGATCCTGGAGAGCGCAGCTTCTGTTCACCCTAGTCTGAGAACGGTGACGCTTCCCTAAGCCCGTACGGCCGATACCCCTCGCGAGTCCGAGTCGTTACCAGCAGTCACCAAGTCACGCGTGAGAAGCGAACCGCGAGCGAGCATCTTCAGGGAGCTGCGAAGATCTTCAGGGAGCGGCGAGGATCTTCAGGGAGCTGCGAGTATCTTCAGGGAGCTACAGGACTGGAGCACCGAGTCATCAAGGCGAGAGGTCGTAGAGTCATCCAGGACCGTCGGAAGCACCGAAGGGCGCAAGCAACGAGTCAAAGCCAACCAAGCGACTAAGACACTTGTAATAATATACCCGCAATAAAACCCAATACGAACCCGTGAATTCTGTGCTTTCTCACTGAGCTACTGGGCGGTCACGTTAATATAAATTTGGTGGGACGAACACACAATATACTGAGCTAGCCGCACGAATCTCGTAGCGAGCAGACAAATAAAAATCAGTTCGTTACAGTATTATTGATTTAAAGATAGGAAGTGAGTCAGTAGTAGATATTAGATGATATAGTCTATTATAATCATTGCAAAGTACTCTAAAAGGTTCATGCATTGCGTAATTAGAGATACAGTGATTTAATACTAAAGGAATATAGTTTCTAGTGAATCTATTTGGCACATTAAAATGCAGGCGACCCAGTAACTCGGGACTCTCTACATCACCATGAATAAGATTTCTAATAAACGTAATACCAAGCATAGTTCTACGGTTAGCTAACGATGGTAAGTTAATTAGAAGTAGTCTACTAGAGTAGGATGGTAGTATTAGGCTTGTATCCCAGTTAAGTCTCCGTAAGGCAAATATTAAGAAGTTTTTTTGCACAGACTCAATCCGGTCTATATGCACCCCATATTGGGGACTCCAAACAGGAGCGCAGTACTCAAGAATTGGTCGGACTAATGAAATAAACAAGGTCTTTGTGACATAGGGATCATCGAATTCCTTCGACCACCTTTTGATATATACAAGCACGCCCCTGGCTTTATTTACCATAGTAGTAATGTGATCAGAAAATTTTAGTCTAGGATCCATAAAGACTCCAAGGTCTTCAGCATGCATTATCCTATCTAACGCACAACCACTCAAGGTATAAGTTGCGAAGTGGGGGCTGACACGAAAGAAGGTCATTAGTTTACACTTAGAACCATTTAAATTCAATTCATTATCCATGCACCATGTTTGAAATGCATTTAGATCCGATTGTAAAGCTAAACTTTGTGCGGGGTCATTATATTGCAGGCACAACTTAACGTCATCTGCGTACATAAGAACCCGTGACTTCGTTAAGACTAATGGAAGGTCATTTATAAATAATGTAAACAGGAGCGGACCGAGATGACTTCCTTGTGGTACACCGGAAGTAACTCGGATTAGGGATGACAAAGAGTTTTTAAAAATGACCCTTTGAGTCCTATCATTCAAATAACTTAAAATCCACCTAAGAAGATCACCTGAAAATCCTAAAAGGTCCAATTTCCGGACTAAAATCGGGTGACTTACAGAATCAAACGCCTTGCTAAAATCAGTGTAGACCACATCAGTCTGACGATTCTTTCTAAAACCTCCTATAACAAATGAAGTAAACTCCAAAAGGTTGGTTGTCGTTGACCTACGTTTTATAAATCCGTGTTGTCAAGAGGAAATAAGGGACCTACAACTGTGTTGTAAATGAGGCGTAATAATGTTCTCAAAGAGCTTCGGTATAGCTGATAGCTTTGAAATACCTCTGTAATTACATGCGTTCAATTTACTCCCTTTTTTATGAAGCGGGATAACAAACGATTCCTTCCATCTGTGTGGGAAATCGGATGTTTCTAAAGACAAAGTAAACAGTTTGTGCAATGGTCTACACAAAGTCTCAGCGCAATACCTAAGCACACATCCAGGGACTCCGTCAGGACCCGGAGAGTAGACTGGTTTGACCCTTTGCAATTCTAAAAGAAGTGAGCTTTTACTTATAACAGGACAACAAATAAAGTTTGATTTAGGAATGACATATGGGTAAGACTGATCTGGAGGACTTGATGTTGAATAGGTGGTTTGAATAAACTGTGCAAAAAGATCGGCTATGGCTTGATCAGTGCTAGCATCCGAATTTTCAAATTTAAGTGATGATGGGTAACTAGAAGATTTACGCTTTGTGTTAACAAAATTATAATACTGTTTTGGATCCAGTGTAAACTGGGTCTTGCAACGAGCTAAATAGTTTTTATAACACTGAGCGTTAAGCACGGTGAAATCGGACCGAGCACTTAAGTATCGGGAAAAGGCAGCTTGTGAACCTGAAGCTCTAAACTTTTTGTAGAGTCTAGACTTTACATTTTTAAGTCGTGCCAGCTCTTTCTTAAACCACGGAGGTTGGTTTGAAATTTTAGGATAATACGTAGGAACGCATGTATCAAAAACTTCGTTTAATATGTTATAAAATATATTAACCGCTTCATTTATATTAGTACTTAAGTACAGATTGGACCAATCCGAGCAAGCTATAAGGCTATTAATGAGTGCAAAGTTCGCTTTACGAAAGCAGGGGATGCGTTTAGCTATTTTTTCAGATACTTCATACACTTTTGTACCCGTGTCAATAGTCAGCTCTAGCGTTATAAGCGTGATAAGGGTCTTCTGGTAAAGTAATTGCAGAGGTTCTAGCTATGCAGACACAATCTGGACTGGAAACAAAGCATAGATCCAGTACTCGTCCTAAGAAATTTAATACATGATTTACTTGAGACAATGAAATATCAAGCAAACCGTCAAGAAAATCATGCTGCGTTGAAGGTAACAATATATTTGAGGTTTCGACGGTGGACCATGTCGCCCTAGGTATATTAAAGTCACCTAAAACTATTAACTGATCCCTATCTGATAGTTTACTTGAAATAAACTGGATAGCGGACAGATGATTCGCATATGTCGGGAATTCCGATGATGGCGGAATATATGAACAAGTTATGTATATAGAAATACCCGGAAGGGATAGTTTTATACACAGAAATTCAATGTCATTTATTTCGTCGGACGTTATTACTTCAGACGTTAATTCTGTGTCAACTGCAATTAAAACTCCACCTCCACGTCGGGACGGACGATCAAGCCTGTAAGTTGTGTACTTACTTGGAAAAACTTCGGAACTTAGAACTTCCGTTTTTACCAGGTTTCAGTAAAAACAATAACATGGGAAGACAAGGAAAAACTATCAGTATACAATTTGGTCAACTTACTTTGTAAACCTCTTGTATTCTGATAATAAAGCTGAAGAAAAGAATCTAGTTTTTTGAGATAGATGAGGATGTAGATGTGGATGGCTCTTTAAAGGGATTTGCAACTTCCTTTGAACGAATTTTCTTTTTTTTAGCTTCGTACTCTTTAACAAAAATGCCAACAGGCCAAAAATTGGCTGAGCACATAGTTGCAAAATGAGCACAGGGAACACCGATCTTAAAAGATGATACTTCCCTAGCATATGGAAAATTAAATCGTTCAACCTTTAGATCATCAATCTGAACTTTGTTACGGATATAGGCCGTAATGTCCAGCGATGAAAGGTCAGGATTTAGCCGAGAAACAAAAATTTGTTTCCGCTGCGGTACACAGGTGACTGTTTTAGGTACCACGCATGTGACAGGTTTAGGTACTACGGCATTTACGGCTGCACTACCAGTTTCATTCGGTACTCCGGACGTTAAGTCAACATGCGGCGTTGGAATTATTAAAGTATTGCTTATAGCAGATTTTTCGGGCGTCTCATGCGGCAAAATCTCGCGTCCTTTGCATTCGGAAACCGAATCTTTTTTAGCTTTCGATCTCAGTACCATTTGTGCGGCGGCTGAGATCGACTGCTGTGCTGCAGACCCCGGATCGCCAGAGAGAGTTACACTAGCGGCTACCGTGGGTTGTCTATCGACCGCGATCTTTTTACGCTTAGGAGAATCGGGCTCAGATAGCATACGGCTAGTGAGCTGCGACTCAAGCGCCACAAGCAGATCCGTATTTTTACGGCTGTTCAGGATTAATTCCGTAACAGTGCTTTTTGTAAGCCGCCTTATAGAGAGTGCTTGGGTTTCATAAGCAATGCATTCATCACAATAGTAGCGCAAGCCACTTCTCATGTCGATTGCATCGCGTACCAGGCCCGAATAGCCAAGGCATTTTGCATGAAAAATATTCTCACACGAATGGCACGGAATGCTCTGTTGTCCAGCCGAAATTAACGACTTGCATTTCTTTAAATTGCAGACAGCCATTATCGCGATATTCCGAACCACAGTGCCAAGAGAATAAAGCTACGCAAGTAAAAGAGAGAGTTAGAGAGCGGGAGAGAATGAGCGGGAGTAAGTAAGCTGGGGGAGCGTAAGTTTTAGATGTTCCAAAAACAAAGTTATAAGCGGGAGTGCGGGAGAGCGGGTAACTACCGTTTAGACACTTACCGCTCCAAACAGCGTTTGGAAGAAAAGAAGAAGGCAATTAGAAAAAAACTATAACAACAAACACTGCACAGAGATTAGACGTGCAAACTAATTTTGCTAATTTAAACACAAAACAATCACTATGCACTCGCGAAGCGAACGGATGTTGTTAGGGACATAAAAAGTTATATAGACGTATGAAAATATGAATTAAACCCCGATGGTTTATGGACAAAAAGAACAAAAATTCGGAGCGCAAGACAAAAACACGACCGTTCACTGAAAGTTCTCTAGTTAGGAAAGCGGTGGGAAGCACGTTATTGAAGGCTCCCTCTATATCCAGGAAGGCGATCAGTGTGTATTCCTTGATGTTGAGTGATTTCTCGATGCTGTTTACCACCAAGTGTAGCGCCGATTCGGTTGACTTACCTTTGGTGTAAGCGTGTTGTGCTTCTGATATTTGTGTCGGGTCTACGGTGGCCCTTATGTGTAGGCTTATCATTCTTTCAAAGCTCTTAAGCAGGAATGATGTTGGGCTTATTGGCCTAAAATCCTTTGCTGTGGTGTGAGTGGCCTTCCCTGCCTTGGGAATGAAAACCACCTTTGTTTCTTGCCATGCTGTTGGTAGTTCTCCTACCGCCAGGATGGATTGGAAGATTTTTATCAACCAGTTTATGGCTATTTGTCATGCTTGCTGGATGTGAGCCGGTGTTATCCCGTCCGGTCCCGGCGATTTGTATGGTTTGAAACTATGAATGGACCATTTCATGTTGCGGTCTGATAGGAGTGGATCTATTTCGATTCCCTCTCCTGCTCCTCTTTCAGGTGGATGACCTGCTTGTTGGCTCCCCGGGAAGTGAGCGTCTAGGAGCAGGTCCAAGGACTCTTTACTGGAGTCTGACCATGATCCATCTGCTTTTTAAAGATAGCCCAAAGGCGCGGCTGTCTTAGAGAGTATTTTCCTGAGCCTTGCGGCATCAGTTGTTTTTTCTATGTCAGAGCAGAAGGTCTGCCATGCCGTTCGTTTTGCTCTTCTAATGGCCTTTTTGTAGGAGGCTAGTTCAAACTTGTAGTTCAGCCAATTGGTGTCCTCATTTCCCGCCTTTGCTCTGTTAAACAGGCATCTGCAGTTGGTTCTGAGGATAGATAGTTGTTGGGTCCACCAGGGGGGTCTTTTCCTTCCTCTTGGTTTCTCTGTGGGGCATGCCACTTTGAAGGCAGTGTTGCATGCCTCTGCGAATTTGTATACTGTTTCGTCCAGCTCATGTGGGTTTGTGATGCTTTCTGACGGTTCCATGGGGAGGATATTTGTCAGAACTTCTTTGTACCTGTGCCAGTCCGCTCGTCTGGGGTTGGCGAAGCTGACCGGCAAGGGCGAATCAAGGGACAATACGGTTTCTATGAATCTATGGTCCGAAAAGGAGTGCTCATCAGAGACTGCCCAGTTTATGACTGCGCCTACGAGTGAATCTGATACCAAAGTTAATTCTATGATCGTTTGGCAAGCTTTAGTTATGAAAGTAGGGGCATTGCCCCTATTGCATAAGAATAGGTTCGAATTTAGAATATTATCAAAAAGAGACTCACCTCTGTCGTTGTTGTTTGGGCAACCCCACTGGGTGTGATGGGCGTTGGCGTCACAGCCTATTACCAATCCGTTCTTGAGCTTTTCGCATTCCTCTGCTAGTCCTCTGACCAGCGCATCTGGGGGGTTTTCCTTCTCAAAGGCCAAATAGGCCGATAGAACCCTTATAGAGCCACTCTGCAGCTCCAGGCTTATTGCGGTGTTGTCTCCGTTGCTGTAATTGCGAAGTAGAAATATACTAAGATGCCTTTTGGCTAATATGCAGGCTCGAATATTCCTTTGTTCCTAGTCCAGCAACCTTGCCTCCTACTACCCAAGGTTCCTGTACGAGGACTAGGTCGGCTCCGCCTTCTGTCAGGCGAAGCAGAAGTGCAGCAGACGCTGCTTTACTGTGGTGAAGGTTTATTTGTAGAAGTCTTAATGACATCTACAGCTTCAACCTCCACCACAGTGACGTCGGCCTCCTCTGTGTCGCTGAGGTCTACGTCCGAGCGCTCGCATCTCTCTGCTTAGCGACGAATCGGCAGAGTAGCCGTCCTCCGGCCCACCAGGTGCCTCCAACTCCTCAGCAAGCACCTGCTCGGCTGGGTTGCCGGCAGAGCTGCTAGCGGCGTTGGAGTCGCCCTTATACACTTTGATGTGTATCGCACTGAACCCGAAGTTCAGCACTCCTCGAGCAGTCTCGATCGGAGCTACTGACTCCTTGTTCAGGACCAAAACCGCCTGGTTGACATCCCCTTCATGCTCCTCCACCTTGACGACTTTCCAGTCCTTCGTGGGGAGGTACGGGTTGCATTCTTGCAACATGAAGAGGATGTCACCCGGCGCCTTGATCGCTGCTGGAAGCCAGATCCTGGCTCGGGGTCTACTGGGGACATCGCACCAGTCAAGCGCAACGATGTTCGCCCCTTCGTATACCTCGCCGAGCTTGCTTGCCGCCTCTTTGTACATATCAGCCGACCGCTGACTGCGCATGCTACCACCTTGACGCTGCCCTGGTACCAGCCCGCGTCCATGCAGCAGGGCGAGGTGCCTGGCTTCTCTCGTACCATGCGCAGGCAAATGAGGGAAAGTTGGGACTCCACTGCCTTCCACTTGTTTCTGGGGATCCTGCCCTCCGGATTTCCCCTGTCAATCAGGCCAAGTAAAACACGATTCTTCGTGATTTCGGCGAAAGAGACCGATGGCTGGATCTTAGATCTCTTCGCCGATGGCCCGGGTAGTTCGAGGGATCGCTGCCTTTTCGCCTGAGTCGCCTCTTGAGTGGGCTTTTCCTGCCCGTAGTTTGGGAGCACCTTCCTTGCCCACTCTACCTTCTTTAGCCATTCAGGCGAAGGCGTGGCAACGGTGCTCCTGGTGTGTGAGCGCAGAGTCTGGGCGGCAGTCCGCCTTTCTGCGTATGTATATTCTTCTGTTTTTTGTTCCATAATTTGGTCCCACGAGTTGCGGAGAAGGGGAAAAGTCCGCCCGGGCAGAGATCCGCGATGCCCGGGTAAGGCTATAGTTAGAACAGGGGGTCGCCATGTCCCTGAGCACACCGTTTGAGACTGGGCTATTTTTGATCCGGGCCCCCAGCCAGGCTGACTCTTGGCACGGTCCGTATTACACCGTAGTCCGGCCCGGAGTGAGATGTTGTTTGGGAGGGGAGTTGGGTAGGTGTTGTGCTGGGAGTGGGTTTGTGTAAAGCAATTATTTAGATGCGGCTGAACAACTCGCATCGTCGGTATTGCTTCGTTGCAAAATACCCGCTGGCTGTCCGGGACTGTTTATTTACTGGGGTACCGTGTTTCACTTATCCCACCAGCTTATTCACAGTTGACCTCGAGAGAGGTCGTCCGCTATCCGCAACCTGCGACCCGCTCGGTTGCCCCAGCTAGGCGACTTTGGAACCATCTCACAAGTTCCTCAGCCGAGCTGGGTCCCATATGTAAGGCGTGAATTAGTGCGCGGCCCTTTACGTCTTCAAATGTCTTGTCAAATACCACGCGCAGCTTTTTTCCTTGAACGTTGTGGTGTGGCATGTAAAACATTTTGGCTGATGTATTGCATTCTTGTGGCCCCAGCTTACGCATATGACCATGGCTTAGATATTCGTTCATTTGCGTAGCTCCATATCTCGCTGTAGGCGACTTTCTACAGCATAGAAGCGTCAGGCAGCGCCCTGTATGCTGTCTCCAAGCTCTTGGCTGTCGTGGCTTAAGGGCAATTCAACGATGTATTTGCCGCCTGGGTATCGGGAATGTGTGGTCAGAAAGTGCTGCTCCACCTTTTCGAGCGAAGGGTATCGTTGTGTATGCTCATTGTTACCCTCGATCTCCCAAAAGCGTTGAAGAGAGGCGTTTATGTCAACAGTAGCCATGAGAGTTTTGGCGGTTGATGGGTTCGGCATTGCAATGGAAGTGATTATCCATCCAAAGATCGAGCTGATGGCAATAATATTTCCATCGGTGTCATATTTTTTCTTACCTGTCAGAACAGTTAAAATTCGTTTATTTCCCAGTAAAATGTCTACAGGTGAATATGTGTTAAACCAAGTGTCGGCTAATTGGAGCCCGTCGTATATCCTTAAAGGATTTTTGTCTATGTCGTCCCGTTGAAGTGATGATGCGATTTTTCCCAGTACATAAGCTGCGTCGGCAATTGTATGCATTGACACTAATGATTTGTGCAGCGTTGCCAATCCTCTAGTAGTTTCGGCCTTGACGGAAGATATTCCGGAAACTAATATCCATGAGAACCGCTCAGAGCCGCTATCCAATATCACACGGCAAATTGTGCAAGTTCCTTTAGCGATTTGGACATACACCAAAGCAATGTGCTTCTTTTGAGTCCCGGTGACTGTGCTGATGAGCGTCTGGGCGACCAAAGTTGCGCTACATCCAGATGTTTGAGGACTGGCCTGTGCAGTGTCCGCAGGAGCAATTGACATGGAATCCATGTATTCAGGATGTACACTAGAATGATTGCAGCCATTGCTGTGCCTGCACAAATGTTTCGATTGACATTGGGAAGATCGGTGGCCAGGCCGTAGGCAATTGAAGCAAAGCGACTTTCCTTTCGCAAAGGAGCGCCGCTGTTCGATGTTCAGACTTTGATATTGCGAGCATCTATACAGCTGATGGTCAGCGGAGCCACACTGTCCGCAATTGCCACGGCTAACTGCAATAAGTGCGCGCTTCGCTTTGGCTGGTTGTCCGTGTGGACAAGATCGAGTTTGATTACCTATGTATGTAGCTAGGCTTAATTTAAAAGCCTCGCAACGATCATCAAAGAATTTAAACAAGTCTATAACTGTTGGTGACGCTGCGCATCTGGTGTCTTACATCCATTTCCTTCTCGAGTCGGTCTCATTTTTAGCCAGTACAAAATAAATCACCCAGCAGTCACGGCTGGTCTCTCCAGGCGCATCTTGCCCCCGAATGATTTCATTGGAACCATTAGTAAGTTTGGGTAGATTAATCACCTCGCCGTTGGGGGCAGCAACCAGTCCCATGAAAGTGTTCAGCAAGAAGTTCACGATATGCCTTCGGCGGTCATAGCGTTCATTGAGGCGTTCCCATGCTGAATCATAAGATGATTCCGTAATGGACATGCGAATGAGAAGATTGGCCGCTTCACCAACTATAAAAGACTTAAGGTAGTGAATCTTTTTACATGTTTTTTTAAATGTACTCTCCACCAAAGGGTTTGATGTGGATTTTAAGCATTGGGTTTTCCGTTAAAGAGACTGCACCAGGCGGCGGCGTGGCCAAGGAAAGTGTTCCCTTCTCAGAAAGTCGCTGAAAAAACTCACTTTGCTGTTCTAGCAATGCGCCGTTTGCGGTAAAGCGTTTGGCTGAAGGTCGCTCTTTAACGACTCGAACAAGGTGAGGGAGTGCAGGTAATTCTCCTCATATGCTTGAAAGTCTTCGGTAGGATTCTCCAAAGCCTCAATATTTTCGTACAAGTGCATTTCGTAAGTGATCTCCTCAAGGCTCTTGAATACTTGATTTAGCCGTGCCAGCAAAGCATCGACTCCGAAGTAAGTGCTCTGTCATTGTCGCCTTTAGATAAGGCGTTTAAGTGTTCAGATTTTCTTATGCAGTTTGTATATGCGGAAGTATTCCGGCACTCGAAGGACCAGACAATGATGGTGAATAGATCACGCTTAATGGTTTGTAAGACCACTTTCGAATTGAGCTGATTCACAATAAGAATTCCATTTTTATTCATGTCGACTGCTCGTGGTCAGGAGGAAGAGAGAGCTAGAAATTCGTGAGTCCAGACTATCTCAAGAAGAAATATCTTACATGCTATTGAATATATACCAAATTATTATAATGAGTTATCAGGTTCCTCAAATTACCGCCTAAAAAAGTTGTTCTTATTTTTCAAGAAACCTTTTTCCGTTTTTGCGAGGTAACATTTTTCTTTGCGGTTGCCACTGTAGCATGCGCACATATCGGGTACACACTGTACATTAGTAATATTAAATTATAAATATATAAAAGTACAACGGTCAGCACACTTTCAAGTGCATTGGTAATATGATCAACCAGCAGACAACTCTCGCTGTGTTGGTACGTTTCACACACAGACCGACTTACTTGAATACGATTTAAATGTCGCGCGCACTGCATACCCCCTTTCGCTTAAATAGCGAATATTAATATATTCGCATAAAACTAATGGACAAGAAGCATGTCAACTTCCCATTCAGCACAAGCCGCGTTAAGCGGCTGTGCGTTGATTTATTTGGTTGCTAGCGTGGTGAATATATGCACAATTACATTGTCAGCATTTTTCCCCCGCTGCTGCCGAATGCCCATCAACCAGAATTAAGCTTAAGCGAAACATTCGGAATTGGCAACTTAATAAAGAAAGACCTGTTGGTCTAAAATAAAACGATCGAGTGATTACTACAAGTGTGAGGAGCAGCACTGGCAATAATAATAAATACATTGCGATGGCGACAAAAAAAGAATTACACAACGTCTCCCTGCTTCTCTTTTCACTCCTTTTTTAGCACTTCATTTTAATTTTCACGGGCACGTTTTATACGGGGCTTGATGGCTTTTACTACCCGAAAAAAAGCTTAATCCATTTCGGTACGATTTCATCCCGAGCGCCCCTCGTCGATCGCTTTACGAAACGGTAGCGTAGACACTGTCCGCCTTTAAAAAAAAAAGTCACTCCTATTAGAGTTTCTGTGCGTACGCTCAGCTGGAGAATAACGTGTTTTCGCCAGTCTTCAATATCGTAAGTTTTATTTTGCTTTTCTGACTTTCAAACTCAACCTAACTTCTAGGATTCGGCCGGAACAACAAAAGCTGGGACGCTCAAGTTATTTAGGTTGCCTTTTCCTTGAATCTCCTGAAGAACTTCGCTAATATATGTAATGTTGAACTTAGAAGGGACTTCTCGGATCCAAGTCAGAGCCACTGCACTATGGGAACTTTACCCTGCTTTTTTTGGCAAAAATATGTTTGTCACAAGTACTCAAAATTGCGAAAAGTTTATGAATTAAGAACGAATACAAATGTTATGTTAGAAAACGGAAATGTCAACTTAACAGGCCACTTTTAAACTTACATCTGTAAAAGTCACCTGCTGCAAGCGAACAGCACGTGTTCAGTTGTGACGCCGTGCCAAAAAAAAGCTCTGTACGGCTGTCATTGTAAGAGGGGCTCTTGGGAGTAATTAAACGACTGAAGTTCAAATATAACAGCTTAGCCTTTAATGCATTAGCTTATAATGTGTACACTTCACTCTTCTTCATTAATTAACTTTAACAAAATAATGGGTCGCAATGGACAGCAAAATAATAGAAGACAATGTTGTTCCGGTCGCTGAAGCTTGTAGTTCTCACTGCCCTTCTTTCCCGTTCTGTCGGGTTGCCAGATCTCCTGACCTTCGACTTCAGTTGGCAGGGCGATCAGCTGTGCACACGAACCAAGTACCGTGGGACTGAACATGCCGCCCGCCAATGCGAAATCCGCGTGATACATGTGTTGTTCAGGATTCTGGATCTAAATTCCCTTGTACTCGTAGCGGCTAAGATAAAGAGAAAGAGAAATGACACACGGATGCAATTGATTACCAAGGGAGCAATGGCTGGTTCATATTAGCATGAGATCGGCAGGCGACAAAGCTTGGAGATGGAGCGCTTTTGACTGCCTGATTTTGTTTTCAGTGTTACAACTCGAACGAGTGAATCCTCTCCAGGATGGAGACTGGTAATTCTACCGAGCGACCATTGCGATGGAGGCAGTTGATCGTCCTTCATTAGTACTAATTCGTTGATTTTAAAATTCTCCTTTTCCTGACACCATTTTGGGCGAGTTTGAAGATGGGACAGCCAATCTCGGCTCCATTGCGTCCAAAACTGACGGATCAAATTTTGATGAGACAGAAATTGCTCACGGAACGACGAGTTTTGAGGGCGACAATGGGCAGGTGCGAGCAGGGTGTCACCAATGAGAAAATGTGCCGGCGGGAGAGCTTCTAAGTCGTCTGGATCAGCTGTTAGCGGACAAAGTGGCCGAGAGTTTAGGCAAGCTTCAATCCGGATGAGCTTGTGACTTCCGACAGTCCTCTTCAGGTGATGCTTAACGGACTTGACCCCAGCCTCCCAAAGGCCTCCGAAACTGGGAGAGTATGGCGGAGTGAAATGCCATGTAGGGCACGTAGCGTGGTCGCGATCCGCCTGTTGTGCGCTTGCTAATAACTTATTGGCGCCAACGAAATTTGTTCCGTTGCCGCTATACATATGTTGAACTGGTCCTCGGCGACCAGTAAAACGAGAAAATGCTAGTAGGAAGTGTTCCGACGAGAGTCCGGTAACCGCTTCTAGGTGAACTGCCTTCGGAGCCAAGCAGACGAAAATAGCAATGTATCCTTTGTAATTACTTGTCCCACGAAGCCGTGCTGCCTGGATTTCGATTGCCCCGGTATAATCGACGCCGGCCGGTTTGGTGGGTTGACTCTGTGCACCGGCAGGTCGCCCATCAATTGACTTCCGATGCTAGGTGACGCGCGGAAGCACGTGATGCATTTTCGAAGGATTGTTCGGATGGCTTGTCTTCCATTTGGAATCTAGAACTTGTACCTCGTGTGGGCTAAAGTAAGATGAGCGCCGCCGTGCAGGGTAGCTTGATGGGAGTTCTGAATTACCAGCTCTGTAAAGAAATGACGCTGCGGTAAGATGATTGGATGTTTGCGATCGAAAGAAAGGTTGGAATGTTTGAGACGACCGCGAACGCGTAAGATGCCGTCGTCAAGAAAGGGAGTGAGATTTCTTAGGGTGCTCTTCGGAGGCAGAGGATTTTCTGCGAGGATCGCGTGCATGTCGGATTGAAAGGTTTCGGCTTGTACTATTTTCACGACGCAGTGAAGTGCATTGTCCAGTTCCTCTGGCGACAGCTGACTGTAAGATCTGGTTTTCTTCGATTGAGCGTTGTGACAAAAGCGCAGTATGTATGCTATGACTCGAACGAGTTTGGTGTAAGTTGAAAACCGCTCAATGAGATTACTGTCTACTTGGGTGGTGTGCAAACGAATTTGCAAAGATTTTGCTTCTAGGGACTGCTCATCAAACTTTATGTTCGGTACCTCTGTGTCCGGCCACTCACTGGAGTGTTGCCTCAACCATGATGGTCCGTGCCACCAGAGATCAAAGATGGAGATTTCTGATGGGGATAGTCCTCTCGTGGCGCTGTCTGCTGGATTATCTGCCGTGGGAACATGTCTCCATTGGTTTGAATCGCTGTGGTCCAGAATGTAGGCAACGCGATTGGCAACGAACGTTTTCCATCTAGTAACATCTCCTTTGATCCAGTGGAGAACGATAGTAGCGTCCGTCCAGTATGTAACGGAGATTTGAGCGTTTTTCCAACGATTGTTTGCTACTACCCATTTAGTTAGTTTGGTTTCCAGCACAGCGCCGCATAACTCGGGATCGTGAGGGGTTTCGTTGGAGAGATTTTGGATTTTGCAGTGATGAGAGTGGTATAAAACGATGAATCCGGTTGGGGTATACGCATGTAAACCGCCGCTGCGTAGGCGTGAGTGAACCCGTCGCAGAAAGCGTGTAACTGGATATCATGGCTAAGGTCTGGCGTATACCGTACGCTGCGAGGTATTCGGATTGTGCTGATGTCCTCCAGATTGACACGGAACTTTTTCAATTTGTTAGCGATGGAACTGGGCACTGGGTCGTCCCATCCTAAGTGCTTGCGATCGTTCTCGGAATGGAGGTGTGCCATTGTGACTTCCTTAAGGATTAATTTTGCTGAAATGAGAATAGGGGCGATTAGTCCTAAGGGATCGAAAAGTCTGGCAATGCTCGAAAGAATTTCTCTTTTGGTTGAACCCGTGGGAATGCTCGCTTGCAATTTGTAGGTGAAACAGTCTTGGTTAGGTAACCAATGCATTCCTAAGGTTTTAACTGTATCAGAGCTGTCCCAGCTTCGTGACTTTTGATTGCATCGGTTTGATGAAGGAATGCTGTCTAGAAGCGCTATGTCGTTACTAGACCATTTTCTCAATTCCATATTTGCGGATTTTAGAGCGTTCTGGATTTGTAAACTCTTGTTTTGTGCTGCGGAGATAGTGTGATCACCAGAAAGAATATCGTCGACGTAGATTTCGTGCTTTAAGACCTCTTCCGCCAGTGGATAATTTTCGCGTTCATCCTCTGCAAGTTGACGAACGACTCTAATGGCGGTGAATGGTGCAAAAGCGGTGCCGAAAGTTACAGTTGACAGGCAATATTCCTTGATGTTTCCATCCGCCACCCGCCATAAAATCCGCTGGTACTGCGTGTCGTCCGGATGTACGTCGATGCAGCGGTACATGCGCTGGATGTCGGCGGTGAAAACATGCCGGTACTGTCTCCAATTCAGTAACACTGCAGGGAGATCATTTTGGAAAGTGGGTCCTACGGACAATACATCGTTTAGAGATCGACCGTTTGAGGTCTTTGCCGATGCGTCGAATACAATGCGCTGTTTGGTGGTGAGACTGTCTTCTTTATAGACAGCGTGATGAAGAAGAACGCAGGATTCAACCCGACAGGATTTTTTGGAGGTACTGACGGTTGATCTCTCACTAGTGACTGCTGGTGTGATTTGTCCCAATTCAAAATATTCTTCGATTCCCTCCTTGTAGCGAATCCATTTTTCTGGATCCCGTTCATAACGCCGCTCTAATTGAAGAAACCTGTTTAAAGCGACTTGATGCGATTTGCCTAGGGCCATTGTGGAATCGAAATGCCATTTGAAAGGTAGTCTTACCATAAAACTACCGTTTGGTTGACGTGTGTGCGTTTCCTTAAAGAAGGACTTACACCACCGCTCTTCGTCAGATTGAAGTGATCGGCTTGGGACAGACTCTATGTCGCAAAAATTCTTCAAAAGCGATTCCGTGTCTAGCGTGGTTTGATGACAGCGAATATTAAGTGTGTGGATTGATTCCTGGAACTTGCCGAGTATCATCCAACCTATGTGCGAATTTTGTGCAATAGGTTCGTATGGATTTCCGATTCGGGCTCCCGGAAGGATAAGACCCGCCATGAGGTCGGCTCCGATGATGAGATCTATGCGTTTCGAGCGATAGTATAAAGGATCCGAGAGCTGGAGTCCGTTGATGTGTTTCCAGTTTTGAGGCGAAAACGATTGGTTTGGTAGATGTGAGGTCAGCGAGTTCATAACGTACGCAGAGTCGACATCTAGATTGAACGTTGGGTTTAGCGACGTTCGGATGCAGCATCTTGCCGTAAAGTTGCACCGTTGACCAGTAGTTTGGCCGACGCCGGCGATCGAAGCGCGGATTCTGCATCGTGGAAGCTGGAGAGCTTGGACGGTATGCTCTGAGATTATTGTAGCTTCCGACCCCTGATCGATGAGGGCAGTTATTGTTGCTTGAGCGCCGCTCTGGGGGTGGCAGACAATAATCCGTGCGGTAGCTAGCAAGATATTCTGTCGCGTTGCATGAGAGGCTGTGGAAGAATAACATTGGAGGTTTGGATTAGCAAGGGGGCTAACTGGTAAGGTGTCGTTGTTCATAATCGAAGCGATATGTGGTTGACTGGATGATACGGTCGGCGAGTAAGGTTGGGGTGCTTGAGTGATGCTTGGCGCCGCGGCCGGATGGAGTAAAGAATGGTGGCGTTGTCCACAGTGGTAGCAATTCTTTACACTTGAACAGCGGGCCAGCATGTGCGATTTGCTCAGGCAGTTGAGGCATAGATTTGACTTACTCACGACCTCCTTACGTTGGTAGCAATCCAAGCTAAGGAATTGCTGACATCGACGAAGGATATGATTACCATTGCAGTGTGGGCAACGAAGCACAGGGGGGCTTGGTTGCGCTTGGGTGTTATGAACCGAGATACGTTTTGTGGGGTGATGATTCAGTGATGATCCAGATTTGTTGGTGCCCGAACAGTTTCTATTTTCAATGGCATCCAGGGTGATTAACCGGTTGTTGAGAAACTGTTCGAGATCCTTGTACGAGGGAATGTGGGTTTGACTGCCGAGATGATGTTCCCAGGCGGAGTGCGTCTCTTTCGGTAATTTTGCAGTCAAATAATGGGCGAGCCAGTGATCCCCGTTCTGCAACGACGCGTTGATGGTGTTATAGGCGGCTGCGCAGGCGTTGACTGCACTGATCATAGATCGAATATCATCGGGCTTCTCCTTGCTTAGGCTTGGCAACTGGTACAACATGTTCATGTGATTGGAGAAGACCACGCGTGGATTGTTATAGCGCTGAATTAGTGCCGTCAAGCCGTCAAAGGAATTTGACGAATATCGCAATCTCGACCAGCTGGCAGAGGTTCCTTGAGGAAATGAAACCGTTGAATATTGTCCAGCCGTTCATTTTGATGAATTAACCGAGTGAAGGCGTCATAATATCCAGGCCAGTCCACACAGTTTCCGCTAAACTTGGGCACTGGCAGTTGTGGCATGTGGACACGTGCGTCGGCAACCGTCGACACGGCGGTGGGTGCCGAGGCTGAGGACGGCGTCACTGGGAACTTTATTCGTTGGCCTTCAGCTACAAGGCAATAGGTTTCCATGTACAGATCCTCGAAACTGGCGGCGATCTTCTTGGCGTGATAGTCCGTTTTGACATATCCCTCGGTGCAGATGATTACTTGATGGGTGGTCTCAAAAGCCGCGTTTAAACTCTCGATCTGCTGCAGGCGCTTCATATAATAACTTTCGGTTTTTCGAGACGCGGCATTCTTCTTATAGTTCTGCTGCAGACGTGTTAGAGTTTGGAGACGCTCCTTTTGAAGTGTAATAAAACCTGCTAAGGCCGGATCATCAGCTTCGTGGTCAGACATATTATGAGAATTTTTACCAATTTATTTTGAACCTAGCTAGCTCTGCTTGATAAATAAAAAGCACCCGTACTCACGTGATCTTTCCCTTTTTTACTTATGCCTGAGGTTACGTAACGTTGACTATAGCGTGAGCGCAAGCTGTACTGTTTTTCGATTCCGCTTTGAGTAGAAGATTTTTCTTGGTTGCGAAATTATAACGGGCCTTCTTGCAGCACCCGTGTGTGTGTGTGTGTAGAAGGGCTGTCAGGCGACTGTGACTGTGCTCTATCGGTGTGAGAGCACTTGTTGGGGGCACAAACGGAGACGATCGCAATTTGTGTTAGATGGAGTGCTGGGTGTTATGCATTATAACCCACAATTGAAAGATCAAACTGAGATTTTTAAACTTCAAGCAAGAGTCCCCTCATGGGCCACCATGTTCAGTTGTGACGCCGTGCCAAAAAAAAGCTCTGTACGGCTGTCATTGTAAGAGGGGCTCTTGGGAGTAATTAAACGACTGAAGTTCAAATATAACAGCTTAGCCTTTAATTCAATAGCTTATAATGTGTACACTTCACTCTTCTTCATTAATTAACTTTAACAAAATAATGGGTCGCAATGGACAGCAAAATAAAAGAAGACAATGTTGTTCCGGTCGCTGAAGCTTGTAGTTCTCACTGCCCTTCTTTCCCGTTCTGTCGGGTTGCCAGATCTCCTGACCTTCGTCTTCAGTTGGCAGGGCGATCAGCTGTGCACACGAACCAAGTACCGTGGGACTGAACAGCACGTGTTTGTGTTGAGCGTAATTAAGCCCGAGTATGTTGTATTCGGTGAAAGCTATGTAGTAGATAGAAGAAAGCGTATATATACTTGATTAGCATGACTAGCCGAGTCGAACTAGCTGTTCAGTGCACAAAGCGTTTTTTGTGCTGCATAAGATTATCAGGTTGGGGGGTGTTAAACTAATTCTCAAACATTAACCACAAGCGAAAATAGAACCGTTTTACTTTGATCTGAATCTGCAACTGAACCTTTATTAGCAGAAGAGAGATAACATGGGGTTGCTAAAAGAGAATTAACAGATTGCAAATATGTAGTCGATTATTAAATGAGAATATGCTTATATTATTGGGTACAAAGGGAGACCAGCTGAGGGAAAGCTCGATTTTGACCAAACATCCCGGCCGCCTTGAAAGGATCTTCTTTCAATAAGAATGAGATGCAGTGGGAAGGACGGCCTGCTTATGTACTGTTCGGCAGCATACGCCTATGCTTGTTCGAATGTGGGGCACTCTGATTAGCCCATCCTCTCCGGGAACAACTGATTCGACGCAAGCGATCTTCCATCGCTGCGAAGGCAGCTTATCGTCGTGAATAATGACCATAGTGTCCGCTCTAATGTTTACTGATGGCGTTGTCCACTTAGTGATGAAACGCAGCTCTTGTAGGTAGTCGGATGACCACTGACGCCAAAATTCCTGCTTATCTTTCCAGGTTAGAGACAGTTGTGGATGAGATGATTTTCCCTGAAAGCGCGCGAAGATTTTTCCTTACCAGGAAGTGACCCGTAGTAAGTGCTCCAAGGTTGTTAGATCCGGAGATAGCGGAGACCGCGGGCGCGAATTCAGCATCGCTTCGACTTCCGCGGTGATGGTACAGAGCTCTTCAAATATGACTCTTGAGTTCATTAGCGTTCTGTACCCTCTTCGCGCTCTTGACCGCGGCCTCCCAAAGGCCTCCAAAGTGCGCTGCTCTAGGAGGGATGAAATGGAATGTTATGAGATTGATTGACGAATATGATGAAATAGCTTCTTGCGTGGCTGATTGATTGGCAGTTCCGACAAAATAAGTTCAATTGTCGCAGTAGATATCCGATGGGCTTGAGCGCCGGGCAATAATCCGAGATATGCCTGGGTAGACAAATCAGAGACGACTTCTATGTGCACTGGCTTGAACGCCAAACAAATGAAGACGGCTAGATAGGACTTTGTGGGACCGTATTTTCTGATGCGGACATACTTGTTGAACTGTCGCAGAAGTCGACGCCCACTTCTGGAACCTTTGTTGTGGTTGGACTCGTTCTGGTAGCAGCGATCCCATGAGTTGGTTCTCTAGTTTAGGCTCAAAACGAACGCACGCCATACAGGAACGCAACACTCGACGAGCGAGGTCTGTGGCATTGACGATCCAGTATTCCAGACGGATTAGAATAACTAGAGCTTTCGGGCCGAACATATTTCCAAGTGAAGTGCGCCTTGCTATGAAGCAGCAGCGTGTGCCGTTCAGATTCAGGGATGGCGGCGTTCTGGAGTCGTCCACCAACCCTGATGAGGGCATATCCTGAGGAGCTGTCGAGAAATGGAGTTAATTATTTTAAATGACTTGTAAGCGGCTTAGCTTTCTGTAGATGTACCTGCGATCGATAATGTCAAGATGTACTTGCCTGTACATTTTAGTCACGTCCGCAGTGATGGCGTAGCGATACAGCCTAAATTTTGGGAGTTGCATGTACAGGTCGTCTTGGAGTGTTGGGCCAACGCATAGCAAATCGTTCAGCGATGGTCGTTCACCCTGAGTAGACTAACTAGTAGGTAATAGTGAGGCTCTTGCACTTTAGGATGAATTACCGGGGACTTGTGCCCTAATTTCTCGTATTCCTCCATGAAGTCGCAATACTCTTAACGAAGTTCTGGTGATTTCGATAGACGAAGTTCAACGTTCAGAAACCGGTGGCGCGCTGTATCAAACGAACTTCCCAGACAGCTCGGGTCATCCTTGAAGGAGAGTTTGACAATAATCCTACCGGTGCTGTCCAGGCGCGTACTCATCCTGTACTGCTTCTCACAAATGGAATGATCCGGCCTCTGAAGATGCGGCTAATCGACAACTTCCAGTTCCTAAAGACGTTTGAGATTGCAATCAATTGAACTTGCGTTGAGAGTTAATATATGATGGACGTTGATGCACTACGAGCAGTATCTTATCGTGTCCTTGTAGTTATTTCGTAGTATCCTTTGAGGATCCTTGGAGTTATCCTTGGACTCTTTCGTCGTATCCTTTGAGA
Source organism: Drosophila suzukii (assembly GCF_043229965.1). Taxonomy (NCBI): domain Eukaryota; kingdom Metazoa; phylum Arthropoda; class Insecta; order Diptera; family Drosophilidae; genus Drosophila; species Drosophila suzukii. Next base: position 56,383,723 of record NC_092082.1, read on the forward strand.
ATCCTTGGAGTTATCCTTGGAGTGTGTTCGTAGTATCCTTTGAGGATCCTTGGAGTTATCCTTGGATTCCTTTCGTAGTATCCTTTGAGAATCCTTGGAGTTATCCTTATATATGATGGACGTTGATGCACTACGAGCAGTACAAACAAGTGGCCCAACGACACCAAGCACGTGCTTGTTACGCGCGGGGCCCTTTTATCAATTTGGTCAAAAAATACGAGTTCGCGAGGAAGATACAAAAAACAAATAGAGACGGGACACAAATGAAAATAAAAGAAGCATCTAAGAATGAAGCAAATGAGTTAAAATATTAGTTTTTAATACCGGGATAGAAGTTGAAGTGCAAAATAAATGATAAAGGTTGTTATAATTATTACATAGAACGCGAAAGGGCTCGTGCGGACAAAAATTAGATGTACATCGTGGCAAATTTAGGGGATAATAATTTCGTGTTAGTCTAACAGGAACATTGAAAGTTTGGCGGTTTACAAGTTCTACAGAGTCAATATCACCACCAAAAATAGTACCAAGCATTGTTTGCAAGGGTAGGTAAATTAAGCAATAGTAATCTACTCTGATAGGAAGGTAGCCTTATGTTTTGATCCCAGTTCAAACTACGAAGGGCAAAAAGAAGAAATTTTTTTTGTACCGACTCAATACGGTCAATATGCACTTGATTTTGTGGACTCCGAACCGAAGAACAATATTCCAAAATAGGACGGACAAGGGAGGTAAATAATAATTTGGTTGTATAAGGGTCATCAAATTCTTTTGACCAACGCTTTATAAACCCAAGAACACTCATGGCCTTGCTGACAGTGGACATTATGTGGCAGTCAAATTTAAGTTTTGGGTCCAGAAGAACGCCTAAGTCATTAACTGAATATATACGGTCGAGTGGCGTATTTTGAAGAGAGTAACTAACAAAAGTAGGAGTACCCCTATGAAAAGTCATAACGTTGCATTTAAGGCAGTTCAAATTTAAAAGGTTATACTTACACCATCCCTGAAAACAATCAATATCTGACTGTAAGTTGAAACCCGACGCTATATCATTATGTGATAAACAAAGTTTAACATCATCAGCATACATTAGTACACGAGAGTGTGTTATGATAGAGGGAAGATCGTTAATAAACAAAGTAAACAGCAAAGGGCCCAAATGACTACCCTGAGGCACTCCAGATGTCACATAGATCAGTTTTGAGGCAGCGTTCTTGAATATAACCCTCTGAGTCCTACCATTCAAATAACTTGAAATCCAAGTTAATAGATTACATGGAAACCCAAGCTGATTTAATTTGAATAAGAGAAGAGAGTGGTTGACAGAGTCAAAGGCCTTACTAAAATCAGTGTATATAACGTCAGTCTGCATTTTATTCTTAAATCCATTTATTACAATAGATGACAATTCCAGAAGGTTGGTGGTGGTCGATCTTCGCTTAACAAAATATGCTGACACGGTGATATTAGCGAGGAACATAAATGTTGCAAATGAGAAGTAATAATACGTTCAAATGCTTTAGGAATTGCCGACAATTTAGAAATACCTCTGTAATTCTGGGCATCCGCCTTCGCACCCTTTTTGTGAAGTGGAATGATAAAAGAGTCCTTCCAGATAGTAGGAAAAACTGACGATGAAATAGACAAATTAAAAAGTTTAAGAATCGGTTTACATATGGTTGACGCACAAAACTTAAGCACACACCCGGGGAGTCCATCAGGACCGGGAGAATAAGTTGGCGTTGTTTTTTCTAAGTCTCTTACGAGAGAAATTTCCGTAATTTCAGGGGTAAAGATACAATTTGCCTTATTTAAGGGATTAGGGTAGTTAGAATTTGACCAAGCAGCCGAACTATAAGTAGTTTGGAAAAACTCGGCAAATAAATCAGCAATTTCAGAATCCGTCGATGCCTCCATTGAGTTAAAACGTACCGATGAAGGCAATGCTGACGACTTACGCTTGGCATTGACAAAGTTATAAAACTGCTTCGGATCATTTGAAAATTCAAATTTACATCGACTTAAATACATAGAATAGCAATGACTATTGAGAACATTAAAATCCGATCGAGCCACCACATATTTCGAAAAATCAGATGGCTTACCCGATTTCTTATTCTTTTTATAAGTGTTTGTCTTAAGGCTTTTAAGTCTTTGAAGCGCATTGGTAAACCAAGGTGGCCTGTTTGTCTTTAAAGGAAACCTATCAGGAACGCATTCATTAAAAAAGGTATTTAACACTATATAGAAGTGTTCAGTGGCACTTTCAATATCCATACAATTGTACAATTCTGTCCAATTATATTGAGAAATCATGTCGTTAAGTTTTTTATAGTTACATTTTCGGAAACATCTCACTTTAGTTTGAGAAACTAAAGGAGAGAGGGTATCAACGCATGGGAGGCAGATTGTCAATTCCATTGTTGGATGATATCGGTCTTCAGGTACAACAAGAGCGTCAATTCTAGATACCGTGACTTCAGACGGGTCTGAAACAAACACAAGATCTAGTTGTCTATTTAATGAATTCCGTATAAAGCTTACTTGCTGTAACGATAATCCTAGAAGACCATCAACAAAATCATTGGCGGATAGAGGTATAGCGACTAGTGAGTCAGTAGGAGGAGACCGAGAAATATCAGGGAGATTAAAGTCACCCAAAACAATCAAAAGGTCACTTGTAGAAAGAAGGGATAGAACAGATTTTATCGCAGACAGGTGGTGCTCATAAATTATTAAATCAGAGCCAGGTGGAATATAGGAACATGTAACAAATATTGAGAATGATTGCAAGGAAACTTTCACACTAACAAATTCAATTTCATTAGGAGTATCAGAGTGAATTCTCTCGGATGTTAGGCTAGTGCTAACGGCAATCAGCACACCGCCTCCCCTACGTGAGGAGCGATCGGTCCTATAGGCATTAAAATTGTTTGACAGAACTTCATTGTCAGATATCTCTGGTTTCAGCCAAGTTTCCGTAAAAGCCAAAATATCAGCAGTAAATGCAGAGGAGTCAGCATAAAGCTTGGGTAGCTTCATATTTAGTCCCCTAACATTTTGATAAGCCAAAAGTAAACTTTTTAGTTTTTTGGCGCAGTGGAAGGTCTGTTATTTGTTCTCGGTTTATTGGGAACAAATTCTTTTATTACTAAATCATCATTAAGCCAAAAGCTTTCAGAAAGTAGTACCTTAAACACATCAGGCGGAGCAAATATTTTAAACGACGATATACTACGAGCATATGAAAATCTAAATTGTTCCACTGAAATATTCTCGGATGGGAATTTTTCACGAATAAATTCCAAAACATCCTCAGATGTGGTACCTGGGGTGAATCTCGAAACAAATAATTGTTTTCTATGTGGAACAACTGATAATTTCTTACGTCCCCCAGCAGCAGATTGCACCTCACTAAGCTGAGAGCCAGAAACGGTAACTTCTGTACCTATAGGTACGGTCGGCACCGTAGCCGGCACTGAAGGTTTTTTTACCACCCGACTTCGAGAAGCAGTGACTTCACCTAAAACAGCTGTATCCATAGGCGCAGTAGGTTCACTTACCACAGTGTCAACAGAGACTGCTGCAGCCACCAAGTTCGGATTTGGGGTGGATACCGTGACCGTATTAACTGCCGCTAAGCTGGTTTTTTTACGTTTAGGCGACTCAGTTAGTAATTTTTTATTATTAAATTGGGCACAAACGGAATTGAACCCCTCATTGAGCTGTTTAAAAGCACCAGAGAGATTCAAAAGGCTGTCTCGAGTCTGCTTCATAAAGCCACTCATCTCAACAACCATTTCCTTGCAGGATCCACATGACCACATGAGTCCAGAATTCTGATCAATGAAGTCTTTGACTCTACCAGTAAATCCTGCGCATTTAACGTGCATTATCGACTCGCAAAGCAAGCAGAAAATAAAAGGGTCTTTAGTTGAAGACGAAAGAGTACAATTTTTCTTAGAGCAGACAAGAGCCATTTTAAGGAAATTAAACAAAATAAAATAATATATGAAAAATACCTCGAGTAAATTTGGCACTGGGATCAAATTCCAAAACCACTGTGAGGAGTTGAATAACTCCCCACAAATAGAAGCAGCAGCAGATGGCCGGCCGCTTACCAGATACGCGGCGAATTCGCGTAGTAACGGCGCGGCGAGGAGAGCGAGAGAGTTTGGAGACCAGTGAAGGAGAGCGAGAGAGATTGGAGACCAAGGATGGAGATCGAGAGAGAATGGAGACTTCGCGGGCAGAGCAAGAGTGCCGTATGCAAAAGGGGATAACGGAACTCCACCGGACTTTGGACTCTCCCGTGAACTTTGGACCGGGAGAGGAAGTGCCACATCTCGGCAGTGGAGCGACACACAGGCGTGCCACAAGCGGCCCGGGAATCAGCGGGACTGCAGCAGTGGGCGGAGCATCGATTGAAAGCGGTACGTGAAGGAGAAGTGGGTCATCCAGGAGGCACGGACTTTGGACCCAGAGTGGAGAGATCCAGCGGGCCGTGCGCAAAAGGGAAATAACGGTGCTTGGAGGCCCTATATAAGGCCGCAGAGCGCTGGCAGCTGGATCAGTCAATCACGAGGAGTCAAACCTTCAAGATCAATTAAAGTACCAAATAAACAGTCAGTCAAGCAAATAATCTACGAGGGAGCTACAACCAAGCGAGTCGTCGGAAGCAGCGCCGTGGGAAGCATACAAGGAGCAAGATCGCCACGTCGAGAAGTTCGGGATTAGGACATCAGGAATCTCCGAATTGAGACACAGGTGGCTGAGTTCTGAAAGGCATCACGCGGCTAAGTCAAGGCGTTTGTTTTCTAACTTTGTCACGACCACACCCTGGCGAGTCGCCGGCGGGTCTGTCAGAGACAAGCAAAAGAGTCCTACGACGAAGAGCCGTCAGCTTGGGGAGGAAAGTTGTCTGCGACCCAGCGTACCTTGCCCGACCAAGCAGGACCTGGCGTGACGGACGAGCGGTAGATCGATTTGCGGTTTCAAGAGGCGGCAGCCTGGAGAGCCCTGCGATTACCGGCGAAGTTCCCGAGCAGCGACCGCCCAGCTCCCCGAGCGCCAGAACAACGAGATACTGGTCAGAAGACAGCGCAGAGGACATCGACAGCGACGCCAGCAGACATTTCCGGCAGCCACGTTACCATCGCCGTCGCCATCATTGGGGAGCGCAGGAGCGTCGCGGACGTCACGCATTAGGATGAAGCCGGGTGGAACGTTCGTCTGCGCTAGGCGTAAAGCGAAGTGAACCGCTAGACAGCCTCCAGGCGGCAGCCTTGACTGTCAGCGCGAACTGAGCAAGAACCTAGCGGGACCGTCCGGGACAGAGCAAGGGACAGGTATTGCCTCGAAAGGCGTCAGCCTGGAGAGCAAGGCTTGTTCACCCTAGTCTGAGAACGGTGACGATTCCCTAAGCCCACAAGGCCGAACTCTCTGCGGGTCTAAGGCGCTACAAGCGACCCCGAGGCAACGCGTCGGCAAGCAAGCAGAGGCGGCCACTACGAGCGTCCCGAGACCCAGGATCCAGAGGAGGACGAGTCAACGCGTCGAGGAGCCAGAAAGAGGAGCGCCAGCAGCCGGCGGAACCAGAGCCAAGAGATAACGAAGCCAGCCCAGCCTAACACCCGCTGTACTAATACCACGAGAATAAATCCCACTGTTACCATTTGAACACTTTGTTTTCTCACTGATCTACGGGCAATCACGTCATATAAATTTGGTGGGACGAACGCACAATCTTCTGAGCTAGCCGCACGAATCTCGTAGCGAGCAGACACACAAAATCAGTTCGTTACACCACAAAGGCACAAAACACGAAAAAAAATAAGAGCGCGAGATCGCGTAATAATTTAAATGTAAGAGAGCACGAGAGAAAAAATCTTCTATCGATTGAGCGTTGCTTGTGGGACACTGACAACTTTACGCAGGAACAGTTACAATGTAAAGCAAGCAAGAGAGAGAGAGAGAGAGAGAGAGACAAGAGAATAGCACACCAAAAGTCTACCAGAAATTTGGCAGGTTCAGAGAGAGTTTAAGTTACAGTTGTAATATAGAGCGGGAGAGAGAGTGAGAATCAAAGAGTTTTAGCAAGTTTAGTGAGTATAAGAATTACACTATCAAAGCTAGGAGATTCAACAAATCTAATATAAATGTTAAATTAACTATAATCACTGGGAGATCTAGTAAAAAACACTAAACACACTAACCCAGCGGTTAGACTAAGCTTTGTTAATAAACAAACAAAAAACACTCGCAAAAAATCACAGAATAGACAAAAATTCAGAGCACAAGAGTAAACACAACCGTTCACAAGCGACGCTAAAGAGATGAGCAAGTGGGTAGTTCTGTTGTAGCGGTTTGCTGAAGTCGGTCACTTACCACCCAGCCGAATAAGGTTTTCTGCATCAGCGGACCTTGGGAACCCAGCCTGATTTGTCCTACTGTCAAGGCGTCAAAAAAACTTCGGTTCCCAGCAACATCTCGACGTGGTGTTATTGGTAGAATTTTTCATCAGCGAGTGGCATGTTCTCTGGCAACTTCCAAGTAGAAACGTCGATTACGAGATCAGGCTGATATGCGATTTGCGGAGTGATACAGAGAGAGAAGAATGAAATTCGAGATTTAATGGATGTGGTGGTGCAATATTTGATATCAGTTTTTGAATGGTCGATGCTTCGAATTTGGACTGAATGTCTCTCCCGTCGTAAACGAAGTCGCTGTGTGAAGTCCTCAGTGATAAAGTTTACTTGGGAGCAGGAATCGATAAGTGCTCTCCCAAGTCTGCAGGTTCCACATGCATCCTTCACGAAGACCATCTCAGTTGCGAGTAAAATCTGCGATTTCTGGCCAAGATGCGAATGGGAGTGTGTCGCTGGCTCTAACGATGGTGCTGTTGGAGCCGGCTAATGGGGGCGAGACAAGTCTAGCGAATGGTGATTGTGCAATAGAATATTGTGGGATCTGTAACAGGTAACAGTTGGTGACCACTGGATAAGCAGTTAAGACAGAGGCGATGTAATTTCACGACATCAAAACTCTCGATGGGACTTAAGCCTTTAAATTTTTCACAGCCAAGCAATCTTTGTGTGGGTGTCAACGAGACGAGTTTTGAGGTCTAGCTGGGGGACGATTTTGTCTTGACCTCTCTGATCCTTGGGGTTAAGCAGAACCAGCCGCCAAAAGAAACTGGAAATGTTCTGACAGCTGCGTGCACTGGTCACAGGATGGTAGAGTGGCGTAGTCCAGTGATTCGTTCCATTTTATTTTGGTCTGCTGGTCGCACTTTTCCATGACCACGTAGAAGAGAATTTCTTGTGATATTTGGGCATGCGATTCAAATGATGAGAGGGAACTATATAAGGCCGATGCAATATCAATTAAACAACAGAGCTGCTGAGCGTTTAACGTGGCAGCAGGCTGTAGCTTAAATATGGCAGGCATGTCGTAACAGGCCTTCAGCTTGACACACACAAGCGACGAGATATGCGAAAGAGAGTGACGAATAGGTCCGTTACTCTTGCGACTGTGTTGTTTGCCATTGATTAATAAATTGTTAATTATTTGTTTATACACTTGCCCCACGTTGAGCGCAAAAATTTTTAGTGCACAAAGCGTTTTTTGTGCTGCATAAGATTATCAGGTTGGGGGGTGCTTAAACTAATTCTCAAGCATTAACCACAAGCGAAAATAGAACCGTTTTACTTTGATCTGGATCTGCAACTGAACCTTTATTAGCAGAAGAGAGATATCATGGGGTTGCTAAAAGAGAATTAGCAGATTGCAAATATGTAGTCGATTATTAAATGAGATTATGTTTATATTATTGGGAACAAAGGGAGACCAGCTGAGGCTAAGCTCGAGTTTGACCGAACACTAGCTATGTCCGTCTATCCGAATGAGCGCTGTAATCTTGGAAACTATAAGATTTAGAAAGTTGAGATTTGAACAGTTTGATACGCGAACATGCCACGTTCACTCTGACGCCCTCATACCGCCCAAAACTTTGGCTTCCACAGTTTAAGTGGAAGAAATACAATTTTAAGTGAAATGTATTAGTTGCCTCGCCCACTCTTACGTTCCCAAGCCGTAAATATGAACGATGATATCTCGGAAACTATCTTAGTTAGAAATTTGGGATTTTAGATTAACATTCCTTTTCACGCAAATATGCCAAGTCCACTCTTACGCCCATAAACCGCCTAAAACTGTGGGTCATACAGTTTTAGTAAAAGGAAAAAATGTTAACTGATATATATTGCTTTCGTCAATACCTATCTATTGACTTAAATTCAAGTTTTCCACGCCCACTCTTACGCCCTCAAGCCGCGCAAAACTGAGGCCAGAGAAAGGATGCAGCAGCCCTGTCAACGACTTAGAAACATAGTTCAAGATACAAGCATCAAGCATAGGTATTAGTATGAAAAAATCGGATCTGCGACAATTAGCATATTAATGGCCCCCGGGCCCCCTCATTAACGTATGCGGGTTCTAGGCCAATTAGCATAATCCAATAAATTAACTGATTTTAATGGGCTTTGAAGACATAAAAATGTCATGATCACGTCCATAAAAAGTATACTTAATTGCCCTCATCCCTTCCACATCCCCATGTGACAATATTGATCATGTGACCTTCCCCTCATTATGAGCAATTATTAGTCACCTGAGATAGGTGCACGTGAGAAAGGTCGCACACCCTGTTGTGATGATTCGCTCCCGATCGTCAAAGTTGAGCAGAAGTCTACTCTGGGGGTCTTTCGCACGCTTTGTAATAAAAACACAGAAAGATGTCGAACTTGTATACTTTTAATCTTTGACTTAATAATACTATTAGGTTTACATAAGGGAATAGGAAAATCTCTGCTTTAAAAAACGCGACCGGCTTTTCCTTATGTCTTCTTCATAATGTTGCGCTGCTAACATTAGCAGCAGAATTCTTACATTCGCTGTTAAAAACTGCTGTTGTCCACTGCCTCTCAGAGTCGCCAGAAACAATTATCCATCTTCTCCTAATCGTGAGAAACACCCGTTCATGCCGCCCCCAATACTGGACCCAGTATTCAAAGCCTTCGACCATGCAGAACTCTGAAAAGGATGAAGTTTGTTATGGAGTAAATGCGTGTATATCCAAAGGTGCATGGGCCGAGAGTTCAAGCACGCTTGACAAGAATGGTAGACAGCTGCCCTACGTCATTCGAATACCATTAAACGATTGACGAAGATGGGTTTTGACAGCTTTAACGTTGGATTCCCAGAGTCCTCCAAAGTTTGGACTTTGTGGAGGATTGAAATGCCACTGAATGTTTCGACGGGTAAGTTAAGAAACTACTGTCTCTTCAATTTCTTTATATAATTCATTGGTCCATAGCTTTAGAGACTTGTCGGATGAGATAAAGTTGGTTCCATACACGCTGTATAGATGTTGACAAAAGCACCTACGGCCGATAAAGCGCTGCAGGGCCCATAGAAAATGCTGTGCAGACATTCCCGTGACCGCTTTGAAATGAATCGTTTTGCTCGCTAAGCAAATGAAAACTGCAATGTATACTTTATAGAAAGTGTGTCTTCTGAATCTGGATAGCTTTACCTCAATCGCACCAGTGTAACCAACTTCAGTTGCTTCGAACGCCCGTTTGGGCGGATTGATACGGTGCGCTGGGAAATCTCCCATCAGTTGACTTGATGGTGACGGGCGGTGTCTGAAACACGTTACGCACTGTCGCATAATCCTTTTTACTGCCTGTTTACCGTTGACGATCCAGAAATCTTGATGAATTGTAGATAAAGTTAGTTGCACACCGCCATGTAAGGTGTTGTCTTTGGTAAGATTATTGGTGTGCGTTGAGATATGGAGAGCTGCAAAGCATTCTTTATTCTGCCTTTAACTCTCATGAGCCCCTGATTTTCGAGAAACAGTGAAAGCTGGCTGAGTTTGTTATGTTTGGATATAAATTTATTGGATCGTAGTCTTGATAACTCTTCCGAATAGACTTCTTGTTGAACTATCCGCACCAGTGCGAACAAAGCCTCTTGGAATTCAAATACCTGAATAGGGCCGGTGAGTCTATCTCCTTTTTTGTGACGAGTATTACAAACGAATCGTTTGACGTAGGCTGTAATGAATGAGAGTTTATTATAGGAGGAATATAATTCGATAAACGGTTTTACTTCTATACAAATGTGGGCTCCGATATGCTTTAAGGATTGCTCTCCGGAGCAGCTTTCTGTGCCTACTGGTGAAGTTAGCTCTATAGGAGTCCCTAGTCTTGATAATCAAACGAACGGTGTTCAGATTGCTAATGGTGGAAGAAAGAGCCTCTCGGTTGTTCCATATAGGAAGCAATTATTTGTGTCTCGTTTAACACCTGAAACCACATCTGCAGATGTTTTGGAATTTATACAACAGGAATTCCCATCTCAAAACATCACAGTGGAGGAGTTTAAATTTCCATATGTTCGTATGATATCTTCACTTAAAATATCTGCTTCTCCGGAAGTATTTAATATACTAAATTCTAAAAGTTTTTGGCTTAATGATGAAACAAACAGACGGAGAACTAATAATAGGCCTTCCACGACTGTACCTGCGCCAAAAAACTGAGCAGTTTATTTTTGTCCTATCAAACTGTTAGGGGACTCAATATGAAGCTACCTTAGCTTTATGCTGACTCCTCTGCCTTTTCTGAAGACATTCTGGCCTTTACTGAGACTTGACTGAAACCGGAGATATCAGACTCCGAAGATCTGTCCAAAAATTTTAAAACGTATAGAACTGATCGCTCTCCTCGTAGGGGGTGTGGGGTGCTGGTTGCCGTTACCTCTACTTTATCATCGGAGAGAATATACTTTCTTAATCCCAATGACATAAAATTCGTTGGTGTTCAAGTTTCTTTGAAATCTTTTTCTATTTATGTAACTTGTTCTTATATTCCACCTGGATCCGACTTAACAATTTATGAGCAACATTTGTCTGCAATAAAAACTGTTTTATCTCATCTTTCCGAAAGGGATCTTTTAATTGTTTTGGGTGATTTCAATCTCGCTGACATTTCTTGGTCCCTTTCCACTGACTCACTTGTCTCTACCCCTTTATCTGACCATGACTTCGTTGACGGTCTGTTAGAATTATCATTACAGCACGTTAGCTTTATACGTAATTCACTAAACAGACAATTAGATCTTGTATTTGTTTTAGATCCGTCTGAAGTCACTGTATCTAGAATTGACCAACTAGTTGTGCCTGAAGACCAGTATCATCCCACATTAGAACTTACAATTTGTCTTCCCGGCGTTGATACCCTCTCTCCTTCACTTTCTTCAAATAAATGTAGATGCTTTCGTAAATGTGACTTTAGTAAACTCAACCACTTGATTTCACAATATAACTGGACAAATTTATATAATTGCTTGGATATTAAAGTGCTACGGAACTATTTTATAGTGTCCTAAACTCTTTTTTCTGTGAATTTGTTCCTGACAGTTTTCCTCCTAAGTTAGACGGGCCACCTTGGTTTACCAATCAATTGCAAAGACTTAGAAACCTAAAAACAAACTTCTATAAAAAGTACAAAAAGTCGGGTAGGCCAACCGATTTTTCAAGATATGTGGTGGCTCGTACTAATTTTAATGTACTTAACAGTCATTGCTATTCCATGTATTTGAACCATGTATTTGTCTTTGGACCGAATATACTCAGTAAACGATTTAGGTGTTCTCCTAGATCCTAAACTTAAATTTGACTCCCACATAACCTCTACTGTAAATAAAGCTATGAGTGTTCTTGGGTTTATAAACCGTTGGTCTAAAGAATTTGATGATCCATACACTACCAAATTATTATTTACCTCACTTGTCCGACCTAATTTAGAATACTATTCTTCCGTTTGGAGTCCTCAGTATCAAGTGCACATTGACCGTATAGAGTCCGTACAGAAACAACTTCTTCTTTTTGCCTTACGTGGTTTGAACTGGGATCAAAACGTCAGGTTGCCTTCTTACTCGAGTAGATTGCTATTAATTAATTTGCCTACTCTAGTAAGCCGTAGAATTATGCTTGGTACTATTTTTATGAATAATCTTATCAGAGGCGATATTGATTCTGTAGATTTGGAAAAGCCGTCTAAGTTTCAATGTTCCTGTTAGACTAATGCGAAACTACCATCCTATCAGCTTGCCACGATGTTCATCTAATTTTAGTCAGCATGAGCCCTTTCGCGTTCTTTCTAATAATTATAACAACCTATATCATTTAATTTGTTCCTCAACTTCTATCCCTGTACTAAAAACTAAAATCTTAGCTCATTTGCTTTAATCTTGTTGATCTATGTTTTGTCCTGTCTTTATTTGTTCTATGTACCTTCCTCGCGAACCGTATTTGCCCGAAATAAAAATGGGCCCGCGCGTAACAAGCACGTGCTTGGTGTCGTTTGGGCCACTTGTTTGTACTGCTCTTAGTGCATCAACGTTCAACAATATAGAAATAAGTTCTGATTTTGGGGAAAGAATTGGATTGACTAGCCAGTGCTCCTCTGAAAGATGCAGCCAATGTGGTCCGTTCCACCAAAGCGTTTGATGCTTCAGCTGGGAAGGGGTGAGGCCGCGTGTAGCACAATCTGGCGGGTTTTCTTGAGTAGGAACATGTCTCCACTGCGAGGGCGAACTTGCTCCAGGATTGCTCCAATTTTATTCGACACAAATGTCTTCCAACGTTTGGGGTCACCACTGATCCAATATAGCACTATCATCGCATCCGACCAGTAGTGTACGCAAATGGTGTGATGTGATGTAATATGTTAACCTGCACGGTGCCATCCGTACAACTAGATAGCCACATGCTGCATACGCCATGGATGATCCGTCGCAAAACATGTGTAGTTGCAAAGCCGGGACATGCCAAACCAACGAGGTGTATCTCTTGAATGTCGGGGAGCTCATGTCGCCACCGCTCGTCGAGTTGATCTGGCACTGGGTCGTCCCAATCTAATGATGCGGGGGCTCATCTTTGCGCTATTTTCGCAGCGATGATCACTGGTGCCATGTATCCCAACGGATCGAATAAGCGTGCTACTGTGGATAGTATAGAACGTTTGGTGAATATATGCTTGAGAGCAAACTTAAGATTAAAGCCAAGACCATCTTCGTTTGGATGCCAATACAACCCTAAAGTTTTAACGGAGTCCTTATTGTCTATCTCAAAAATGCTACTCTTAGGGAGATCTGTAGTTGGGATGCTTTCTAAGATATTTGGACGGTTGGATGCCCACTTCTTGAGCTCCATGCCTGCGGATTGCAGAGCTGCGATGACATCATTGCGAATTTTTGAGCTCCGTCGATGGTCTCGTGTCCTGTTTAAACAACATAAATGACCTGTTAGCGACCGAAGGATGAAGGCTGAGGACTCGTAGGCATTTAATTCAGATCCTGAACATGAGACTATGGTGAAGTCGGTGGTGTGCCTGCACTGATTATGGGACGTATTACCAATTCCCGTGATCTCAGCTCGCACAGGGTGCCGTTTGAGTCTGAGCGCTTGAACGATGTTGGGAGGTAACTGCGCTTAGGAGTTGCGTCGATGGTGCATTTTGTGCAGAGTCTGCGCTCCGATCAGAGTCTGAAGCATGCTTTTGTGATACTCCAGAAGTCAATGAAGGACTTTCTTGAGCATTCGGAAAATGTAACAAAGTGTGGTGCCCTTGACCACATTGCGAGCAGTTTCGGTTGACTAAAAGAATGGGTAGAACTAAGGTAATTGATGCATGCCTTCGAGCCTTTCGCGCGAAAGTGATTCTGTTGGCAGAGCGAGCCCCTGATGGATCCAGACTCAAGAATGTTGTGGAAGCTGTGTCCCTTAACAGTGGAGTTTCCCGATGGTCTTGTTGTCTGGCGATGGTTGGTCGATTGTATAGATGAAGATCTAACTGGTTTCCTACTCTTAATTAGGTCGATGCTGACCAATCAATTGTGAAGAAACACCTCCAGCTTGGTGAAGGTGAAGATTTCCACGTTGTTGCCCAAAGAATAATCACTGGAATCAATGAAAATGTGTAGTCGTCGAATTTAGCTGATACATACATTTGCCAAGTTTAAGAAATTCCTAGGGTCCACCGCGATCTCCTTGGACAGTGGCTCGTTTCCGTATAGTGCATTCATATTGTACATTAACTGCAGTCGAGGGTTGTTGTATCGCTTTACCACAAGTTTCCATACAAATGAATAGTTGGTTTCTGTTAATGCAATAGAGTTTACATCCTGGTCTCGTCCGTCCGGTAGAGCTTGCTTCAAGAAATGAAATTTTTGAAAGCTTGAAAGAGATGGCACTTAATGTATAAGCTGCGTAAAGCTGTCATAAAAAGATAGCCAATCCGCAAAATTTCCTAAAATGTGGGGTACCGGCAATTTGGGCAGCTGAATTGTGGAAACAGGATTGGACACAAGGGTGTTGTTTATGGACTGATCACCTGACACTTGTATTGGGACTGGAAACTCGGTTTCGTATTCATCGGCGAATGAACAATAAATATGGCTGTATGCTTGCTCAAAATTGTCTTCAATAGCATCCGCAAAATATGGATGCGAGCGTGGACATTGCTGTAAAGTTAGCGCCTGATGATTTGTGTTTTAAAAGTTCGTTGACCTTGTTGAGGCGAAACTCATATTAGGATTTCGTTTTCCTTATTTCTTCTTTATTTGTCCGTCCTTTTTAGAATTTTTAATTGGCTGGGTCAAACTGCAAGATAAGTCCATCTGCATTGCGTACATGTCTGCAAAAGGCTCGACCACAGCCAATGGTTCCGAACTCTTTTGTGCCAAATTACCATTTCTTTCATTTTAACCCATTTTTACATTTTCCTATTGCACTCTACTTTGAAATACCACGCACTCACACTCTCACAGCCACACCTACCTGTTGCAGTCGTTTCGCTCGGATCAAACTTTAAAGGAAGGGGATCGCAAACTTCACGAGCAAGTAAGTAAGCACAAAGATTGAAGTAAGTTTACAACTATTGGAAGCTGATGAAGTTATGAGTGTATGTTCCCCGAATGGGCCACCAAAATATTGTGACGATTCGCACCCGATCGTAAAAGTTGAGCAGAAGTCTACTCTGCGGGTCTTCAACACACTTTGTAATACAAACACAGAAAGATGTCGAACCTCACCAGTTGTATTCAGTTGTATACTTTCAATCTTTGACTTATTGCTACTTTTAGTTTTACAAATTAGGGAATAGAAAAATTCGGCTTTAAAAAACGCGACCAGCTTCTCCGTATTGTTGCGCTGCTAACATTAGCAGCAGAATTCTAACATTCGCTGTTAAAAACTGCTGTTGTCCACTGCTTTCAGAGTCGCCAGAAACAGCTGTCCAGCTTCTCCTAATCAGAAACACCCGTTTACACCTATAGTATCAAAGGGTTGATAACATATCCGATCATGTTGGGGATAGGTGTGATCGCGTACCCCTTTGCCTAATTATCACAGGTGTTTCTGTGCACGTGAGAAAGGTCGCACACCCAAAGTATTCAAAGGTGGTTATCTTACAGGAATATGTCCGATCATGTTGGGGAATAATTTTTTCTATGATTGTAATACTAATTTAGAAATCAAAAGAACCCCAATTAAAAAAACTCACAAGTTAATGATTCTCAGATGTGGAACATTTTCAAACACACATTTTTGTTTCCGCCCCAGAACGCATAACTGATAAATTGTCTCAGATTCTCTCGTTTCCACAAATGGGTCATAATCATGTCATAAAAGGGATTCAAGCCAGAGCTAACAGAACATGCGCACCTGTCCATTACCTAAAGGGACACATGCAAGTTATCCAACCCGTGAAACCGGGCTACTTATGGAATTAATAAACAATTTTCAAAATTCAATCTAAGCGATCTTCGCCTATGCCTTGGCATTTGTTTTTTCTTTGCCCTTGCCTTTGGCTTTGGGTTCCGCTCTTGGTGGCCCAGCCAAGTTCAAACTATAGCGTTCCAAGCCCATGCAAATTGCATCGGGATTTCATCCCAAGCTTTTATTCTAAACAAAAGAAAAGTTCTTAAAGCTCGAAGAAAAGCTTCTGGCCGAGGTTCGTTTGATAAGGTTTTAGAATTAAGCCGGAGTCCATTTTGGATCGAGATTTAGATCAGAAGTTCGAAATTCGAAAGTTAGAAATAAAGTGTCTTTTATTAGTGACATAAAATAAAAGGTTTAACACCAAGTTTGATTAAATAATAAAATATATTTTTTTAAATAAATTACCAGTGACAATCTTTATTTGCACAAGCCTGAAGGCGCACACTCATTGACTAATTGACTCATAGGGGTTGAATTCACGACCGCGAAACAACTCGCAAGTAGCCGACATATCTCAGTCAAGGAAATATTTTCCATGCTCCGTACCTGAAATTTGAACTCGAAATAAAAAGTCAGAAGTTTATTTTGTAGCATAATAATACATTAATTCATTTATTTTGGTATTGCGAACATGTTTTATATTCTACTGAAATTATTTTTCTGCCTTCGCTCCGACGATTTGCAAGAAGAAGCAGGCGCACGTTTTCGACGTCAATTCCGGATTACAAAATGTAAAGTGTTCACCATAATTCGTAGTTTTGAGATCACGTCCACCTCGATTCATGATCATCTGTCAAAATTGTTCAATAAATTGGTCAATTTCCTCATGAAATTTCATTTTAATAATTTTGTTTTCTTGTAGGTCTTTACACATCTAGTCTCAACTTTAAATGATGATTAAAAATTACTTTATTGCTGTGGAAAAAAAATAATGTATGCATTGTTAAGAGCACAAACACAATCACATTAGGGAAACCGGATTCCTCTAAACCTGTTCAATGACAGAAAGCCCATTTCCTCGTTCTATTGTTCTATTGAACTGAATTCTATTGAAATTGTCACATCACTAGGACCAGTTATCACTGATTCGTTTTGATATGAAAGTTCAACCACAATAATAGGGGCTTACAATTTAAATTCATTTGGGGTCAAAAATGGAGTGGTTGGAGACTAGATATTAGTCCCCTCACTTAGGCCACAATGGGCCCCCTGTGATACCACATGATCTCTGAAAGATCCGTTTCCCTAGCTCATGGGTTATCTGCTTTCGCGAAGTATTCTGTTCTTCTCAAGAAACATAATAGTTTTTGAATGCTTACGTCCTGAATGGCCGCAAGGTTCGGAAGTGTGTAGCTACCTAGGGTTTGAAAGCGTTTTAGGTTATGCGCTGGGCAGAAGCATAGGAGGTGGTCGATGCTCTCCTCTTCGTCTATCTGTTTGCAGCTGCGGCAGAAGTCGTGGTTACTTAGACCCAAGCTTATCGCATGAGTCCCTATAAGACAGTGGCCCGTGAGGGCATTTAGGAGAGTGGAGATGTCCTCCCTGCTACATTGTAGGAGAGTTTTTGTTCTTTTCGTGTTGTAGTTTGGCCATGTGAGTCTAGAATTGTGGCACGTTGAGATTGAGTTCCAACGGTTGTTGGAAAGTGTATACAATCTCTGCCTGAGATGGAGCTTGCAGGTAGCCATGGGCATACCTACCGTGTCCTTATCACGAAGGATATCGGCGGTTGTCCCCTGTCTTGCTAGCTCGTCTGCTATGCAGTTGCCCTCAATGTTGCGGTGTCCGGGCGCCCAGATGAGGTTGATTCTCAGATGAGTGGCCATCTCGTTACGAGATTTGCGGCATTTAGAGATTGTTTTTGAGCTCGTTGTGTAGGAGTCGAGGGCCCTGAGGGCTGCTTGACTATCCGAGAAGATATCTATGTCTTGATGTACAGACGTGTTCAGGTGGGTAGTGGATTCCTGAATTGCCATCACTTCCGCTTGGAAAACACTACAGTGGTCTGGTAGGCGGAATGAGACTTTTATGTCTAGTTCGGGGGAAAAGACTCCCCCACCTGTTTGGGAGTTAAGCTTGGAGCCGTCTGTGTATATGTTGACGGCGTTTACGAATTGATGTGGGAGGTTGTCCCAGTCTGTATATAGATCTTGGCTATGGGTGGGACCTAGTCTGTATAACGTGGTAGGGGTGAATGTTTTGATAGGATATTGGAGTGACCGGTGGAGCCTGTTGTCCATGCCGCTGCTTCACGGAGCCTCAGCGCTGTTGCAGATGCCCAGCTTTTGGCAAGTAGGTCCAGGGGTTGGAGATCGAGAATTGTGTTTAGTGCCTCAGTGGCGGTAGTGCGAAGCGCCCCACTGATGCAAAGCTCTGCGCTTCTTTGGATCTTGTGAAGGATCCGGAGGTTGCAGTTCTTATCTAGGGAAGGCCACCAAACGATGTTTCCGTAGAGGAGAATGGGCCTGACTATTGCAGTATATAGCCAGTGAACTATCATGGGGGAGAAACCCCACTTCCTACCTATGGCTTTTTTACAAGCGAAAAGGGCTATGGCCGCTTTGCGTGTGCGATCTAGGATGTTATCTGTCCAGAGGAGCTTTTTGTCAAGGATGACACCTAGGTACTTTGCTTGGTTGCTAAAGGTTAGGCGCGTTTGGTGTAGTTTTGGGGGAACTAGAGTTGGTACCTTATACTTCGTTGTAAAGAGAACTAGTTCGGTCTTTTCTGTCTGCTGTCTCCATAAGATTGCAAAGGGTTTGCGGTTTTTCGTGTCAGCCCCCACTACTCAACGTATACTTTGAGTGGTTGTGCGTTAGATAGGATAACGCATGCTGACGACCTTGGAGTCTACATGGATCCTAGACTTAAATTTTCCGATCACATTACTACTATGGTAAATAAAGCCAGGGGCGTGCTTGCATTTATCAAAAGGTGGTCGAAGGAATTCGATGATCCCTATGTCACAAAGACCTTGTTCATTTCATTAGTCCGACCAATTCTTGAGTACTGCGCTCCTGTTTGGAGTCGCCAATATGGGGTGCATATAGACCGGATTGAGTCTGTGCAAAAAAACTTCTTAATATTTGCCTTACGGAGACTTAACTGGGATACAAGCCTAATACTACCATCCTACTCTAGTAGACTACTTCTAATTAACTTACCATCGTTAGCTAACCGTAGAACTATGCTTGGTATTACGTTTATTAGAAATCTTATTCATGGTGATGTAGAGAGTCCCGAGTTACTGGGTCGCCTGCATTTTAATGTGCCAAATAGATTCACTAGAAACTATATTCCTTTAGTATTAAATCACTGTATCTCTAATTACGCAATGCATGAACCTTTTAGAGTACTTTGCAATGATTATAATAGACTATATCATCTAATATCTACTACTGACTCACTTCCTATCTTTAAATCAATAATACTATCCTCCCTAGTAACTAATTAGTTTTACTTGATGTATTTTGTCTATTCGTATTGACCTGTATTTTTAATTGTCTATTGTTACATTGTCTTTTTCTTTGTCCGCGATTATGTTTACTCGCCCAATACGGTGATGGGCTCCGCGCGTAACAAGCTTTGCTTGGTGTCGTAGGGCCACTTGTTTGTACTGACCATAGTGCATCAACGTCCAAGATATATAATTTGCCCTGCAGTAGGATAACCACGTCAGCCGCGTAGGCTACCACTTTTGTGCCCGCCTCTTCTTGAAGTGATAGCAGTTTGTTGACCACTAAAACCCTTAGAAGAGGTGAGAGTACGCCCCCTTATGGGGTTCCTCTACTGACGTTCCTGGTCGAGTGGGCCGATCCCATAGTGGAGTACACTACTCTGCTGGTTAACATGTTGTGTATGAGTCCCACTATGGGCCGCTCAATGCCCAGTTCAGTCAGAGCACCAGTAATCGCCGTTGGGGTGACGTTGTTAAAGGCGCCTTCTATGTCTAGAAACGCTGCAAGAGAGTATTCCTTATTGCGGAAGCCTCTCTCTATACTGTACACTAGAGAGTGGAGGGCAGTATCGGATGATCTACCCTTACGGTACGCATGCTGTGCGTTAGAGAGTAGGCTATGGTCGATGGTTAGTCTGATATGGGTGTCAATTAGCCTTTCCAGGGTCTTCAACAAGAAGGAAGAGAGACTAATCGGGCGGAAGTCCTTTGGGTTGGTGTGGGAGAGATTGCCGGCTTTCGGTATAAAAATTACCTTAACGTCCAGCCACCTGGTTGGAATATGGTTTAAAGCAAGGCAGCCGTGGAAGATGGCTGTCAGCCAGGGAAGGGACATATCTAGTGTCCGTTGTAGCTGGGCCGGGAAGAACCCATCTGGGCCAGGTGATTTGAAGGGCTTAAAAGAGTTAACAGCCCACTGAATGCGGCCAGGGTTTGAAATGTTGTCAATACTCTGGTCGTCTAAATTCTCTTCTATGTGGAGTTCCTCCACTACATGGGTGTTCTTAGGGAAGAGTGTCTAACAGTAGTTCAAGGGTTTCCGTCCAGCTGTCAGCATTGGTTTTAAGGTAGCCAATGGTTGCTGGAGCTTTAGCTAGAATTCTTCTGAGTCTGGATGCCTCCGCAGTAGATTCTATGCTTCTGCAGAAGTTAGCCCAAGCTCTTCGTTTTGATATTCTAATTTCCTTTTTGTATAGGCTAAGTTTTGTATGATATAAATTCCAGGAGGATTCGCTATTGTTGTATTGATTCACGATTACAGTAACTAGATTGAAATCTTGAATACATTTAATATAGGTGAGCATACTGATTCTTAATAAAATTAACATTCAGATTATCATATGGATGTGACTCAGAATTCAAGTGAACTTTCAAGTTTGATAAATTATTTGTGATGAGTTCCACACTTAATGTATATCCAATTATTGCAAATTTTGGTTTTTCGCGGTTAGCCGACACTTTCACATTCCAGCTGTGTTGACTCCCATACCCCAATTTGGGGTTAACATATGAATCCCAACTGCGGAATGCGAATGATAGGTTACACCACTTTAATAATATCATCTTAATTCTTGCAAAATCCAGGTTGTTTTCGTCATTTCCAGTTTAAAAGTTTGTTATTTTCTGCATTGTTCAAACACATCGCCAAGATTCTTACTTAGTACTAACACTAGTAGTTCGTGCTTACATTTCTTTGAAATACTCTCAACTGAGTAAAATTTTTCCTTTCCACCATTTATATTATACTCGAAGCTTCAATCCTTACGACTTTAAAAATAGTTTAATTTTCAAATTTAGTGAGCTTCAAATTAGTAATGCTTGGCTGAGAACTTAAGCAACGTCTTTTATTATAAATAATCATTTTAATAACCAAATGTGCATGCGAATCGAAACGTTTTCACCACGTAAATTCACTAAATCAACTATGCGTACAGATAGTGTGCTTATTCCGTCACAGTTGATTGGTAAATAAATTAAGTTATGTGTGTGTCACTGTCATTTTATGCCCAGGCGGAACATTAATGCCAAAATCGTGACGTAACGTGTGATTCGGTGTATTCTCTACATATGAATCGCTGATTATATTACATTACAAACGAATTGTATTAATTTTTAATATGTTCACAGTCAGATCTGATCGATGGGTTTTTGTAGGATGTGGTTCTAGTACTTTTTGATGGAAACCAAACAGTTGTCCAGCCGTATTTTCCTTATTAAAGTAAACTGACTCTCGCATGGTAGTAATTTCAACTTGAAGTGTATTATTAATACTTTGAATTTTAAATGTATTTTCAAGGTCTTTTAGTTTATTGTAAATAAAATCGGTGATATCATTCAATTCATATGATCCAGCAGGAATTGTAATAACATTGTCACCAATATGAAAGAGATTATATTTTTCATCAATATTTGGAATCGAATTATACATATTAAAGTCGATAAGTGCACACTCATATCGACCATTCAATTTGATGGGTGGAAAAAAGTTTGTATTTATAATGGAACTATTTCCAAGTGTGCAAGTATGCAAGTGATCTAGACATAATGAAATCTTTTGATAAACCATGGGAATGTAAGTAAGCTTTATGTTGATATTACTCCTTAAATCATAATAAATTGATCAAATCCTTTTCTGTAGCTTCCGTTATCCAATACGTTATCTTTGCTAATTAATTAGAATCCGTGCTTTTTCACGAATCAGATGTTTAACATAAATAAGAAGAGTTGATATTTTTATGTAGACTTATACAAAAATAAGATCTTATATTATCTTGTTTTTCACAAGCTGCGTCATCGAATATCATAATGGAATTGTTTTTGGCTTCAATGGGGTCTAGTGCACCGTCATTATGGGAGCATGTATGGTATCCCATTCCTTTAATCGGTTTGGCTTTTTTCTCCAAGTACTCATATTTAGGTTGATATAAGCTTTTTGAAAATATAAAAGCATTATCGAATTTTTATCCATTGGGACTTTCCATTAAATTTAACATATTATTAGTTTCACCACAATTCGAAGGCATAACAATTAGAGCCCTTATTATGTTCGGTAAGAGAGCACTATGTCGTGGCGGTAGATTTCTTTTCGTTTTCATCGTTAATATTTCTAACTAAAATTTTTTGTTTTTGACTTATTAAACGCAACTTTCAATCTAATGTACCTTATTCAATGAGAAATCTTTGATGATTAAACATCAATAAAATGGGGAAACGTTTTTTATAATCGCATCAGTCGTATTTTTAATTGTAAACACGGTCGTGGTCTTGTCGATAAGCTAATCGATACGTTACCGCTTCAAGCCCATATTCCGGGATATAATTTTGTGGACCGGGTACAAAGTTACAGAAACGGTTGGAACACGGTGACCAAGGAATAAACCTATTGGATGAAGCTTGCAAAGAACACGATATTTCATATTCTCAAAACAAGGCATTGAGTGAACGACATATGGCAGACTCCAAAAAACAAATTTCTCTGCTACCCAATAGACCCCAATCAAATATCGACATTTCACATTATGCTAATAAATATATCACACATTTTGGAGGGGTGTTTATGAGAGATCTACTCCCAGAAGCACCAATAAGTTGGGAGTGTGGGTCCTCTAGGGACCCATATCTCTAGGGTCCCATATCTTATATGTTCCAACCTGTGTTAAGCTGATCAGCATGTCTTCCACCTAGAAGATTTTATAAAAGCACTTATGCTTTTAAGATTAATCTCAGATATTTTGGTAAGATCGTCGATGAAGGGGTTTCCTGAGTGTTTCAGTCTGAGTCTGCATTGGGCTGGGCAGAAGCATAGAAGGTGTTCAACCGTTTTCTCTTCTTTATCATCCCTGCAGCTTCTACAGAAGTAAATTTGTGTGACTTTTAGCCTGCCGGAATATGTGCCAACGAGCCAGTGGCCTGTAAGAGCTCGAACTAGCATTCCACACTCTGTGCGGCTGAATTTGAGTAGTTCCGAGGTTTTTTTGATTATTTATCACAGGCCATGTCTGGTAAAAGACACGACACTGTGGTGCGTTTTGCCAATGAGTGTTGGCTAATTTGCTTAAATTTTATATTTAGCCTGCAAGTTGCCATGGGCATGCCGACATTCTCCTTTCCTGGGAGGAGAGGCATGATGGTGCCCTGCCTATCTATCTCGTCCGCTATGCAGTTGCCTACAATATCCCGGTGACCCGGAACCCATATTAGGCTGATAGTAATCTGACTAGCCATCTCGTGGAGCGATCTACGACAGTCTGCTATTGTATGGGAGTTGGTGCTTGTCGAGTAGATCGATTCAATAGCCTCTTGGCTGTCACTATATACATTTAGGTGTCCTCTTTGGTCCTGGACCTCCGCTTGGAAGACGCTACAGTGTTCCGGGATCCGGAATACACCTCCGCCGACGTGTCCTTCTAATTTGGAGCCATCTGATTTGAAGCAGATTGCGTCCACCGTGCCCGGTCGGCCCTGTTCCCATTTCTCTCTATCAGGAATCAGGGCCTCAAAGGGTGTGTGACTATATTCAATAGATTTGCATAGATCCGTGATTTTCCGAATCGATGTATCATGCTGGAGAATTTTAGCATGGCCATATAATTGGGCTTTCCACTGCCCTGTGTCCCTCAGTCGAATAGCTGCCGATTTGGCCCTTTCCATGCCTGCTAAGTCCAGGCTAGGGAGGTTCAAGATCGCATTCAGCGCTTCATTCGGGGTGGTTCGAAGGGCTCCACTAATACACAAAGCCGCCATTCGCTGTACTTTGTTTAGAGGAGTCAGTATGCATTGTTTGTGTAAGGCGGTCCACCACAGAGCCACTCCGTACAGTAGGATTGGCTTGACTGCCGCTGTGTATATCCAGTTAACTATTCTTGGGGACATGCCCCATCTTAGCCCGATTCCTTTTTTACAGGAGTAAAGTGCAATGGTCGCCTTTTTGGTTCTCTCTTGGTTATTTAAGCCCCATTTGAGGCGTTTATCTAGTACTAACCCCAAGTACCTGGCGTGATCGGCAAAGGAGAGATTACAATTGTTTAAAATGGGTGGGTTAAGTTGTGGAATTTTGTACCTATTCGTAAATAGAACAAGTTCTGTTTTCGAGGTATTTACCCCGAGTCCGTTCGCTATCGTCCTTTCCGATAGTATTTTAAGTTTAGCGGTCATAAGATCGCAAAGTGTTTGTGGATATTTTCCATTAAAGATGATGGCGACGTCGTCTGCGTATGCCACGACCTTACAACCTCCTCCCTCCAGAACCCGCAGTAGTTTATTTACTGCGATATTCCACAAGAGGGGTGATAGTACACCTCCTTGCGGGGTGCCTCTGTTCACTAGTCTAGTCTGGGTTGAGGTCCCTAGTGTAACTGTGACCATTCTGCTTATCAGTTATTTTTGGATTAGCCAACCCCTAGTTCTGTGAGAGATTCTGTTATAGCGGTGGGAAGCATGTTATTGAAGGCTCCCTCTATATCCAGGAAGGCGATCAGTGTGTATTCCTTGATGTTGAGTGATTTCTCGATGCTGTTGTCCACCAAGTGTAGCGCCGATTCGGTTGACTTACCTTTGGTGTAAGCGTGTTGTGCTTCTGATATTTGTGTCGGGTCTACGGTGGCCCTTATGTGTAGGCTTATCATTCTTTCAAAGCTCTTAAGCAGGAATGATGTTGGGCTTATTGGCCTAAAATCCTTTGCTGTGGTGTGAGTGGCCTTCCCTGCCTTGGGAATGAAAACCACCTTTGTTTCTTACCATGCTGTTGGTAGTTCTCCTACCGCCAGGATGGATTGGAAGATTTTTCTCAACCAGTTTATGGCTATTTGTCCTGCTTGCTGGATGTGAGCCGGTGTTATCCCGTCCGGTCCCGGCGATTTGTATAGTTTGAAACTATGAATGGACCATTTCATGTTGCGGTCTGATAGGAGTGGATCTATTTCGATTCCCTCTCCTGCTCCTCTTTCAGGTTGACCTGCTTGTTGGCTCCCCGGGAAGTGAGCGTCGAGGAGCAGGTCCAAGGACTCTTTACTGGAGTCTGACCATGATCCATCTGCTTTTTGAAGATAGCCCAAAGGCGCGGCTGTCTTAGAGATTATTTTCCTGAGCCTTGCAGCATCAGTTGTTTTTTCTATGTCAGAGCAGAAGGTCTGCCATGCCGTTCGTTTTGCTCTTCTAATGGCCTTTTTGTAAGAGGGACAATATTGTATCTATGAATTTATGGTCTGAAAAAAAGTGCTCGTCAGAGACTGCCCAGTTTATGACTACGCCTACGAGTGAGTCTGATACCAATGTTAAATCTATGATCGTTTGGCAAGTTTTGCTTATAAAGGTAGGGACATAGGTTCGAATTTAGAATACAATTTAAAAAGAGACTCACCTCTGTCGTTGTTGTTTGGACAACCCCGCTGGGTGTGATGGGCGTTGGCGTCACAGCCTATTACCAAACCATTCCTGAGCTTTTCGTATTCCTCTACCAGTCCTCTGACCAGCGCATCTGCGGGGTTTTCCTTTTCAAAGGACAAGTAGGCCGATAGTATCCTTATCGAACCACCTTGCAGCTCCGTTGCTGAAATTGCGAATCAAAAATATACTAAGATGCCTTTTGGCAAATATGCAGGTTCGAATTTTACCTTCTTTGGGGTCAAGCATAAGCTTGTATTACTTTGTGCCTAGTCCAGCAACCTTGCCTCTTACTAACCAAGGTTCCTGTACTAGGACTAGGTCGGCCCAGCTTTACTGTGGTGTAGGTTGATTTGTAGAAGTCTTATTGACATCTACAGCTGCCACCTCCACCACAGTGACATCGGCCTTCTCTGTATCACTGAGGTCCACGTCCTCGATTGCCGGTCCAAGCGCTCGCATCTCTCTGCTCAGCGATGAATCGGTGGAGTAGCCGTCCTCCGGCCCACCAGGTGCCCCCAACTCCTCAGCAAGCACCTGCTCGGCTGGGTTGCCGGCAGACTTTCCAGCGGCGTTGGAGTCGCCCTTGTAAATCTTTATGTGGATTGGACTAAACCCGAAGTTCAGCACTCCTCGAGCAGTCTCCATTGGAGCACCTGACTCCTTGTTTAGTACCAACACCGCGTGGTTGACATCCCCTTCATGCTTCTCCACCTTGACGACTTTCCAGTCCTTCGTGGGGCGGTGCGGGTTGCATTCTGGCAACATGAAGAGGATGTCCTCCGGCGCCTTATTCGCTGCTGGGAACCTAATTGGGGCCTACCGGGGCCATCACATCAGTCTAGTGCGACAATGTTCGCCCCTTCGTAGACCTCACCGAGCTTGCTCGTCGCCTGTTTGTACAGGTCAGCCGCTGACTGCCGCAGGCCACCATCTTGACGCTGCCCTGGTACCAGCCCGCGTCCATGCAGCAGGGCGATGTGCCTGGCTTCTCCCGCACCATGCGCAGGCAAATGAGGGAAAGGTGAGGCTTCTGGGAATCCTGCCCTCCGGATTGCCCTTGTCTATGAGACCGAGTAAAACTCGGTCTTTGGAGATCTCGGCAAAAGAGACCGATGGCTGGATTTTGGATCTCATCGCCGATGGTCCGGATAGATCGAGGGATCGCTGCCTTTTCGCCTCAGTCCCTTCTTGGGTGGGCTTATTCTGCCTGTAGTTAGGAAGCACCTTCCTAGCCCATTCTACCTTCTTTAGCCATTCAGGCGACGGTGTGGCAGTGTTGCTCCTGACGCAGAATCTGGGCGGCAGTCCGCATTTCTGCGCATATGAATTTATTGGCGCCAGCGGGTGGCCCGAGCTCCTTGGCTGTGCCTACCGCTGTTTTAGGTGCAAAATCGCCCGTGACGGAGGCGTTCGCGGCTGGCTTTCTGTCACCTGTCATACCCAGTTTGGAATGCGACCCTTTCGGAACCGTGCTGGTGCGGATGTTGGAACCAGTGTTCAGCGTTTCCGTGGAAAAGACGGGTAATGCGAAAGTTAGATTAGATTTTGATCCGGGCCCCCAAGCAGACTGACTCTTGGCACGGTCCGTGAAACACCGTACTTTGTCCCGGAGTAAGATGTTGTTTTGGGAGGGGAGATGGGTAAATGAAGTGTTGGGTATGTAAAGCAACTATTTAGATGCGGCTGAACAGTTTGCATCGTCAGTATTGATTCGTTGCAGAATACCCGCTCGCTGTCCGTGATTGTTTATTAATTGAGGTTTCCGTGTTAGACTTCCTCCACCAGCTTATTCACAGTTGGCCTCGAGAGAGGTCGTCCGCTATCCGCAACCTGCGACCCGCTCGGTTGCCCCAGCTAAGCGGCTTTGGAACCATCTCACAAGTTCCTCAGCCGAGATTGGGTTGCATATAATAAAAATTAAAATAATATACATTATTTTAGCCACCTAGAGAAGTTCTGAAACACTTGTGATATAGAATACAATATAATAACGATAGGGTTCAAGACTTTGATACATGCAACTGTTGACACCTGCGTCTCGCTTTTCTACTTTTTTTTCGTAGAACATGTGGAGTTAAGACAGGTATATTTAAATGGTTCATTTACATTTGGGGGGTTGAAAATCAATGTATGGGTACGTGTATGTGTGAACTCTGTATAGTATAAAAAGTGGACCTGTACTCGTTCAAATTCACAGTCTAAGTTTTTACATCACATTGAACATCGTCTAGAGGACAAGAATTTTTTTTATCATCCTTAACAAAAAACTATAACAGTTCATAACAGTTAATAACAGCTAGTGACTAGCTTATAAAACCTAGTAAACTGCTACTGAACAGATAGTAACTATTTAATAACAGCTATTAACCAGATAAAACAACTAATAAGCAACTACGAAACAAGTACTGAACAACTGCTAAACAGGTGTAAACATCAAAATACAGCTTAATACAACGTGTAACAACTGTACCAAGTCAAAAAACCTCAACAACCATCATGAATCAGGAAAACCAGATGAACATTGTAATTAAAGAGCTCAAAAAAATTAATAAAAAGACACTGCTATCGAAGACAAGGTTGCCTGAAAATGTAAGATTCCCGATCCTCAAGGCGGAGCGCAGTGCAACAAAGGTTTGAGAATCTATTGCTCTCGAGTTGGAGGAGCACATCCTGTACATGCCGGAAGGGTACACCTCTCTTTAGGATAATATCATCAATAAAATGGTTGATGAAAAATTTAATATTCATAAAAGTAATGACAATTTGTATTTAGAAATAAGTCAGTACTCATTAAAAGGATTGAGATTTTAAGAATATAAAAATAAATTTACTTTTTTAAATATAATAAAGAAAATGTATCGAATCTTTTTTATTTGGAAATTGTATATACATATTACAGATTATGGCGTTCCCTAAATAGTATTTGTTTAGTAAGTGAGGAGTGACTACATGAATTTCGCCAATTTTAAATCTTTTACATATAAAGTTTGTAAAATGTACTACAATGAATATTTTGTCACAGTTAATCAAAGCAAGATTTGCTTTGAAGCGAAAATTCGAAAATCTCAAACAAGTCAAAAATCGTACGAATTTACAAGTGTTAAGGAAAATAAAAAAACAAATGATTTCTAAAGTAAAAGATAGTATAAAAGTAAAGCGTGAATTGATGGAAATTAAAAAATACGATGATGATGAGAGAGAGCTTGACGATTTCTTGATGAAGAAGGGACAACGCCTTTACCAATGTATACAGGAGAGGCCGATAGGGGTGTGGATGCAGAGCTAGAAGATATTAATACTAGTTATAATTATGATTTTAATATCAGTAATTTGACCAGAGGATATGTGCTGGATAAAGGTTATGAACCTAAAAAAACTGCAAACAATTCATTAACACTGGGAGATAGAGAATTAAAAATTAAAGATGATAAGATGAAATTTTCTAGTGGAATAAGTTGTGATCTGACTCCTGGTCTGTACTCTCTAATTTTTCTTAAGTAAACCCGAAAACTATGATTATCAAGACTTGAAAATGTACAAAAAAATTATTTTAAAAACGAGTATACATAGAGTAGGCTTTAAGCCTAATAACAGAATCAACGGTACACGAGCATAAAAATATAGCCATATTATTAAGAAGTTGATAGGTTTTGGTTACATGACTCTTCAGAAATCAAAAAAAACCCAACTATGAACGATTTTGGTAGCATCAAAAGAACTGGTTAGCACAGGCACAATAATTAAATTTTCCCATTACAAGAGGAATTGCGTGAGGAAAGGATTATATTTTAATGTGTATAAATAGGAAGGACAAATATGTATTACATTTATAAACATCATGTCTGTCGACAAGTTTGGACAATTTTCTGTTGATAAGGAACGATCAGAAAATTTGAAAAGACGTTGTGAGGAGTTGAATAACTCCCCACAAATATAAGCAGCAGCAGATGGCCGGCCGCTTACCAGATACTTGGCGAATCCGCGTAGTAACGGCGCGCCTAGGAGAGGGAAACGAGAAAGTTTGGAGACCAAGGATGGAGAGCGAGACAGTTTGCAGACCACGGATGGAGATCGATAGAGTTTGAAGACCAAGGATGGAGATCCAGAGAGTTTGGAGACCAAGAAGCGGATAAGGAGAGAGTGGAGACTTGCAGGGCAGAAGGATGGAGATCCAGAGAGTTTGGAGACCAAGGATGGACAGCGAGAGAGTTTGCAGACCAAGGATGGAGATCGATAGAGTTTGAAGACCAAGGATGGAGATCCAGAGAGTTTGGAGACCAAGAAGCGGATAAGGAGAGAGTGGAGACTTGCCGGGCAGAAGGATGGAGATCCAGAGAGTTTGGAGACCAAGAAGCGGATTATTAGAGAGTGGAGACTTGCCGGGCAGAGCAAGAGTTCCATGTGGGGATAACGGGACTCCACCGTACTTTGGACTCTCCCGTGAACTTTGGACCGGGAGAAGAAGTGCCACATCTCGGCAGTGGAGCGGCACGCAGGTCAAGGCGGTCGGGTTACCCCTATCAACAAAGTCCTGGCGTTACGCCTGGAGAATAACGAGTATAACAAGCCAGAATGGAGAGCGGTCGATCGGTACGGTTTCGAGTGGCTTTGCCCAGGAGAGCCCTACGGTTTCGACTTGCGAGGTCGAACTCGAACCCCGAGCACCAAAAGCCATGCAACGTCCAGCTGCGCAGCCAGCACCACCAGGAGCAGTGCGCAATATAGCGTCAGCAGCAGGCCAGCCACCACATCACGACAGCCGTGCATTACAGACCGAGCCACGCGGAAACGTCCCGGACCACACGCAGAAGGGCGAGGCTAGGCGTAGAAGCGAAGTAAAGCGCAAGGCAGCTTCCTGGCGTTCCGCCTTGACTGTCCGCGCGGGCTGAGCAAAAACCCCAGTGGGACCATCCCGGACAGAGCAAGGAACCGGCGGCGGTGTGTCGAAAGGAGTGATCCTGGAGAGCGCAGCTTCTGTTCACCCTAGTCTGACAACGGCGACACTTCCCTAAGCCCGTACGCCTGATCCCCTCGCGAGTCCGAGTCGTTACCAGCAGTCACCAAGGCAACGCGTCATGGGCGAGCAGCGAGCGGGCATTCAGCTACAGGACTGGAGCACCGAGTCAACAAGGCGAGAGGTCGTCGAGACAACCAGGACCGTCGGAAGTACCGAAGGTCACAAGTGACGAGTCAAGGCCAACCGAGCTACCAAAACATTTGTAATAATATACCCGCAATAAACCCACTACGAACCCGTGAGTTCTGTGCTTTCTCACTGAGCTACTAGGCGGTCACATTGATATAAATTTGGTGAGACGAACACACAATATACTAAGCTAGCCGCACGAATCTCGTAGCGAGCAAGCCACAAAACTCAGTTCGTTACATCTGACGCCCAACGTGATTGTCCCAGCAGTGAAAGCAACTTAAACAGAATGGGAAAGTCGCACAGGGGTTTAATGTCACCCTGGACGACAGATTAGAAGACATGAGAAAGGCATTATCCGATTATTACTCAGAAACGGATAATGACCCACAACTCGTTGACATCTGGGCCGATTTGGAAGCCACATACCACGACAAAGCCGGCCCCAGCATCACGTTTCCAACCGCCGAAGGTGACAACTTAGTGGCAAGCCAGAGCGTTGACAACCTACAAAAGGAGGCAAGCAGGAGAGAATCAAGCCAAGACAGGAAAACAACAGCGCTGATCTCGAGACCCAATCAATCAGACTATGCAAGGATCGCTAAACAGGTCCGCTAATGGTCGTTCAGGTTCGACGGGGCGGAAAACCCGTTCCAGTTCCTGGAGCAGGTGGAATGGTCTTCAAACACATACGGCTTGGAGTGGTTTATCGCCAACAAGAAACAATGGAAAACCTGGGCGGAGTTCATAGATAGTTTCCACACATACTTTCTGCCAAGAGACTTCTTCACCAGGCTGGCGGGTCAGGTCAGGCAACGGAAGCAGGGCTTCAGCGAGTCGTTCAAAGACTACACGATCGACATGCAGACGATGGTGAGGCCACTTTATTATTCCGCGAAAGATACCCTAAGGATCATTAAGGAAAACTGTACCCCAAGTCTAAGGATCTTCCTAAGGGCGTACAAAGTGTCGGACCTGGACACGCTGCAGATATTAGCAAATGAGTACGAAGAACTCGAAAAGGATCGGGAAACGTTCGCACAAGAAAATAAATTCTCGAAGACCAAGTCGGCATCACCAAGGTAACATGCAAAAGATGCGAAGAGACAGGAACCCAGAAGACACGGGGAAGCGACCAATGGTAGCCACCTAACCGAGTCCCAAGGCAGTAGGCAACAGGCGCACCACGCGTATGCCAATGGACACCACCACAACAGCAACAGATGCAGCCAACAAACACTGTGTGGAGGTCACCAAGTACAACACAAAGGCGTCGTGAAACGACACACATCACAGACCCCCAGGAGGCCTGCCGACAGTGCGGCGGTCATGGACACTGGGCGCGGGGATGTCGACACCAACGCCTATTGTTCTGGTGGGTGTGCGGGAGAGTAGGCGTCTGGAGCGTCTAATGCTGCCAGCAGTTGGGAAATGCTCTGCGAACTTAAGATGCTACCTCTCCACCCTGACGGGAAAGCTGATCGAGGAGGAGCAGCAGTTGTCCGCAGCGGTGACGATTGGTGGGGGCACGTACATGTCCACAACCGACACCGGGGCAACAGCAAGCTTTATAAGCAAAGAACGGGCGGACAACCTGGCTGCCCTCGGGAAGATACGAGGATACGACGGAAAGTAAGTTGGCAGGCGGAAGATGTGGCGGAATCGATGAACAGCTGGAGGTGGAAATCGCTTTCGGGAACAAGCGACTGAGCATGAGCCTGCTGATACTACCAGGGGTAGTGGATTCAATAGTGTTGGAATGGAACTTTCTAACACAAGTCGGAACTGAGATTAAGTGTGCTGGACACGAAGTAATAATACCGGCCTGGAATCGACACAAGGGATGGCTCGAGGAGAAGCTATCAGTGGCAGTCGTATAAAGGGCAAGCGAAGATGACGACACGACGAAGTTTCTGGAGGCAGAGCTATCGATTTTCAGCAGCTTGAACATCAAACATGGCAGAGCATCAGATCACGATGAAAGACGAAAAACCAATAAAGCAGCGATACTACCCCAAGAATCCGAAAGTTCAAGGGGAGATCAATGCGAAGGTGGACGAGCTCCAGATGGGATACATAGAACATTCAACAAGCCCATACAGCATTCCCATCGTGATGGTTAAAAAAAAAACGGACAAATGGAGACTGTGCATCGACTTTAGGCAAATCAACGCCAAGTCGATAAAGGATGCCTACCCGATGCCCCGAATAAATTATATTCTTGACCAACTGAGGGAAGCTCGGTACATCAGCAGCTTGGACCTAAAGGACGAGTACTGGCAAATCCCACTGAAAGCAGACAGCAGGCACTACACGGCGTTTACAGTGCCGGGGAAAGGCTTATTCCAGTGGAGAGAAATGCTGGACCCGGGTGCTGGACCGGGTGATCGGTCCCGAAATGTCGCCTCACGCATTTGCTTACCAGGATGACATCATAGTGATCGGGCGCTCGCTGGAAGAACACAAGGCTAACCTGAAGGAAGTGTTCCGACGGCTAAGGGAGGCTAAGCCCGGAGAAGTGCCAATTTTTCAAGAAAGAGCTGTGTATCTCGGTAATCGAGTGACTAGCGAAGGAATAGGCACAGATCCGGAAAAGGTCGAAGCCATCGCCTAACTAGAACCACCATCGACAGTAAGAGAGCTCCGACAGTACTTGGGCGTAGCATCAGGTGACTTCGCAAAAATAGTCAAGCCTCTCAACGATCTGCTATGCAAGGGCAATAAGTGGGTGTGGACACAGGAACATCAGACGGCGTTCGAAGAGGTGAAGGCAAGACTCGTCGCAGACCCCGTACTGGCGTGCCCGGATTTCGACAAACCATTCATCTTGCAAACTGATGCGAGCGACTACGGCATCGGACCAATCTTGACCCAGGAAACTGAGCGAGGCGAAAAGGTAATCTCAACGGCCCTGAGAAAAATTACTCAACGACCGATAAGGAGTACTTGGCAATCGTCTGGGCGGTCCGAAAGCTCAAGTCGTATCTGCAAACTGACACGAGCGACTACGGCATCGGACCAATCTTGACCCAGGAAACTGAGCGAGGCGAAAAGGTAATCTCAACGGCGCTGAGAAGAATTACTCAACGACCGATAAGGAGTGCTTGGCAATCGTTTGGGCGATCCGAAAGCTCAAGCCGTATCTGGAAGGTTACCACTGCGCTGAAGTGGCTCAACAGCATAGAAAGCCCTTTAGGGAGGATCGCCAGATGGGCCCTGCAGTTGCAGTAGTACGACTTCGAAATAGCGTACAGGAAAGGACAACTCAACGTTGGGGCAGACGCTTTTTCAAGGCAGCCACTACCTGAAACGCTTTGAGGGATCAAGGAGACGTCGGCGGCGGGTTCTGGAAATGCGCGAAAAGATAAGTACTTAGCCGCAAAAGTATCCGGACTACGTGATGGAGGGTAACACCCTGTACAGGAATATACCTCATAGAGCGGGCAGCGAGGATGTCGCAACATGGAAGACGTGCGTCCCGAAAGCTCTACGGGAAACGGTGCTGAAGGAGAACCACGACTCACCGGCGGCTGGCCATGTAGGAAGCCGAAAGATAATAGCGCGTCTGGCAGCCCGGTATTACTGGCCAGGAATGCATAGAGACGCCCGAGCCCACGTGCGAGGGTGCTAGACATACATGAGATTTAAGCCGAATCAGCTGCAAATGGCTGGGAAAATGCTGACGCAAGTGCCAGAGGAACCATGGGCTACGGTATGTGCGGACTTCGTCGGACCTCTGCCGCGTTCGAAGCACGGCAACCAAATGCTGCTAGTATTGATAGACCGGTTCTCCAAGTGGACTGAGTTGGTGCCGCTGCGAAGGGCGACGGCCGAATCCCAAAAGAAAGCTTTCAGGGATAATCGCGAGGTATGGGGTCCCGAAAATAGTCATAACGGACAACGGAGTACAGTTTGCCAGCAAAATTTTCAAGAGTTTCCTGGCCTAAATGGGAACCAAGCAACAGTTTACAGCTCCATACACCCCACAGGAGAACCCGACTCTTGAGAGCAAATAGGACGGTGAAGACAATGATAGCGCAATTCGCAGGGCAGAACCAAAGAAACTGGGACGAAAAATGGCCGGAAATCATGCTGGCAGTAAACACGAGCGTTTCAGAATCCACAGGTTACACATGTCGTTCATTACCCAAGGCAGAGAACCAAGACTACCGAGCGCCCTAAGTCGGACCGGGAGGGCCAGCGATGGCGAGAGATCGCGGAGCACCAGTGGCCCGAAGAAATCGCGGAGGCACTGGCGGTGAAGGAGGCCCGCATTCTGGGCGGCAGGCGCAGCGTGCGCCTATGGAGGGAGAGGCGCGCGTTCCGAGTCCGGTTGGGGCTCGAGGGCACGAGAGTGTTTGAGGAGCAGCCGAATAAAGTTTGAAAGTAAAAGAAAACGAAACATAGTTTGAAACCGGCATAGGACGGAAAACGCGGCTGAAACAGGGGCCAGAAGAAAGGGGCATACATGGCAGCTCCGGCATCCTAAAATTCAAATTGGGTTAATGCAGGAAGCAGCCAAACGAATACCAAAATACTCACCTGCTGCGAAGCAAATGCGAAGTCCTCTCCGCACCCGCTCCCGAGTGTTGCCAGCGTGAAGCCAGGCTCAGCCGGCTGAGGATGACTGAAGGGCGAGAGAGAGAGACGAGAGGCGAGAGAGGTCGAGAGAGGTATGGAGATAGAAAGGATGAAATAGAAAGGATTTAAGAAATGCAAAAACTTACCTAGAAAGTTGCAAAATCACCATAAGCCAAAGAAGGGGGCGCCTCGATAGGCGATCGGTTGGCACTGGACGATAGTGCGATGGATGGGCACACGAAAATGGAAATATCGGCAAAGGTGGAGATATCGCAATGAGCAGGTGGCAACGCCGCACCGTCGGTATCGATAGTCGCAGAAACATCGATCGCGCACGGATGGTGTGACCAGGCGGAGGAACCGCGGAGAAGAGCGTCGAGGGAGCAACGAGGGAGCGCCGCGGGAATCGGAGGGAGCATCACAAGGACTCGAAGGCTAGGATATGCAAGGAAACGCCGGAACAAGTTTTAAATGTTTCCCGAAGTAAGGGGATAATGTGAGGAGTTAAATAACTCCCCACAAGTTTAAGCAGCAGCAGCAGCAGATGGCCGGCCGCTTACCAAATACGCGGCGAATTCGCGTAGTAATGGCGCGGCGAGGAGAGGATGGAGAACGAGAGAGCTTGGAGACCAAGGATGGAGATCCAGAGAGTTTGGATACCAAGGAGCGGATAAGGAGAGAGTGGAGACTTGCCGGGCAGAGCAAGAGTGTCATGTGGGGATAACGGGACTCCACCGTACTTTCGACTCTCCCGTGATCTTTGGACCGGGAGAAGAAGGGCGGCATCTCGGCGGTGGAGTGGCACACAAACGTGCCACAAGCATCACGCGAATCGGCGGGACAGCAGCAGTGGTCAGAACATCGGTTGGAAGCGGTACGGTAAGGACAAGTAGGTCAACCAGGAGTCACGGACTTTTGACCCGGAGTGGAGAGATACAGCGGGCCGTGTGCAAAAGGGAAATAACGGTTCCCGGTGGCCCTATATAAGGCCGCAGAGCGCTGGCAGCTGGATCAGTCGATCACGAGGAGTCAAACCATCAATATCAATCATATATCAAAGTGAACAGTTGATCAACCAGATAGTCTACAAGGGAGCAACATTAAGTCGAGTTGTCGAAAAAGCAGCGCCGTGGAAGCCTACGAGGAGCAAGATTTCTACGTCGAGACGTTCGGGATTGGGATACCAGGAATCTCCGAATTGAGACGCAGGTAGCTGAGGTCCAGAGGGCATCACACGGCTAGGTCAAGGAGGTCGATTAACCCTGTCCACAAAGTCCTGGCGTTACGCCTGGAAAGAGTATAACAAGCCAGAAGGGAGAGCGGTCGATCGGAACGGTCTCGAGTGGAGTTGTCCAGGAGAGCCATACGGTTTCGACTTGCGAGGTCCCGGAGCGGCGTGTCCGAATACCAAGTACAACAAGCCAGAAGGAAGAGCGGTCGATCGGAACGGTCTCGAGTGGAGTTGTCCAGGAGAGCCCTACGGGTTCGACTTGCGAGGTCCCAGAGCGGCGTACGCCCGAGCCCCGAGCACCAAAAGCCAAGCTACGTCCAGCCGCGCAGCCAGCACTACCAGGAGCAGTGCGCAAGATAGCGTCAGCAGAAGGCCAGCCACCACATCACGACAGCCGCGCAACACAGAGCGAGCCACGCGGAAACGTCCCGGACCACACGCAGAAGGGCGAGGCTAGGGTGGAACGTTCGTTTACACTAGGCGTAGAAGCGAAGTAAAGCGCGAGGCAGCTTCCTGGCGTTCCGCCTTGACTGTCCGCGCGGGCTGAGCAGAAACCCCAGTGGGACCATCCGGGACAAAGCAAGGGACCGGCGGCGGTGTGTCGAAACTAGTGATCCTGGAGAGCGCAGCTTCTGTTCACCCTAGTCTGAGAACGGTGACGCTTCCCTAAGCCCGTACGACTGATCCCCCTCGCGAGTCCGAGTCGTTACCAGCAGTCAACAAGTGAAAGCGTGAAGGGCGAGCAGCGAGCGGGCCTCTTCAGGGAGCTGCAGGACTGGAGCACCGAATCAACAAGGCGAGAGGTCGTCGAGACAACAAGGACCGTCAGAAGTACAGAAGGTCACTAGTGACGAGTCAAGGCCAACCAAGCTACCAAGACATTTGTAATAATATACCCGCAATAAACCCAAAACGAATCCGTTAATTCTGTACTTTCTCACTGAGCTACTGGGCGGTCACGTTTATATAAATTTGGTGGGACGAACACACAATCTACTGAGCTCGCCACACGAATCTCGTAGCGAGCAGACCACAAAAATCAGTTCGTTACAACGTGTTAAGTCTACTGAGGGATTATTCTTCGAAATAAACGTATCAAAAACTGAACGAAACCTTTAGACAACGATGATTTAGCAAAGAAACAATATACTGATAATAACATTGGAAAGTTGGGAGAAGACTTAAGAAAAGTTATAACTCAAAATATTAATCGTCGACTCACAAAAATTTCAAGCTTAGAAAATAAAAGTGATTTGTATAATAAGAGGGCAGACAGCACTAACCAAATTTTTTCCAAAATTCTGAAAAATATTTAAACCATTGAGGACTATATATTTTAATATGTAACAAAACCGATATCATTACGGAAAAAGCACAATTGAGTAAGAAGGTGTCGCATTTTAGCCTATTAGAAGAATATGATTAAGCGAGAAATCGTAAATGAGTTGCACGGACCATCTCGAAAGAACTTTCAACGAAGATGAGGGTTTACAAGGGGTATAAACAATCTGTGGCAAGCAGATTTGGTTGGACCCTTTTAAAAATCTAATGATGGGTACCGATTCTTGTAGACTGTTATAGACACATTTTCAAAATATGATTGGGTGAGGCATTTAAATCAAACAAGGAAGAACGCTATAGTCGAGTACGTCGACTATCAGATACCCGTTACTCAGCTAAAGGGACCAAAGAGAAATGGAGATATGCAAGCAGCAAAGCGAGATTAAAATGCGCCCCCCACCGGCGGTAGACAGATTTAAGCGTTATGGGCGTTAGAGTGGGTGTGGAAAATTTTTATTTGGATCTATCGATAGGTATTGACGAAACCAATATATATCAGTTAAAATTTTTTATCTAGCATAAAAATTGTGGACGTGGCTTGGGCGGCTTGTGGTTTGTCAATAGCCTAG
This sequence comes from Drosophila suzukii, assembly GCF_043229965.1. NCBI lineage: Eukaryota > Metazoa > Arthropoda > Insecta > Diptera > Drosophilidae > Drosophila > Drosophila suzukii. The sequence goes on from NC_092082.1 coordinate 56,422,288, forward strand.
CTCTTATAGTTTCCGAGATCTAAGCGTTCATCCGGACGGACGGACAGACGGAATGGCTGGATCGACTCGGCTAGTGACCCTGATCAAGAATGTATATACCTTATGGGGTCGAAATCGCTTCCTGCTGCCTGTTACATAGTAGTATCTAGTATACCCTTTTACTCTACGAGTAACGGGTATAAAAATGCAAATGATGTTTCTCAAGCCATGGAGAGAATGTTTAAATCGGGTCATGACACACCAAAAAACATGCAAGCTGATGATGGCACTGAATTCTTTAATTCGAAATTTTAGGTATTAATGAAAAGCTATAGGAAGGAAAAGTTTTAAGTTATACTCTGAAAGCATCTATAGTTGAACGTTTCAATAGAACCCTTAAAGAATGAATGTGGCGTGAGTTTAGTTTCAATGGAAAATGTAAGTGGTTAGATATGTATAAACTGTTAATTAATAAGTATAATAATAGAGTGCATAGAATAATCAAAATGAGTCCAAATAATTTAAATTCTTTCAATGAAAAACAGATATTACAGTCATCCTATAATCACCTTTAAATATTTCTTGCAAGTAAATTCCGTAAGGGGTACCACGTTTGTACTAGTATATATAAGCATGTCTTTGAGAAGGGGTATACACCGAACTATACAACTGAAACCTTTAAAATTAGAAAGGTGAAGAATACTTACCCTAAAACATACTTACTTGGAGATTTAGATGGTAGTCCGATTCAGGGCGGATTCAATAAAGAAGAACTCAAAAAAACACGTTTCCCCTACACATACCTAGTTGAAAAAGTTTAAAGGCGAAAAGGAAATAAAGTTTTGGTTAAGTGGCTGGGGTTTTCAAAGACTAGCTGTATAAATAGGGACGACATTTTGTAGTATAACAAATGATTTATTTAATTATTATACCCGTTACTCGTAGAGTAAAAGGATATATTAGATTCGTCGAAAAGTATGTAACAGGCAGAAGGAAGCGTTTCCAACCCCATAAAGTATATATATTCTTGATCAGGATCACTAGCCGAGTCGATCTAGCCATGTCCGTCTGTCCGTCTGTCCGTCTGTCTGTCCGGATGAACGCTGAGATCTCGAAAACTATGATGGCTAGGCTATTGAGATTTGGCGTAAAGATTCCTGAGCTTCTTACGCAGCGCAAGTTTGTTTCAGTAGAAAAAAATTTGCCACGCCCACTCTAACGCCCACAAACCGCCCGAAGCTGTAACTTCTACAGTTTTGATGCTAGATAGAAAATTTTAACTGAAATGTATTGTTCTCATCAATACCTATCGATTGACCTAAAAAAAATTTGCCACGCCCACTTAAACGCCCACAAACCGCGAAAACCTGTGACGCCCACAATTTGCATGCTAGATTTAAAATTTTAACTGAAATGTATTGGTGTCGTCAATACCTATCGATTGATCCAAAAATAAATTTGCCACGCCCACTCTAACGCCCATAACGCTTAAATCTGTCTACCGCCGGTAGGTGGCGCATTTTAATCTCGCTTTGCTGCTTGCATATCTCCATTTCCCTTTGAGTAACGGGTATCTGATAGTCGAGGTACTCGACTATAGCGTTCTTCCTTGTTTTTTGTTATATATTTATCTTATCTTATATCAAGTTTAATTTTAATATATTTGTACAATGTTTTAAAGTAAAATTAAAAACAAGGGAGAACGCTATAGTCGAGTACCTCGGCCTTCAGATTCCCGTTACTCAGCTAAATGGAGATATGCAAGCAGCAAAGCGAGATTAAAATGCGCCACCTACCGGCGGTATACAGATTTAAGCGTTATGGGCGTTAGAGTGGGCGTGGCAAATTTTTTTTTGGATCAATCGATAGGTATTGTCGAGACCAATACATTTCAGTTAAAATTTTTTATCTAGCATGAAAATTGTGGGCGTCACAGGGTTTTGCGGCTTGTGGGCGTTAAAGTGGGCGTGGCAAACTTTTTTTTGGGTCAATCGATAGGTATTGATGAGAACATTACATTTCAGTTAAAATTTTTTATCTAGCATCAAAACTGTAGGAGCCACAGTTTTGGGCGGTTTGTGGGCGTTAGAGTGGGCGTGGCAGTCTACTGAAACAAACTTGCGCTGCGTAGGAAGCTCAGGAATCTGCACGCCAAATCTCAATAGCCTAGCTCCCATAGTTTCCGAGATCTCAGCGGTCATCCGGACAGACGGACAGACGGACATGGCTAGATCGACTCGGCTAGTGATCCTGATCAAGAATATATATACTTTATGGGGTCGGAAACGCTTCCTTCTGCCTGTTACATACTTTCCGACGAATCTAGTATACCCTTTTACTCTACGAGTAACGGGTATAATAATAAATATACTTTTTACAATCTGAAAATAATTATACCCGTTACTCGTAGAGTAAAAGGGTATACTAGATTCGTCGGAAAGTATGTAACAGGCAGAAGGAAGCGTTTCCGACCCCATAAAGTATATATATTCTTGATCAGGATCACTAGCCGAGTCGATCTAGCCATGTCCGTCTGTCTGTCTGTCCGTCTCTCTGTCCGGATGAACGCTGAGATCTCGGAAACTATGGGAGATAGGCTATTGAGATTTGGCGTGCAGATTCCTGAGCTTCTTACGCAGCGCAAGTTTGTTTCAGTAGAGTGCCACGCCCACTCTAACGCCCACAAACCGCCTAAAACTGTGGCTCCTACAGTTTTGATGGTAGAATAAAAATTTTAACTGAAATGTAATGTTCTCATCAATACCTATCGATTGTCCCAAAAAATTTTGCCACGCACACCCTAACGCCCATAAACCGCCCACAAGCTTCAAAAAATCGTAAATATGAACGTGGATATTTCGGAAACTATCAATGATAGAGAATTGGGATTTCAGATTTAGATTCCGTAGCCTTATACGCAGCGCAAGTTTGTTACGCGAATATGCCACGCCCACTCTAACGCCCACAAGCCGCGAAAACCTGTGACACCCACAATTTTTATGCTAGATAAAAAATTTTAACTGAAATATATTGGTCTCGTCAATACCTATCGATTGGTCCAAAAAATTTGCCACGCCCACTCTAACGCCCTTAACGCTTAAATCTGTATACCGCCGGTAGGTGGCGCATTTTAATCTCGCTTTGCTACTTGCATATCTCTATTTAGCTGAGTAACGGGTATCTGATAGTCGAGGTACTCGACTATAGCGTTCTTCCTTGTTTTCATTTATGTTTTCCAAAGTCTCGATCATAATAAAACATCTCCTATTCAACTGATTTATAAAATACGTTTTTTCAATATGTTTCTTTTGAAATTTAAGGCTATCTAATGATTCTCCATCGTTCACATAATTATTTTGTATCATCTCACCCAAGCAAAATGAATTTGATTCTAGCCATTCAACATTTTCTATAATATTTTTTCGATTAATCTCAGGTCTTCATAACTTAACTCTAAAAATTGCGTTTCGATAACATTACGATTTCTTTTGTTATCTTTGCTACAAAGAATTTCTTTATTAACTTTAATTGTATTTATTTTGTGTGCTTTTGATCTAAGCATTGTTCTATTACCATATTGTGAGGGCCCAGATAATAAAACGTTTTTATAGTGTTCAATTGTAAGATTTTGTGAACTCACACCCTTTGATTTTTTATGTGAAGATTCAACTTGACCTATTCTATAACAATAAACCTTTGGGCACAGACCTACAAATTCTGACATGAGTTAAGCTTTTTTTGTTAACTCTTTTAAAGTTTTACATATTAATTCTTTCATCCGACTAGTCAAATGTATCAAATTTTGCTTTAAGGCTGTACTAAAAACTAAAATCTTAGCTCATTTGCTTTAGTCTTGTTGATCTATGTTTTGTCCTGTCTTTATTTGTTCTATGTACCTTCCTCGCGAACCGTACTTGTCCGAAATAAAAATGGCCCCGCGCGTAACAAGCACGTGCTTGGTGTCGTTTGGGTCACTTGTTTGTACTGCTTTTAGTGCATCAACGTTCTACAATAGCAATACGAATATCTTTATAAAAATCCCCAGTTTTTATTGTATAGATAAAATAATAAGTATCCATATAATTTAAAAGTTACTTTTCCTAAAACTTTGGCCTCATATATTGATACATTACATTTTCCATTTCGATAAGTCCAATACCGCAAATCCTAAATACATTGGCTTATTAAATAGAACGGACAATCTTTTCATTTGAATTGTATAGAAATTATAATTAATCTTAGTTGGACTATGAAAATTGGATTTTGAAATAAAGTTTTGGCTCAATATGCTTTTCGTCCAATCGTGGGGCTATCCAGAGCTTCTCATCTACTAACAAGCTTAATATCGACCCTGCGCTCGGGATCTTTAATTGTTTTTTCGTAAACAGAACTATTCATTAATTTAAGAAAATCTTTTTCAAATTTATGTTTTGAATTTTGCCTATGTAAAGTATTTAGATCAATGTAATTCTTTAACCAAGGCTTTTGTAAGATAATGTATTACATCATTTTTCGTATTTCCCAGGTCAACAATTAAATTTTTACCATATCCTCTTTTGAGGCCAGACAATTTGACGAACAAAATGAAAGATCATTATGAAGACCATGTAAACGTTATGGATATATTAGTTATAGATATATATCGTATTTGCTATCAAATGGAATATAATGAATATAAAAATGTCTTTGTCTGTGGTAGACATCCACTTAAAATCTTTATATGTTAAAGTTTGTGACTTTTGCCAACCATACAAGTTATTCGCATCCACATACATTAAAAATGAAGACTCCTTCGAGTAATTATAATCCGACAAATATTTATTATTTGCTTTTGTATATCTATGACAACATTGAACTAAACCACCTCGATTGCTACTTTGAATAAATATATACATATCTATATGCCATAAAACTGGTGGTGAGCTGGGTAAAGTGAATAAATATGCATACAAATTATTCGGAATTTTTCAAAAATCTCTATAAAAAAGGAATACTTCAGTTTTCAAATATAATTTTAAATAATCTTTAGGAGTGGAATATGAGAAATGCGACCAAACTTTAAGAGCTTGATCATAATCTTCCTGAGAACATTCCCTTTCCGTTAAATTACTACAGAATGCTTCCCTTTGTGGTAGGGAAGTTTCCTCAAGTCTACTAGCGGAATGTAGATATTCATACGCTTCTTACGCATTAGTCGAAATTCAATATCATTACTAAAAACTAACTTTAAAAATTTAATTGATCATTAACTAAATTAGAAGCTATGGTATCTAAACTTGATGGCATAAATCTATATGTATCGAGAAAACGAATTTTTAAACTATTTCCTCTTTAAAATTTCATTTCTCTTTTGAGACAGAAATATAGTTTTCCTTATTTATTGGTATTACGGAAATTTCACCGGGAATTCATCCCAGCTTTTGAATAAATAAATTACAGTCGTATTTCGAAAAACTATAAATAAATTTAACTTTATAATCCAAGTTACATTTAGAGTGGGCTGCACTGATTTCTAACCCTATCAGTCCCTAAACCTTTCTGACAAACAGAACAATTTAATGAATTATCAAATATTTGCTGGTCATTTGCAAAGTCATTCTCTTAGGAACTATTTTATGTAAGTACTCATCACTCAAATTAGTTAAATTTGTTATCAACGAATTTACAAAACGTATTCCTGCTTTTTTTCCTGTTTCTAAAACAAATTTATCTAGTCTAGAATCAAAAGCACACTTCAAATAATAAGCATATGATATTGTAATATGTTCATTTATATAAAATAATTTGGGGCTCGCTTCAAGATTTTTCGGTTTTAGAATGCATTCAAAGTCCGCGTAGACAACGAATGGAACGTGAAGCTTGTGTTGAACTTGGGTAAATTCCAGTGTATTATTACAAAAACTGTAAGCAATTCATTAAGATTGGGAGATATAAAATTAAAAATTTAAGATAATAAAATAACTGTTTGTGCCTAACCGAAGTAGACACTTCCGGGTCACACCGCGGGACAAGAGGGTAATGAGCACTTGTCGCTGGCACGGGGACGCTATGATGGTTACTGCGATGCCGGTCCACAGACGATGCTGGAGCTGCGCTGAGGGTGAGCTAACGTGGTTAGCTGCTAGTTGAGATAGTGTATTACGAGCCCTATTCCCAGATGTAGCAAGTAGAACCGCGGAGTTATGGGGTGTGTTGATAACTAATGTATTCTTCATTTGATACCTGCTTATATACTACTTGGAACACGGAAGCTTAGTGTAATGATTAGTGAAATAAGCTATATTCTAAAGTAGGTCAGGGAATTATGATTATGGTGCAGTTGGCTCAGCTAAACTGCAACATGTGCTGACTGTATTGGTGCGTCAGTGTGCCGTTGAGTCTGAGAGACGGTGAGTCGGTGAGACGGTGACTTAGTGAGACATATAATATGCTGATCAGCAATTCTCATATGCAGTGGGTGCTACTGAACGCCTGGTACTGACACTGCAACATGTGCTGATTGCATTGGCGGGTCAGTGAGCCGTTGAGTCGGTGAGTTAGTCTACAGTGAATGCTACAGAGCGCCTGGTACTGTTCCCAACTTGGCTACTGCTTGATTTGTTGGGTGTGGTCATGTTGAGTACCTTGGGGTATGAACATTCTCCCCCCCCATTGAGGGGTACCCTCAATTAAGTCGTGATGTCGGTCAGCCCTTGACCGAATTGTATAGGAAGCACCTAACAAATCATTGACCAAGGTGGATCGTTCCTTCGACTTCGGTTCATGTTTGTGATTCAGGCCCTTCACATCTTCTTGATGCTGCTTAACACTCCCCTTTGCGATAAAATTGACATTACCGTGGGGACTGAAATTGTGCCCTCGTAGAACTTGATCATTTGGCACGTCTATGGTATATGGACGTTCTGCAACAAAACTAAGATATTTCTTGGTTAAATTTAGAAATGTTGAACCAAAGTCAGCCTTCTTGTAGGTTTTAAATTGATGAGAAGTCGGTTCTTTATTCATCGGACTTTTATCTTTCGTTGGCTCATAAGCAGCGTTCGGTCCTGCAAAATCAACTCTGCCTTCTACTAGAATAGAGTTGATTTCCGTATCACATGAGGCTTCTTTATTGAGATAACCTGTGATTACATAACCAAGCCTAGTGCCTTGTGCCAAAGGTTTATTAGGTCCTAGTTCAAGAAGTTCAGAATACACCTCAACCCCTAAGATTAGGTCAATGGGTCCAGGTTGCCGAAAGTCAGTATCTGCTAACGGCAGTCCCTCGGGAATATTAAGATCGGTTGTAATCGGTACTGACGGTTGGTCTGTAATGACTGTGGGCATAATAAATACCTCTAATAGTTTTTCAAGCCCTGATGTACATGATGAGAGCTTTAGTGTTGACCTAATTGCTGTTGATATCTTTCCTCCGATTCCAGATATTTCAATCGGTGACCTTTCCTTAAGAGATAGCAGATCTGCCTTGAGATAAGATTCACCTGTGATCCACCATCTATTACAGCGCGACATGTTTGTAATTGACCGTTTGGCCCTTGTAATGAGACCTTGGCGGTCGCGAGCAGAGTATATCCTCCTACGTTGTCGTAGCCTGCAATGGTTACTGCGCTGGCCACTGGATTGCTAGTCGGTCCTTGGTGTAACAGTGAATGATGCCGTTGCTGGCAGACTCGACAAGTGGTCGGTGATCCACAGTTTTCAACCTTATGAACTGTAGACGAACAATTTGTGCATGCTCCTACTTGAATAATGGCTTGACGCCGTGCTTTGGGGTCCATTTGCTGGATACGGCTACATGCTCTAAGATTATGTTGTCCTAGGTGACAAATCTTACAGCTCTCTTCGTTGTGAACTGACTGATGGCGGAGTGTTGCTGTAGGTTGAGCGCTTATCGTCTCCAGCATGCAAGCGCGCCGCTCAATTAACGTAAGTACACTCCATAACGTTGGAATTTCCGTTGGTGAATCCGCTGAATTTTCTAGAGCAGCTAGAGACTGCTAGTCTAGTTTTCTTCTGATAAGAAAACACAGGATTGGATCCCAGGATTTTGTGCTGATATCTAGGTTTTTAGGAGAACTCATTGAGTTTTTTATAGTGTCATGTAAGGCCCTTAGTTGGCGCGAGGAACCGTCTATGGCGGCGAATACTAATATTTTTCCGTTCTGGTACCTGGTCTTTAAACGCAACCAGGTGTCGTCATAGCCACCCTGTGAGAAGGCTGTGTCTGTCAAGACGTTCCTCGCTTCACCACGAAGCGAACTCTGTAGAATATGTAGTTTTTGACTGGCCGAATATGGTTTGTTATGTACCAATTCCACAAAGAGATCATGGAACCGTGGCCAGTCTAGATACTCGCCGTTGAACTCCGGAATGCTAATTGGCGGAAGTGCCAAGTTTAGGCTCATTGGCGCATCGTTTTCTCGTAGCAGGTTCATTTCGTATTCCTCGTATAATGTGTGTAATTGGGCTAGCTCTGCTTCTGCTAGAGCTGCGGCCCCAGGTGTGCTATCCAATTCGTCGTAGGCTTGCCTCAGTAACACCCAATGGAGATCAAGGTGCCTTTGTAGGGCTGGGGTGACGGTTGGGGCGTTCGAGGCTAATGTTAATGATGACTCACATTCGTTGCATCTTCTCTGCAACTGTCGGATCACCGTGTCAATTGCGGAATCTCCCTTGACTTGATCTCTTGTTGTGATCTTGATGTTGGCCGACGTTCGTCTCGGGGCCTTCGGAAGCCAGCTTCCAGTCGGCATGTTGTCCAGAAAGATATTCTTATATTTTTCGACCAGCTCCTTAAGCGCTACTAATCGTGAAGAGTACTCACTTCCAGTGGGTAATGCCGCTTGCTGACTTCTTCATCTAGGTCGCAAAACTGCTGCCAGAGATCGTTTAACTGATTTAGCTTACCGGAATAATAGCCGTCTCGGTGGCGTCGGTCGGCAGAATCCTTGCCATAACTGTTAATGAGCTGTTGGATTTTCCCCTGCAGCTCGTTTTGGGTGTCTAGTAATCGATTGTGTAAATCGATTCTTGTGTGACTTGTTTCCTCAATGAATGAAGTAGACATATTGTGTGTCTTGGAAACAACGAATCTTGTGAAGCTGGATGAAGCTGAGTATCCTGTGAAGCTGGATGAAGAGGGGTATCCTGAGAAGCTGGATGAAGCTGACGTTCCTGTAACGCTGTAAGAAGAAGCGTGTCCTGTGAAGCTGAAAGAAGCTGTGAGTCCTGTGAAGCTGGATGAAGCTGAGTATCCTGTGAAGCTGGATGAAGGTAAGTATCCTGCGAAGCTGGATGAAGCTGAAGTTCCTGTGACGCTGGAAGAAGAAGCGTATCCTGTGAAGCTGGATTAAGCTGAAGTTCCTGTGACGCTGGAAGAAGAAGCGTATCCTGTGAAGCTGGATTAAGCTGAAGTTCCTGTGACGCTGGAAGAAGAACCGAATCCTGTGAAGCTGGATTAAGCTGAAGTTCATGTGACGCTGGAAGAAGAAGCGTATCCTGGAAAGCTGGATAAAGCTGTGAGCCCTTTAGTGGGAAGAGGGTTGCTTGAGTGTGATCCTTTGTTGTTAAAGGATCACGTCGGGGTCACCAATGCTTGTGCCTAACCGAAGTATACACTTCCGGGTCACACCGCGGGACAAGGGGATAATGAGCACTTGTCGCTGGCACGTCGCGGCAATGGTAACGATGGTTACTGCGATGCCGGTCCACAGGCGATGCTGGAGCTGCGCTGAGGGTGAGCTAACGTGGTTAGCTGCTAGTTGAAGTAGAACCGCGGAGTTATGAGGTGTGTTGATAACTGATTTATTCTTCATTTGATACCTGCTTATATACTACTTGGAACACGGAAGCTTAGTGTAATGATTAGTGAAATAAGCTATATTTTAAAGTAGGTCAGGGAATTATGATTATGGTGCAGTTGGCTCAGCTAATCTGCAACATGTGCTGACTGCATTAGTGCGTCAGTGTGCCGTTGAGTCTGAGAGACTCAACAGGGAGTGCTACTGAGCGCCTGGTACTGTTCCCAACTTGGCTACTGCTTAATTTGTTGGGTGTGGTCATGTTGAGTACCTTTGGGTATGAACAATAACATTTTGCAGTGGAATGAGTTGTGATCTGACTCCTGGTCTGTACTCTCTAATTTTTCTTAGTAAACCTGAAAACTATAATGATCAAGATTTAAAAATGTTTAAAAAAATTATTTTAGAAACGAATATACATAGAGTAGGCTTTCAACCTAATAACAGAAACAAGGGTACACAAGCATACAAATATAGCCATATTATTGAAAAGAAGACTAATGTTTCGGTCCTACAATGTCTACTCCACTTCGCTCAAAACTGGTTTTGGTTACATGACTCTTAGAAATCAAGTCCAAACTATAAATGATTTTGGTAGCATCAAAAGCAGCGGGTAACACAGTGGCAATAATAAAATTTTCTCAATACAAAAGGAATTGCGTGAGGAAAGGACTATGTTTTAAAGGGTATAAATAGGAAGTGCAAATATGTTTTACATTTATAAACAGCATGTCTGTCGACAAGTTTGGACATTTTTCTGCTAATAAGGATCGATCAGAAAATTTGAAAAGACGTGTTAAGTCTACTGACGGATTATTCCAACCAATATATATCAGTTAAAATTTTTTATCTAGCATAAAAATTGTGGACGTCACAGGCTTGGGCGGTTTGTGGGCGGTAAAGTGGGCGTGGCAAACTTTTTTTTAGGTCAATCGATAGGTATTGATGAGTAACACAAACACAAACTGCTACCATAATCAAAACTCCCTGACCTACCTACCTACTTTAGAATATAGCGCACTAAACTTTCGTCTTCCAAGTAGTATATAAACATGTACCAAATGAAGAATAAATCAGTTATCAACACATCTCATAGCTCCGCGGTTCTACTTCCTACCTCTGGGAATAGGGCTCGTAATACCTACGTTAGCAGCTAACCTGCGTTAGCTCAACCTCAGCGCAGTTCCGAATCGCCTGTGGTCCGGCATCGCAGTAACCGTCGTTACCATTGCCGCGACGCGATCATCCTGCCAGCTAAGCGTCCACGTGCCAGCGACAAGTGCTCATTATCCCCTTGTCCCGCGGTGTGACCCGGAAGTGTCTACTTCGGTTGGGCACAAACAGATATTACAATCATCCTATAATCACCTGAAAATATTTCTTGCAAGTAATTTGCGTAAGGGGGACCACGTTCGTACTAGTAAATATAAACATGTCTTTGAGAAAGGGTATACACCGAACTATACAACTGAAATCTTTAAAATTAGAAAGGTGAAGAATACTTACCCTAAAACATACTTACTTGAAGATTTAGATGGTAGTCCGATTCAGGGCGGATTCAATAAAGAAGAACTCAAAAAAACACGTTTCCCCTACACATACCCAGTTGAAACAGTTTAAAGGCGAAAAGGAAATAAAGTTTTGGTTAAGTGCCTGGGGTTTTCAAAGACTAGCTGTATAAATAAGAAACACATTTTGTAGTATAACAAATGATTTATTTAATTATTTTTTGTTATATATTTATCTTATCTTATATCAAATTTAATTTTAATATATTTGTACAATGTTTTAAAGCAAAATTAAAAATAATAAATATACTTTTTACAAACTGAAAATAATTTTCATTTATGTTTTCCAAAGTCTCGATCAAAACAAAACATCTCCAATTCAACTGATTTATAAAATAGGTTTTTTCAATATGTTTCTTTTGAAATTTAAGGCAATCTAATGATTCTCCATCGTTCACATAATTATTTTGTATCATCTCACCCAAGCAAAATGAATTTGATTCTAGCCATTCAACATTTTCTATAATATTTTTTCGATTAATCTCAGGTCTTCATAACTTAACTCTAAAAATTGCGTTTCGATAACATTACGATTTCTTTTGTTATCTTTGCTACAAAGAATTTCTTTATTAACTTTAATTGTATTTATTTTGTGTGCTTTTGATCTAAGCATTGTTCTATTACCATATTGTGAGGGCCCAGATAATAAAACGTTTTTATAGTGTTCAATTGTAAGATTTTGTGAACTCACACCCTTTGATTTTTTATGTGAAGATTCAACTTGACCTATTCTATAACAATAAACCTTTGGGCACAGACCTACAAATTCTGACATGAGTTAAGCTTTTTTTGTTAACTCTTTTAAAGTTTTACATATTAATTCTTTCATCCGACTAGTCAAATGTATCAAATTTTGCTTTAAGGCTGTACTAAAAACTAAAATCTTAGCTCATTTGCTTTAGTCTTGTTGATCTATGTTTTGTCCTGTCTTTATTTGTTCTATGTACCTTCCTCGCGAACCGTACTTGTCCGAAATAAAAATGGCCCCGCGCGTAACAAGCACGTGCTTGGTGTCGTTTGGGTCACTTGTTTGTACTGCTTTTAGTGCATCAACGTTCTACAATAGCAATACGAATATCTTTATAAAAATTCCCAGTTTTTATTGTATAGATAAAATAATAAGTATCCATATAATTTAAAAGTTACTTTTCCTAAAACTTTGGCCTCATATATTGATACATTACATTTTCCATTTCGATAAGTCCAATACCGCAAATCCTAAATACATTGGCTTATTAAATAGAACGGACAATCTTTTCATTTGAATTGTATAGAAATTATAATTAATCTTAGTTGGACTATGAAAATTGGATTTTGAAATAAAGTTTTGGCTCAATATGCTTTTCGTCCAATCGTGGGGCTATCCAGAGCTTCTCATCTACTAACAAGCTTAATATCGACCCTGCGCTCGGGATCTTTAATTGTTTTTTCGTAAACAGAACTATTCATTAATTTAAGAAAATCTTTTTCAAATTTATGTTTTGAATTTTGCCTATGTAAAGTATTTAGATCAATGTAATTCTTTAACCAAGGCTTTTGTAAGATAATGTATTACATCATTTTTCGTATTTCCCAGGTCAACAATTAAATTTTTACCATATCCTCTTTTGAGGCCAGACAATTTGACGAACAAAATGAAAGATCATTATGAAGACCATGTAAACGTTATGGATATATTAGTTATAGATATATATCGTATTTGCTAACAAATGGAATATAATGAATATAAAAATGTCTTTGTCTGTGGTAGACATCCACTTAAAATCTTTATATGTTAAAGTTTGTGACTTTTGCCAACCATACAAGTTATTCGCATCCACATACATTAAAAATGAAGACTCCTTCGAGTAATTATAATCCGACAAATATTTATTATTTGCTTTTGTATATCTATGACAACATTGAACTAAACCACCTCGATTGCTACTTTGAATAAATATATACATATCTATATGCCATAAAACTGGTGGTGAGCTGGGTAAAGTGAATAAATATGCATACAAATTATTCGGAATTTTTCAAAAATCTCTATAAAAAAGGAATACTTCAGTTTTCAAATATAATTTTAAATAATCTTTAGGAGTGGAATATGAGAAATGCGACCAAACTTTAAGAGCTTGATCATAATCTTCCTGAGAACATTCCCTTTCCGTTAAATTACTACAGAATGCTTCCCTTTGTGGTAGGGAAGTTTCCTCAAGTCTACTAGCGGAATGTAGATATTCATACGCTTCTTACGCATTAGTCGAAATTCAATATCATTACTAAAAACTAACTTTAAAAATTTAATTGATCATTAACTAAATTAGAAGCTATGGTATCTAAACTTGATGGCATAAATCTATATGTATCGAGAAAACGAATTTTTAAACTATTTCCTCTTTAAAATTTCATTTCTCTTTTGAGACAGAAATATAGTTTTCCTTATTTATTGGTATTACGGAAATTTCACCGGGAATTCATCCCAGCTTTTGAATAAATAAATTACAGTCGTATTTCGAAAAACTATAAATAAATTTAACTTTATAATCCAAGTTACATTTAGAGTGGGCTGCACTGATTTCTAACCCTATCAGTCCCTAAACCTTTCTGACAAACAGAACAATTTAATGAATTATCAAATATTTGCTGGTCATTTGCAAAGTCATTCTCTTAGGAACTATTTTATGTAAGTACTCATCACTCAAATTAGTTAAATTTGTTATCAACGAATTTACAAAACGTATTCCTGCTTTTTTTCCTGTTTCTAAAACAAATTTATCTAGTCTAGAATCAAAAGCACACTTCAAATAATAAGCATATGATATTGTAATATGTTCATTTATATAAAATAATTTGGGGCTCGCTTCAAGATTTTTCGTGAAGCTTGTGTTGAACTTGGGTAAATTCCAGTGTATTATTACAAAAACTGTAAGCAATTCATTAAGATTGGGAGATATAAAATTAAAAATTTAAGATAATAAAATAACTGTTTGTGCCTAACCGAAGTAGACACTTCCGGGTCACACCGCGGGACAAGAGGGTAATGAGCACTTGTCGCTGGCACGGGGACGCTATGATGGTTACTGCGATGCCGGTCCACAGACGATGCTGGAGCTGCGCTGAGGGTGAGCTAACGTGGTTAGCTGCTAGTTGAGATAGTGTATTACGAGCCCTATTCCCAGATGTAGCAAGTAGAACCGCGGAGTTATGGGGTGTGTTGATAACTAATGTATTCTTCATTTGATACCTGCTTATATACTACTTGGAACACGGAAGCTTAGTGTAATGATTAGTGAAATAAGCTATATTCTAAAGTAGGTCAGGGAATTATGATTATGGTGCAGTTGGCTCAGCTAAACTGCAACATGTGCTGACTGTATTGGTGCGTCAGTGTGCCGTTGAGTCTGAGAGACGGTGAGTCGGTGAGACGGTGACTTAGTGAGACATATAATATGCTGATCAGCAATTCTCATATGCAGTGGGTGCTACTGAACGCCTGGTACTGACACTGCAACATGTGCTGATTGCATTGGCGGGTCAGTGAGCCGTTGAGTCGGTGAGTTAGTCTACAGTGAATGCTACAGAGCGCCTGGTACTGTTCCCAACTTGGCTACTGCTTGATTTGTTGGGTGTGGTCATGTTGAGTACCTTGGGGTATGAACATTCTCCCCCCCCATTGAGGGGTACCCTCAATTAAGTCGTGATGTCGGTCAGCCCTTGACCGAATTGTATAGGAAGCACCTAACAAATCATTGACCAAGGTGGATCGTTCCTTCGACTTCGGTTCATGTTTGTGATTCAGGCCCTTCACATCTTCTTGATGCTGCTTAACACTCCCCTTTGCGATAAAATTGACATTACCGTGGGGACTGAAATTGTGCCCTCGTAGAACTTGATCATTTGGCACGTCTATGGTATATGGACGTTCTGCAACAAAACTAAGATATTTCTTGGTTAAATTTAGAAATGTTGAACCAAAGTCAGCCTTCTTGTAGGTTTTAAATTGATGAGAAGTCGGTTCTTTATTCATCGGACTTTTATCTTTCGTTGGCTCATAAGCAGCGTTCGGTCCTGCAAAATCAACTCTGCCTTCTACTAGAATAGAGTTGATTTCCGTATCACATGAGGCTTCTTTATTGAGATAACCTGTGATTACATAACCAAGCCTAGTGCCTTGTGCCAAAGGTTTATTAGGTCCTAGTTCAAGAAGTTCAGAATACACCTCAACCCCTAAGTTTAGGTCAATGGGTCCAGGTTGCCGAAAGTCAGTATCTGCTAACGGCAGTCCCTCGGGAATATTAAGATCGGTTGTAATCGGTACTGACGGTTGGTCTGTAATGACTGTGGGCATAATAAATACCTCTAATAGTTTTTCAAGCCCTGATGTACATGATGAGAGCTTTAGTGTTGACCTAATTGCTGTTGATATCTTTCCTCCGATTCCAGATATTTCAATCGGTGACCTTTCCTTAAGAGATAGCAGATCTGCCTTGAGATAAGATTCACCTGTGATCCACCATCTATTACAGCGCGACATGTTTGTAATTGACCGTTTGGCCCTTGTAATGAGACCTTGGCGGTCGCGAGCAGAGTATATCCTCCTACGTTGTCGTAGCCTGCAATGGTTACTGCGCTGGCCACTGGATTGCTAGTCGGTCCTTGGTGTAACAGTGAATGATGCCGTTGCTGGCAGACTCGACAAGTGGTCGGTGATCCACAGTTTTCAACCTTATGAACTGTAGACGAACAATTTGTGCATGCTCCTACTTGAATAATGGCTTGACGCCGTGCTTTGGGGTCCATTTGCTGGATACGGCTACATGCTCTAAGATTATGTTGTCCTAGGTGACAAATCTTACAGCTCTCTTCGTTGTGAACTGACTGATGGCGGAGTGTTGCTGTAGGTTGAGCGCTTATCGTCTCCAGCATGCAAGCGCGCCGCTCAATTAACGTAAGTACACTCCATAACGTTGGAATTTCCGTTGGTGAATCCGCTGAATTTTCTAGAGCAGCTAGAGACTGCTAGTCTAGTTTTCTTCTGATAAGAAAACACAGGATTGGATCCCAGGATTTTGTGCTGATATCTAGGTTTTTAGGAGAACTCATTGAGTTTTTTATAGTGTCATGTAAGGCCCTTAGTTGGCGCGAGGAACCGTCTATGGCGGCGAATACTAATATTTTTCCGTTCTGGTACCTGGTCTTTAAACGCAACCAGGTGTCGTCATAGCCACCCTGTGAGAAGGCTGTGTCTGTCAAGACGTTCCTCGCTTCACCACGAAGCGAACTCTGTAGAATATGTAGTTTTTGACTGGCCGAATATGGTTTGTTATGTACCAATTCCACAAAGAGATCATGGAACCGTGGCCAGTCTAGATACTCGCCGTTGAACTCCGGAATGCTAATTGGCGGAAGTGCCAAGTTTAGGCTCATTGGCGCATCGTTTTCTCGTAGCAGGTTCATTTCGTATTCCTCGTATAATGTGTGTAATTGGGCTAGCTCTGCTTCTGCCAGAGCTGCGGCCCCAGGTGTGCTATCCAATTCGTCGTAGGCTTGCCTCAGTAACACCCAATGGAGATCAAGGTGCCTTTGTAGGGCTGGGGTGACGGTTGGGGCGTTCGAGGCTAATGTTAATGATGACTCACATTCGTTGCATCTTCTCTGCAACTGTCGGATCACCGTGTCAATTGCGGAATCTCCCTTGACTTGATCTCTTGTTGTGATCTTGATGTTGGCCGACGTTCGTCTCGGGGCCTTCGGAAGCCAGCTTCCAGTCGGCATGTTGTCCAGAAAGATATTCTTATATTTTTCGACCAGCTCCTTAAGCGCTACTAATCGTGAAGAGTACTCACTTCCAGTGGGTAATGCCGCTTGCTGACTTCTTCATCTAGGTCGCAAAACTGCTGCCAGAGATCGTTTAACTGATTTAGCTTACCGGAATAATAGCCGTCTCGGTGGCGTCGGTCGGCAGAATCCTTGCCATAACTGTTAATGAGCTGTTGGATTTTCCCCTGCAGCTCGTTTTGGGTGTCTAGTAATCGATTGTGTAAATCGATTCTTGTGTGACTTGTTTCCTCAATGAATGAAGTAGACATATTGTGTGTCTTGGAAACAACGAATCTTGTGAAGCTGGATGAAGCTGAGTAT
This sequence comes from Drosophila suzukii, assembly GCF_043229965.1. NCBI lineage: Eukaryota > Metazoa > Arthropoda > Insecta > Diptera > Drosophilidae > Drosophila > Drosophila suzukii. The sequence goes on from NC_092082.1 coordinate 56,439,761, forward strand.
CCTGTGAAGCTGGATGAAGAGGGGTATCCTGTGAAGCTGGATGAAGCTGACGTTCCTGTAACGCTGTAAGAAGAAGCGTGTCCTGTGAAGCTGAAAGAAGCTGTGAGTCCTGTGAAGCTGGATGAAGCTGAGTATCCTGTGAAGCTGGATGAAGGTAAGTATCCTGCGAAGCTGGATGAAGCTGAAGTTCCTGTGACGCTGGAAGAAGAAGCGTATCCTGTGAAGCTGGATTAAGCTGAAGTTCCTGTGACGCTGGAAGAAGAAGCGTATCCTGTGAAGCTGGATTAAGCTGAAGTTCCTGTGACGCTGGAAGAAGAACCGAATCCTGTGAAGCTGGATTAAGCTGAAGTTCATGTGACGCTGGAAGAAGAAGCGTATCCTGGAAAGGTGGATAAAGCTGTGAGCCCTTTAGTGGGAAGAGGGTTGCTTGAGTGTGATCCTTTGTTGTTAAAGGATCACGTCGGGGTCACCAATGCTTGTGCCTAACCGAAGTATACACTTCCGGGTCACACCGCGGGACAAGGGGATAATGAGCACTTGTCGCTGGCACGTCGCGGCAATGGTAACGATGGTTACTGCGATGCCGGTCCACAGGCGATGCTGGAGCTGCGCTGAGGGTGAGCTAACGTGGTTAGCTGCTAGTTGAAGTAGAACCGCGGAGTTATGAGGTGTGTTGATAACTGATTTATTCTTTATTTGATACCTGCTTATATACTACTTGGAACACGGAAGCTTAGTGTAATGATTAGTGAAATAAGCTATATTTTAAAGTAGGTCAGGGAATTATGATTATGGTGCAGTTGGCTCAGCTAATCTGCAACATGTGCTGACTGCATTAGTGCGTCAGTGTGCCGTTGAGTCTGAGAGACTCAACAGGGAGTGCTACTGAGCGCCTGGTACTGTTCCCAACTTGGCTACTGCTTAATTTGTTGGGTGTGGTCATGTTGAGTACCTTTGGGTATGAACAATAACATTTTGCAGTGGAATGAGTTGTGATCTGACTCCTGGTCTGTACTCTCTAATTTTTCTTAGTAAACCTGAAAACTATAATGATCAAGATTTAAAAATGTTTAAAAAAATTATTTTAGAAACGAATATACATAGAGTAGGCCTTCAACCTAATAACAGAAACAAGGGTACACAAGCATACAAATATAGCCATATTATTGAAAATAAGACTAATGTTTCGGTCCTACAACGTCTACTCCACTTCGCTCAAAACTGGTTTTGGTTACATGACTCTTAGAAATCAAGTCCAAACTATAAATGATTTTGGTAGCATCAAAAGCAGCGGGTAACACAGTGGCAATAATAAAATTTTCTCAATACAAAAGGAATTGCGTGAGGAAAGGACTATGTTTTAAAGGGTATAAATAGGAAGTGCAAATATGTTTTACATTTATAAACAGCATGTCTGTCGACAAGTTTGGACATTTTTCTGCTAATAAGGATCGATCAGAAAATTTGAAAAGACGTGTTAAGTCTACTGACGGATTATTCCAACCAATATATATCAGTTAAAATTTTTTATCTAGCATAAAAGTTGTGGACGCCACAGGCTTGGGCGGTTTGTGGGCGGTAAAGTGGGCGTGGCAAACTTTTTTTTAGGTCAATCGATAGGTATTGATGAGTAACACAAACACAAACTGCTACCATAATCAAAACTCCCTGACCTACCTACCTACTTTAGAATATAGCGCACTAAACTTTCGTCTTCCAAGTAGTATATAAACATGTACCAAATGAAGAATAAATCAGTTATCAACACATCTCATAGCTCCGCGGTTCTACTTCCTACCTCTGGGAATAGGGCTCGTAATACCTACGTTAGCAGCTAACCTGCGTTAGCTCAACCTCAGCGCAGTTCCGAATCGCCTGTGGTCCGGCATCGCAGTAACCGTCGTTACCATTGCCGCGACGCGATCATCCTGCCAGCTAAGCGTCCACGTGCCAGCGACAAGTGCTCATTATCCCCTTGTCCCGCGGTGTGACCCGGAAGTGTCTACTTCGGTTGGGCACAAACAGATATTACAATCATCCTATAATCACCTGAAAATATTTCTTGCAAGTAATTTGCGTAAGGGGGACCACGTTCGTACTAGTAAATATAAACATGTCTTTGAGAAAGGGTATACACCGAACTATACAACTGAAATCTTTAAAATTAGAAAGGTGAAGAATACTTACCCTAAAACATACTTACTTGAAGATTTAGATGGTAGTCCGATTCAGGGCGGATTCAATAAAGAAGAACTCAAAAAAACACGTTTCCCCTACACATACCCAGTTGAAACAGTTTAAAGGCGAAAAGGAAATAAAGTTTTGGTTAAGTGCCTGGGGTTTTCAAAGACTAGCTGTATAAATAAGAAACACATTTTGTAGTATAACAAATGATTTATTTAATTATTTTTTGTTATATATTTATCTTATCTTATATCAAGTTTAATTTTAATATATTTGTACAATGTATTAAAGTAAAATTAAAAATAATAAATATACTTTTTACAAACTGAAAATAATTTTCATTTATGTTTTCCAAAGTCTCGATCAAAACAAAACATCTCCAATTCAACTGATTTATAAAATAGGTTTTTTCAATATGTTTCTTTTGAAATTTAAGGCAATCTAATGATTCTCCATCGTTCACATAATTATTTTCTATCATCTCACCCAAGCAAAATGAATTTGATTCTAGTCATTCAACATTTTCTATAATATTTGTTTGGATTTATCTCTGAAGTTTTATTGATGTCGTACCATGGTCTTCATTACTTCGTTAGCATTACAATTTCTTTTGTTATCTTTGCTAGAAAGAATTTCTTTATTAACTTTAATTGTATAGATAAATGAATCAGTATCCATATAATTTAAGAGTAACTTTTCCGGAAACTTTGGCTTCATATATTGATAGTGAAAACCATACATTTTCCATTTCGATAAGTCTAATACCGCAAATCCTAAATACATTAGCTTATTAAATAGAACGGACAATCTTTTCATTTGAATTGCATAGAAATTATAATTAATTTTAGTTGCACTATGAAAATTAGATTTTGAAATTAAAGTTTTGGCCCACTGTGCTTTTCGTCTAGTCGTGGCGCTATCCAGAGCTTCCCATGTACTAACAAGCTTAATATCGACCCTGCGCTCGGGATCTCCAATTGTTTTTCCGTAAACAGAACTATTCCTTAATTTAAAAAATCGTTTTCAAATTTATTTTTTGAATTTTGCCTATGTAAAGTATGTAATGTAATTCTTTAACCAAAGCTTTTGTAGGAACTGAACACCTCTATGGATCTTTTTCTAATTCCGATAATGTATTACATCATTTTTCTTATTTCCCAGGTCAGCAATTAATTTTTACCTTATCCTTTTATGAAGATCATGTAAACGTTATGGATATATTAGTCCACTACCTAAAAATAGCCGTATTTGCTATCAAATGGAAGATAATGTATATCAAAATTGTCTATGTCTGTGGTAGACACTTAGTAGTTTGTGACTTTCGCCAACCATATAAGTTATTCGAATCCACATACATTAAGAATAAAGACTCCTTCGAGTAATCATAATCTGACAAATATTTATGTAGGATTGTGGATTTTAGTATAAGTGTATCACCCTTGCAGCGTAAGAGTAACAGCGACATCAACGGCTTAGGCCCTGTTCCTTATTTTGAATTTGAATTGCGCTCCTACAGTCCGTTTATTATTTTGTTATCCAATACTATTAACCGATTACATTAAAGAATATTGAGTACATAAAAGAACATCGAGTCTTTCATAGAAAGCATGGAGTATAAAATAGCGACGCTACCAAGAGAGAGAGTGCAGCAAGTCGTAAAGTGAAGAAGTCGTCCAGTGCATGGTTCCGCGAAAAAGTCGGTTTTAAAGACATACATACACGTTATATCAAGAAACAATTCGTTCATTAAAGTTTTAAGTAACATTTTGTAACTATTCCCAAAATAAACTAAATTTTTATTATCCCACAAATTTAATGGGGGCTCGACCGGGAATTAGTTTCAGAAAAGTGAATGTGCCCTGTATGCGCTAACATACAATACAACTTGACACAAAATGGAAATTCTTCGACAATTCAACAAGACAAGCGGCTCCAATCGGGTCTAACAGAGAGACTCCACCAGAAGCGGTCCTGCCAGGAGAGATCGTACCGAACCAGAAAAGCATTGCCCAGAAGAGCTGGAAGAAGATCTGCAAAAGGACGTGATTCCAAGAGCTGTGCCGTCGAGGGCGCAGAGAAACAAAAGTTCTTTCAAGACGACGTGCCAACTTGCTGAAGTTGAAACAGCTGACGAAGACCACAGCGCTACCCAGTGCTGCAACGAAAACTTGAGTACTTTATTTCTATTAATTTTAATTTCTTCACATTTCGACAAAATTTTTTTATGTAAATTGATTTTGTAGAGAATAAGTATAACACTGTGAACGACATCTTATCGTAACCATGGACGCAAGATCTATTTTAGCGCTGACAGTACCATTACTGAAAGAAAAGGTAACTGAGTTGGGCTTGAGTACTGATGGTAGGAAGAGCCCAATGCAAGATAGACTTTTGGATCATTTCCAGGTGCCAGATACTGTTGATGTTGATGAAGAAGATAATGCAAGCAAGATTGGTTCACAGAGTACTGAATTCCAAGATGCTGTCAACTCCACGAGTTCCAGGTTTACCTTAAGAGACGTGCAGGATAACATTTCAAGTTTTTCGGGATCACATCAGCAGGACATTAACCATTGGTTAATCGAATTTGAGGATGTAGCTGTAACAGTTGGTTTGGATAATCTACAAAAATACATCTACGCAAAACAACTTTTAAGCGGAGCAGCTAAGCTTTTTATTAGAAGTTTGACAGGAGTGTGTGGTTGGAATATCCTAAGATCTGAGCTACTAAAGGAGTTTGGAAAGCAGTTGTGCTCAGCCGATGTTCACACAATGTTAAGGCATAGAGAGAAGAAAGCAACAGAAACATGCTTGGAGTATTTGTACAGTCTGATGGAACTGAGCAAGCCCATTAAGCTAGAGGAAGAGAGTTTGGTATCTTACTTTATTGAAGGAGTCCCTGACAGCAGATCAAACAAAACTGGTTTGTACAGAGTCAAAACGGTAAAGGACTTAAAGGTTGAGATTGAAATCTAGGAGAAAGGTAGAGGCAATGCTATACATAAGGAAGAAAAGAAAGTATATCAGCACAATATCCAAAAGCAAGCAAAGAATGTTCAGAACACTTCGTCAAGAAAGTGCTACATGTGCGGAAAGGAGGGTCATTTTGCAAAACAATGCGTCGATGAAGTTATTTGCTACAAATGCCACAAAACTGGGCATATTTTTAAGCAGTGCAGTGAAACTCAGCAGACCTCTTCAATCAATAAGGAACGAAGGTCCTTGAGGATATTTCCCCAAAAGCAGGTCTTATTTACAAAAGCTTCAGCGCTCAGAATATTTCTTTTAGGGCCATGGTAGATTCTGGCAGCTATCTGAGCCTCATGAAAGAAGATGTGCTCAGAAAGTTCGAAGGTCTTAAGCTTACGAAAGAGATCAAACATCTTAAAGGCATTGGGAAAGGTGAATTGATTACCATAGGAAGTTTTGACCTTGATGTTTTCGTTGACAATATTAGCTTTACAATAACCTTCCACGTAGTAAAACGGGTTGAGTTAGAGTATACAGCTATCGTTGGAAACAATATCCTCCAG